>NW_027118796.1:50000-650000 GCF_036417845.1 Apteryx mantelli | reverse complement strand
ACCAGATTTAAGTCTAAATTTTATTGCATAGAAGTTCAGGACCAAGGCACACCATTTGCTGGGTAAGGGTTCAAAGAGATTCAATACTGAAGTCAGTTATGAGTGACTCACAAGATACCTGGTGGGAGAAGAGAAGAGAGCCTTGCTCTTCTCTCAGCCCAGAACAAGGAGACTGGCCAGGTCCAGCTAGACAAGCAAGTTCGCCTGGCCTCCCATCCACCAGAAACTGTTACCTTGTCATCTGGTTCTTGCAGGTTTGGCAACTTGTCTTCCAATTTGTCCTGTCCCAGGTAAATACATTCCTTCATTGTTGCAACTAAAGGCAAATCAGAAATCAAATGCATTTGAAAGTGAACGTGTAAATAGATCTTAGACTTTCTACATCCTGCCAGCATGTCCCCCACATCAGTGGGGGGGAGACACTTGGAACAGCAGGTAGGTACTCTGTGTGAGCTGTAACTGGAGCAGCAGCTTCTGGGTGCAGGTGTGAGGAAGCGGCTGCTACTGTGGCTAGGGGGAAACTAAGCCTGCCCAAAGGGAGGAGTCTCTTCTGCTCAGCCTGTGCCCTGCAGCTTCTCTGGGAATGAGTGGTGGCACAGCCAAAAGAGTAGGCCTGAAGACCCTGTAAGTAACCTGCTAGATTAAGCAAAATAGCCTGGCTCTTGCCTAGGAGTGATGCTTCTCTACACCTCTAGTCGAGAGCCTGGGCAATGCTTTCGTGGAATGGCTCCCATGTCTTGGGGGCCCCAAAACCTGATGCACTTGCCTCTGTGGACTGCAGCGTGTGTCTTGCTGACTAGTGTGGAGTCTTCCAGCTTAACATCAATGCGATCCCGTTCTGATAAAGCTTTTCCTGGAATTGTTTAATAACTACGTCAAATGAACTGGAGCTGGGCAAGGTTCTAGCAGTACTGAGACTGTCTACACTCTCCTCTGTCCCTTGGATGACTCTGTATTGGAAGAAAACCTTTCTGTTATGGACCAACCATAAATATCAATAGCGTTCCACAGCTTGTTTCTTTAGTGAGTTGCAGGTTTTGAAGTGAATATGAGCTGTGGTTTGCTCTCCTTCAACCAGACCAGGTTACTTGAACAGGCAGAAAGGTGAAGCTTTGGTGCAGGGCTGCATAGAAAGCTCTGTCAGGCTTGGAAGCCTCATGGCTTGTTTTATTTTTTTTGCCCTCGTAGGCTGCAATAAATCTGGTGGCTAACCTGACCTTGGTCAGCTCTGCCTGTGATGTGGTTTCTACAGCTTATGTCTCCACCAAGGAGAGCCACCCCTACATCAGATCTGTGGGTGAGGCAGCAGAGCAAGGAGTGAAGAGTGTGGCTGAAGCCACAGCTACCTGTGTGCAAACGGTTCTGACTACACTAGAGCCTCAAGGTAATGTGGTGGGGAGGCTTACACCTGCTTGTGATGGCCAAATCCCCTTCCCAGAGGGACTCCTAACTCTTTGGTTCCTTCCAACCCTGAAAGGAGCCCTTGGGTGTGGAAAGGCACCTCTCTCATTGACTTACTAAAGGGATAGCTCCAGACTTACAAGTAAAGCAAAAAAGGCTGAGTCCTAATCAGAGTAGTGTGAAGAAGTGTCTCTTCCTGAAGGACTGGATTTGACTCAGGTGTTGACTACCCTAAAACTGATCTTGCCAGGCCCAAAGTATTAGGTGACAGCTGCTTGTAGTTTGATTCTTAGAAGCCCATGGGGGCTGGAAGAAAAGCCCCACTTGGAGGGCTATCATTACTAATGGTCCTGTTTCCTGTGGAGCTGCCTTCCCCCCCCCCCCCGACTCCCACAAATGGGAGGGGGGGGGAAGCAAACAAACAAACAAAAAAAACCCAAGAACCAGAACTAGACCCTCAGCATGTGAGAAGTTTTTAAACCTCATGGAGGGAGGGGGGCTGATCCTGATGGCAAGGGTCTGACAAAACAGCTGATGTGACAGGCCTGGTTTAACTCTAAGACCAGAGTGGGCCCCCTCCTGTTTACTGTGTGATTCTAGATCCCTGGGACATGGAGGCTAGGGCAGAAGTGAGAGCTAAGCAACTGTCTGGTCAAGAACTAAACAAGCTGCAGGTGGGACTCCAAAGTATGTGGCTATGTTCTTGCTAGTGCAAGTCGGGACTGGTTATTCTCAAAGTGAACAGACTTAGCTCAAGACCAAGCAGCAGTGGAAACCAAGACAAGCTGCTCAGCAAATCCAGTTTATATCAAAACACATCTGCCTGAGTGGGAGTCTTTACCCACAGTCCCTGCAAGGCAGCATAATCGGGAAGGCAGGACTTGCAAGATGAAATAGTAGAAAACCCAAGTCTTGACACCTCCTCTTTTCTGCAGTTGCTGTGGCAAACAAATATGCCTCCAAGGGCTTGGATAAAGTAGGGGAGAAGCTCCCTCTCCTTCAAAAGTCAATGGACCAGGTAAGAACCAAAGGCTATGCCCTCCTTGGCTGGAAGAGGAGGGCAGAGCTGGCCTTTACAAGGATAGAAATACTTCAAGTTCTCTTGAGGAAACAAATCTCTGAGTGCATAGAGTGAGCTCTCTTAGGAGTAAGAAAGCAAACAGGAGATACTGTCTGAAGACTCCTCTGGGTGCAGCAGGGACTGGGTCACAGAGCACTGCAGTTCTTATCTGACACTAACCTATTTCCGTAGGTTCTCTCTGACACAAAAGAGCTAATGTCATCCAGAGTGGCTGATGCCGAGGATGCTGTGAGCAGCAAAGTGACAGAGGTGATAGATGCAACCAAGGAGGCTCTTCAGAGTGGCATGGAGGCTGCCAGATCTGCAGTGACCAGCAGTGTGGCAATGGTTACAGATTCCAGAGTGTGCCAGATGGCTGTGAGCAGAGCAGGAGCTGTGCTGGAGGAAACAGGAGATGACCTCAGTCTGCCTATTGGAAATGAGGAACTAGGTCAGGAAGTGGCATATGTGCCTGCATATTTAATGAGGATCATCAAAATGGGGATACCAACCTTGTTTTCTCATCTTTGAAATGGGTTTAAGAACTAATAGGAAGTGCCATGTTGGAGGCTACCTGGCTCATAGTCCAAGCTCTCCTGATGCTTGTTTAGTTTTCTTATTAAGCATCTCTGGTCAGACACTTACAGGCATTGTCTTTCTCCTCAGCCAAACTGGCAGCATCTGGGGAGGGCACAGACATAATATCTGTGGAGCAGCAGCAGGAGAAGCAGAGGTACTTTGTGCGGTTGGGGTCTCTCTCTGATGAACTCCGCCAGTTTGCCTACCTGCGCTCAACTGATAAAATGAAGCGGGCCTGGCAGGGCATGCAGGAGGCCCTTGCACAGCTTCACTGCATCATTGAACTGGTAGGTAGAGCTCTGCCTCCCTGTTGGAGAGCAAGACAGGGCCAAATGTACGACTTGGTCTCAACCTCACTATGACAGTGACAGCTGTGTTGATGACCAGCAGGTTTCTGTCTTGAGACACTCTGATTCCCCCCCTCCCCCCCCAGATTGAAGTGTTTAAGCAAGGATTTAACCAAAAGCTTCAGGAAGGTCAAGAGAAACTATGCCAGATGTGGCTGGACTGGAGTAAGAAGTGTCCTAGGGAGAGTGGAGATGCAAACTCTGCAAAGCCAGAGGTATGCCCATGGGGAGGGAAGCAGAGGGATCTGATTCACCCTTTCCCTGCTTGATTTCTTAAAGTAACTTGCTCCTCTGACCTTCTCCTTTCTGCCTCCTTCTAGGAGATGGAGTCTCTGGCCCTGCTCATGGCACACAGTATCACACATCAGCTGCAGATCACCTGCTGTAAAATAGTATCTGCAATCCAAGGCCTGCCTTCAAGCCTTCAGAATAAGGTGAAACAATCTCTTGGTAACCTAGAGGAGTTTCATGCTGCTTTCTCAGCAGCAAGCTCCTTCCAGGACTTGTCCAGCAGCATCTTGACCCAGAGCCAGGGGAAGCTGGCTGTGATCCAGGAGTACATGGAGGAGCTGCTGGACTACCTGAAGAACAACATGCCTCTCTCTTGGCTGGTGGGACCCTTCTCTCCAAGGGAGGAGAAGGAAGCACAGGCAGTAGGAGCAGGGACCCATGAAACCTCTGCCACCCTCATGTAAAGGGAGTAAGGCTCTGAACACAGTCTGCCTGGCTCAGCTCTGGGGGGAGTCTTTTCTGGGATAACTTTACACACACACCATTCCAGCTGAGGGTGAGATGTCACATCTGTAGTGACTATTGGGTATTGATGAATTAAGTAAGAAGTCTTAAGAACTCTTGAGGGAGGTGAGGTAGCAGGGCCACACTTCCTAAATGGCTGTAGATCCATTCAGGAGTAGGGGCTGATACTTGGGCCAGAAGTAAAACAGCTGAAGCATCCAATGCTTCCTCCTCTCTAGCAAGGAGTTCATGATATGTCCTCCCAACTCAAGGGGACATTCACTGCTGTGCAGCCTGCTGCTGTGCAGGAGAGCTCAAGGGGCTCTAGGCTGCAGCGCTATTTATGGGCATGGAGTTTGACTCATGGTCATACAATATTTGGTGTGGAGTTGTACCTTTTTTTCTCATGCCCATTTCTGGCCTCACCAGTTGCAACCAGTATCACCTAGTTCCTCCTGGTCAGCTCTGGGCGCAGTCAGTTATTTGAGGTCAGCTGGGGCCTGAGATAAGGTGTTTGTGCATGGGGGGGATAGTTGTGCTTCACCACACTTTGGGCCTGATATGGGGGGGGGGTAGTTGCGCTCTGCCACACTTTGGGCCTGAGATGTGTGTGTGTGTGTGCATGTGGGGGGGTAGGTGTGTTCTGCCACACCTCTTATGCCTAATTCCCCTCTTAGAGTTATAGTTGTCTTCTGTCTGGTGAAGACTTCAAGGTCTGTGGTGGGAGAGTGGACTGCTGGAGTGGCTGCCTGGGAAAGATGCGGACCCATTGGGATGGGAAATCACTAAAGCATAGGTGACAGATACTTGCTGGTGCTGGTCCTGTTGGCACCACCATCTCCTAGCCAGGAGGTGCTCCAGTTGAGCCAAAAGCTCTTCAGCTACCAAGCTTAGCCATCTTCCAAACAGCTTCCCCTTCCCCCCACCCCAGACTTACCAGACTATGGAGTAGCTGAGGAGGATAGAGCAAATGCCTTGCTTGCCATTGGGAGTGAGGGACTGACATAATAAGAGTCATACTTGTTTCTCTTCTGTATGGCTTGCCTTCCTCTCAAGGAAAGAAGTGGAATCTGTTACCAATGTGAGTGCTGCTTCCTCCAGACTTAATGCCAGAGACACCAATATTAGCTTCCCTTTTCTTAGATGTTAGAAATGGGGACGGGGGAGGAGGCCCCCTTGTGGGAAGTAAGTATGGGTTTAGAGGAAGAACTCTTCCTCTATTTTTCTTCTCTTAAGCAGAAATGGCTACTGCTCCAGCTACACTTCTATCCCCACATTACTGTGTGTAATGGCTTAGCACTGTACCATGGCAGGTTCATGTGGCCCTTTAGTCTTGGTTCAGTCATTCCACTGATACAATGTGATCCCCTGATGTGGTAAAGCTCCAGGTCCAGCTTCACTGAGCAGAGCACTTCAGAGACTATCAGATAACAGCCCAAACTCTGCTTCTCATGTGTAGCCACTAGGTCTCATTGAAGACAAAATAATAAGCCAATGACAATTGCCAGGCCAAGCTATTGTCGAGATCTGATGTGAGATAAATTGCAGGGGTCATCTCTCCTCTGGATGCTTTGATTACTGCCAAGCAATTCCTCCCTGGCAAAGAGCTCAAGGAGAGGCAGCTTCAGTCTGCCTGAGATCATCATAGCTGAGCTTGTAGGGAGGGAAGTGAGGCACTAATTGTAAGCAGTAGCAGAAGTAGTCCTGCTATTCAGTAGGAAATCTGCTGCAATTTCTCTTCTTCAACAGCAAAGCTGCACCTCGCTACCTTAGTGTCTGAACCTTGTTATTTAAACTTCCTTGGACAAAAGTGCTTCTTAGGAAATAATTACATATTCCCATACGCTATATTGATTTTAATATTGCAGCATGTCAGATTGTTACATTATATTGATTAGAATAGGCTATACTTGGGATCCTCGTATGAAAGTATAATCACAGGTGTTGGGTAACTGTACGGTCTGATGAACTAGGTAAATGTTAAGCAAATCTTGGCAACAGTAACTGAAGAAACCGTAAATGGGAAACAATCATGTAACTTAGCAATTCTGTTGATTATGTTATGTAACCGAATTCTATAGCAACTCTGTTGATTATGCTATGCAACCGAATACTATATATGTGATGGAATCAATCAAAGGGGTGGGATTCTCAGCTTTGGACATGAGTCCCTGAGACCCCGGGCCCTGAATAAAGCACCGCATATAACTGCTTTTGTAGTTATGTGTTTCTTTACGGGCAACAGTTTTCTGGCGACCCAGGTGGGACTTCGGGAGTAGTGTTGACGGTTCGCTTTCCGATTTTGCTCCGTGCCGGCACCGAGGAATTCTCGGGGAGCCATCGGCTGCGCCCGCTCTGTGCTGCTCCTGACGTCCCAAAGTGGTAAGCCCGAAGGTGCTTTATTGTAATATTTGGTTGGGTGCCTGCCTAATAAGACGTGACGGCGATTCACGCAAGGTTGGGCTAACGAGCTCGAGGTCTGGTCTGTGGAAGCCTAGGCGCTGGCCGTCAGACGGAGCGAAAGCCCCGCAGGTCCAGCACTCACGGACATACGTGGCTGTCTCGTGAGTTTGGTTTGGTCTTTTGTTTCCCATCAGAGGCTATCTTTCCGTTTTCTATCCCGTCGATTTAGTGTGTGTGTGTGGAGTGAATGTGTAAGACCATGGTAATACCGGATAATTCTCCGTTAGGATGTTTATTAAAGCATTGGAAAAGTGCGGGATATTTTCAGAGTATGAGTAAAAGTCGATTTATAGATTATTGTATGAATTGGTGGCCACAATATGAGTATGATGGACCCCGGTGGCCTGAACACGGAAGTTTAGATCCGGGTGTTATAGGTCCATTAATGAGATATTGTCAAGAACTTGAAAAATGGGATGAAGTACCATATGTTGATCTATTTTATGATTTACGTAATCATCCAGATATGCAGAGAGAATGTGGAATGTTGTTGGTACATCCTGAAAAAGGTAAAACAAAATGTGAAGGATGTGTAAGTAATAAGAAGTGTATGACTTGTTTGGCAATACAAAATTCAATAAGAGAGCCAGAGGATGTATCACTTTTAGTATCACCGACGGCCCCTGCGATGTCCGATATAGATGCAGGGGACGATAGTGATACTGATGGTATTAAGGCGGTAAAACCGTCAGAATCAATTAATACTGGAGCGATCCAGATTAAGTTAACACCGAAGGGTTCGCCAGGGCATTCATCATGCCCAAGACAAGCGCAACGAACCCCAATTGCACAGAGAACAAGACAAGGGAGGAAGGAACAAGAGCAAAACAGTAAAGTATTATTAGCCCCTTTACGAGAGGCAATTTTGGGGACTGATAAAGTATATGTGAAAGTTCCTTTTTCCCCAGGAGATTTAGTAATTTGGAAGCAATCAGCTGGAAAGTGTACAATAATAGGGAAAAAGAAACCACAAAGAGAAATCAGGCAGGATTATTAGCAATGTTACAACGAGTAAATCAAGGAATAAGAGGCAGAAGTAGAGGACGAGGTCGAGGAGGATGCAGGGTAGGAGGCATGCGGGGAATACCTCAAAATCAGCTAGGGATAAATCAGTGTGCGTTTTGCAGACAACAGGGACATTGGAAAAATGAGTGCCCAGTGAAAATGAATTTGGCCCAGCAGACTTCAGTAGGAGAAACACCAATGGCAGAAACAATGATGTTAGGACATTTGGGGCAACATAGTAGCTGACTAAGTGATGGATTAAAAGTGACAATAGAAATTGATGGGGAAGAGAAACAATTATTGGTAGATACTGGGGCAACTTATTCTGTTTTAAATACTTGTTTAGGAAAGATAGGAGATACGATGATAACTGTGGTAGGAGCTACAGGAAAAACAGAGCAACGGCCCTTTCTGCGGCCATTGCATCTAAATTTTAGGGGAAAAGAATTAGATCATGAATTTCTCTATGTACCGGATTGTTCTACATCTTTGTTAGGACGAGACTTATTGTCAAGATTTAATGCTAAAATAATATTTGAAAATGGAAAAGCTAAGTTGCAGATACCTGAGGAAGAAATAGCTAGAATATTTATAGTAAAAGAAATAGCTAATACAACAATACCAATAGAGGTAGAAAACGCTGTAGTACCATGGGTATGGGAGACACAAATACCGGGATTAGCGAAAGCAGCAAAACCTGTCATAGTAGAATTGAAAGAAGGTGTCCAACCGGTAAGAGTTAGACAATATCCTATACAGTTAAAAGCTAGGAAAGGGGTAGCACCATTAGTTGCAAAATTTTTGATGCACAATGTGTTAGAAGAATGTGAATCTGAATATAATACACCAATATTTCCTATAAGAAAACCTAACGGAGATTATAGGTTAGTTCAAGATTTAAGAGCTGTAAATGCAAATCCTTATACATTGTTAACATCTGTGGCAGAACAATTTAGATACTTTTCTGTAATTGATTTAAAAGACGCTTTCTTCTGCATCCCATTGGCATTACAAAGTAGGAAATTATTTGCGTTTGAATGGGAAAATCCGAATACAGGAAGAAAACGACAGCTGACCTGGACCAGGTTACCACAAGGCTTCAAAAATAGTCCTACGATATTTGGGAATCAACTGGCACGAGAACTGGAGGATTGGAAGGAGCAGGGATATTTTCAATTACCATCAAAAGCATACTTATTGTTGCAATATGTGGATGACATTTTCGTGGCGACAGAAAGGTATGAAAACTGCATTACTGTTACAGTTGCGTTAAAATTAACATTGGGAACAAAAAATGGAAGTATTTGTGCCCCACATGGTGATTGCAGTTTTGGAACAAAAGGGGGGTCATTGGTTGTCATCCAGTAGAATGTTGAAATATCAAGCAATATTGAGAGAACAGGATGATATATTTTTAAAGATAACAACATGTTTGAATCCCGCTGAATTTTTAGGTAGCAAAATAGAGGAAGGCGAGCTGGAACATGATTGTATCGAGGTGATTGAACAAACTTACGCCAGTAGGGTAGATCTGAAAGATATTCCTCTTGTAAATCCTGATTGGACATTATTCACTGACGGTAGCAGCTTTGTTGAGAATGGAACACGATATTCTGGATATGCTGTGGTTACTAAGCTTGAAGTAATTGAAGCAAAGGCATTAATGCCAGGAACGTCAGCGCAAAAAGCAGAACTGATCGCTCTAATTCGGGCTTTAATACTGAGTACGGATAAGAGAGTGAATATTTGGACAGATTCTAAATACGCTTTTGGAATAATACATATACATGGAGCCTTGTGGAAGGAAAGAGGATTGTTGACGGCTCAAGGTAGTATTATTAAATATCGAACCGAGATCTTACAGTTATTAGAGGCTGTGTTACTACCTCAACAAGTGGCTGTAATGCATTGTCGAGGACATCAGAGGGATGACAGCGATGTGGCACAAGGAAACATGAAGGCAGACCAGGCAGCCAAAATTGCTGCACGGCAAGTATGGACTGAATTAGCTCTAATACCTACTAAGGTAAGCCCGATTACTGCTCATCTCTCTGTAAATCCCTTTTACACCCAAGAAGATGAAAAATTAGCCGATTTGGTAAAGGCACAGAAGAATTCACATGGATGGTATGTAACAGGTAATGGACAAGTAGTAGTGCCTGCTACAATTATGAAAAGAATAATACAAACTGAACATAATAAATGCCATTGGGGAGCAGAAGCATTGGTGCAGTTTTTAAAGCAGAGCATTATATCTGCACAAATGTTAACAATAGCAAAAGGGGTTAATGCGAAGTGTTCAGTATGTTTAAAGAATAATCCGGTAATACGAAAACAAATTCAAATGGGAACTTTGAAAGTGGGAATAGAACCAGGTGACTATTGGCAAGTGGATTTTGCAGAGTTACCTAAATCAAAAGGGTTTAAGTATTTACTGGTATATGTATGTACCTTTTCAGGATGGCCAGAGGCATTTCCCTGTAGAACAAATCAAGCTAGAGAAGTAGTAAAAACTTTATTAAAAGAGATCATACCTAGATTTGGGGTACCTTTAGGAATTTCTTCAGATCGAGGCCCACATTTTATAGCTAAGATAGTACAGGAAGTTAGTGAAATGCTTGGAATAAGATGGGATTTACATACACCATGGAGGCCACAGTCTAGTGGAAAGGTAGAAAGGATGAATCAAACATTAAAAGGGCAAATTAAAAAGATATGCCAGGAAGCTAAAATCCAATGGCCACAGGCATTGCCCCTTGCTTTATTGAGAATTCGCATAAAACCTAGAGAAGGGTTGTCTGTAAGTCCATATGAAATTCTGTATGGTAAGCCATATACTGCACCAACAAAGGGAATGGGAAGCGCAGATTTACACCTCCAAGGAGATCAAGATGTTTATAGTTATATAATTTCTTTAAGCAGATTACTCACAGCCTTACGTGCCGCGATCATCTGGAATCACCCTTTGCCATTGGAGAATCCAGTGCATGATATTCAACCAGGAGACCAAGTGTATGTTCGAAATTGGCAAACAGAGCCTTTAAAGGAACAGTGGCATGGACCTTATTTGGTACTATTGATAACATTTACCGCTGTAAAGGTAGCAGGAATTGATAATTGGATTCATTATACCAGAGTGAAGAAGGTACCATCACAATGGGGGGTAAAAATGATCACTCCTACAAAACTGAGATTTACATCTTGGTAATACTATGCTGGGTAGGATTAAGTAATGGTTTCGCTCAAATAATACATACATATGCTGCTGTATATATAGAAGAACGAATGGATGTAAATTTGACTTGTGATTTTATTGGAGATACGGGAAGTTCAATCCAAGACATTAGTTGCTATTGGCAGAAGAATGAGTCCAAATTGTCAACTGGGTTTACAATCCGATGGGATAGTGATACACGAAGGGGTACTATGATTTTATCATTGCGAAATGTAAGTAAGACAGATGTAGGAAACTACACCTGTATTGTTTGGATTAAAGAGAGTTTTGATTATGAAAAAAGGGCATTAGAGGTTACTGCAAAATCAGAGCCTGTGCAGAAAAGAAACAGAGCCAGGAGAGAATTAAAAGATTTGAAAAAGATGAAATGCAACCAATACAAATAATCCAGGCACCACAACAGGAAACACAAGAAAATCTAATGATTGGTTTGATTCGAGATTTTGGGAAAATGCAAAATATATCTAGCATCACAGCATGCTTACCAATTCCAAGAGCTGCAGGGGACCCAATAGCATGGGGAATTATACCAGTACAGAGTTTTCCACAGGAAAAGAATAACACTATAATATGTACAACGGTCAGGAAAGAAAAGGATCAGAAAAAGGAATATTATATTCGGCAGAGCTGGAAATCTCCAGGAACAAGGAGTGAGTGTACGAAACTTCTAAATGCACAATTCACCCCGATAGGGAGGTTTAAAACTGTAGGATGGTGTAGTTATGATGAGATTCACACTACTACAGTAAAAGTACCATATACAGAAGTTGAATGTAATGAACAAAGTGGACAAATACAGTGGGATGATTGGGATAGTGTATGGGGAATGAGTTTGCTGCAGAAATATGCTTATATAGGACCAATACAGTGGTGTTTTAAGTGGGAAGGTAAAGGTAATAAATCGGCTTCATTTGTAACTAAAACATATAGTAGCAAAAGAAAATTAGCTAAAAAACACCCAGCCTGGAATTGTACAAAAGTATATACTTGTGACACCCCGAAAAGTGAAGTTAGCTTTCCACCTGTGGTCCTTGCATTAAAGACAGGTTGTGCCTGCAGAGGAATTAAATACTCAATGAGTGAACCTGTAATACAATTCGGAGTGAGAATAGATTGTAGAACTACGATCAGGAGCACAGGAAATTTAGTTTGGGTTACAAGTGATGGACACTGGATGACTCACCTCCCCTTGGATGGGTTGGTAACTGAAATAACTTTAGGGTTACCAACTCTCTGCCCAATTTGGAAGAAAGCGCCATTTAAGGGTAGATTAGAAAATTTACGGATAATGAAGAGAGAAATAAAGGATGATGATTGGCAAGAACCATCATCCGGTGTAAAGTTAGGTTGGGCTTTAGAATCATTGTTTGCTCCAATTAGTACTCATCGGAATAGAGAAATGTTATACCGGTTGTTAGGACAAACGGAAAGGCTAGCAAGAGTGACTAAAGAAGGATTTAAGGAAATAAACTTACAATTACAGGCAACCACAAAAATGACCCTGCAAAATAGAATGGCATTAGATATGCTGTTACTAAAAGAACATGGGGTATGTGGTTATTTACGAGATAAGATTGATCATTGTTGTGTACATATTCCGAATGTTACAGCCGCAGTAGAACGTGATTTGTCTCAGCTAACACAAATTGAACATGTAGCTGAGGAAGAAAGAGAAGAAAGTACCCATAATTGGGTTGCTGCTTTAGCAAAGTCATTTGGATTGAACATCTCTGGTTGGGTAGCATCTTTAATTCAATGGTGTATAATAATTATAATTATCATGTTAGCTATTATGGGAGTGTTGCGTTTGATTCAAAATATTGTTACTAAGGAACGGCAACACCTGGGAAAAATTTTAAAAGCCGTTACCAGGAAGACTCATGAATTGCCACCGCGATATGAAGATCTTGAACCAGCTATAATCACCAGCTCAAGACAATCACCCCTGGAATGAAGAAACGTGGGGAACCGAAGATGAAAATCCTTGCAGTCTGGAAGACTTGAAGTATTTTCAAAGGGGGGAATTGTTACATTATATTGATTAGAATAGGCTATACTTGGGATCCTCGTATGAAAGTATAATCACAGGTGTTGGGTAACTGTACGGTCTGATGAACTAGGTAAATGTTAAGCAAATCTTGGCAACAGTAACTGAAGAAACCGTAAATGGGAAACAATCATGTAACTTAGCAATTCTGTTGATTATGTTATGTAACCGAATTCTATAGCAACTCTGTTGATTATGCTATGCAACCGAATACTATATATGTGATGGAATCAATCAAAGGGGTGGGATTCTCAGCTTTGGACATGAGTCCCTGAGACCCCGGGCCCTGAATAAAGCACCGCATATAACTGCTTTTGTAGTTATGTGTTTCTTTACGGGCAACAAGATTAATATTATGCTTAGCCTAGTAAATCATGATTTGTCTACTTATGGATCACTGGGGCGTATTCTAACTTACTGCTTAACTCCATTTCCTATACACACTAATGGCTACTCTTACCCTGGGAGCCTGGTGCCCAGTTCTCTTCCTACTGGGAGAAGGTGAATCACTCTGAAGGGCTCTTTTTTTTTTCCCCCCTGAAGGATGTTTCTGGATGTTTGAGTTTATAAAGGAAAAACATGGACTACTAAACCATGCTGGAGGTAAACTGTTTCTGTGAATATGACCTCTTTGTGCTAAGCAAACAGGATGATTGCTAGCATGAGTAATTCCTTCTCTTCAGTTAGAAGGTTCCAGAGCAATGCCCCTCAAGGATGTCTTTAAAGCAATGAACTGCCCAAATGTCAGGGGAAAAACAATCACTTTTTTTCCTTAAAGACCTTGACTTTTTAAAATCTATAATTCTCATTTCTCTCTTCTCCCAGCTAAGAGATGCTCTGAATGGTGGGAATCTCTGTGGCTGCCTTTTGAGGGCTCAGGGCTACCAGATAGCACTTTTTACCTTTGTTTGTCCCTGCTCCCACCTTGCCTCATTTACTCAAGGCACCCTGAGAGAGAGCTGCCAACTATCAGATGTTACAGGGAGGTGAAACTGCAGAAGTCAAAGCCCCATTGTGCAGTCCTAGCCCAGGCTTTGTGTCCAAATAAAACTGGTGCTTTAGGGGAAAGACTTTCAAAGTACTTGCATTCCTGAGATCTTTGAGACAAGCCCAAGAGAACAGAGCAGAAAGTCTTTTCCTTTCTCTCCTGGTTGCTGTACATCCAGCTTGTAACCTGAAGGAGCCATTGTCTTATGCTGCTCCCTAGCCACCCTTGGGCCTCTCTCCAGGTGCTAGCAGGTGAAAACTCAAGCTGTGCACACAGCTGGGATCTTCCTTGTATTCCTTGTGCTGGCCCTTGTGGGGGGCAACCTAGCACCTGTATGGCTTTGGCTCTTCTGTAGTACTGCTAGAGCTTCTATGGCCTGCAACAGGCTAAACCATCCTCTTCACGGCAGCTCCTAAAGCTCTGCTTAGGAAGGGTAGGCTGAGTGGAAGTGTCTATGTGCCTTTTCTCCTGTATTTAACCTCAGAAGGTTTAGGGAACCGTTGAGACTTGTTAGATGTAGCAAGGAGGGCAAAACTCTCACCAGACTAGTTGTGGCTAGGAATGGTGTGTGACTTTCCTGTGAGTTCTTCCTCTCTTGGTCTCATCCATGCTGCAGAGGCAGCAGAGTGATGAAGGTGGAAAGAGATGGATGCAGAAGAAATGGATTGGCTTTCTGTGATGGTTTAAAGTGGAACTCATCTGAACTCGGTGGGGAGCATCGAGACTGCTCTCAATCTTATCCAAACCTGTTTTTCTGACTAGCTATGCTTTGAATTATACAAACTTCTTTAGACTTCTGTACAAAGTAATGTGACAATCCTCGCCAAGCACCCCAGCACAGTAGAAATGCTTTGAGATGTCTCTTTTGGCTCTTAGTGGCCCTTGGGAATGATGTGGTGTTCCTTGATTCTGACAGTTATAACCCAAGTGATTATATTTTACCCTTTCCTCCTACTATTTCTCCCTGGCTATGCTGTGGCCACATGTGATAACTCAGTTGCAGGCTGATTTGAGTTTTAAATGCAATCACAGGGCCACTTGCTCCTTGTTTGCCTCTTCCTAGATGCCACCTCACTTCCCTCTGCCAGTTTGCTTAATATTTTAATTATTTAATTCTCCACTTGTATTCATGCACTTCTACCTTTTTCTCTCTGTTCCCTGCTCTTTGTTCAAATGCTTGACTTCTAGGTCAGGGAGTGTGCTGGTCTTGGGCGAAGACTACTTTGGGCATGCTCTAAAAAGCTGTCACTTTCACAAATCTCTGGTTAGCAGCCTTGTCATGAAGGTAATAGACTAATCTCTATAAAGTTCTTGGCTAGTGCTGAAAGGCAAAGGCTCTCTAGTTGTTTGCAAGGAGCTTAATTTCACCCTCTTATTTCCATGCTACTTGATGCACTCATACTGTCACCTCTTCTACAAAAACTGTACTGTTGCCTGCTGTAAGAAAACACTCTGTTTAAAGAATAAGCTTGTGACCTCCCTTAAGGGCTGCTTTGCTAGTTGGGGCCTGGATTAGGTGTAAACTTCCTGTGAGTTCTAGTTTTTATATGACCTTAAGTCATCTTGGTTGGGGAACTTAAGTCCTTCAAAGCTGACTTGAATTAATTTGCAAAGGAAAAGGGATGATGTTTCTACCCTCAGTGCTGGGAAATGATGCTATCGTGACTGGTCAGTGTGGGAGCAGGATCAGGCTGTGGGAACTACTCTGCTTGATCTTTCTCCAGCTGTTGTCTGATGTGAGCAGGCAGGAATTCTATTTTGTGGGTTAGTATTTGGCCCTGTGCTTTTATATTGCAAAGCCCTATCCCCTCTTTCCTATTACTTGTCCCTACTTTGCATCAGAGAAAGACTGGATGCTTCAGTGCACTGGAGTGCTAACCCTGGAGGGAATTCCCTGTGCTCTGATACACCTGATGTGCTCTGAGTTGGATCCTGTGCCCCTGGACAGGGTGAGGTGATCCGGTGAGATCAGGATGGGTTTAGGAGCAGCTGAGAAAAGGCATTTATTTGCTGGAGAAGGGCAGGGCTGCTTTCAATAGCAGCATTTTGCAGTGATCCATGCTCCCAAATGGGGCACACTGGTGCTTTTCCAGTTAGAAACCTCTGCAGGCCTCGGCATTCACTCTTCCTTCTTCCAGAGGTTCCTGCCAGAGGCCTCTTCTGTCAGGTCCTGGCAGTAGGACCAGACAGGTCCTACAAAGCTTTGTTTTGCTTCCCTCTGCCCTGCAGAGGAGGAAAGGGGGTCAATAAATCTGCTTCGGATTGCCTTATAAATCAAGCATGAACTTGTGACAATTCCAATACTGCCTTTGTGTGGCTTGTTCAAAACCCCCCTGATGCCTGTGAGGGTGACAGGCATCTGACCTGATCAATAACGCAGTTGCCCTTTGCTGCTGCAAACCAGGCAAGGCACCTTCTGTGAATACAGAGTACAGGCAGCAAATAATTATCCTGGTTGTGGTGCTTTCTGGACATTGGTGCCTGCCCTTGCGGTAATGGAAAATCCATTTGCAGTATTGACTTCCCAGTCTCCTTTTGATTCTCATATTTGTTTAGGTTTGGAAATGCCTTGAGATTCTTCTGCAGTGAATGTGGAGGGGAGGTGATCCAGAGGATAATTAACAAGCTGAATGCTGATGTGGCTGTTTTTTGTGCCATCCTCAGTACTGATACTGTCTTTCCGTCCACTTGTGTTAAGCCCTTCATAAACTCTGGGAGCTCAGTGGAACAGGAATGCTGGCCAGGTAGGCAAATTCAGATTCCTGCCCATCTCTACTCCTACACTGCCCACTTGGGCATCTCTGCAAGTGTCAGCAGTCTCCTTTTTATTGCAGAATTCTTCAAATGTTAGTTTTGTCCTTACTCAACTCTGCAGCTCTCAGAGGTGGGTGAGGGAGTTCAGCTGCTTACTGGTCTGAGTTCAGCACCTGGGGGTGATGGAAGCAAACTCTGGACTTTGTTGCTCTAATCAGTTTCTTATCAATTAGCAGCTTGCCTTCTCAGCTGAGTGTACCAGGACTGCTGGGGCAAGAGTTGAGACAGGCAGCAGAAACACTCCTAAGGTCTGGCAGATCTTCAGCTCAAGATATCTCTGTAAAGGGCCCCTATGGCAGCTTGCAAATGGGACTGGGATTAATGGAGAGAATTAGTGTGTCAGGGAGGAGTGTTTGAAGAGACCAGAGCAGAGAAATGGGAGAAAAGCAGGAGAGTACTGTTCAGAGAGGGGTTCAGTCTGGGTGGGATTTGGCCAAGGAGGAGAAGGATAGAAGGGAAGGAGCTGAAGGATAGAGGGGAGAGAAACCAGAGGGCAGGGTGTTGGAGATAGGAGGTGCAGGGGAGGAGGAAGAGATGCAGGTGCTGGGGAAAGAGTCAAGCCAGTGTGGGAAAAGGTAAGTAAGTGGGGAGACAGGGTTTGTGATGCACTTGTGAAGTCTGGGACTTGAGCAGGGAACAGCCTCTGGTGACCTGGGGTAGAAAGAGGGAATGTTAGAGTATAGCTGGGGATCCCCCACAAAGGCTGCAGGAGCTGGGGGACAGATGTAAAGTGCTGTGAGAGGAGGGTAAACTGAGGATTTTGCTTGTGTAAGGGTAGTGGGTGCATGTAACCCATTGAGTTGTTTCACTGGGTGTTTCAGTGCAAGGCAAAGGAATATCTCTCCCCATTGCCAAGTAAATGTTGAAGAAAAATATACTCCTCTGGAGGAGGGACTCCAGGAGATGTGCAGTGTGTGTAACCCCCCTCTCACATAGACCATCCTAAGAAACAGTATCCTCACCTACCTCAGTTCTGCAGGAGCTGTTATTCCCTAGAAGGAAAAATATCCTGAGCTATCTGTTTTTGAGGAAACAACAAACTGCCTTTACCTTACAGTGGTCCTTCCTCTAGCAGAGACATCAAAGAGCTTAGTCTTGGGCGTGCTGTCCCCACTGAAACATGATTCTCTGTCTCAACTGGGCTGATTTTTGGAGGAATATCTGGCTGGCATGTTCACAGGCACCTCTCACCTTGGGAACCAAGTGCTGCCTTCCCTCCCCACCTCTCCTGTGGGATGGTTATTGCAGCTGTAAGCTGAAGGTCACTTCAAATGTCATCTTCATTTAGGTGCCTTGATGGGGTAATTATGGCTGAAAATACAAGGTTTACCAAACAAATTAGAGTGCAGTGTTTACCCTGCAAGAAACTGATTGGAAGCACTGCCTTTTTTTTTTTTTTTTTTTTTTTAATAGAGAGAAAAGCAATTTTAAACCTTCAAAATGGTTCTGCCTGTAATATCTACTGTTGCATATGTCTCACTTCCTATCCCTTCTTGCTGATCCTCAGCAGATGAGGGGATGCAGTCTGTGATGCAGTGTCTGTCCATGCCCTGCTGATATGCCCTGGTCTGGATCCCCTCATCCTCATTGTGGAGCTGAACCATGAGCCCAGAAGGGTGAATGAGCATCAGCTGCAGAACCGTGGGGACTTCATGCTTTGTAATAGTCTAGCCACTGGAGGAGTGGGTGTAAAGCAGGGAAGATCACATCCTAGATGGTCCTGAGTATTTCTGAGCTCCCTTGAAGACTAAGGAGTTCAGGGTGTTAGCAACCTCCAGGGATGGCTCAGCACCATGCTGGATTAAGGAACTGAGGGTCTCTTGGGCTTTTTGTACAGTAGAATAATTCAAGCAGTACAACCTTCCTTGAGGAACACAGGAGAAAGCATACAGGGTAATGCACACAGCTACAATAGCTACAGATGGAGATGTTCTTGGACAAAAATGCAGCAACAGCATAAGCAGGCAAACAGGCTTGTGTGCAGTATTCAGTGTGTGAACATGGAGTCTGTTGCCTTCTCTATGGAAACAGTGGGGAAATAAGACAGCCAGGAGCTGAGATGCTCAAATTCACATCAGTTACCTGTGCTAACTTCCTCATGTGTGCATTCCTTGTACCCTACTGGGATAAGTTCCTATACAGGGGAGGAGTTGTGCCTCCTCCAAAGGCTGCACTGGCTGATAAATTACAAAAAATTCTCTACACAACTATATCAGCACAAAAGTGATTTTGGAGCAGACTAGAGGCTTATTTTGCTCCCACTGAATTAGTTTCCCTTTTCTTCTGTCCGCTGGTTTACCCACTCTGGGCAGAAGAACCAAAGTCTTATTTCTTTTCATTTGCGTTCTAACTCAGAAACAAGATTAAGTAACAGTCCTTAAAGGAAAGTTTCAACGCAGATTTCCCTTTTTCTTCATTTACTTTCTTTAAGATCCAGTGGGAAGCTAAACAAGCTTTTATATTATTAGTCTCAGGATTTCCTTATTCTGGCTTTGATTTATGGTCACACCTGGAGATTCTCAACTGTGTAAGAAGATTTGGCACACATCTCGGGTTTAAAAGTTGCAGAATGAAATAAAATGGAGAACTCCTTCCAGAAAACCTGATGGTTGCAGATCTTGGCTCAGGTTTTCATACCTTCCCATTGTCAATACTGCTGTAAAGAACTTGGCTCAAAAGAGAATGCAGCAAACTCTAGAGTAAACAACGTAAGGAAGGACAGAGGGCCCAAGAGCTTGGTTTCATTCCCCTGCAGTTGAGCTAGCTGTTCCTATTTTCTCTGAGGAATCTCATTCACCAAAGTATCTATGCAAAAAAATCTGAGCAGACATAGCAAATTCCAAGAAAAAACTTTTCTTTTTTTTGGATTGACTTAATGTGGAATGGATTCTTGTGTCAAAAGGAGTCAGCTCAGTGGAAAGATGTGTACATGCTTGTCTGCAGAGACAAGATCAAGTTACTAAGAATTCCAGAACTTATATTAACTCACATGTTGACTTTTTTTTGTTCATTTCCTGACTAAATGTGGCTGGGCAAAAGTAAAATTTAGTTGAAATTTTGTCATTTTCTTTTTCATATTGGAATATAAGTATTTCCAACATTTTGTTCTCATGGGCATGTTTCTCATGTCAGCTGCATCCATTTTAAAATGGAAGTCCAAGGGAAAGTTGTTGCTGCTGGTTTGCATGGTGTATGCAATAGCAGTGTTTTGCTATTGCTATGGCCATGTGTATTATGTGGTTTGGGACTGGCAGTTTCCAAAACAAGGGGAAAATAATGCAGTAACCAAAAACTTAAATTTGGTGTGAGTTGAGAAAAATGCTTCTTTTAGAATATGATCTTCTCTCTCCTGTTCAAATAAAGTTATAAGGAATTTTGAAACAAGCTGTTCTGACTGGCCAAGAGAGATGCATTCATTCTGCAAATTTTAAGATGAAATGACTTTACTAAATAAATATCAAAATATTTCTTGCTAGAAAGCAAAAAGCAGAACCTGAAGAAATGTACTCAGCTGTATTCCAGTGTCTTCACAGGCTTTTATATTGCAAAATTGTACTGACTTGTGACTGTTCATGAAGTATCACTACTGGGAAAAGCCCACTCTGTAGCCAGCTCCTGAACATTAAAAAATAAAATAAAAAAAAAAGGAAAAAATCTACAAAAACTATTTGTATATAATCAGCTGCAACTGCCCGGTGAGGACTGCTTCTCTTCAGAAGTTACCGTCTGTAATAATTTCATCCTTTAATTCAAAGCCCTGGCTTTACATCTTAAAAAGTCTTCCTCAGAGAACAGCAGAGCTGACCAGCCTTTTCTCCTATGTGACAGCTCCTGCAGAACCCGCTGGCCCAGCTGTACAGCTGGGGGAGCAGGGTGCACCAGTTCTGTCATAGGATCCGCTGTGCAAAATACTGGTTATTCATCCCTGTTGCTTGTTGGAAGCCTTGGCTTGTTCCAAGGTTGTGTTGTGCTTAAGTCTGGTTGTTTTTATATAAGAGTGATGATTATACAGACTCAGCCACTTTCAGGTTCAGGGAACAGCAGGACACGGCACTACTGATTTGAGTAATTGCACCAGTTTTAATGCACTTCCCCGAAGCCTTGGCAAATCACAGGTGTGTTTGATGTTAGAATCCCTGTGCAGATAAGGGCACAAAAAATGCATGGCACCCATGAGTCTTCCCCCCATGGGAATGTCACCGAAATCCAGAGAGAGATGGGAATCAACACAGCCCTTGATTCATGCTTCATGTGTACTAGGAGGGAAGAACTTATCATAACACTTGCAAACAGTACTCTTGGCAACAAGATGAAGCTGTATTTTCCCATGTGTTTTGGTTAGGGACACCTTTTCACAGCCTTCAAGACTTCTAAGACTGGCTGATTTAGTCATGTTCAGCACTTCTGAGGATTTCTGCCACCAGGAATAAAAACCTAGGTAATACTAGAAGGTATTTAGAAAGGAAAAGACAAAAAGAGCCTACCTGCATCTTGCTCAATAGCTGTCGAACCAAAACTCCTGTTCCTGGGATCCTGTAAAACTGTTGCATAGTGGCAACTGCCGACTGCATAGCTTTGCCTGACTGCAAGGCAAGCATTCGGCTGTGGGGTGGAAGCAAAGAGCCGTGTTCTTAATCATCGCCGAGAAATAAAGAAACCGATCGTAAGATGCTGCACAGTCAGTTGTCAAGTCTCCGGGTAAGAAAATTTCATCCATAGCAAAACAAGAAGAGAATTCAACAGCCTCTCTTTCTTCGGTCCCTTTGGTAATATCATCTGGTAGCAGGCACGGGCTAAAGACCCACGTTCACAGCACCCGTCTGGACGGGCCTGTCCAGTCCAAGCAATTACAAACGGCAGCAATCCCCCCTGGACCACTGAGGCAGACGCAGGTCTTTGGTACAAAGCAAGCTTAGAAAACACTGGATAAGCTCCATCTTGTGTGCAAAGGGAGCTCCTCGCTTCTCCCCGAGACCTCCTCTCCACGCTGCCACCTGGCCAGCACGAGATTTCTCCTTCGCCACAGCAGCACGGCCACAAAACCCCACTGCCTACCTACGGCTGCCGCTGTCCCGTCACACCAAGGAAACAGCTTCACAGGCCTGGGCCACCCCAGCAAGGACAAGCTCAGCTTTACACGGGCGTTTGAACACTGAGGAAGTAGCTGTACTTCAGAAACACAGCCGGAAAGCTTGCTGGCACTCAGTTTCAGTGGAGCCGTCCTCCACGCAAGGCAGGTACCTGGCAAGTTTTCGGAGGAGGAAAATACTCCACTCGCCCCAAGGAGTTTGGTGGGCAGGGGGATTGCGCTGCTTGGTTTGGGTCTGTTTTCCTCGGAGGGAGGGAGGGAGATGCCCTACGGCACCGGGGAAATCTCTCGCTCTGTCTCTCCTTGGCTTTACCATCCTTACCCTAGGGGGTGGCAACTCATCTCCGTTAGCAAGTGACCCTTTTAGCCAGCCTGGCACATGGGGCAGCTTGCTGGGCAAACGGGACTCGTCCAGCAGCTGTCAGCAGGGGATGCGCTTGGAGCTGGAGGAGTCGGTCTTGAGAGGGGGTGTAGCCATGGCTGGGAAGTGCCAGGCTGCAGTGGGCTGCTGTTGCCCCACAGAGAGGGTGTCAGGGCAGCGGTGCTGCCACATGGGGAGCGGCACGCGCACACTGCCCCTTTGCCAGAGCTTCCCCTGCACCAGCACCTCGCGCCCCTTTGGGCACTGCAGCAAAGGCAGCGTCTTTCTCACACCGTTCACAGGTTTTGCGACCTGTGAGCCTGCCCTGCTCATTGGGGGTCCCGGCACACTTGGAGCAGGCGATGACCGCTGACGGACAGCAGCACGGCCTCTCCCTGCTCAAAGGAGAAAGGCCAGCCCTGCTCAGAGAGACCTTCCTGAGCTAAAGAGCAGCACCGCTGCTCTGGAGCAGGGAAAGCTTGTGTCCCTAGAGACACTCCGGGCCATGAGCTTGGAGGCCTAAGGTTGCCAGCACCATCCCCGCCTGACAGGCCTCTAGTTTAGCCTGCTCTTCTAGGAAGGCGGGTGTCCTTCCACTAACTGAGCAGGAAGAGTTCCCAGCAGCTTTGGCAGAGCTCCGCTCCAGATTTGGGTGTTATTCAGGGAAGCTCGGGACCCTTCCTTGTGCGTTTGGCACCCCCCGGGAAGAGGAGTCTTCGGGGAGGGGGAGGTGTGGGGACGTGCTGTAGAGTGGGAGCTGCAGTCCTTAAATGAAGCAGGCCTCAGCGGGCAAAGCAAGCTCCGGGCTCCGTGCCGCTGACAGAAGGCAGGAGTTGCAAAGAGCAGGGCCCGATACCGGCCACAGGTCGGCAGAGCGTCTCCCACTGCTGCTCTCTGCCCCTGCACGAGCTTGCCAGAGCCAACGCCAGCCTGCCTTGTGGCGCCGTGCAAGCGTGCCGCTCATGCCCTGCGTGCAGTAGGCAGCAAGGCGTCCAGGTGCTGGGGGAAGGGCTCCTTCTGGCAGGGCCCGAGATGTGAATCCAGGCTCTGCAGGCAATACCCTCAACCTCGGAGGCTTGAAAGCACTACCCTATGGGCTGACAAAGCTCGGAAGTCTCTTTCTCTCTTTCCTCATCTCTCCTACCCTGCTCATGCTGCGGACGATACTTTCTGCAGCTTCACCAGCCATCCGGTTATTTCAATCTGGGAGATCCATACTGCCGCTCCCTGAGCTCCAAGTACAACAGTCTGCACGACCCACATTTGCGAGCCTACTACCACCGCAAAGGCAACCTCCGGCGACTAAGGAGAGGAGGTTACATCACCAGCGACGGCAAAGTAGGTTGGACATCAGGGTGAGAAGAGCAGTTTCCATCGGAGGGGCAGCGGCAGGTTGCCAGAGCGCTTGCTGCAGCCGCTTCTTGCGGGTGGAGGGCGCAGGGCTGCTGTGCTGATTTCCCTGGGGGCAGAAGGAGCCCAGAGCCCGCTCCGGGAATTCCCGCTCCTGCTCTTCCAAGGCTGTGCCGCGCTGCCTCGGCGCCGACGGAGCAGCGGGCGTGTGGGCTGGCGGCGGAGCGAGGGGCGCTGCTCCCCGCTGGCTGGCTGGCTGGCTGGCTGGGAGCAAAGCCGCCAGCCGCTGGGCAGGGCAGGCTGTGCAGGGGAGCAGCTGCCGCTGCCTTAGCGCTCTTTGGGGCAAGGCAGGCTGCGGAGTGAGCGTGACAAGTGGTGGCTGCTTTCTCCCCCTCATCTCGCCATAGGTCGTTTGCACCCTGCGGGAGTTCAACGAGTACAGGCAGTACCTGACCACGCTCAAGATAGAGGCCGACAAAATGTACCGTCGAGAACAAGTACGTAAAGCTCAGGGTTCACAGGGCTGGGGCTGGGGGCGGGCAGGAAAGTCATCCCCCAGCGCCTGCCGGCAGTGCCGAGGGAAGTCCTTCTCTCCTGCCCTGGGTGCGCGGCTGAAGCAGAGCGCTGCTCTGGGCCAGCGTGAAGCCTCCACACGCAGGCGCGTGAGAGCATGTTGTGGCAAAGGGGAGCTAAAGCCTGCCGTCAACTTTCAGCAAACGCTTCGAGAACAACCGGCAAAATTAAAGAATGCCCCCGAACTGCTGCAAGGCATGGACATTTCTCGCCTGCGAGAGCGGCTGCTGTGGGAGCAACGAGAGAGCCTGAGAGCTGCAGAGCAGGACGTGAGGGCCAGGTAAGAGGCAGCACAAGGAAGGCTTGCACTCGGAGTGGGCCCGTGGCCCTTCGGCGAGGTGCTGCCTGGGGCCTTGTGTTCCAGGAAAGTGCCCAGTTGCTGCGTGAGCAGAGGCTGGTTGTGCCTGGAGTGGTGCAAGCAGTGCCTGGAGGCTGGCAAAGGCAGCTGGAAACTCTTTGGGGCACTGGAGCGGGGAAGCCCAGAGCGGGAGGAGGGCAGGGGCTGAGCAGGGAACGGTCTGGGCAAGACAGCTCCAGGCGCTCTCTTTCAGCCATCTGTATGTCTCTTCCAAGGTATCTCGCCAGGACTGCGGAGAGCATGGAGAAGCCCGAGGCTCCTGAAGAAGACGCACGCCTCCCCCAGCCGGCTGAGCAGGAGCAGGTGCACCTGGCACTCTCAGTGGGCTCTTGTGCTCTCAGACTCCGCCACCCTGCACAAATCCCTTAGCTGCACCACGTGTCCCCCACGGTCCCTGTTGCTGGTTTCTCGTGTGGTGAGCAGCCAAGCATGCAGCGTCCCTGAGGCCAGTAGTGCCGGTGCTTAGCCATTGGCGGATTGGTTTCCTCCTGCAGGAGCTCAGAGGTTAGCTTAGAGAAGAGCCTGCTGTTGCCCGATTCTCATTAGCGGGGCAGGTTAAATGCTGCCCTCTCATTAGCGGGGCATGTTAAATGCTGCCCGGCTCCATCCTGTGGCACAGCCTGACAGGCAAAGCATGACAGCAGCTGGGTGCTGCAGGAAGAAGGACTTTGCACAGGTGGCTAGAGCGATTGCAGTAACCCTTTTGGATCGCTTGGGGAAGCGTTTGGTAGGCAGCCCGTCAGACGCCTCTGAGGCCAGGCTGTCGGCCAGGCGGAGGCAGCAGCGCATTGCCGGAGGAGCCACGCGAGCTGGCAAATGGGGAGAAAGCAGAGCGAGGCAAGCTGAGGTGGCAGGCTGTGACGGAGCATCTTCTCTGCCTTCTCGGGACCAAATCGCCACAGATGCTGTTGAGCGTGCTGCAGCCACCTTGCAATCCTTCGTAGCTTCCCAATTTGAACGGCACTTCCAGTGCAAATTTTCTGACATCCTGAAGCTGCCCCTTGAGGCTATTTCCAAGAGAGAACCGCAGCCACCCCAGACACCTGTCTCCACCCAGGTCACAAAAGAAGGGCAAGGATCAGCTAGTGCCTCTGGACATCGGACACCAGGCGCCACAAGGTTGCCCCTGCTGCAACCTTTGCAAAATGTTGCTGCTGTGTCGCAAGAGAGTAGCACGCTTGCAAGGCGTGGCATCCAAAATGCCATTTCCAACGTTCAGCACCTCCATGCAGAATTAAAAGCGTATGCGGAAATGATTGTCCCTGATGCTCTTGACACCCTGAAGAAGGAGAAGAAGTTGTTAGAAAAAGAAATGCATGCCGAGGCAAGATGCTTTGAGGACACTTCAGAAGAAAGCACCGAGGAGAGTGAGCTAGTGGAGCAGCTAGTAGAGCAGTGTGGTCGGCCTCTGAGCACAGCGGCTTCAGGAGGGAACTGTGGAAGGCGGGTCGCAAAAGAGCCCAGACCAAGAGGTGGGAAGGAGAGCTCTCTGGGCCAGGGCTTTCTAAGGCCGGAAGAAAAGAAAATCCCTGCTAAAAAATTACACAAGCGTCCAGCAGGCATGAAGCTCCCACCTATCACCATCCCCAGAATGGTCATGCCTTCAGAGGACGAAGCAGAATCTGAAGAATCTCAAGAGGAACTGTCACCTAATCTCCTCCCACCTGTCCTGCAAAGCTCCGAGCAAGATGCTCAGAGCACACCAGAAGGCGTGCAGAAGCCCCTCGATCACCCCTCGGCACCCACATCAAGACCTTGTGCTCCAGTGCTGGAAAGCCAACCTCAAGCGAGGCCCGGGAGCACGCGAGACACCTTCCCCTCCACGGGCCAGCAGTATTGCAGGCAGCCCGTCCCTCCATCAGCTCCAAAGCCCCCTTCCCAGAGAGGGGCCCGGCGGAGAGCCACGCGCGTAAAGCCTCTGACGGGCAAGAGCGAGCCAGGCGAGTGCTGAGAGAGGCCACTGGCTGGGTGGCTGCTGGGGGCTGAGCTGAGGAGGTGTGTGGCTCCGGGCTTCAGGGCTGCTCTCACACTGGTGCTGAGAAGCCACGGCCAGCAAGAGAAGCGAGGGAGTTTGCTCAGCCTCTTGAACAGTCCGTGGGGAAAAGAACATGCACAAAGCACATGGCAGAGGGCTGCGCTCCACCTCCCTCCTGCTGCCTTTGCCGGGCCGGGGAAGGCTCGGCACCCTGTGGCGCTCATGGCCCTGTCCTTCCCTGCCTGCCTCCCTCGGAGCCGCAGGGGCTGCCGATGGTGCGACTCGCGCGTCAGTGCAGAAGAGGCCTCACCGCGTGGCACAGCCCCTCCGGCTGCCCTCCCAAGGATCTTCCAGCATAGCTGCTGCCCAGAGCCGCAGAGTCCCCGGGGAGCGGAGCCCCCTGCCCCCCCGCGCCTCCTCCCTTCCCCGCGCCTCCCCAGCAGAGAATAAAGGCTTTACTTCCAAGCGCTGCTCTTGCCTCCTGGGATTCTTTTGCTGCTCTCGTGATTTACAGCTCATCACAACAGTCACCAGCAGCTCCTCCAACAGTGGGACAAGACCTTATGCCTAACTGGCAAGGCAGAGGAGTGGGAGTTTCTCTTCAACCAGCCACAACGAGTTTTCTCACGTGGACTGGGAAGGCCTGGGCTATCAAGGAGTCATCAGGGAAGGAGAGGGGACTCCCAGCGCTTGCCCTCGCCTCTGTGTTGCTGAGCTAAGTTCATGTGCCTAGGTTAGGGTGCCTGTGGCACGAAGACTGCTGTGCTTCAGAGTTCTTGTGAAATGTTTCCATGGCCAGCAGTCGATTGCCTTCCGTAAATTCAGTGCAGCAGGAGCCTTGCGGCCCACCGCAGGTGCCGAGAAACCACAGAAAATCGACAGGCGAGAACAAGTACGGCTCACACTTCACACTCAGAGTGTGGAGGGTTGGGGCTTTTCTTGTTTTCTCTCCAAAAGACACAGAATAAAGGTGAGATGAGCACTGCTGCGGTGGGCCAGGCATTCTGGCGTGGACGTGACTGCCAGGCTCAGAGCTGAGATAGCGCAGGGCACGGGGGTGGCGAGAGGCAGGAGAATCGTCCCCAAGTAGAGGAGTGCTGAGGGAACCCTTCTCTCCTCCCCCGGGTGCTGCACCACTGTGCTTGCGCAAGCAAAGTTTGCATCCTGAGGGAAGAGGCGCTCCTTGTAAAGACAGTGGCGCAGCCTGTGTTTGGAGCCTGGAAAGGCAGGTGGAAGCTGTTCAGGTGGCTTGAGCAAACACCCCCCCAGAGAGCTGATGGCAGTGGCTGAGCAGCACACAGCCTGGGCACTGCTGTAGGCACTGCTGACCCTTGTCTGTCACCTTGATTTCTCTGTACAGAAAGGGCACCCAGAACAGCTCAGGTAAGCTATGGACCAATCTTGCAAAGAACTGAAGGAGGCTCCTGCAAAACAATGCCTAGATAACACATAAAAAGGACCCTGTGTGTTTGCTGTAAGGTGCAACTCACGACAGTGCTGCAGCCTGCGTTTGGAGCCTTGGAAAGGCAGGTGGAAGCTGTTCAGGTGGCTTGAGCAAAGAAACCCCCAGAGAGCTGATGGCAGTGGCTGAGCAGCAAAGAGTCTGGGGGCTGATGCAGTAAAGCGACATAACTCAGAGCAGCTCTGTCCTTTGTGAGGAATTCATTCATGGCAGAGACTCTTCTGAGCCTTTTGAAGAGAAGGCAGGCTTGGGAAAAGATCAGGTAATGGGATGGCGGGCTGGTGGCTCTGAGGAAGCCGTCCCAGGAGTCAACTTTTGCCTCCTTGTGACAGTGGTGCTCCAAACTCCCACTCTCCCTCTGTCCAAGTTGCGGTTTTCTAACCTGTCGCCCAGGAAGTGGGCAGAGGGAGGACGCTGCCGAACGGCCTCCAGAAATGCCGGGCTGGGCAATGGCAGTGGGGGGCCTTGTGCCTTTGCAAGCCCTTGCGTAGGCCCCACGGAGGCTGCAGGGGGCTGAGCTGCCAGGCAAGGAACCACCGTCTTATACCCAGGGTGGCTGCGGGCTCCCCCTGCCAGCCCACGAGCCTCGCTGGGCTGAGGCCTTTGCTCAGCAGGGGTGCGACAGCTTCAGGTCTGCGCTGGTCAGGGCGGCCACGTGCCCCTTCTGCCCTCTCCAGGCGGAGCAGGCCAAGGGAACCCGTGTGATGGGCGGTAGTGCAGGAGCCGTGAGAAGGCTGGGCTCAGCCGCGGGACATGGCGCCTGCAAGGTGCCCAGCATGAGACGAGAAGGAGCCCAGCAGGACACCAGAGGCTCCCAGGCCACCAACAACTCACAGGTGCTCTGCTATAGAGATGCATACCTGGGAGCTGGGCAAAACTGGCCTTTGGGGTAATTGGGCTACCAAGGAACACGTCTCGACCGTGTGAAAGACGCCTCCTAGGGTAAATCAGGTTGTAAGGGGAGCTGCAGAGCAGTGAAGCAAGAGCAAGGCATTAAAGCGTGCTTGCAAGGGCCTAACAACAGCGCCGAGTGGACGCCAGCCTCTGCGGCAGGCGACCACCAGCATCAACACTGGATTGCTTGAGGAGACCTCATTCCCAGCCAGCAAGCCCAACACCAAGGATTTGTCTCTGCCGCCATGGTCATCAGTGCTAGGGTAAGGCCAACATAAGACCACCCTTCCTCACTGCGTCCCCACTGGCCCTGCCCTGCCCCCCACCCCGGGCACCTCACAACGGGGCTGTTATCGCCACGGGAACACGGATGCTTCCAAGGTTCCGTCCCACAGTGTCTCCAGTGCTGGCCACGGAGCGACAAGGTCAGGCGTGTAGCAGGGCCGGCCAGCACCAGGGGCCACTGATGCTCGGGAGAAGATGCAGGGGAGCTGCGCGGGCACAGGAGGGCCTGCGTGATGGCTCAGAGGGATGGCCCAAATCCACTGCAGGCCAGAGCAGGCTCAGGCCAGATTTCAGTTTTCTCTTTTCTCCAGTTTTCACTTTGCCCCCACGCTGGAAGATGGACTGCCGGTGGGAAGGAGGCTGCTGCGGGCAGGCCCAGCACTGCCTGCGCTGTGCATCACCTGTCCCGGGCAGAGAGAGGGCAAGAGGCCCTGGGGCCAGAGCCCGCTGGCTTCATGGCCTTCCCTGCAAATGCCTCCTTTTCTCTTGCAGGCTTTGGAGACGGACGGCATGGCTGGCTACGGCATCCCAGAAGCCATGGACTGGGAAAGCTATGGCTGCAGTGGCCAGGTACTGCCCCCGCAGCCAGCTGGCTGCACGGGGACAGATGGGGCCTTGGTTTTCCAAGAGCATCCAGAGGGGATCCTGGCAGAGGTGCTCGCCAGCCTCTTGGAGAGGAGCTGGCCTCGCAGAGGCCGGGGGGCAAGTGGGACAGCTCCTGCAGCTGTGGGGGGGGAGGAGGAGACACGTGCCTGGCACCAGGGCCCTGACGCCTCCCAGGCCCTCTCCCAGCTGCACGGAAGCAGTTGCAGCACCAGGCAAACCCCAGCGAACAACCATCCACACGTGCCTTGCAGCCAGTGACAGAGGCAAACTCTTCAGGGCAGTTCCTAGTGGAAACCTTTCTCTGGGCTCCCTTGTGCACAGTCTTCTGCAGCGCGGGAAGAGGGACTGCTGGTGGGAGAGAGCCCACTCCAGGCAGACAGCACTGCCTGTGCTGTGCACCGCCTGCTCCGGGCCGGGGGAGGAAGAGAGGCCCTGGGGCCAGAGTCTCTGGCTTCGTGGCTTCCCCTGCCAAAGCCTCCTTTTCTCTTTCAGGCTCTGGGCACCGACAGGCTGGCTGGCAGTGACCAGCCAGAACCTATGGAGTGGGAGAGCTATGGCTCCAGTGGCCAGGTATCCCCCCTGCTGCCGGCTGGACGGGGAGAGGTGGGGGCTTGCTCCTTCCTCTGCCTCCCAAGCATGTCAGTTGAGCAAGTCCTGGGAGAACAGGCCAGGAGGCGTCCTCAGGACACTGCAATGCCTTTGGCTGCAGAAAACCCATCAGCCTCCTCCTGCAAGCACTTCCTGGGCAGGCGCACTTGGGGACAAGCTCTCAGCAGCACTCACGGGAGTGCGGCACTGCTGTCACCTCCCGGGTGGGCAAAAAGGCCACAGGCGCTTGCCACCCTCCTGGAGAGGAGCTGGCCACTCAGAGGATTTGAGGGCAAGTGGCACAGCTGCCACGGCTGCAGAGGCGAAGGCGGTGAAACATGCCGGCGACAAGGGCCCTGCCACCTCCCAGGCCCTCTCCCAGAGGCAGGGAAGACACTGAAGGACCAAGCATGTGCTGGAGAACAGCCTTCCCGAGGCTCCTGGTAGCCAGGGACAGGCAGAGAACCGGCACTTTAGCTGCCTGCTTGCCCACAGCGCTCTCCAGCTCTGAAAGGGATGGGCTGCTGGGAAGGACCCTGCTGTGGGCAGGCAATAACACTGCCTGTGCTGTGCACCGCCTGCCCCGGGCAGGGAGAGGACAAGAGGCCCTGGGGCCAGAGCCTCTGGCTTTGTGGCTTCCCCTGCCAAAGCCTCCTTTTCTCTTTCAGGCTCTGGGCACCGACAGCCTGGCAGGCTGCAGCCAGCCTGAGCCCATGGAGTGGGAGAGTTACGGCTCCAGTGGCCAGGTATTTCCCCTGCTGCCGGCTGGACGGGGAGAGGTGGGGGCCTGACCTTCCCCGTTCCTGTTGCTTCTGGGGTGAATTCCAAAAGCAGCCAGCGGGGATCCTGGCAGGGGTGTCAGGGAGGTCTCGCAGGCATGGGCGCTGGGGCAGAGCTGCCCAACGTGCAGCAGCGGCAAAGCCCTCGGGGGCTGGCTGCCTGAGCCCTCTCCCTGGCTGTGGCCTCACGTCTGCACGGGAAGCCTCTGGCAGCGCGCGACTGGCAGCAGCTCTCCTCGGAAAGAGTCTGGGAAGCGAGGAAAGAGGCTCTGTTAATGCTGGGATGCCCCCAACACATTCCTTTCCCCTAAAAATGCCTCCTTTTCTGTTGCAGGCTAAGATGTCCTTCACCCTGGCTGCTGCTAGGAAGCGCCGCGCTTCCTCAGGCCTCTCTCGATAGCTCTTTCCTCAATTATGTAGATTTTTAGTGAAGAGAATGTTGTGGTTTTGTGTTTTTGTGTTTTTTAAATATATATTGATGTGTAGTTCTTTAAGTGTTGTGTGTTGTTTTTAAGTGAGCTCCAGTCACAAAAAGCATGCAGACTGTAGGTATGTTTGTTGAGCTTTGCTAAATAGCTGCATGATTTCAGCTATCATGTGCAGGTGAGGTCCTGAAGAAAGGTATCTGTAGGACTCCCCTTGAAATGTGGGTCTGGGGATGCCTGAGGGGGAAAGATCGACAAGCCCTATCCCCCGGCGTACCTCTGAAGCTTTCAGGATGGCTGCGAGAACATTTACCCACAGTGCACATGCCCAAGTCCAAGGGAAGCTGTAGGGCCCAAAGGACGGACGGCCTTGAAAGGCAAAGGCGAGCTCTCAGAGACTCGTGGTGAATACATGGCTCGGCATGGGCTTGGAAACCGTCAGGAAAGGCCTTATGGGGGGGGGGTACAGTTTCCCAGGAGGGTCCTCGTGAAGAAATCGCCTGCTGCCAGGAATCGCGCCCGTGCTGGAGACCATGATGGCAGCTGCTACGTCCCTATGCAGTCACCGGGGACTGGAACCAAGTGACCAAGGGAGGTCGTCCCCGTTCCTTGGCGGGTGTGGGAGTTCATGTGTTGGGGCCCATTTTGTCTGCTTCAGTTGCGTGGCACTCATGTCCCAGGGCTGCGACCAGGCTTTCCCGTCCCTTGCAGCAGCCTGCTTTCTCCTCCTCCTGCCTCCCGGCTGCCGGGGCGTCTGGCTGGCTCTCCAGCCCACGGCTCTGTGCTGAGCCGCCTCGGATTTCCTCTCCCAAAGAGCTCGAGGAAGGGACGAGCTGACCACTGCACGCAAACGCTGGGCGAGAGGAGCTGGCGGGTGCAAGGAAGGCGGTGTCCTTCCCCTAACTGAGCAGGAAGAGGTCCCAACAGCTTTGACTGAGTCTCGTTCCAGTTTTGTGTGGTTTGGGGGGAATTCGGGGGCTCGCCCTTCACCGCTCGGTGCCTGCCAGGAAGAGGGGTCTTCGGGGAGGGCGAGGTGTGGGGCAGCACGGAGTGAGCCAGAGCAGCGTCCTGGTCGGCAGCGCTGCCTGCGCATGTCTCTGAGCACCCATTTACTGGCTTGGGTGCTCTGGCTGGTGCTTGGGAAAGGCCAAGCCCTGGGCACACATGGCCGTGCCCGGGGAAGGCCTGGCATAGGCTAGTCAAGGGCTGGCTCGGTCTTGCTCTTGAACTCTCCTGCAAGCCAAGGGCAGGCCAGGGCTGCAGGCCGGCCCCGCGGTGGCCTCGCAGCAGCGGGGCGATGGTGCGGGAAAGCGGCAACGCAACAGTGCGCGGTTGTGCTGGTAGTGCCAAGCGCTGGGAGACCGGCTGCGGCGAGCAGAGCTGCGTGCCGCTGGAGCGAGAGGTGCCAGCGGAGGGTCGCAGCTGCAGAAGGGCTCTTGATAGGAGCCATGGAGCATTATCTTGCTGCTGGCCTCCGAGACCTAGACGGACTGCTGAGTGCGGAGGAGAAGAGGGGCAAGGTGCGTGCTGGACGGATGCAGAGGGCTCAGCTTGGCAGCCGGCGACCACGCAGGGCTGCTCTGGGGCATGCGGCAGTGCGGAGGGAAGTGGCAGCGATAGACAGAGGGCAGTGGAGGCTCTCCGGGGGTCCTGTCTCTCTGCCCATGCTGGATTCCAGCTCGGCAGACGGCAGGGGTGGCGTGCAAGGACACAAGGGCTTTGGTCTACAGGCTTTGGAGCTGTAGGGAAGGAGGCGACAAAGCAGAGAGCTGCTGTGGAATAGGCCACTCTTTGCACTCTCCTTGGGCTCTTTAAAGAGCATTTCTGGTACGTGCTGGGCAAGAAGCCTCTTGAGATGGTGGCCCGAATGCCCATGAGCGTCTCTGTCTTTTTAGCTCGGGCGCAGAAGACAGCAACTCCGAGTAGGATGTCCTGAGCTGCTGGACACCCCGCTCGGGGTCAAACTCCCGTTGCTGCCTGGCTCCAACGCTGTCTTCTACCGGACCGAGCTGGGGGAAAAGGTAAAAGCAGGGCAACGGGGGAGGAAAAGCCCCTCCTTTTGCATTATCTCCTTGCCCAGACCCACTGAGCAGCCTGCAAAAGAAAGAGCCTTTCACAGAAATCAGCGTGGCGACGTGCTGTAGAGTGGGAGCTGCAGTCCTTAAATGAGGCAGGCCTCAGCGGGCAAAGCAAGCTCCGGGCTCCGTGCCGCTGACAGAAGGCAGGAGTTGCAAAGAGCAGGGCCCGATACCGGCCACAGGTCAGCAGAGCGTCTCCCACCGCTGCTCTCTGCCCCTGCACGAGCTTGCCAGAGCCAACGCCAGCCTGCCTTGTGGCGCCGTGCAAGCGTGCCGCTCATGCCCTGCGTGCAGTAGGCAGCAAGGCGTCCAGGTGCTGGGGGAAGGGCTCCTTCTGGCAGGGCCCGAGATGTGAATCCAGGCTCTGCAGGCAATACCCTCAACCTCGGAGGCTTGAAAGCACTACCCTATGGGCTGACAAAGCTCGGAAGTCTCTTTCTCTCTTTCCTCATCTCTCCTACCCTGCTCATGCTGCGGACGATACTTTCTGCAGCTTCACCAGCCATCCGGTTATTTCAATCTGGGAGATCCATACTGCCGCTCCCTGAGCTCCAAGTACAACAGTCTGCACGACCCACATTTGCGAGCCTACTACCACCGCAAAGGCAACCTCCGGCGACTAAGGAGAGGAGGTTACATCACCAGCGACGGCAAAGTAGGTTGGACATCAGGGTGAGAAGAGCAGTTTCCATCGGAGGGGCAGCGGCAGGTTGCCAGAGCGCTTGCTGCAGCCGCTTCTTGCGGGTGGAGGGCGCAGGGCTGCTGTGCTGATTTCCCTGGGGGCAGAAGGAGCCCAGAGCCCGCTCCGGGAATTCCCGCTCCTGCTCTTCCAAGGCTGTGCCGCGCTGCCTCGGCGCCGACGGAGCAGCGGGCGTGTGGGCTGGCGGCGGAGCGAGGGGCGCTGCTCCCCGCTGGCTGGCTGGCTGGGAGCAAAGCCGCCAGCCGCTGGGCAGGGCAGGCTGTGCAGGGGAGCAGCTGCCGCTGCCTTAGCGCTCTTTGGGGCAAGGCAGGCTGCGGAGTGAGCGTGACAAGTGGTGGCTGCTTTCTCCCCCTCATCTCGCCATAGGTCGTTTGCACCCTGCGGGAGTTCAACGAGTACAGGCAGTACCTGACCACGCTCAAGATAGAGGCTGACAAAATGTACCGTCGAGAACAAGTACGTAAAGCTCAGGGTTCACAGGGCTGGGGCTGGGGGCGGCCAGGAAAGTCATCCCCCAGCGCCTGCCGGCAGTGCCGAGGGAAGTCCTTCTCTCCTGCCCTGGGTGCGCGGCTGAAGCAGAGCGCTGCTCTGGGCCAGCGTGAAGCCTCCACACGCAGGCGCGTGAGAGCATGTTGTGGCAAAGGGGAGCTAAAGCCTGCTGTCAACTTTCAGCAAACGCTTCGAGAACAACCGGCAAAATTAAAGAATGCCCCCGAACTGCCGCAAGGCATGGACATTTCTCGCCTGCGAGAGCAGCTGCTGTGGGAGCAACGAGAGAGCCTGAGAGCTGCAGAGCAGGACGTGAGGGCCAGGTAAGAGGCAGCACAAGGAAGGCTTGCGCTCGGAGCGGGCCCGTGGCCCTTCGGCGAGGTGCTGCCTGGGGCCTTGTGTTCCAGGAAAGTGCCCAGTTGCTGCGTGAGCAGAGGCTGGTTGTGCCTAGAGTGGTGCAAGCAGTGCCTGGAGGCTGGCAAAGGCAGCTGGAAGCTCTTTGGGGCACTGGAGCCAGGAAGCCCAGAGCAGGAGGAGGGCAGGGGCTGAGCAGGGAACGGTCTGGGCAAGACAGCTCCAGGCGCTCTCTTTCAGCCATCTGTATGTCTCTTCCAAGGTATCTCGCCAGGACTGCGGAGAGCATGGAGAAGCCTGAGGCTCCTGAAGAAGATGCACGCCTCCCCCAGCCGGCTGAGCAGGAGCAGGTGCACCTAGCACTCTCAGTGGGCTCTTGTGCTCTCAGACTCCGCCACTCAGCACAAATCCCTTAGCTGCACCACGTGTCCCCACGGTCCCTGTTGCTGGTTTCTCGTGTGGCGAGCAGCCAAGCATGCAGCGTCCCTGAGGCCAGTAGTGCCGGTGCTTAGCCATTGGCGGGTTGGTTTCCTCCTGCAGGAGCTCAGAGGTTAGCTTAGAGAAGAGCCTGCTGTTGCCCGATTCTCATTAGCGGGGCATGTTAAATGCTGCCCGATTCTCATTAGCGGGGCATGTTAAATGCTGCCCGGCTCCATCCTGTGGCACAGCCTGACAGGCAAAGCATGACAGCAGCTGGGTGCTGCAGGAAGAAGGACTTTGCACAGGTGGCTAGAGCGATTGCAGCAACCCTTTTGGATCACTTGGGGAAGCGTTTGGTAGGCAGCCCATCAGACGCCTCTGAGGCCAGGCTGTCGGCCAGGCGGAGGCAGCAGCGCGTTGCCGGAGGAGCCACGCGAGCTGGCAAATGGGGAGAAAGCAGAGCGAGGCAAGCTGAGGTGGCAGGCTATGACGGAGCATCTTCTCTGCCTTCTCGGGACCAAATCGCCACAGATGCTGTTGAGCGTGCTGCAGCCACCTTGCAATCCTTCGTAGCTTCCCAATTTGAACGGCACTTCCAGTGCAAATTTTCTGACATCCTGAAGCTGCCCCTTGAGGCTATTTCCAAGAGAGAACCGCAGCCACCCCAGACACCTGTCTCCACCCAGGTCACAAAAGAAGGGCAAGGATCAGCTAGTGCCTCTGGACATCGGACACCAGGCGCCACAAGGTTGCCCCTGCTGCAACCTTTGCAAAATGTTGCTGCTGTGTCGCAAGAGAGTAGCACGCTTGCAAGGCGTGGCATCCAAAATGCCATTTCCAACGTTCAGCACCTCCATGCAGAATTAAAAGCGTATGCGGAAATGATTGTCCCTGATGCTCTTGACACCCTGAAGAAGGAGAAGAAGTTGTTAGAAAAAGAAATGCATGCCGAGGCAAGATGCTTTGAGGACACTTCAGAAGAAAGCACCGAGGAGAGTGAGCTAGTGGAGCAGCTAGTAGAGCAGTGTGGTCGGCCTCTGAGCACAGCGGCTTCAGGAGGGAACTGTGGAAGGCGGGTCGCAAAAGAGCCCAGACCAAGAGGTGGGAAGGAGAGCTCTCTGGGCCAGGGCTTTCTAAGGCCGGAAGAAAAGAAAATCCCTGCTAAAAAATTACACAAGCGTCCAGCAGGCATGAAGCTCCCACCTATCACCATCCCCAGAATGGTCATGCCTTCAGAGGACGAAGCAGAATCTGAAGAATCTCAAGAGGAACTGTCACCTAATCTCCTCCCACCTGTCCTGCAAAGCTCCGAGCAAGATGCTCAGAGCACACCAGAAGGCGTGCAGAAGCCCCTCGATCACCCCTCGGCACCCACATCAAGACCTTGTGCTCCAGTGCTGGAAAGCCAACCTCAAGCGAGGCCCGGGAGCACGCGAGACACCTTCCCCTCCACGGGCCAGCAGTATTGCAGGCAGCCCGTCCCTCCATCAGCTCCAAAGCCCCCTTCCCAGAGAGGGGCCCGGCGGAGAGCCACGCGCGTAAAGCCTCTGACGGGCAAGAGCGAGCCAGGCGAGTGCTGAGAGAGGCCACTGGCTGGGTGGCTGCTGGGGGCTGAGCTGAGGAGGTGTGTGGCTCCGGGCTTCAGGGCTGCTCTCACACTGGTGCTGAGAAGCCACGGCCAGCAAGAGAAGCGAGGGAGTTTGCTCAGCCTCTTGAACAGTCCGTGGGGAAAAGAACATGCACAAAGCACATGGCAGAGGGCTGCGCTCCACCTCCCTCCTGCTGCCTTTGCCGGGCCGGGGAAGGCTCGGCACCCTGTGGCGCTCATGGCCCTGTCCTTCCCTGCCTGCCTCCCTCGGAGCCGCAGGGGCTGCCGATGGTGCGACTCGCGCGTCAGTGCAGAAGAGGCCTCACCGCGTGGCACAGCCCCTCCGGCTGCCCTCCCAAGGATCTTCCAGCATAGCTGCTGCCCAGAGCCGCAGAGTCCCCGGGGAGCGGAGCCCCCTGCCCCCCCGCGCCTCCTCCCTTCCCCGCGCCTCCCCAGCAGAGAATAAAGGCTTTACTTCCAAGCGCTGCTCTTGCCTCCTGGGATTCTTTTGCTGCTCTCGTGATTTACAGCTCATCACAACAGTCACCAGCAGCTCCTCCAACAGTGGGACAAGACCTTATGCCTAACTGGCAAGGCAGAGGAGTGGGAGTTTCTCTTCAACCAGCCACAACGAGTTTTCTCACGTGGACTGGGAAGGCCTGGGCTATCAAGGAGTCATCAGGGAAGGAGAGGGGACTCCCAGCGCTTGCCCTCGCCTCTGTGTTGCTGAGCTAAGTTCATGTGCCTAGGTTAGGGTGCCTGTGGCACGAAGACTGCTGTGCTTCAGAGTTCTTGTGAAATGTTTCCATGGCCAGCAGTCGATTGCCTTCCGTAAATTCAGTGCAGCAGGAGCCTTGCGGCCCACCGCAGGTGCCGAGAAACCACAGAAAATCGACAGGCGAGAACAAGTACGGCTCACACTTCACACTCAGAGTGTGGAGGGTTGGGGCTTTTCTTGTTTTCTCTCCAAAAGACACAGAATAAAGGTGAGATGAGCACTGCTGCGGTGGGCCAGGCATTCTGGCGTGGACGTGACTGCCAGGCTCAGAGCTGAGATAGCGCAGGGCACGGGGGTGGCGAGAGGCAGGAGAATCGTCCCCAAGTAGAGGAGTGCTGAGGGAACCCTTCTCTCCTCCCCCGGGTGCTGCACCACTGTGCTTGCGCAAGCAAAGTTTGCATCCTGAGGGAAGAGGCGCTCCTTGTAAAGACAGTGGCGCAGCCTGTGTTTGGAGCCTGGAAAGGCAGGTGGAAGCTGTTCAGGTGGCTTGAGCAAACACCCCCCCAGAGAGCTGATGGCAGTGGCTGAGCAGCACACAGCCTGGGCACTGCTGTAGGCACTGCTGACCCTTGTCTGTCACCTTGATTTCTCTGTACAGAAAGGGCACCCAGAACAGCTCAGGTAAGCTATGGACCAATCTTGCAAAGAACTGAAGGAGGCTCCTGCAAAACAATGCCTAGATAACACATAAAAAGGACCCTGTGTGTTTGCTGTAAGGTGCAACTCACGACAGTGCTGCAGCCTGCGTTTGGAGCCTTGGAAAGGCAGGTGGAAGCTGTTCAGGTGGCTTGAGCAAAGAAACCCCCAGAGAGCTGATGGCAGTGGCTGAGCAGCAAAGAGTCTGGGGGCTGATGCAGTAAAGCGACATAACTCAGAGCAGCTCTGTCCTTTGTGAGGAATTCATTCATGGCAGAGACTCTTCTGAGCCTTTTGAAGAGAAGGCAGGCTTGGGAAAAGATCAGGTAATGGGATGGCGGGCTGGTGGCTCTGAGGAAGCCGTCCCAGGAGTCAACTTTTGCCTCCTTGTGACAGTGGTGCTCCAAACTCCCACTCTCCCTCTGTCCAAGTTGCGGTTTTCTAACCTGTCGCCCAGGAAGTGGGCAGAGGGAGGACACTGCCGAACGGCCTCCAGAAATGCCGGGCTGGGCAATGGCAGTGGGGGGCCTTGTGCCTTTGCAAGCCCTTGCGTAGGTCCCACGGAGGCTGCAGGGGGCTGAGCTGCCAGGCAAGGAACCACCATCTTATACCCAGGGTGGCTGCGGGCTCCCCCTGCCAGCCCACGAGCCTCGCTGGGCTGAGGCCTTTGCTCAGCAGGGGTGCGACAGCTTCAGGTCTGCGCTGGTCAGGGCGGCCACGTGCCCCTTCTGCCCTCTCCAGGCGGAGCAGGCCAAGGGAACCCGTGTGATGGGCGGTAGTGCAGGAGCCGTGAGAAGGCTGGGCTCAGCCGCGGGACATGGCGCCTGCAAGGTGCCCAGCATGAGACGAGAAGGAGCCCAGCAGGACACCAGAGGCTCCCAGGCCACCAACAACTCACAGGTGCTCTGCTATAGAGATGCATACCTGGGAGCTGGGCAAAACTGGCCTTTGGGGTAATTGGGCTACCAAGGAACACGTCTCGACCGTGTGAAAGACGCCTCCTAGGGTAAATCAGGTTGTAAGGGGAGCTGCAGAGCAGTGAAGCAAGAGCAAGGCATTAAAGCGTGCTTGCAAGGGCCTAACAACAGCGCCGAGTGGACGCCAGCCTCTGCGGCAGGCGACCACCAGCATCAACACTGGATTGCTTGAGGAGACCTCATTCCCAGCCAGCAAGCCCAACACCAAGGATTTGTCTCTGCCGCCATGGTCATCAGTGCTAGGGTAAGGCCAACATAAGACCACCCTTCCTCACTGCGTCCCCACTGGCCCTGCCCTCCCCCCCACCCCGGGCACCTCACAACGGGGCTGTTATCGCCACGGGAACACGGATGCTTCCAAGGTTCCGTCCCACAGTGTCTCCAGTGCTGGCCACGGAGCGACAAGGTCAGGCGTGTAGCAGGGCTGGCCAGCACCAGGGGCCACTGATGCTCGGGAGAAGATGCAGGGGAGCTGCGCGGGCACAGGAGGGCCTGCGTGATGGCTCAGAGGGATGGCCCAAATCCACTGCAGGCCAGAGCAGGCTCAGGCCAGATTTCAGTTTTCTCTTTTCTCCAGTTTTCACTTTGCCCCCACGCTGGAAGATGGACTGCCGGTGGGAAGGAGGCTGCTGCGGGCAGGCCCAGCACTGCCTGCGCTGTGCATCACCTGTCCCGGGCAGAGAGAGGGCAAGAGGCCCTGGGGCCAGAGCCCGCTGGCTTCATGGCCTTCCCTGCAAATGCCTCCTTTTCTCTTGCAGGCTTTGGAGACGGACGGCATGGCTGGCTACGGCATCCCAGAAGCCATGGACTGGGAAAGCTATGGCTGCAGTGGCCAGGTACTGCCCCCGCAGCCAGCTGGCTGCACGGGGACAGATGGGGCCTTGGTTTTCCAAGAGCATCCAGAGGGGATCCTGGCAGAGGTGCTCGCCAGCCTCTTGGAGAGGAGCTGGCCTCGCAGAGGCCGGGGGGCAAGTGGGACAGCTCCTGCAGCTGTGGGGGGGGAGGAGGAGACACGTGCCTGGCACCAGGGCCCTGACGCCTCCCAGGCCCTCTCCCAGCTGCACGGAAGCAGTTGCAGCACCAGGCAAACCCCAGCGAACAACCATCCACACGTGCCTTGCAGCCAGTGACAGAGGCAAACTCTTCAGGGCAGTTCCTAGTGGAAACCTTTCTCTGGGCTCCCTTGTGCACAGTCTTCTGCAGCGCGGGAAGAGGGACTGCTGGTGGGAGAGAGCCCACTCCAGGCAGACAGCACTGCCTGTGCTGTGCACCGCCTGCTCCGGGCCGGGGGAGGAAGAGAGGCCCTGGGGCCAGAGTCTCTGGCTTCGTGGCTTCCCCTGCCAAAGCCTCCTTTTCTCTTTCAGGCTCTGGGCACCGACAGGCTGGCTGGCAGTGACCAGCCAGAACCTATGGAGTGGGAGAGCTATGGCTCCAGTGGCCAGGTATCCCCCCTGCTGCCGGCTGGACGGGGAGAGGTGGGGGCTTGCTCCTTCCTCTGCCTCCCAAGCATGTCAGTTGAGCAAGTCCTGGGAGAACAGGCCAGGAGGCGTCCTCAGGACACTGCAATGCCTTTGGCTGCAGAAAACCCATCAGCCTCCTCCTGCAAGCACTTCCTGGGCAGGCGCACTTGGGGACAAGCTCTCAGCAGCACTCACGGGAGTGCGGCACTGCTGTCACCTCCCGGGTGGGCAAAAAGGCCACAGGCGCTTGCCACCCTCCTGGAGAGGAGCTGGCCACTCAGAGGATTTGAGGGCAAGTGGCACAGCTGCCACGGCTGCAGAGGCGAAGGCGGTGAAACATGCCGGCGACAAGGGCCCTGCCACCTCCCAGGCCCTCTTCCAGAGGCAGGGAAGACACTGAAGGACCAAGCATGTGCTGGAGAACAGCCTTCCCGAGGCTCCTGGTAGCCAGGGACAGGCAGAGAACCGGCACTTTAGCTGCCTGCTTGCCCACAGCGCTCTCCAGCTCTGAAAGGGATGGGCTGCTGGGAAGGACCCTGCTGTGGGCAGGCAATAACACTGCCTGTGCTGTGCACCGCCTGCCCCGGGCAGGGAGAGGACAAGAGGCCCTGGGGCCAGAGCCTCTGGCTTTGTGGCTTCCCCTGCCAAAGCCTCCTTTTCTCTTTCAGGCTCTGGGCACCGACAGCCTGGCAGGCTGCAGCCAGCCTGAGCCCATGGAGTGGGAGAGTTACGGCTCCAGTGGCCAGGTATTTCCCCTGCTGCCGGCTGGACGGGGAGAGGTGGGGGCCTGACCTTCCCCGTTCCTGTTGCTTCTGGGGTGAATTCCAAAAGCAGCCAGCGGGGATCCTGGCAGGGGTGTCAGGGAGGTCTCGCAGGCATGGGCGCTGGGGCAGAGCTGCCCAACGTGCAGCAGCGGCAAAGCCCTCGGGGGCTGGCTGCCTGAGCCCTCTCCCTGGCTGTGGCCTCACGTCTGCACGGGAAGCCTCTGGCAGCGCGCGACTGGCAGCAGCTCTCCTCGGAAAGAGTCTGGGAAGCGAGGAAAGAGGCTCTGTTAATGCTGGGATGCCCCCAACACATTCCTTTCCCCTAAAAATGCCTCCTTTTCTGTTGCAGGCTAAGATGTCCTTCACCCTGGCTGCTGCTAGGAAGCGCCGCGCTTCCTCAGGCCTCTCTCGATAGCTCTTTCCTCAATTATGTAGATTTTTAGTGAAGAGAATGTTGTGGTTTTGTGTTTTTGTGTTTTTTAAATATATATTGATGTGTAGTTCTTTAAGTGTTGTGTGTTGTTTTTAAGTGAGCTCCAGTCACAAAAAGCATGCAGACTGTAGGTATGTTTGTTGAGCTTTGCTAAATAGCTGCATGATTTCAGCTATCATGTGCAGGTGAGGTCCTGAAGAAAGGTATCTGTAGGACTCCCCTTGAAATGTGGGTCTGGGGATGCCTGAGGGGGAAAGATCGACAAGCCCTATCCCCCGGCGTACCTCTGAAGCTTTCAGGATGGCTGCGAGAACATTTACCCACAGTGCACATGCCCAAGTCCAAGGGAAGCTGTAGGGCCCAAAGGACGGACGGCCTTGAAAGGCAAAGGCGAGCTCTCAGAGACTCGTGGTGAATACATGGCTCGGCATGGGCTTGGAAACCGTCAGGAAAGGCCTTATGGGGGGGGGTACAGTTTCCCAGGAGGGTCCTCGTGAAGAAATCGCCTGCTGCCAGGAATCGCGCCCGTGCTGGAGACCATGATGGCAGCTGCTACGTCCCTATGCAGTCACCGGGGACTGGAACCAAGTGACCAAGGGAGGTCGTCCCCGTTCCTTGGCGGGTGTGGGAGTTCATGTGTTGGGGCCCATTTTGTCTGCTTCAGTTGCGTGGCACTCATGTCCCAGGGCTGCGACCAGGCTTTCCCGTCCCTTGCAGCAGCCTGCTTTCTCCTCCTCCTGCCTCCCGGCTGCCGGGGCGTCTGGCTGGCTCTCCAGCCCACGGCTCTGTGCTGAGCCGCCTCGGATTTCCTCTCCCAAAGAGCTCGAGGAAGGGACGAGCTGACCACTGCACGCAAACGCTGGGCGAGAGGAGCTGGCGGGTGCAAGGAAGGCGGTGTCCTTCCCCTAACTGAGCAGGAAGAGGTCCCAACAGCTTTGACTGAGTCTCGTTCCAGTTTTGTGTGGTTTGGGGGGAATTCGGGGGCTCGCCCTTCACCGCTCGGTGCCTGCCAGGAAGAGGGGTCTTCGGGGAGGGCGAGGTGTGGGGCAGCACGGAGTGAGCCAGAGCAGCGTCCTGGTCGGCAGCGCTGCCTGCGCATGTCTCTGAGCACCCATTTACTGGCTTGGGTGCTCTGGCTGGTGCTTGGGAAAGGCCAAGCCCTGGGCACACATGGCCGTGCCCGGGGAAGGCCTGGCATAGGCTAGTCAAGGGCTGGCTCGGTCTTGCTCTTGAACTCTCCTGCAAGCCAAGGGCAGGCCAGGGCTGCAGGCCGGCCCCGCGGTGGCCTCGCAGCAGCGGGGCGATGGTGCGGGAAAGCGGCAACGCAACAGTGCGCGGTTGTGCTGGTAGTGCCAAGCGCTGGGAGACCGGCTGCGGCGAGCAGAGCTGCGTGCCGCTGGAGCGAGAGGTGCCAGCGGAGGGTCGCAGCTGCAGAAGGGCTCTTGATAGGAGCCATGGAGCATTATCTTGCTGCTGGCCTCCGAGACCTAGACGGACTGCTGAGTGCGGAGGAGAAGAGGGGCAAGGTGCGTGCTGGACGGATGCAGAGGGCTCAGCTTGGCAGCCGGCGACCACGCAGGGCTGCTCTGGGGCATGCGGCAGTGCGGAGGGAAGTGGCAGCGATAGACAGAGGGCAGTGGAGGCTCTCCGGGGGTCCTGTCTCTCTGCCCATGCTGGATTCCAGCTCGGCAGACGGCAGGGGTGGCGTGCAAGGACACAAGGGCTTTGGTCTACAGGCTTTGGAGCTGTAGGGAAGGAGGCGACAAAGCAGAGAGCTGCTGTGGAATAGGCCACTCTTTGCACTCTCCTTGGGCTCTTTAAAGAGCATTTCTGGTACGTGCTGGGCAAGAAGCCTCTTGAGATGGTGGCCCGAATGCCCATGAGCGTCTCTGTCTTTTTAGCTCGGGCGCAGAAGACAGCAACTCCGAGTAGGATGTCCTGAGCTGCTGGACACCCCGCTCGGGGTCAAACTCCCGTTGCTGCCTGGCTCCAACGCTGTCTTCTACCGGACCGAGCTGGGGGAAAAGGTAAAAGCAGGGCAACGGGGGAGGAAAAGCCCCTCCTTTTGCATTATCTCCTTGCCCAGACCCACTGAGCAGCCTGCAAAAGAAAGAGCCTTTCACAGAAATCAGCGTGGCGACGTGCTGTAGAGTGGGAGCTGCAGTCCTTAAATGAGGCAGGCCTCAGCGGGCAAAGCAAGCTCCGGGCTCCGTGCCGCTGACAGAAGGCAGGAGTTGCAAAGAGCAGGGCCCGATACCGGCCACAGGTCGGCAGAGCGTCTCCCACCGCTGCTCTCTGCCCCTGCACGAGCTTGCCAGAGCCAACGCCAGCCTGCCTTGTGGCGCCGTGCAAGCGTGCCGCTCATGCCCTGCGTGCAGTAGGCAGCAAGGCGTCCAGGTGCTGGGGGAAGGGCTCCTTCTGGCAGGGCCCGAGATGTGAATCCAGGCTCTGCAGGCAATACCCTCAACCTCGGAGGCTTGAAAGCACTACCCTATGGGCTGACAAAGCTCGGAAGTCTCTTTCTCTCTTTCCTCATCTCTCCTACCCTGCTCATGCTGCGGACGATACTTTCTGCAGCTTCACCAGCCATCCGGTTATTTCAATCTGGGAGATCCATACTGCCGCTCCCTGAGCTCCAAGTACAACAGTCTGCACGACCCACATTTGCGAGCCTACTACCACCGCAAAGGCAACCTCCGGCGACTAAGGAGAGGAGGTTACATCACCAGCGACGGCAAAGTAGGTTGGACATCAGGGTGAGAAGAGCAGTTTCCATCGGAGGGGCAGCGGCAGGTTGCCAGAGCGCTTGCTGCAGCCGCTTCTTGCGGGTGGAGGGCGCAGGGCTGCTGGGCTGATTTCCCTGGGGGCAGAAGGAGCCCAGAGCCCGCTCCGGGAATTCCCACTCCTGCTCTTCCAAGGCTGTGCCGCGCTGCCTCGGCGCCGACGGAGCAGCGGGCGTGTGAGCTGGCGGCGGAGCGAGAGGCGCTGCTCCCCGCTGGCTGGCTGGCTGGGAGCAAAGCCGCCAGCCGCTGGGCAGGGCAGGCTGTGCAGGGGAGCAGCTGCCGCTGCCTTAGCGCTCTTTGGGGCAAGGCAGGCTGCGGAGTGAGCGTGACAAGTGGTGGCTGCTTTCTCCCCCTCATCTCGCCATAGGTCGTTTGCACCCTGCGGGAGTTCAACGAGTACAGGCAGTACCTGACCACGCTCAAGATAGAGGCTGACAAAATGTACCGTCGAGAACAAGTACGTAAAGCTCAGGGTTCACAGGGCTGGGGCTGGGGGCGGCCAGGAAAGTCATCCCCCAGCGCCTGCCGGCAGTGCCGAGGGAAGTCCTTGTGATATGTGCTAATTTATTGCATCAAATTGAGAAACAGCCTTGGGAACATCTTGTATTGTGGTATGTACTAATTTGTTACATCAGCGAGAAACAGCCTTGGGAACATCTGTGGGAACATCCTACAGCCTGTGGTGGGGGGCATGTACTCTGCCTGAGAAAATTGAGTTGAGCTAGCGAAGCGGCAGTGTTAGTTTAGATAGCCTAATATGGCGCACAATGCAGAGGAAGACTCCAGCCTTCATCCCCACGACCACCAGAGGGCTGAAGAAGACCCCCTAGCAACAGCCGGCGCAACCGCAGAAGTTACAGGAGGTGCCATGTATACCCGGGACTGGAATCGCATATAAGGAGACTGTGAGGGGGGGTTGTGCGCGCCGTTGGTGGAGCAGGAGACTCCCCCCCAGCCGCCCAGCGCTGTTTTGCTTACTTGTGACTTGCTCAATTATTTTATAAATTGGAATTTATGCAACCCGGCCCGAGTGGTTGTCAATTTGTCACGTTTACCTATAACAATTTTGGTGCCGTGACTCGGATACAGGCTTCCCTGGTTTCGGGACTCTGACTCAGGGGAGGCGCCCCATCCCGTTTTCGGATGGCCCCTGAGTGGGTAGTTCCCCTACCATAACCTGTATTTCCGAACCCTAAATCAGGACAAGTAAGCAAAAGAACTGCAGTACCCCGTAAACTTTGTGCACGAAGATCCGAACGAAGATTCAGGACTGAGTGAGTATATGTATGCGGTTCCGTTCGGTTGGGGTGGGATACCCGGAGCACGTGAGACGTCCCCAGGGAACGGAGTGAGCGCGGACCCTCCAGGAGAGGGGGTCCTTGTGTAACAGGGGACAGTGTGAGTGCGGACCCTCCAGGAGAGGGGGTCCTTGGTGCGGATCCTCCAGGAGAGGGGGTCCTTGTGTAGCGGGGGACTGAAAAGGGGCACCCGACAGCCGACTGGGCCGCCCTCTGTGAAGGGACAACCGTCCTAGCAGTAGAGACTCGGGTGGTGTGAGTATGGTCCCCTGCGGAGAGAAAGAGAGTTGTAAAAGAAAGTGACTGAGGTGGGTGCTCCGGAAGATGGGACAGAAAAAGAGCAAGTCTTCTGATCCCATAGAGGGCTTTACGGTACGGTTACCGGATATACCGCCCGATAGCCCTTTAGGATTAATGATTAAGTATTGGAACGATTGGCCCTCCAGAAAAGGCAAAAGCCGAAAAAAAAAAATAATAATAATAATTAAAAAAATGGTATATTACTGTATGCAAGTATGGGGTGGGAAGCAGATTAGAAGAGACCACCTTTATTGGCCAGTATACGGGTCTTTTGAAAATTGGATATGTCAGGCTCTAAATATATATGTGAAATCAAAAGAGCCCTTTAGTTTAGAAGGAAGTGAGTATGCTAGTTTATGGATAAGACCAGATACTCGGACCATGATATTTACCCTGAAAGAGAAAGGTCCGAGGAAGAAAAATAAAATGCTGGAGGAACTTCCCGTTTTTCCTCCCCCCCTATATTCCCTCAACTCCAGCTCAGAATGCCAAGCATCGGATGCATATGTCTGATCTAAGGACCATAATGGTTCAGGGAATCAGGGAATCTGTTCCCAGGGGGCAAAATATTAATAAGGCCTTCATGGAACAACAGAAGAAGGACGAAACACCAACAGAATGGCTCGAGAGACTTAGGAAAAAATCTGCAACTTTATTCCGGGGTAGACCCCAGTACCCCTGTGGGACAAGCTCTATTGAAAATAGTTTGTAGCAAAGGCCTTTCCAGATATCAGAAAGAAGTTAGATGATTGGCAAGATAGAGGACTGGATGAATCGCTGAGGGAAGCTCAGAAAGTGTATGTGCGAAGGGAGGAGGAAACCCATCGGCGGCAGGCAAAGATTCTGGTGGCAGCAGTCCGAGAAGGACAGAAAGGAATCCAGGCGCAACCCCCTAGGTCGTATAACAGACCTAAAAGGAAGCCACCTCACCAAGAAGGACAACCCAGGGAAGTTGTGACGAGGGACTTGAGGCAGGTTGAGTGTTTTTATTGCCAGAAAAAAGGGCATCTGAAGAGAAATTGCAGGAAACGAATGCAGGATGAGCAAATGTTCCAAGAAGAGTAGGGGGGGGTCAGGGGCTCTGTCTGCTGGGGACTCATAAAGGAATCGAGCCCTTGATAAAATTGAAATTAGGTCCCCAGCGACAAGAAGTAGAATTCCTTGTGGATTCTGGGGCAGAAAGATCTACTGTCCAAACGGTACCCTGAGGGTGTAAACCATCCCCAGAGAAATTACAAGTGATAGGAGCTAAGGGAGAACCCTTTAAGGTCCCAGTAATTAAAAATGTGGAAATAGAATCAGACTCTCGATTAGGTGTTAGATCCTTTTTATTAGTTCCCGAAGCTGAATATAATTTACTGAGCCGAGATATGATGGTTGAATTAGGAGTCAATTTAGAAGTAGAGAATCAAGAATTAGTTATAAAATTATGCACCCTTACTATTGAAGATGAGGCCAAAATCAACCCTGAAGTTTGGTATACCCCAGAATCAGTAGGAAGACTAGATATTGCTCCCTTTGAAGTGAGTATACGAAATCCAGAAATCCCTGTTAGAGACAAGCAATATCCAATGTCACAGGAAGGGAGGCAAGGACTCCGACCAGTAATCCAGAGGCTAATAAATCAAAGGTTACTGGAGCCTTGTATGTCTCCCCATAATACCCCCACCCCATACTCCGTGTGTTGGCTGAAGAGCCTGTCTGCCCCATGTGCGGCTCCAGGCACAGAGCGATGAGACAGTCCCCGCCCTGGCAAGGAGCCCCCTTCCCGCATCAGCCCCTACACCGCCCCGGGAAGGCAGGATGAGACCCCGGCTGCTCCTGGGCTGAGCACTCTGCTTGGGGTCCCAGCAGGCGCTGCGAGAAGTGGGGTGCAGGCTTCCCCCTTCTCCCCGCTGGAGACGCTGCTGCCCTGGCCAGCGGTGGCAGCAGCCCCAGGCCCCCCCCCAGCAGGCAGGTAGTGGGGTGACGGTGCCTCCCCCAGCCCAGCACCGCCTGTGCTGCTCCGCGCGCCGAGGCGGCTCGCTGTCTTCCTCTGCTTTAGTCTGGTGCTTGGAGCTGGGGCCCCACCTCAGCTCTGCCAAACAGAGACCTCCACTAGATGTAGCCATTCACCGAGTTAACCCTGGAGACAAGGTTTTAATTAAAACCTGGAAAGACTCGTCCTTGACTCCCCGCTGGGAGGGACCTTTTCTTGTCTTACTTAACACAGACACTGCTATTCGTACCGCAGAGCGAGGATGGACACACGCTAGCAGAATTAAAGGACCGATTTCAGAATCATCGTGGGAAGCCTTTGGAAATCCGGACAATTTAAAAGTAACCTTTAAGAAGAAACCTGGAATCCTCGATAAGTGAGACCACATTTTGTAAAACCTAACATAGTATTTGTTATAACCCCACATTGTATTTGTTATCCCTTTGTGTGTTATGCATGTGGGGTTTGTAAAGGGAAGTAGTGGACTCATTGTTAGTACGGGTATCTCCCTAGCGGCATTTGCCGCACTTGTTACGACAAAATTGACTTATTAGACATTAAAAGATCTTAAGAAAAGATCGGTAGAATGGTGGGAAGCCTTTGTTAAAGGAGTACAACCTGAGAAAGGTTGTACCCATGCCAACCACCCCGATCACATAAGGCTAAAATTAAAAACAGCAATTGTAGGTGGACTGTGCCGTATGTTGGGTGTCTCTCTCAAAAAAAACTGGGAAGCCTTTCAAATCAGAAAGGCACATAAAGGAGGTTCCCCTGAAGAATACGGCTGCTGTCGAGAAGACAGGTACACCCTGCTGCTCTGAGCAAAAGAGTAGGCAGAGGAGACAGAGACGTATAGAAACTGTGGGGATCGAGGCCGACAAGCCACCTCCTAAGCAGGAATACCTAAAGTTATAAGACCCAGACTCTTTAAAGTCCCAGAGACACCTGGCATCACGGATCGCCCCTCCAAGGCATTAAGGGTTTGTAAAGTATCCGTTAACCAAGCCATGGGTCCACTACTCCTCTGGAAGATGATTGTGCTAGGCTTATTAGGAAGACGAATCAAAGGGGAACATAATGTACACCAACCCTTTAAATGGTCATTAATAAGGTGGGAAGATCAAAAAGTGATCCAAGTGCGAAGTGTACCTGGGAGTCCTACATTCACAGCTACCTTGTGTGAGTTGGCACCTATTGAACCATGTCTAGATCACATGGGGTTTTACTTTTGTCCTAGTTCTAATCCTGGGCGGGGGTATTGTAACTATCCAAACTCCTATTATTGTGCTTATTGGGGGTGTGAAACTATAGCCTCGGATTGGGCCCCAGGAGCAGGGTCGGATAAGTTTATTAAGGTCCAGTGGGGACCTTATGGCTGTACACCTTCCAATGGGAGGTCCAGTACAGGTTCGCGCCCTTATTCGGCTTTTGGCAATCAGGGTAACTGTAAGCACCTGATGATAAACATTACCCGCCCGGAGGACCCAGGATGGTTTTTGGGAAAGACCTGGGGGGTCCGGTACTGGGAACCCGGGACCGATAGGGGAGGATTATTTACCATAAAGAAAGAAAGTGTGCGACCTACTCCTCAAGCGATAGGGCCGAATCTAGTTGTTAAAAGGGTGGAATCAAGAATCAAACCAACGGGGGCGATCATGAATCCGACAAGTATTCCTATGAATCACCCCACCCCGAAAGATACTGTTGTAATCTCAGAAAGTAAAGCCACAGAGAGGGTAGACAATCCCCTGTGGAAGGTTGTGCAAGCAACCTACAAAGTATTAAATGCTACAACCCCTAGTATAACTACCCATTGCTGGTTATGCTATGACATAAGACCCCTTTTTATGAAGCAATAGGAGTAAATATGACATATACCTTAAGCAATGATTTCGACTCACATTGTCAATGGGAAGATAAGAAGAAGGGGTTGACCGTGGAACAAGTTACGGGAATGGGAATGTGTATTGGCAAAGTACCAAAATCAAAAAGAAAGCTGTGTGGGTCTATAACATTGCAAACCTACACCTCCGAAAATGGATGGATTATTCCCACCAAAGGAACTAGATGGATATGCTCAAAAATGGGCCTAACTCCCTGTGTCTCCCTAAAGGTACTCAGTGGGTCCCCAGAATATTGTATACAAGTGGAAGTAGTTCCAAGGATCTTGTACCATCCAGAAAATGTGATGTACGATCATTGGGACACCCCTCACCCGGTCCGAGTAAAGAGGGAACCATTCACCGCAATTACTATAGCCACCTTACTGGGTCTTGGGGCAGTGGGAGCGGGAACCGGAATTTCCTCCTTAGTGATGCAACAGCAGAGCCTTAGCACTCTACGGGCAGCTGTGGATGAGGACTTAGAACGAATAGAAAAATCCATCACTGCCTTAGAAAAGTCGTTAACATCACTATCAGAAGTAGTGTTACAGAACAGAAGAGGGATGGACCTCTTATTTTTGCAACAGGGAGGATTGTGTGCAGCCCTAGGAGAAGAATGTTGTTTTTACGCAGATCATACAGGAGTTGTCAGGGATACTATGGTGAAATTGAGAGAAGGCCTTGAAAAACGTAAAAAGGAAAGAGAAGCCCAGCAAGGGTGGTATGAATCATGGTTCAGTCGTTCTCCCTGGCTAACAACCTTATTGTCTGCAATAGCGGGTCCATTAGCTTTACTAGTACTTGTGTTGACCTTTGGGCCGTGTATAGTAAATAAAATAATTAACTTAGCAAAAAGCAGACTCGAAGCTGCCCACCTACTGTTGATAAAAAGTCAATATGAACAACTCAATGAAGATGAGAGTAAGCATAACCCTATGCTCTCCCTGGCACAGGAGGCTGTTGCTCGATTTGATGAACAAATTAGAAGGGACCAAAACAAAAAGGGGGGATTGTGATATGTGCTGATTTGTTGCATCAAAGTGAGAAACAGCCTTGGGAACATCTTGTATTGTGGTATGTACTAATTTGTTACATCAGCGAGAAACAGCCTTGGGAACATCCTACAGCCTGTGGTGGGGGGCATGTACTCTGCCTGAGAAAATTGAGTTGAGCTAGCGAAGCGGCAATGTTAGTTTAGATAGCCTAATATGGCACACAATGCAGAGGAAGACTCCAGCCTTCATCCCCACGACCACCAGAGGGCTGAAGAAGACCCCCTAGCAACAGCCGGCGCAACCGCAGAAGTTACAGGAGGTGCCCCGTATACCCGGAACTGGAATCGCATATAAGGAGACTGTGAGGGGGGGTTGTGCGCGCCGTTGGTGGAGCAGGAGACTCCCCCCCGGCCGCCCAGCGCTGTTTTGCTTACTTGTGACTTGCTCAATTATTTTATAAATTGGAATTTATGCAACCCGGCCCGAGTGGTTGTCAATTTGTCACGTTTACCTAAAACACTTCCCAGCTCGCACCCAGCCCTCACCCTCAGCCCCAGCCCTACAGCGCTCGCCCGCAGCCCCAGCCCTGACCCGAACCCAGCCCGTGCCCGCACTGCTCCCCAGAACCCCTGAGCAGAGCCTGAACCCTCCCCTGAGCCTCCCCTAACCCCTGCCTTAAAAGCCGAGCTCCGACCCATAGCCCGAGCTGCATCAGCCCTGGGATTTGCATTCAAGAAGTAATTTTCCCCAGAGCCTACTGACCAAGTTCAGAGATATTTTGCCTTTTTTCTGTGTTTCATAGCCAAGCTGTGAAATGCAGTATTAATTAAATGCAGAGTAGGTGGGACTGATCCTTTCTGCAGCCCAGACTTCAGGGTGGGAGTTAGGCTCAGTACCATCTAAACCCTTTGAATACATGCTCGATTGCATGAGGATCTCCATGATCAAGCCCCTATGGAACAACTAAATCCAACATGGAAACGTGCCCCATAGAAAAATGGGTCTGCCGTGCCCTAACTACGAACATTTGCAGGAGCTGCTCAATCAAAACAGAAGCTGCAGCTATGTTCTTTGAAGAAAAGGAGGTTACAGATGGCCGCTCACTCTGCACAGAGCTCCACTCAATTCAGGCAGAATTATTGCATCGGTAATCTGGTCCCATCTCCGTATGGAGAGATTATTGCCCTTGGCAGTTCTGCTGGCAAACAGGGGAATAGGAGGGCTCCCAAATGGGCTGAAGGCAAAATTAACCAGCTTAGTTCAAAGGGCCGATGAGCAGACTGGACTGATTCAGGCTGAAGCACATTATACAACATATAAATTATGCCCTCCACTAGTATAAGTAGGAGGATGCTGGCCTATTCATATGGCAGAGTTAGAATTGAAAGAAGATGCCTGTTCATTGTCTAAAAAAATTGTTGTAAAACTTAAGATGTTTTACCTATGCTTTACAAAAGCAAAACAGCTAACCTCATGTGAACTCAAAATGCAATTGCTCTGGGATGACTGTATTAAAATTGAGAATTTTTTTTAGGATAAAAGCAATCCTTCTTTTTCAAACCCTTGAGTTGGTGTTCTTTGAATTTCATACTTTCCTTTGTCTAAGCCGAGAAGCCTCTTGTCATAGCTATAGGTGTTTATTTTGACAAAGGCATCTATGTGCTTTCTGATCTGGTCTCCTAGAACATCTTCCAGGAACTTGAACTCCACTTGCTTCTTGTACTGTGACCAACCAATAAATCCCCCCAATGGAAGCAGGGTCAGGGAAGAACGCAGGTGTGACTGACCCCAGCTGTCGCAAAGAAAGCTGAATTAATCTCAGCACAAAGGGAACCAGAGCCTAAAAGAAAGGCCACCCTCCAGACTCATGCGAACACCTGAAGGCTGGAAAGACATCCTTAGAGGAGGAGAAATAATTGGCAGTAGAGAGAATGTGCTCCCCAGCTGAGCTGCAACTGGTCTAGCAAGCATTGCTGGTTTGAACCAGTGGCTTGCTGCTTTCCCCTTTCCCAGGGAAATACAAGCTGATAATGGATCACATCTGAAGAGTAAAGAAGTGCAAACTCGGTGTGCTTCAGATGGAGTTCAGTGCACTTTCCACCTACTGTATTATACCTCAAAGTAATGTGGTAGCAGAAAGATGGAATGGACGACAGAAACAGCAGCTACACAAGAGGGACTCTTCTCTCGTAGAATACTTCTAAGTGGGGATCCCGTTTGTGGGAAGCCATAAGTCGGCTAAATAAGTGACAAACGCCAATGGGAAGTCCCATAGCTAAGGGGTTTGTGTCAGTAGCTGCATGAATCCCTCTTAAAACAGAAATAAAACCCTCTCGATGTCCTGGAGATGAGGTTGTGGTTAAACACCCAACTCAGGGATCAGTCTGGGTGACTCCGCTGTTTTCCAAAGGAAAAGGAGTATGGGATGCTGTAGACCCTGAAAGGAGTAAGTTCACCATAAGTGAGGCTTGGATGGTGTCCAAGACCTGGGTGTCTTCTCTTGCAGGGAAATGGGTTGTTATCTTCTCACCGTGGGAACGCTGATAACTGGAACAGACACCCGAAACCTGTTTCTAGCAGGTTCTGCCTTTTCATGTTGCCCATGGGACAACTCGGGTATTGAAGATCAGTTGCAACCCCTCCTTAAAACTACAGTTGCAGGAGGAATACCATCTGCAACAGCATGAGGTCAAGGACTGATAGGAAGCACTAATGTTACCTTCACCCTAAGATCTAACTTTAGTCTAAATGTAGCTGTTTGTAATAACACTGGATGGGAAGCTGCCCATGGTTTGACATAGAGTGAAATGGGTACTACATACATGAAAGGCAACATTTGCTGTTGTAATGTAACGTATATTTTTGACCAAATCACCAAGCAGACTTACTGGTTAACTTCTCATAGGACTGAGGAAACGATGCCTTTTTTTGCACCATTTAATGTATCAGTAACACTTGAAGTAACCTTCCACCAGCTTGAAAACTTTCTCAAACAGAATGCCAAGGTTACTCATGTAACTGTCTGAAACTGGAGAATGCTTAGAGGAGAGAGAAGGAACGATGATATATGATAATAGCAAATGGGTTTGGTTAGTAAAAGTGGTAACAAGCCTTACTGAAGCTCATGGATATGATATCCTTCAAGGCTGGTTTTCCCCCAAAGCTAGCAATGTATTGCGGTTGATGTTACATCCTCTACTCCTACTGTTAATGATCCCTCTATTGTTCCTCAGCTTTCCCCATGCCACGGATGCAGCCCCAGGCAGGCAGAGGGATGGCGGCCTCCTCCATGCCAGCCCGCTCCTCCCATGCCTCTTGGCCCTTGCAGGGGGCTGGAGCTGCCCCGTCCCAGGGCAGCCAGGCAGCGCCAGGGCTGGGATGGGGCATGAGGGGACAGGGAGTGCGGGGGCAGTGGAGCAGGGTGAGCAGCCCTGCTCGGGGCCCTGTGGCTGGGCCAGGGAGAGCTGAGGCTGCTGGGGCTGGCCGGGCTCCGGATGCTGCTTCGACATCAGCTCCATGCTAGAAACATCGAGTTTCCTCCCTTTGCAGAGGAGCAGCCTGCAGCGGAGGCCTCTCCGTCTGGCGCTTGTGAGCCACATGTGGAGTGCTGTGTGCAGTCGTGGATTGCCCAGGAAAGAGAGAGAGCGACAGACAGGAGTGAGAACAGCAGAGGCCAGAACGATGGTTTGGGCCTGGAGCCCGTCAGGCATAAGGAGCTGCTGAGAGACATGGGTCTGTTCAGCCTGGAGAAGGGAAGGCTCAGGGGAGATCTTATTGCTCTTTACGGTGACCAGCTGGGAGGGTGTAGAGAAATCAGAGCCACGCTCTGGTAAAAAATGGGCAGTGGAAGGACAGGAGGCAACAGGCACAAGCAGAAATATGGGACATCCCACGTGAAAGAAGGAAAAACATTTCCTTCTTAAGGGATCAAACAATAGACCAGCTTCCCAGAGAGGTCGTGAGGATCTCCATCTTGGGAGTTTTTTTCAAAATTTGTCTGGACAAGGTCATGAGAAACCTCATCTACTTGGAGATGTTTTGAGAAGGAGCTAGGACTAGTGACTTATGGCCTAGGAGGTAGGACTAGAGACTTAGTAGAAACTAGTGCTCTCTCCCAGCCAAAATTACTCTGCAATGCCATGGTTCTACATGGTACTGAGGAGAATCACATCATAAGGGCACCCCCCCCCCCCGAGCTCATGTGTGGCCCCAGCAAAGCGTGAGGCACCCTTCTTCAGGGGTTCATTCCCTGGCCTGCATTCACCATCCACTTTGGCCTGAGGAGAACAATTTTTGCTTGCCCTCCAAACATGGTCTTGCTGGGATCTCCTGGAGCTGTGCAGGGAGCCCGTGGTGGCCATCTCCAAGCAGAGATGTATGCGCTGTGGGTCGCTGTGTGGGCTCAGAGGGCCCTTCACATCTTGGTTCCTTTCCCCAGAGCCCTGACTCTGATCCAGCAACACAGCGGTGTATGCCCCACACTGCCTAGTCTTAGCCCTGATGTACTCTTCTCCCGGGCCCTTTGCAGCCCAGTGCAGCTCCTCCCCCGCTCTCCCCACCCCACCGCCCTCTCTCCAGCCCAGCAGAGCAGCCCAGGCTGGGGATGGCCCCGCAGCAGTGCCCGCTGCAGGGTGCTGCAGAGTTCTCAGCACTCACACCACAGCTCGAGCCCCTTGGAAGGGCACAGCAGCTCCTGGGGGGCAGACAGAGGTGTCAGCCTCCCCATCAGCCCCAGGGCTAGGGGCCAGCAATGACACGAGGCAATTGAGACCAGTCGGTCCCTGTCTCCATTGCCTCGTGTCTAGGAGATCCTTAACCTGGACTACCTGCAGTCACTCGGTGCCAGGCCCTCTCCTCAGGACGGCACAAGACTCCTGGCCCCAGGGGTGTCAAGCAACTCCACTTTCTCGAGTGATGGAGCAGCCCGTCCTGAGTTGACATGCATAGAAACAAGCATTCATTTATTCCTCCCTGCAAACACACAATTTTCCTTTGTTCTTCTCCAGAGATGACCCTGCTTGCTAGAGAGCCTTTCCCCGGGTGAGTGTGTCCATGCCGGCCTGACCGGTCGTTCTTGCGCCCCTCCTCTGTGCTGCCCACAGGGCCCCGGGCTGGTAGTGCTGCTCTGCAGCGCAAGCGGGCTGTGGGGCCCCGGGGTGACTCTGCCCTGGTCGTGCTGGTCAGGGCAGACCCAGCTGGACCAGCATCATTGCACCTGACAACCCCCTCCCCAGGGTCTGTGGCTGTGGAAGACGTTTGGAGCAATCACAGAGCATTTCCAATGGTTCAGGATGGGTTCAGATGTGTCATTAGACCAAGGCCATAGTTTTTCATTGTGGGTGACATGAACCACTCCTGGGGCTCTCTTCCCTGTGTCTGCTGAGTCACCACTGCCCCTTCCGAGATTGCCAAGCCCTCGTTTTTTTAGCCCTTTACTTTGGGTGACTCCACTTGTTTTTGTGAGTCTCCACTCACTGCCCATCCCAGACACCCGCTGTCCTGGGAGATCCCCTGTGCTCACTGTGTGGCTCCATATTCCCTTCCAGAAGGAAGGGCATCTGTCACCAGCCCCCTAATAAGTGAGACAGTCTTCAGCAGATACCTCTTTAACACTCACCATCTCCAGCGGTCCTGGGCACCCACAAGTGAGGGCTGAATCCAGCCCTCATTCTCTAACACATCACCCTGCGAGCGCATCCCCCTTACCCCATGGAAAACCCAAGCAGAGCAACAGGACTTTTTAGGGTGCAATTCCCTGAGTGCATTCCTGGCTCCCGCTTTGGAAGAAGAGCCCAACCTTCAGGTGCTGCACTGAGGAAATCCCCTTTTATTACAGAGATGCTACCTGGGAGGCCAGCTCTGACACAGCGATAGGCAGATTTACAGAAGGCCTCTGGGTCAGGCAGATGGGGTTTGTGCCTCTGGAACAGTGGGATGAATTCCACCATTTCTGTACAAACATGAATGTCACAGATAGAACTTGCAAACCACAGCAGTTGCCTGAGATAAGTTGGAAATCGCTTATGAATAGAGACGGGCAGCTTATTGCTGCTGAAATAGTACTAACTGAATTAGTTTCTTCAGTGCCTCCTTGAGCTCCTTGTTCCTCATGCTGTAGATGAGGGGGTTCACTGTTGGAGACATCACTGCATACAGGGCAGCCACCACGAGGTCCAGAGTGGAGGAGGCGATGGAGGGGAGGTTCAGGTAGGCAAACATGGCAGTGCTGATAAATGGAGACCATGGCCAGGTGAGGGAGGCACGTGGAAAAGACTTTGTGCCATCCCTGCTCAGAGGGGATCCTCAGCACGACTGTGCAGACCTGCACATAGGACAGCAAAATAAAAACAAAACACCCAAAGCCTAAACAGGCGGTAATCACAAGAGCCCCACTGTCCCTGAGGTAGGAGTCTGAGCAGGAGAGCATGAGGATCTGGGGGACTTCACAGAAGAACTGCTCCACAGCATTGCCTTGGCAGAATGTAACTGAAAATGTGTTAGCAGTGTGCAGGAGAGCATTAAGAAAACCAGTGGCCCAGACAGCTGCTGCCATTTTGGCACAAGCGCTGCTGCCCATGAGGGTCCCGTAGTGAAGGGGTCTGCAGATGGCAATATAGTGGTCATATGCCATGATGGTGAGGAGATAAAACTCTGCTGAGCATAAGAAAAAGGAGAAAAAGATCTGGGCAGCACATCCTGAGTAGGAAATGGCCCTGGTGTTGCTGAGGGAATTGGTCACGGATTTGGGGACAGTGGTGGAGATGGTGCCAATGTCTATGAGAGAGACATTGAGGAGGAAGAAGTACATGGGGGTGTGGAGGCGGTGGTCGCAGGCTATGGCTGTGATGATGAGGCCATTGCCCAGGAGGGCAGCCAGGTAGATGCCCAGGAAGAGCGAGAAGTGCAAGAGCTGCAGCTCCTGCATGTCTGCAAACACCCGGAGGAGGAACTCATTGAGGGAGCTTCTGTTGGACATTTGCTCACCCCGGGCATGAGGGACTGTCCAAGGAGAAAGAGACAGTGACAAGTTAGAGCAGGCTTCTTGGAGCCCAACCCCTTCCATTTCTCATAGAAACCCCCACATTTCCTCTCTCCTCTCTCTTCGTGCAGCTCCCTTTCTGGGGCTCTGGTTTGCACTGGCTGAGTGTGCCATGCGCAGCAGGGGCCTCTGCCCATGGTCTCCAGAGGAGTCAGTTCTGCTCTGCCAGAGGTGTAAATGGAGGCGTCAAACAGCCCCAGGGATTTGGTGGGATTCCTGGGGATGGGCGCCATGAGCTGGGTGGAGGGGACTTGGTCCAGTGACCCAGTGGGAATAATCTCTCTTCCCCATAACGAGAGCTGAGTACAGCCCTCATGCCAGCTGTTCCTGAAAGAGAAGATCCTTGTGAGGCATTCATCTCCCCCAGCCTTACCCTCTTGAACAGAGGTGCCTGTACCTGAATCACTCACACCAGCTCCCACTCCAGCAAGGCAGAGAAACCCTCAAGTGAAGGCAAGGGGTGACCTGATCCTTTCTAGACAACTCCATTCCAGGGAGATAGACCCTCTCCTCATGCCAATTTACCATCTGCACCCTTCCTCCAGGCACTGCACAGGGAATGGGAAGTGACTAGCTCTGATGTACACATCCTGCAGCAGATTACATCCACCCCTGATGTGGAAGGGTAGTTCAACATTTTGAAACCCATTTTTTCCAGAAAATGATCTTCAGTGGAGGAGTCTGACTATATATTTATTTAGTTTTTTGATACCTCCATCTCACTGTGGGAGCACAGTGTGTGACGGGGTAGAAAATTTTGCCATTTCAGTTGCTCTCAGCATGAGCACTTGTGCATCCCAAGAGGAAAAAAGGGCTCACTGTGACTTTGTACAGGGTCACGGGACCTGGTCTGTCAGTGAGTTTTTCCCCTCACTGCCCTGTGCTTGCACCTCACCAGCTAAAGGAGAAGCACACTCACAAGATCCTCTAAGAAAGAAAGTGGACTGAGCTGGGAGTGGAGGAGTTCAGTTCCACAGTGGAGATTTGCAGATTCTGCTCTTTCAGCCCAGAGGTGGAGAGAGTGATGAAGAGTGTGACAAAGTTTCTCTCTCCCAGGATCAGACCAAGGACTCTCAGATATCACAGAAATGCTACTGGGAAGTCGTGCTCTTCTGGAAGGCAGCTTGCAGCTTGACAGGATACCCAAGAGAAACAGTCACAGGTCCTATAAAGGGACTCTCCTTAAGAGAGAGTCAGCTCATTCCCCAATCTGATGAGATGCATTGCCAGGAGCCTCACAGGTTGGAAGGGGATTGAGGCTTCTCACTGCCATGAAGAAAGCACCGTGGAGGACCCACAGGGCTGGCGCCTTAACTGCAGCTGAAATGGAAATGGAGCTGTGAGCTCTGGACGAGGGACTGAGACTCATTAATGGTTTCAATGAACAGTCAAGGGGTCTGCTAGGACCTTCTGAAAGTGCCTTCACCCATCGCTTAGTCTATAGACAACACCAGCTCCCCCTTTGCTGACCTCATCAGGGTTTGTCTGACCTGCTCCTTAGCACCTGCAAACGTGGGGATGTCCCTGGACAGTGCCCTGCTGCTGGGAGGTTTCTGCAGGGCCAAACTGAGAAAACCAAAGAAGGCGTCAGTGTTGCAGGGACTGACCATGACTTGCTCAAATCCATCCTCCTATGATGTTTCTGTTAGCAGTCCCCTCTTCTTCCCTGCCCATCTCTGCTGCCTAGAGCTGTCCCTGCTGGGAGCTGTTTCTCTGTCCCAATGTCTTTTCCCGGTTGCTGCTCACAGACCCCATTCCAACCTCTGTGTACCCACTTCTGCCCTACAGAGACCTCCCACAGGCAGGGCAAAGCTCACAGCTCCCTTTCCATTATCCCCTTGCCGGGTGGTAGGAAACTAAAAGCACCATCTCAGGAAATTAGCTTCTCTTTCAGGAAAACCCTGCATTTGCCTTCCTCTTGAAAAGTCCCCTCTGAAAATCCTGTGCAAGAGCAGCTGGGGCTGTGAGCAGTCCTGACCCACACAGCACTCTCTCAACAGGAGAATGAACCTGCCCTGCTGGGGGTCCATCCTCCCACCCAGAGCTGCTCCCTGCAGCACTTGGGGAGTTGTCCAGGCAGGCTGAGTGCTGACCCTTGCAAGTGGCAGAGTCACTGCCCCGGGCACACAGCACCCTGGGGCGCAGGGACACTGTTCTGAATTACAGCCCTGGGCAGACCTGTGTGCACACCCTGGCTTCACCCCCCTGCAGCGTCCCTGGGAGAAGGCAGCTGGATGCCCTGTCCCAGTGATGGTGTGGGAGGGAATCCCTGCTCTGAATGATCTCCTCCTCCTCCACCCTGGAGAAGCCAGGATAGTGACCCTACCAGGAACCTCAGGAGTGTTGTCCTTCAGCCAGAGACTTACTGTGTAAAGGGCTGTGAAGATTTCTCCCACAAATGAGCTCTCTTCTGTCTTCCCGCTCCAGACTGCCTTTCACATCTCTCTGTCTTGTCTCATCTTACGTCAGAAAGAGCAGGCAGTTCCCAGAGCCCTGCTGCTCTTTGCAGAGGAGCTGCTCCTGGACGCAGCTATCTCTCGGCAGTGCTGCCCCGTTGCCATGAACTCCCTGCATCCAGGAACCCGGCCCTGCTCAGGAGCTGAGGCCCAGCAGAAGGTGTGATTTTCTCTGTCCCTTGTGCTCCCTGCTCCTGGGAAATGTTCACTGCGGCAGACCAAAATAATCATCCATGATCCCTCTCTAAACAATGGAGAGAGACCAGTTAGAGTATTGCAGTTTGCCTCATCAGAGGATGGTTAACTAGGAGAGTTGGAAATGTCCCACTCCAGATGCCCCTATTCCCATCTCTTAGCTAGGCAGGACACCTCGGCAGGGACAAGACGTGAGTTCATTTTCCCACACTGCAGGTATTGATTCAATCTAGGCATCTCCTGCTGGTTTAAAGCCCCTAGGATGGAGCGGGATTCAGATCCCTCCCATGAGCTCTGCAAAAACACTGGAGGTGGGATCCTCCTTGCCAAAGCTGAAGTGAGCACAACAGAGATGTCTGCATATGAGCTCCTTGGCTACACTCCCATTATAATCAGTGGAGATGAAGGGTGGGAGTCAGCTGGTCACCCACTAACACTTGGTGAAATTTTAAGAGACAGAGGTGGTCCAAGGCGTGTTCCAGTGTCTGCTTGCTCTGATGGAGCAACTATGAGACCTCTATCCTTCTAGAGCATCAGGTGGGGGCCAGGTGGGGAATTTCCTTGGTCATCTGAACAGTAGAAGCCTCACAGTGCTAGATGTCCCCTCACTCTGAACCTGAGAAACATGCAGATCCCTCCATTATAAACAGTTGATGTATTTCAGTGCAGACACTCGATTCAGTGACATAATATTAGGCCTGCAGTGCCCTGTCCGATGCCTGGGGTGTCCAGCACAACCCCGTTTCTAGCAGATCCAGCATGGGACCTAGAGGAAAACCATGCCCTTTTGGAGTGTTTGCTCAGGAGATGTCCCAGGGCACCTCGGGTTTCCTACCTGTGCCTGAATAACTGAATCCCACCACGGCATTTGGGCAAAGTCTGAACCATCTACATCCAAGCATGCTGCATAGATGGGAGGCACATCACACCAAGGTCTCCACTCATTTTGCTGCAGGCTGTCCCAGCTCAGGGACTTCTTCATTGGCACCTTGTCCTTTTGGAGATCAGTTCACCTCTGTCAGAGGCCCCAAGGTGCTGCAGATTCAGCTTGGGCAGCAACCCCCTCTCCTGCCATTCCTGCAAGGCCCAGCCCTGTTTCTCCCTGGCCTTGGGTACTAGACAGTTTGCCTTCTCAGTGGGAACCTCCTTTCACCATTACATTGCCACCTGCTATCTATGCCAGCATGTCTCTGCTCTGAAGTGGGGCCATTGCACACACAGTGTCCTTGGCCCTTGGTCACAGGTTTCCACATGACCAGTCTGTGCTTTGTGCCACAGCTGAGGCTCTGCAGCCCAAATAGACACAAGTGCATGCAGCCTGGGGCACAGCAGGAGGCACTGGAGACACACAAGCTGTCACAGGGCTGCCACATGGATGGAATAACTGAGATGTGGTGGGTTCACTCGCACAACTGGAAGGCTGTGATAGTAGGGTACAAGTTCTTCAGGGGAGACCAAGGCAGAGGATGAGGAGGGGGATGCCCTTTGTGTGAAGGCACAGCTCAGATGTATGGAGCTCTTCCATGGGACAGACAAGGGGAGGCAACTCTGAAGGGCAGAGTAGCTCAGGAGAGCCAGCAGGTCTTTAAGGACAGCATCCACCAAGCACAAGAATGGTCCATCCTGATACTCAGTTAAACTAGTAGACATCTCAGGAGACCAGCTTGGCTAAAGAGGGAACTCATGCCTGAGCTCCAGTGCAGTAAGGCAGCATATGGGAATGGGAAGGAGGGAGAAACTGCAAAGGAGGAATTCAGAAATATTGTCCAGTGAAGTAGGGATGGTGTTAGGGAAGCCAAAGCTCCCATGGGATTGACACTGCAGAGATGTCAAGGGCATGAAGAAGAGCTGCTACTGCTTCAGCTGCAGTAAAAGAATGCAAAGGAAAACATGGGCTCACTGCTGAATGGGGCAGGGAATCTAGTAGTAGCAGATGTAGATAGGTCTGAGGAACTCAATGCATTCTTGGCTTCAGTCTTCACCAACAAGGTCTCCTGGGTCGTAGCACCTAGAGTCAGAACTCCAGAGGGGAAAAGTGACCAGCAGTGGATGAGGTCTGAGTGAGGGATTACTTGCAAGAACTCAGCCCATACAAGTCTAAGGGACTGGATGGGTGGCATCTGAGGGCATTGAGAAAGCTGGCTGCTGTTGTAGCAAGGCTGCTCTCTATTATTTTTGAAAGGTTGTGGAGATGAGGGGAGGTCCCAATGAGCTGAAAAAGGGCTGTTGTGCCCATCCTCAGAAAAGGCCACAAGGACAAACCAGGGAGCTACAGGCTGTTCAGCCACACTTTGGTGAGCAATGTGTCATGGAGCAAATGCTCTCGGACCATAGTTCTTGGCTCATGCAGGGTGTCCCTGCTCCAGCGCAGGTTGCCTTCAGACCACAGTATCTCAGAGGTGTACCCTCTGGGAATGGAGCACCTCCTTCTAAGGGCCTCTAGTCCTGCCACGGGGCACCACAGAGAAGATTCTGGCTCCACCTTCTTTACTTCCTCCTGTCAGATGCTTATAAACCTTGATAAGAGTCTTTTCTGAGCCTTTTCTTCTCCAGGCTAAACAATTCCAGCTCTCTCAGACTCTCCACATGAGAGACATGCTCCAGTCCTTTAATCATCTTTGTGGCCCTTTGCTGGACTTGCTCCAATATGTCCATGTGTCTCCTGTACTGGGGAGCCCTGAATGAGACACACCAGTCCAGATGTGGTCTCACCAGTGCTGAGTAGAGGGGGAGGATCACCTCCCTCAACCTGCTGCCAATGCTCTTCCTAAGGTAGCCCAGGATACCATTGGCTTTTGCTGCAAGGGCACATTGCTGGCTCACAGTCAACTTGGTGTTCACCAGGACCCCCAGGTCCTTCTCTGCAGACGGCACCCAGGCTGTACTGGTGCATGGGGTCATTCTTCCCTAGGTGAAGGACTTGGCATTTTCCTTTCCTGAACTCCCTGAGGTTCCTCTTTGCCCTTTTCTCCAGCCTGTCAAGATCACTCTGAATGGCAGGGCAACCATCTGGTGTATCAGCCACTCCTCCCAGTGCTGTATCATCAGCAAATTTGCTGAGGGTGCACTCCTGAAGCCAAAGGCATGGGACAGAGCTTTGTAAGCTCCTGATACGGTTATCCTCCTCCAGGAAATGGTCTTCTGGTTGGGCAGCAAAGTCCTCTTGGCAGGCCAGTGTCTCTGTAGTTTCCTTCTCACAAGGGGGACCAGGGAGATGCCATGACTTTCTTTGGGTCAAGCCCCAGCCCCTGCTGCAGAGACACATGGCCTGGAAGACCTTAGAGCCAGCCTCCGGGTACACAGAGCAGCAGGAAGTCAAGCTTCCAGCTTCTGGTTGAAAGACAGTTCATGCTCAAAGCTAACAGGCGTGTTTCCAGGAACCATTTGAAGCACAAGGACGGCAGTTGCCTCAGTGATGAAAGCTTCACACTTGCTCTACAGGCAGTGAACAAAATGAAGAAAACCCTAGCTGATTAGTTCAGTACTGAGCTCCACCTCTTGGTCACTTCTTTGGGTGTCACGGGCCCTCCTCCTGCTCCTCACCCACTTCTGTCTAGTAACAGCTCTCCCAAGCCTCCTCCACTCTTTCTGTCTCCCCATCATGTTCCCCAGAGCCCTTTGGACCCCTTGTCCCCCTGGTTTGGCCCCATGGGGGAGGAGGGATCCCAGCACCACTTGTGTGCACCCCTGTGCACCCAGAGTTGTGAGCTGCAGTGGGTGGTGCTTCCCACCACCCAGCAGCACCAGCCCTGACCTCAGGGGATGGCTGTGGTGGTGCCAAATGCTCCCACAACTGGGGTCACATCTGGAGCATTGCTCCAGGTGTGGTTGGAGACTGGTCCAGCAGAGACCCCCACCAGGAACAGCTGCCCTCTGTTCAACTTACAGTTACAGAAGGATGCTGAGTGTGGATAAAATGCCACCCTGACTGGTGTACATGACCACACTCACTAGAGACAGGTGGATATATTTCATAAGGACAATCACTCATAGCACACATTCTTCAGAATTCCTTCATGCAAACCCTTTGCAAGCAAGTGCTGTGGTCAAAATAGATCCCAAGATGCAGGAAGACTGGCCAAATGTCTCTGTGCATCAGCTCTACACGAGGTGATACATCAGCTGGAAGCACAACGACATGGGTACATGCTTCCTGAAAGACTGATGAGGAAACTGAGGGGACACTGGGCTACACCAGCCACTCCTCTGCACCCCCTGGATGTATTGGAAAATGAAGAAATGGGCAGAAATGAGAAGAGATCTAGAGCCCTGCTTAGACAGAGATAGGGTCCAATAGTCCCCTGGGAACACTGGAGTTCAGTAACAAGCCTATGGACAGAGGCTTATGCTCTGCTGGGGCTGTCCACACTGAGTACAAAGGAGGTGGACTAAGAGCCTGCCTGTACTCAGGGAAAGGGAAAGCCTTGCTCACTGTCACCATGGATGAGATTGCTCTCGCTGAACTTCAGGTGAACAATTCAGAGGTCAAAACAGAGGTGCCTAGTCCTAACCTAGATGCATTAAGATGGTAAGAGAGGTCTGCATTATGTTGGCAGTTATAACTCTGAACCCTCAGGTTCATACTTCCTTTTGGAGGGGTAGAAGATAGTCAGGTGGCCCTTAGGAACCAATGTCTCACCCCTGAAGAGCTCCCAGAGGTCTGCAATGAAGATGCCTACATGTCAGTCTGTCACTCAGGCCTCCCTCTGCCCTTAGAGAAGATGAATCTCTTCCTCTCATCTCCTTTAGAAATCCATTTTGTGAAAAGTTGAATCATGTCCTAAACTCTACTGACTAACCTAAGGCAACCTAAGGTGACTACCTCTTGAACATTTAAAATCTATCCTTTAGATGTCCAACATTAGAAAGATAAGGCAAGGAGCGTGACAGTAGCTCCACAGAAGCTGCTTTCACAGATTACATTTCTTGATAGCACCTTTAAAGATTTGGTGCTTCTCTCTCTTAGACTGCTTCACAAAATGGATCTACATTTCTGCAGGGATTAGGTCACCTGGGTACCAGCTATCATTTTAATTAATGTCTTGTCACCCTCTCAGACCAACTCTGCTGAGGAGCATCTCAGGAAAGCACAGAGGACCATGATTCTTCAGGGAATGCCAAAGGGCTTTGGGTGGTTTTACTTGAAAGGAAAAAAAAATCAGAGCTTACTTCTGTCTGGCAGCACAGTGCACCAGAACAAATGGCATTAGCAGCTGACTCAAAGAGGCTCTGCAAGAACCTTGAAATGAGACATGCCAGATTGTTCTCTCAAGGTTGTGGGAGGAGAGGGAAGGAGATGATGGTCTGCAGAAATTCTGCTGGCCTTCTATTTCCCCTTGACAGTGTTTCCTGCACATAGATTAATGTAAGTAACTACTTTGCTGCATTTCACCTCATTTTTCTTTGATTCTTGTTGTTGTTGTTGTTGAGTTCCTAGACTGCCTGCCTGCCTGCCTGTGACTGTCCTCCTTTGCCTGTGATATTTCTCAGGCAATGAGACCTTGCTGATCAGTCTGTGTCTATGTGCCTAGGTCCCTGCCCCTTTCTCTGCTTTAACTTGTTGGCCAGGTCCAGCTAAGCTGCACAGTGTAGTCCTGTTCTCTCTTTTGGGCTTATACAAGTTCTGTGAGCAAAAGCGGCAGGACGGAAAGGAGATGGTCTACATAGGGGTAGACTGTCCTGAGAGGACTGCATAGAGAATTCAACATCTTCAAGAGCTCAGGTAATGAATTCAGGACCAACTCCACATCAAATCAAGCTTCGTTTTTTCCAGTGTTCACAGAAAAAAAAAAAAAAAGTCTTTTGGGTTTCTGTTTGTTTGTTTATTTGTTTTACAAGATAGGGCGCTTATTTTTTTTTATCCCCAACTGATGAAGTTCCCTACTTATCTTTTTATCTCCTAGGATTTTCTTTTTTTTCCTTCTCTCTCCTTTGTATTACTTGTATTACTTTTTTATTTTTCCTTCTGATGGCCAGCATGTTTTATCAAAACCATTTCTCAGCAAGAAGAAAAATCTGGTTACAAAGATTTCTGCTCTATATGGAATAGTTCAAGCTTGGAGGGAAAGACCACAGTTTTAATCATAGAATATATGTCTTCCCTCTTTTTGGCTTTGTCCCTCCTATTACCTTTATTTCCCAGTGGCCTCCTCCTTTATCACCATCCTCTTTCTGCTTTCTCTCCATTCCTTACCTAAACAAAAAGTTAATGTCGCTTTAAAGAGATGCTTTTATCTTTCTCCAGGATGCATTTTATCTCATCCTAAAATACAGATTTAAGATAGACTAGAGAAAGAATGACTGAGAAATGTCTATCTTTTTCTCCATTGGCTATAAAAGGATACTTGAGTAAGGAGCTCAAATGCAAAAACTTACATGTTGTTAATAGTGAATTCCTACTCTAACCTAGAAACTAAGTTTGTTGTTACTGTTTGAAATGGTGTCTCCTTACTCTATGTTGTTTCTCCGTGCCTCTCCTCTCTTCTCTGTCTTCCTTAGACTTTTTGTGAGTAACCGCATGCATCTCTTTCATTACACTACATTTCTCTACCTGTCTCCGCTCCCTCTAACCTTCTGAGGAATTGTTTCCTCCACTGACCATCTTCTATTACTCACTGCAGCTCAGTTGTTGCAGATATGTTGAACCATATGACTGTCACAGAGTTCCTTCTCTTGGGCTTCCCCTCCCTCCACCATCAGGAGTACCTAATAGCAATCATTCTCCTGGCTTCCTACCTGGTGATCTTAGTTGGAAACCTGCTGATCATTGCCCTCGTTCTTTCTGACCGAGACCTCCACAGACCCATGTACTTTTTCCTCTGCAACCTCTCCTCTTTGGAGATCTTCATCACTACGTGCATCATACCCAAAACAGTAGCAAGCTTGTTGATGGGCAACAAAACCATCTCCTACCCAGCTTGCATAATTCAGTCCTACTTCTACTTCCTCTTGGGCAGCACTGAGTTTGTCCTTTTCGCTGTTATGTCCTACGACCGTTATGTGGCCATATGCTACCCTCTTCAGTACCCCATGCTCATGAACAGTCAGCTTTGTGTTCAGCTCCTGTTGGGGTCATGGACTGCAGGCTTCCTGGTCACCATTGTCCCCACTGTCCTAGTTGTCAGGTTGCCCTTCTGCAATGCCAATCGTATTGACCACTTCTTCTGTGAAGGTATGCTTTTGATCAAGTTGTCCTGTGCAGAAACACAGACTGTGGAGCTGATAAATTTCATGACCTTTTCCATCATCCTCCTTGGCTCACTGGTCATGACAGCAATGTCCTACTTATACATCATTAACACCATCCTTAGGTTGCCCTCAGCTTCATCGAGGAACAAGGCATTCTCCACCTGCTCCTCTCACTTCACCATTGTCATCTTGGGCTACGGTAGCTGCATCTTCCAGTATGTGCTGCCTTCAAGTCACCACACTTCCTATTACAAAATGGTGGCCCTGCTCAACACAGTGGTAACTCCTCTGATGAGCCCCTTTATTTTCAGCCAGAGGAACAAGCAGATGAAGAAGGCCCTCAAGGTGGGCTTGAAGAGAAGTGTGATAATCTCCAGAAAATGTTTTTCCTTCTGAGGAGGGATTTTGTAAGTGGAGGGGAAAGGGAGGGGGACGGAACAAATGATTAGGATTCATTTGCTGAAATTACACCTTTCTTTCTTGGCAGTGTGAAGTTTCATGAAATCACACCAGTTTCTCTCCTGAACCATATCACCATGATACGAGCTAAACCTTATATAAGGATGCCTTTCAAATGGTCTAAAAGCACTTTACAAACCCTGGTGAATACCCTGGTGATGGTGTTTTCTAAGAGTGGAAACTGAGACAGAAAGCAACAAGCTGAGGAGTTCCTCCTTCCTCGGCACACCAAATTCTCAAGATGGTTCACTTTCCTCCAGTTTGGATGCAGCTTCTCCTTGTCACACAATCTGGTTTGCCTGTTTATTTTGGTGGCAGAGCTTTGTTGAACCTTCTTGCCTTTAGAAAGAGACAGAAAACAGGTGGAACAAATGAAAAGGAGAGCAACAATAGCTTTATTTCTCTGCTAAGTGGCACTTACTTCTCCCCATTAACCTCCTGGTAAGGACAAGAACAGAGACAAAATAAAGTCTATATTACCCATCTAACATCAGCTCTCTTTTAAGCTGCAACAAAATCCAGAATATTGGTCAGTAATTTAATTGTTGAGTAACAATGCAATTGTCCACAGGTCAAGCTTATGAAATAAATGCCCAGTCCTTATGACACAATGCTGTCAGAGTCAATACTTCAACTAATAGAACAGCCTCACGCAGTGGAATTAGTTTGTCCACATTTGTAACTTAAATGTCCTAAGCTGAGTGCATTGCCCGCCCTCCTGTGATAGTCTAGAGGATTATATCATCTCCTCTTACGCTAGTTGTCCACAGTACTTCAGAGGAAGTATACTGAGCATAGGAGGCTCATCTGTTTAATAGAAAATGCCAGATGCACTGAACCACATGCTGGGTAATGTGTTATAATTTGTGCAAGTGAGGGACTTTTGATCAGTGAAGTCTGTCCTCTGCAGCCCCACGGATTAGACCTTAAGTTCTCTCCAACCCCTTCACCAAACAAAAGCAAACAAAAAATTCCTTTTCTCTAATCCTTGTCATGGTATTGTCATTTTGTAATTTTCATGGATTCATTTTCATTCACGATTTGCAAGACAAATATATTGTTTTGGAATGAGAATCAAAAGCAGTATTTGTTTATTCATTTTAAATAAAAATAAGAGATTTTCATTCTGAGAGACTTTTTTTATTGTTTAAATCACTCACTCCCAATAGTACAGAAACACAAGATGGATGAGTTTAGTCTTAAATGCCTAGCATGGAAGGTTTGAAGTTATTTAGTTGGATGACTCCTATCCCCTTTAAGTTGGCAAAGAATCCCACCAAGGCATCTTCAGTGAAGAGACTTTGGAATCACAAGCAGTGCTTTAACTTAGCTATCTTAGACATCTTATTGTGAGAAATCCTCCCCAATCTCACTGAGGCACTAATGGCTCTGATATTTCTGGATAGATAGCTACAGTTTGACTGTGTGAGAGCCACACCTCTGGTTACAGCACAGAAATAACAGAACCTCACTGTTTGTCCACTGCTACCTCTACACCAATATCTTAGGCATTTGCTTTGCTCTGATGGCATGGCCTCCAGACTGTTCACCTTATTCACACCAGGGAAAAGTCCAGGTGCAGTGGTGGGACAGTTCATTCAGGAATTTGCTTCTTCCATTGAAGGAACAGGTCACTCGAAGAGTTCCCCCTTGCAAGGGGTACAAACAAGACTGTGCTGGGTGTTGCTTCCTCTGCTCTGTGCAGACATCAAACTGTATTTTATGCCCTAAGGCATGCAGCACATATCGTCACTGCCACACTACAAAACAAAACAAAGCACACGTTTTGTCAGCGGTGATCAACAGCCCTCACTTGATTTCATGTACCTTGAATGGAGGAAACGCACACAAAACGACATGCCTGTGTCTCTGGGCTGCAGGGGCACTACGTGGGCCAGCAGACACCCAGGAGGCCCAGAAGTTAAGCAGTATGAGCAGCATTTCCTGACAACAGGGTCTGCTTCCTGTAATAAATGTGCACAGTAAATAACAGACTTTCTTCTGTGGATAAAGGTCCCCTAAATAGCTACCCACCTCCTTGATACCTGAGCTGCATGAATAATGGATTTTTTTTTTAATAGGTGAATTGAAAATGAAATAAGTAAATAAATAAAAGAGGTGGACTTTGAGGACTTTGCTAAATGAACACAGAAATATTCTTGTCCACTGCAAACCCTTTCTTAGATCTAAAATGTTACATTCCTTCTGAAAGTACTGACAACAGAAGTTGCATTCACCCCAGCCAGCGAGAGGGTGGCCCTGAAGCTCTTGTGTTGCCTACTCCTGTAAAGGCATCAGTAACATGCTCCTTGAATGTGACAGGAGAAAGCAAGTGCCCAAAGTAAGTTTCTAAGATCTGCATGAGAGAACGTAGGCCAGAAATCATTTGCATTCCATTATTTTCTTTCCGGAAGACTCTGCCCATGCTGCCATCCAACAGAGTAGGTCTTCTTTCTGTGTAAAACTTTCAAACATTTTTGCTTCCTTCTAACAGAAATATGATGATATTCCTCTTTAGTTTCATCCTAAATTATAAACCAGCTCAAGTGAGATAAATAATTTTCTACAGCTGCCTATTCCTGTTCCCAAGTATAAAGGGAGGCCAAACGATTAACACAAACTAAGACAGCTCAACTCCACAAGTGCACACATTATTATAAAGGCTGTTAACCAAAATCTTAATAGTGTTCTGCGTGATTCAAACATAAATGGACTTGATTACATGCGAAATATAGTCCATTTGCCTGTTTTTCTGAATAGCCGTGGGCTTAGTAACGCAAAAAAGCTGATGGTAGCTTCAACAACCAATGGAGATGTTCCTTATACAGATAATGCAGGTGAGGTTATACAGGAGAATTATATGTAAGTTATAAAACTATTTAAATAATTGGCAGATCATTAATGATACTTTATAGCTCAAAGAAATACATATGAATGGAGAAAATACTTAATTTTTTTTTTTTTTAATAAGATTACACGAAGAAGTTGACAGGAGAGTTTCTCAGAACATTAACACAAACTAAGACAGCTCAACTCCACAAGTGCAAAGGCCACCCTACCAGACTTCTGCTAAGTCACTGTTTTAACAGAGGGACTCCATATGATCTTTTGATAATGCACCCTAAAAGCTTGGGAAGAGAGTTTCCCCTGTGTCAGTATGATTCCAGCCCCCCAGTTTGTTGTGTGATAAGCACAAAAGAACAATCTACGGATAAGCAGCTTGTAGCAGCATGGGTGCCCTCTTCGCTTTCTGCTCCCTGCAAGGCATGGACCTGGCTGCATATTTCAAGCACTACGCAAGTCTAAGAGTGAAGCGTCTTCTGGAAAAGGAACTAAGGGATGGAAAGAGAATGGTCATGAAGGGATGTGGTGGATGAATGGCACGGACTCAGGAGGATTTGCATCCTGAGACATTTATTGTTTATTTCTGAGCATATTTAAAAAGTTAGCTGCTTCAGTGGTTTCACAGACACACTTTGCTAAGCCAGTCATCATGCAGATTATGTCACAGGTAGCCAATCATTACACCGATCACGCACGCAGCGATCATGCCTTGTACCTTGCTACTTGTTTAGAAAAGCTGTCTTGCCCTTAACCTTGGTTCCCACTGGCTTCTGCTAGTTTGTCTGTACTTTCTCAGGATGTATCATTCCCAGCTGCACCAGTGTCCTCGGGTACGTTTGTCTGAGGCTCCTGTTGCTTGCTACTTGCAACTTTCCACCAGTTTAACCCTGTCATGACCCTCCACAAAGGGACAAATGTTGAAAGAGGAAGATAGAATTAAAATTTTCAAAACTACCTCTTCATGCCATGATAGCGACGACTTTAATCCCGTAAACATTACTACACATCTGGCACTGATTTTTTTTGCCATAATTATGAATATAATTCATGTACCTGCTTCCCAGCTATCCTAAACACAGGAGGTGTTCCAAAGCTATATTAGAACAGGAAAATATTAAAACTCAGTTTGCTCTTTCTCAGATCAGGTGACAACAGTCTGCGCAGTTTTGGAATCTATCTCCTGAATATGTCTACTTCATGTAGATCACTAACCATCTCTCTTGGGCTGAAGATGCACATTCAGACAGATGCATGCATGCATGGTTAAATGCATCTTTTCTGTCATGATATGAACGATAAAAAAGAGCTGCTTGGGGATGGGATTATCAATGGCAACCTGAGCATCTTGATTAGAAGAGTGAGGGCTGTGTAAAAGACAGAAAACCCTTTGCTAGGGGTTGGCAGGGTGTTGGGTTTTGGTAAGAGATACACAATGATTAGGGTGCTGTAGAAATTTTTACTACAGTGAGGTGGAAGGAGATGGCTGAGAAAGCCTTCTGTCTTTCTCTGGTAGAAGGGGTCATCAAAATAGTGAATAGGGTACTAACACATCCCATGCCTGGCAGAATTGAAAGGCATGGGAATGCTGCTCAGCAATTACCAACATAACAACGTGGATATTCCCCAGGAAGGTCATAATGCAGATAACTAGAACCAGCAGGAAGAAGAAAGTCTGAAATTCTGGGACATTAGTGTACCCTAGAAGGCTACTTTTGGTAACAGATGTCCCACTGTCCCATGTCTATTCCATAGGATAGCACTAGATGGCCACTGGAAATGGACATTCATGAAGTTCATTTGAAACACGCTAGTGTAACTTTGTTAGGCTTAAACATGAGAAACAAATGAAACCAGAATACATCATGTGCTCATTCAAAACTTTTGTGCTTAACAAAACTCTTAATTTCTCCTACTAGCCACCCTGCGGATTAGAGGCAATGACAAGCTCATTAGGGTTCCCACAGTCTTACAAACTCCCAGGGGAAAGTTGCCCAGTGTGAAGTGAAATCACAGGAATAAAGTGTCTTGGAGGTTTAATGGGGCTTACTGAGGTCTGTTAGAGATAGAGCTGCTGCCAGAAGTCCATGTCTTTCACCAAGCACTGATTAGACCAGACCATCAGAGGCACCACTTGCAGGAAGACAAAGGAAAGGGACAGAGGTTCTTCCCTCAAGAAGCACCTTTGATGTGGGGTGCCTCTTCCATTTTTGACACGCATGCACTCACAGAGTTTTAATGCTTTGCTTCAATGCAGTCTACACATCCCTGCAGCCCCAGCCCTGCGTAACTCTCCCCACGTCATCCTCCGTCCTCAAGCAATGCCTCTCAGGGATGAAATATAATCCTTGCAACTTCAATTTTCCTGATATTCCTCAGTCCTAGCCTGCAGGCCTCCTGCAATCTGACCCCATTTGCTGGTACCCAACGTCTTCACAAGGAACCTCATGGTATCCGAAAACTGCTCCACATCCCCCAGATCCCACTGTTTGAGTGGTGCCTCTCAATCAGAAATCACAAGCCACGCTATGTAACACCTGCCCTTTTTATCCCTGAACTTCCACTCACCACCAAGCTCCTTCTTCTCCCAGCTCATAAAGTGGGCACTTGGGATGCTCTGTAGTGTGTGAAGTTATCTGCACGGGGCTGGTAAATGAAACCAGGGCATGCAAGAAACTTGCAGCCACCTGCTGCAACAGCTAGATAACAGGCTGGATATCCTAGGACATGTAAAATGGCACTAGACAGCTGCTTAAGCAATTAAAGGCTGATCGGTGGAATTACTCCCCAGCCCTATGAACTGAGTACATTTCCATGTGAGATCAACTACGCAGCTCATGTGGAGGTACCTGCACAAGAACACCCACAGTCAGGTGTCTAGCTCTCTGAACTGAATCTCCTCCGAGGCATCTTCCTTAGGATGATTTGCATCCCATTGGAAAATCAACTTATTCTCTTCATTGATGGCCAGGGTACATCAAGCTGTGGCTGTCTACACTTAAAATATCTCAGTTTAGCCAAGGCAGAATCTCTTCCTGGGGTCTTCATTTTTCAAGGATAGTGAACACTTTTTACATCCAAACCCTCTCCCCACCCCAGCTCACCCCCTGCAAAAAAAAAAGCAAAGCAAAAGAAACAAGACTTGAGAGCTGGAGAAAATGCTTTGCTGTGAGGGTTTCAGATTCTGCCATAGGCACAGGAACTTCCTCCCACGGAGCCCCCTCCCCAGCTAGCAGGGAAGAGCAGGGATGGGGTGCAGTAAGGAAACGTAGCTTGCGAGCTGTATGGCAAGAGCTGTGAGAAGGGGGTCAGATACCAGTGTACTGTTTAATAGACTACAGTCAGGAAGCAATCAAGGGGACATTTTACCCTGAAGAACTTCAGAAATGAACCCTGAAGAGAACAAAATCTACAAAATTGAGATGATCATTGCTGTAAAGGAAGAAAGAAACAGCTGCTGGTAAAATGCTATGGCTGGTCCATAAATTGAACAGTTGCATAGAAGCCTCCCAAGTGTGCACGTCTAGTTTTGAGGGATGGATTGGGGGAAAAACAGGATAGAGGACAGTGGTTTTTTACATCGTACTGCCTAGCAATGCCAGCACCAGGGTTTGCCACCAAACCCAACTCAGACTTTGCCACAGAGCAGGTGAGGACCCTGGAGCACTCAGGCAAGTGAGAGCTGGGGCTGGCATAAGTACAGTACCTGCACAGCTGGAATAACATCAAAGATAAACTACCTTTGGAACCACGCTGCTGGGTATGGCATGGCATTATCCTTCACAGAGAGGCTGTTCACTGCCTCTCTCCATCCTGGTGGATAGCAGGAACAATTTTACTCGCCCCAGAGCAAAGCTTCAGTGATTGACTTTCCAGCCATAATCCTGGTCTAGATGGTATAATTAAGAAAACAAAGCTTAAAATAGATGAAATCTTCAAAGCTTTTGTACAGCCGGGGGCTAGTGCAGGGGAATTAGCTGCCTGATTTAGAGTTTAGGTCTCAGCTCGGATCTTAGCTTAGCTTAAGCTCAGAGCTAAGATTTAGACCTGAGCTTGCACTAGATGCTCTGACAACTGAAATTAGGTGGAAAAAATTCACCTGCATATCTCCGTGTTCGTATTTCCTTATTCCTGGGGGTAGCAGGACCTTAATATCCCACACCCAGATACTTGATACTTCCAGTTTTTTGCAGTGCAGCCATTTCAAGCCTTCTCTGAATGCCACACAGCTGACACCTGAGAGAGAACTGAGTTACTTGCCAAGGCTTGCACTGTGGAGCAGGCAGAAGGCAGAGGCAGGACCTATCAGCCACTTCTGGAGTTGCATCCTTATTCTTCAAGTGTCCCGTATGAACAGAAAGCAACATGGAGCTCCAACAAGAGCATGGAACTGCAATGAGATCAAACTCCCAATAACACACTGAGGAAGAGGACTAAACTGTCTCTTTTTTGTTGGCAGTTTGCACTATGTTAACCAGATGTGGACCTAGAATAAGATGATGCCCAGGATGAGATGGGAGCTGGGGCATTTCTGAGCAAGAAAGGAATAATTTGGCACAAGCTTTTGCTTTTGCAAAATTGAGTTCTTATGTATATTTCTTTGCTATATCAAAGCACTGTGTGAAGGCAAACTGGACCTGATTTGTCCTGGGTGAATGCATGTTAAGCCCCCTTTCTACAGCTAGAATGGCAGCTGTGATGGGGAATGAGAAACAGAAGTGATAACTGCAAATAGCTAAAGAATGGAGGAGGTGCAATCAGTCTCAGACAATTGTATACACCTTGGAGAAAGCTGCAAAGTCTAAGTTGCTCTTCTGTACTTCCTCTGGGGTCCATGGAGAGAGCCTTCCTTAAGGAAATCCATTGCTTTCTCATTCATTTGTGCAGAGCACTTCTGGTAAATCACTCTCTTCATAATGTTTCCTGTTGGTCAAGGGGACCATGTCTTCATCTGGAGGAAAGATGATGGTCCACAATGGGAGCAGATACTTCTAGAGTGGTTTCAGCTGCCCACATGAAGTAGGATAAGTCATGCCTCCTAAATTCTACCTTTTCTTCCTGGGGAATCAGAAGAGAGGCTCGATGATAAGGTCAGATGTAGATATTATATTAAAGACATCTATACTTGGGCAAGAGAGATCTTTCCGCAGACTTTCAGGTGGCAGAATTAGAGAGCAGTGAAGCCACTTCATTCTGACTGGACATAAAGGAAAAAATGACCACGAGGAGAGTCAGGTGCTGGAACACATTGCCCAGACAGGCTATGGAGTGTTCCCTCTTGGAGGTTTTCAAGACGCCACAGGACAAGCCCAGAGCCTCCTGGTCTGACTTCACTACAGACCATGCTCTGAGCAGCTGGGCAGCCTGGATGACCTCCCAGGGTTCCTCTCTCCCTTTCACACTCAGTGGAGAGGCAGAGGAGTCTCCTTGTCATGAGGTGCAAGTCAAAGAGAGCTGAGAGGAATCATGCCCTCCTGCTCCCCTTGACCTAAAACAGGGGCGGAGGAGAACGCTGTGCACCTCCCATGCAGGAAAGAGGAATCCTGTGTGCGAGTCTGTATCAGTAACTTGGCTTCCTCTGGCTCCCAGCAAGTCAGGTACCTTTGCCTCTGGGAAAGGTCTGGGTTTCCTCTCTCCTCAGAGGGCAGAGCCTGGCACCTCTGAGGGTGAGTCATGGCATCCCCCATTGCAAGTCTCCAAATGCCTGCTGACTCTGCTTTTCTGCCCACTGAGCACTCATGGAGTGTGCAAGGAGAAGCTGTGGCACCTGTCTCACTCTAGTTCTGCTCCATGAGTTTGAAGAGACCAGTGCTCATTCCCCTGGCTCCTTCCCACTCTTCCTCAGAGCATGCTGAAAGGCCATAGAGGTGTGGGCGAGGGCAGCTCAGAGCTTTCATCCCCACAGGGCTTCAGTTACCCAGGGCTCGCTTTCTGCAGCACAAAGAGAAGCTGAGCTGCAGCAAGGACCTTAAGAAGACTCACTTGTGCCATAAACACCAGAGACACTGCAGAGCAGGTGACATTCAGGTGCTGCTGAAGACTCACAGCAGAAGATGTGGAAAGACGGTTCGCAGCATCCTAGTCCAGATGGTTTTGCTCATGGGGATCTGATCCGGTCTGATAAACTCGGAGGAATAAATTCTGGACAGCATTGCTAATTGCCACAGTTGGTTTATTCCTGCTGTGATAGTAGCCCAGCTGGTGAGCCCGTCATCGATGTCCACAGCAGTCAGCCAGGTTCACCGCGCTGCACCCAGCACCCACTCCATTAGGGAGGGGGAAACGAGTCAGATCAGAGTCAGGGCTCTGGGGAAAGGAACCAAGATGTGAAGGGCCCTCTGAGCCCACACAGCGACCCACAGCGCATACATCTCTGCTTGGAGATGGCCACCACGGGCTCCCTGCACAGCTCCAGGAGATCCCAGCAAGACCATGTTTGGAGGGCAAGCAAAAATTGTTCTCCTCAGGCCAAAGTGGATGGTGAATGCAGGCCAGGGAATGAACCCCTGAAGAAGGGTGCCTCACGCTTTGCTGGGGCCACACATGAGCTCGGGGGGGGGGGGGTGCCCTTATGATGTGATTCTCCTCAGTACCATGTAGAACCATGGCATTGCAGAGTAATTTTGGCTGGGAGAGAGCACTAGTTTCTACTAAGTCTCTAGTCCTACCTCCTAGGCCATAAGTCACTAGTCCTAGCTCCTTCTCAAAACATCTCCAAGTAGATGAGGTTTCTCATGACCTTGTCCAGACAAATTTTGAAAAAAACTCCCAAGATGGAGATCCTCACGACCTCTCTGGGAAGCTGGTCTATTGTTTGATCCCTTAAGAAGGAAATGTTTTTCCTTCTTTCACGTGGGATGTCCCATATTTCTGCTTGTGCCTGTTGCCTCCTGTCCTTCCACTGCCCATTTTTTACCAGAGCGTGGCTCTGATTTCTCTACACCCTCCCAGCTGGTCACCGTAAAGAGCAATAAGATCTCCCCTGAGCCTTCCCTTCTCCAGGCTGAACAGACCCATGTCTCTCAGCAGCTCCTTATGCCTGACGGGCTCCAGGCCCAAACCATCGTTCTGGCCTCTGCTGTTCTCACTCCTGTCTGTCGCTCTCTCTCTTTCCTGGGCAATCCACGACTGCACACAGCACTCCACATGTGGCTCACAAGCGCCAGACGGAGAGGCCTCCGCTGCAGGCTGCTCCTCTGCAAAGGGAGGAAACTCGATGTTTCTAGCATGGAGCTGATGTCGAAGCAGCATCCGGAGCCCGGCCAGCCCCAGCAGCCTCAGCTCTCCCTGGCCCAGCCACAGGGCCCCGAGCAGGGCTGCTCACCCTGCTCCACTGCCCCCGCACTCCCTGTCCCCTCATGCCCCATCCCAGCCCTGGCGCTGCCTGGCTGCCCTGGGACGGGGCAGCTCCAGCCCCCTGCAAGGGCCAAGAGGCATGGGAGGAGCGGGCTGGCATGGAGGAGGCCGCCATCCCTCTGCCTGCCTGGGGCTGCATCCGTGGCATGGGGAAAGCTGAGGAACAATAGAGGGATCATTAACAGTAGGAGTAGAGGATGTAACATCAACCGCAATACATTGCTAGCTTTGGGGGAAAACCAGCCTTGAAGGATATCATATCCATGAGCTTCAGTAAGGCTTGTTACCACTTTTACTAACCAAACCCATTTGCTATTATCATATATCATCGTTCCTTCTCTCTCCTCTAAGCATTCTCCAGTTTCAGACAGTTACATGAGTAACCTTGGCATTCTGTTTGAGAAAGTTTTCAAGCTGGTGGAAGGTTACTTCAAGTGTTACTGATACATTAAATGGTGCAAAAAAAGGCATCGTTTCCTCAGTCCTATGAGAAGTTAACCAGTAAGTCTGCTTGGTGATTTGGTCAAAAATATACGTTACATTACAACAGCAAATGTTGCCTTTCATGTATGTAGTACCCATTTCACTCTATGTCAAACCATGGGCAGCTTCCCATCCAGTGTTATTACAAACAGCTACATTTAGACTAAAGTTAGATCTTAGGGTGAAGGTAACATTAGTGCTTCCTATCAGTCCTTGACCTCATGCTGTTGCAGATGGTATTCCTCCTGCAACTGTAGTTTTAAGGAGGGGTTGCAACTGATCTTCAATACCCGAGTTGTCCCATGGGCAACATGAAAAGGCAGAACCTGCTAGAAACAGGTTTCGGGTGTCTGTTCCAGTTATCAGCGTTCCCACGGTGAGAAGATAACAACCCATTTCCCTGCAAGAGAAGACACCCAGGTCTTGGACACCATCCAAGCCTCACTTATGGTGAACTTACTCCTTTCAGGGTCTACAGCATCCCATACTCCTTTTCCTTTGGAAAACAGCGGAGTCACCCAGACTGATCCCTGAGTTGGGTGTTTAACCACAACCTCATCTCCAGGACATCGAGAGGGTTTTATTTCTGTTTTAAGAGGGATTCATGCAGCTACTGACACAAACCCCTTAGCTATGGGACTTCCCATTGGCGTTTGTCACTTATTTAGCCGACTTATGGCTTCCCACAAACGGGATCCCCACTTAGAAGTATTCTACGAGAGAAGAGTCCCTCTTGTGTAGCTGCTGTTTCTGTCGTCCATTCCATCTTTCTGCTACCACATTACTTTGAGGTATAATACAGTAGGTGGAAAGTGCACTGAACTCCATCTGAAGCACACCGAGTTTGCACTTCTTTACTCTTCAGATGTGATCCATTATCAGCTTGTATTTCCCTGGGAAAGGGGAAAGCAGCAAGCCACTGGTTCAAACCAGCAATGCTTGCTAGACCAGTTGCAGCTCAGCTGGGGAGCACATTCTCTCTACTGCCAATTATTTCTCCTCCTCTAAGGATGTCTTTCCAGCCTTCAGGTGTTCGCATGAGTCTGGAGGGTGGCCTTTCTTTTAGGCTCTGGTTCCCTTTGTGCTGAGATTAATTCAGCTTTCTTTGCGACAGCTGGGGTCAGTCACACCTGCGTTCTTCCCTGACCCTGCTTCCATTGGGGGGATTTATTGGTTGGTCACAGTACAAGAAGCAAGTGGAGTTCAAGTTCCTGGAAGATGTTCTAGGAGACCAGATCAGAAAGCACATAGATGCCTTTGTCAAAATAAACACCTATAGCTATGACAAGAGGCTTCTCGGCTTAGACAAAGGAAAGTATGAAATTCAAAGAACACCAACTCAAGGGTTTGAAAAAGAAGGATTGCTTTTATCCTAAAAAAAATTCTCAATTTTAATACAGTCATCCCAGAGCAATTGCATTTTGAGTTCACATGAGGTTAGCTGTTTTGCTTTTGTAAAGCATAGGTAAAACATCTTAAGTTTTACAACAATTTTTTTAGACAATGAACAGGCATCTTCTTTCAATTCTAACTCTGCCATATGAATAGGCCAGCATCCTCCTACTTATACTAGTGGAGGGCATAATTTATATGTTGTATAATGTGCTTCAGCCTGAATCAGTCCAGTCTGCTCATCGGCCCTTTGAACTAAGCTGGTTAATTTTGCCTTCAGCCCATTTGGGAGCCCTCCTATTCCCCTGTTTGCCAGCAGAACTGCCAAGGGCAATAATCTCTCCATACGGAGATGGGACCAGATTACCGATGCAATAATTCTGCCTGAATTGAGTGGAGCTCTGTGCAGAGTGAGCGGCCATCTGTAACCTCCTTTTCTTCAAAGAACATAGCTGCAGCTTCTGTTTTGATTGAGCAGCTCCTGCAAATGTTCGTAGTTAGGGCACGGCAGACCCATTTTTCTATGGGGCACGTTTCCATGTTGGATTTAGTTGTTCCATAGGGGCTTGATCATGGAGATCCTCATGCAATCGAGCATGTATTCAAAGGGTTTAGATGGTACTGAGCCTAACTCCCACCCTGAAGTCTGGGCTGCAGAAAGGATCAGTCCCACCTACTCTGCATTTAATTAATACTGCATTTCACAGCTTGGCTATGAAACACAGAAAAAAGGCAAAATATCTCTGAACTTGGTCAGTAGGCTCTGGGGAAAATTACTTCTTGAATGCAAATCCCAGGGCTGATGCAGCTCGGGCTATGGGTCGGAGCTCGGCTTTTAAGGCAGGGGTTAGGGGAGGCTCAGGGGAGGGTTCAGGCTCTGCTCAGGGGTTCTGGGGAGCAGTGCGGGCACGGGCTGGGTTCGGGTCAGGGCTGGGGCTGCGGGCGAGCGCTGTAGGGCTGGGGCTGAGGGCGAGGGCTGGGTGCGAGCTGGGAAGGGGTCACAGCTGGGGGGGCTCCGCGGCTGGGGTGGGGCGGGGGGGGGAGCGGGGCAGGGCCGTGGTCGGGGCAGGCTCCAGCTCCAGCTCCAGCTCTGGCTCCGGTTCCAGGGCAGCGGTGCGAGGCCAGGCCAGGCCTGACAGCAGCAGTCTCCCCGCGCGGTCCCAGCTGCACCGCCGCGGCCCGGCCCTCCCCGCCCCGGCTGCCGGCTCCATCGCGCAGCGCCCTGACGCCCTTCGCGCCCCCGCTGCCTCCAGCCCTGGCGGCGCCGTTTGGGGCCGGGTGTCGCGGAGGGGCTGGGCCGCGCCAGGCCGGGGCTGCGCTGGAGTCAGGGCGGCACCGAGCCTGCCCACCCTCAGGGGTGCCGCCCCCGGCCGGCCAATCAGCTAGCGAGGGGAGGCAGCGAGCCAATGAGTGCCTGGGAGGGGTGGGGTGTGCCCTGAGCGACATGCAGGCCGCCCAATGGCATGTCCCGGCAGGGCTGTCCCTGCTGCTCGGCCCTGGGGCCAGCGTGGTGCAGCGCCCGCCACCTGCCGCCTCCTGCGCCTGGGCCCGGGCTCGCCCGGGCTGGGCCCGTGGGCGAGTGGGGTGCGGCGTGGGCATCTGCCCCACGGCCGCGCCGGGAACGGCCTGCTGTGCTCCCCGTCCCGCCGTGGCACGGCCCGGCTGTCACCTCGTGACTGGCCATGGCACAGCCCATCTGCCCCCGCCCCCCCGGCCTTGGCCCCGGCCCAGCAGTTTGGTGCTGCCATGGACAAAGTCCTGTTTCGGCAGCTGTGGAGCAGTTTGTCCTGAATTTCCGGCTCCAAACTCATCCCTGTGTCCACTCGGCACGTCCCTGGGTCATGGCTGTGGTTGTTGCGGGTGTCAGAGATGTTGCTGTTGTGGGTCACAAAGATGCCTGAAGGGTTGGAGCATCTCCCGCAGGAGGAGATGCTTCGAGAGCTGGGACTGTTTTGCCTGGAAAACAGGCTTCTGGTGGGGATGTTTTCCAGGTGTGTAAATACGTGATGGGAGGGCGCAAGGAAGACGGAGACCGTGGCTCTGAGTGGCTCTCAGTGGTACCCAGTGAGAAGAGGAGAGGCAGTGGGCACAAAATGGCAAACCAGGAAATTCCACTTGAATGTAAGAAAACACTTTTTCACTGTGAAGGTGGTTAAACACGGGAAGAGGTTTCCTGAGCGGTTGTGGAGTCTCGACTCTGTGCGATACTCCAAACCCGCCTGACCCGGTCCTGGGCAACCTGCCCTATTTGCCCCTGCTTGATCAGGGGGGTTGGACCAGGGGATCTCCAGAGGTCCCCGCCAAGCTCAGCTGCTCCAGCACCTCCCAGTCCCTGCCCTTCCTTTGCCTCCCGGGGTCAGAGGGAGCCCGGAGTGAGCGTTAGCAGAGGGGTTGCAGGTTAGGTGGTGAGCGCGAGGGGTAGAGCTAACAGGGAAGGGGTCCAGGTTAGCAGTTAGGGTTCAGGCATCTCCTTCGGGTTTCTGCTTCGGGGTCATGTTCAGGGTAGGGCTAGGGACGAGAGCTCGCTGTATCGGGTTAGGGATTGGGTGAGGATTAGGGTGAGGTTTTGTTGTTCTGCTGAGGGTTTCTGGTCCTTGTTCTGAGTGCTGGCTAGCTTTGTGGGTGACGGGCGAGTGAAGAGTTAACAGGACTGAAGTTTGTCAATTGATATGCAGAAGAACTGATAGCACAAGAGCTGACGTGCACAGAGCTGTTGAACAGAGGAGTTAACAGGACTAAAGAAGTCTACCAACCGATATGCGCAAGGACTGATATGCGCAAGGCTGCGGAATGATTAACAAGACTGGAGAAGTGAAGTTTGCCACCTGGAATCTGCACGGACCCCCGGGGAGGGAAGAAACAATACGGAGGTGTTGTGGTCTTGCCTCGCTAGCAGGGTCCCCCCAAGCAGACAGACAAACAGTCCTGCGATTGTGAAACTCGCAAAAGTCAGCAAAAGCAGTGTTTGCCCAGAGCCCCAGCCGTATAAAAAGAGACTTGGGAGCTAGGAGAGTTTGAGCAGGGACGGGAACGTGACCTGATCATCCTCTCCGGCTGGACCGTGAGTATTCCCCCCCCCCCCCTTTTCCTGGGACGCTGGGTTAAGGTAACTCCTCGAGGTTGAGAGCCCTCTCACTAGGAGAGTGAACAAGAAAGCTTTCAAGTAGGGATAAGCAGTCCTTCCAATTAATAACGCAGTAATCGACGGTTTCAGGTTATCCTTTCTAAATTAGTAACTGATGGTTTTGTGTTATCCTTTCTAAATTAGTAATCGCATTATTTTAATGGATGTTACTAATCCAAGAACTTGTGTGAGGAAATAAACATCTTTTTTATTATTATTATATTACTATCTCAGTCGTTGCTATCGAACCTTCATAGCATGACAGCGTGACAGTGGGGGATTGGGTTATGACCGGAGGTGAGGGCTAGGGTGAAGGCTAGCATTTAGTGCTAGGGCTGAGGGTTAGGGATTAGGGTGAGGGCTCAGGTAAGAGTTAAGGAAAGGGGTTACAGGCCTGTGTTTTGGCTTAGCGGTTCGGGTTTGGGGTGAGGGATTAGAGTAGGGGGTTGGGGTAAGAGGTAGGGCTGGGGTTAGGTTTAGGAGTAGGGCTTAAGGTTAGTGGTTAGTGATGAGGAGGTTAGTTCCTCCAGCCCCCGGGCAGTCAGGGATGAAACACAAGGGATGTGGCCGTGCGCAGCCCCACGCTGCCCCTCGAGCTGCCCCCCCTGCCCTCTCCCAGCTCTCTCCTGCCGGGGGCAGCTGTGTTCAGGTCCGGGAGCCCCTCGTGGCACCGGCTGCTGCTCCTGGCCCAGCTCCCGGCAGCAGAGGCGACCTCACAGCCGCCACCCGGCGGGGCCATTGTGACCCCCCTTGTGACACCCGCGGTGCTGCCAGGCGCTGGTGAGGCCACGGCCCCGCAGTGTCCGGGAGGACGGCAACGGGAGAGGTCAGGAGCACATGGGGCTCATGGAGAAGCCACCGAGCGCAGCTGCATCTTTCCCTGCCGCCCTGGCAGCCCTGCAGAGCCGAGGCGTTTCCCGAGGCCTTCCCACCTCCCGGCCCGGATGAGAGCGACGGGGCTGGGGCTGGGCAGCGCCACGGGGACGTGGGGGCCCTCGGCTGCGGTGGGGGCAGAGCCTTGCGGAAGGGGCTGAGGCACAGGAGAGCTGGTGCCAGGGCCAGGGCCGGGGTGGGGGGACAGTGCAGTGCCGCCACCACCCCCGTGGGGACCCTCCCCAGCTCTGCGTTAAAAACTCTCCCCCTCACGCCTCTGCTCTGCCCTGCAGGATGGAGGAGAGACCCCCCAGCCGCCCCCGGACAGCCTGGGAGAAGGAGGGCGGCCGCCCCCGCAGCCCCCAGGCGGCCCGGGAGCAGGACAGGGCTCCCAAGGGGAGCAGCTTTCCGCAGAGCGGTGAGTGAGCGGACCCGTGGGGCTGGGCTGGGCCAGGGCCGGGGAGCGCATCCTGCTCCACGCTGGGCTCCCATCTCCCCGGCAGGCTGGTGTCGGGGTCCCCAGGGGTGGTGGCACAGTGGTGCCCAGCTGCCTAGGCCCTCTCGGGGCTTGGGAGCCGGCCCCAGCACAGTATGTGCCACGGAAGGAGAGCGCAGATGGACCCAGCTCCTGCTCCCTGGGATGGGCAGCGAGCGGCAGCTCTGCAGCAGGAGGAGTGATGCTGCGGGACAGGGACCTTTCCTGCCCACCTGCGAGCAAGTTCCCAACCCTGGTGCAGCTGAGGCGCTCCCCTGCCTCGCTGGCTCCAGCATCGCAGCCCGTGTGCTGGGCACCCTGCAGCCCTGAGAAGCCTGGGGGAGACTGCGTCCACAGGAGCAGGCCATGGCAGGAGAGAGGGCAGAGCTCAGTGTGCTACTCTCTGCTGTCTGTGGTCAGTGTCTGCAGTCCTCCTGGCTCCCTTCCTTTCTCAGGTGCGAGGTTTTCCATCTGCAGCTGGTCAGAGCTGTCCAGAGAGGATGAGGAAGCCCTGGAGTTCATCCAGGCCTTTGTGAGCAGCAGACAAAAGGTAGCTGCAGCCGTGTCCATTGGGGCTATGCGTGAGTCTCCCTCCGGGTCCTGTTGGGTCTGCTGCCTGCTGCCAGGCTGCTGGGGGGCTGCTGGCTGTGCAGAGCTGCTCCTGTGCAGGGGTCCTGCACAGTAGTGCAGCCCCCTCACTGCTCTGGTCCTGCTGGCCTTTCCTCTCCCCTCTCACACTCCGTCTCTCTTCTCTGTGTGTCAGGAAGAGGTGCAGAAGCTGAAGTTTCTAGCGTCCATCTGCACCCTCTGCAGAGACAGCAGCTCCAAGGCCTTGCAGTGGGGCCTGGATGTTTTCTGCTGCAGATACGAGCTGGCAGAGAATATCAAGGTGAGGGGAGATGCAGCAGGTGTGAGGAAGGGGTCAAGACCAGCTGGGCACAGGCACAGCTTGGGCATTGGGAGGGTTGGGGCATGTATGCATTGGCAGAGCTCCTGCCGACAGGACTCCAGGTGCTCCTGAGAAGCCCTGCAAGCTGAGACCTTGGCAAGGTGGGGGGTCATTCTGGGCTGCAGTGCAGGGATGGGGACATGAGGGCTCTGCCAGCCTCGCAGACTGTTGCTGGATCTGCTGGTGCTGGGTGGTGGCAGTTGCCATGCCTGAATCCTGGTTGTGCTGTCCAGGTGCTGCTGCAAGAGGAGTCCATGAACCACCTGGGCACAGCAGTGCGTCAGCAAGCCATGCTTGCTATCACGGCAATGAGGTACCTACCGCAGCGCCTGGTTTGGCCCAAGAGCTCTCCACAGCATGGCCCTGATGGAGGTGTCCCTGTCTGGGAGGTGTCCCCTGTCCTGGGAGGAGGCTGGCGGTGCTGTCTGCTGGGCCTCTGCTCTCCCCTGCCCTGGGCTGGTCAGTAGGGCAGATGGGAGGGCAGAGGGGTGCCTGCAGGTCCCCAGGACACCTTGGCTTTTACCCCAGAAGGGGAGGCAGATGGTTGAGAAGGCGTGAGGCCTACCCGCCAGGACTGTCCTCTGTCCCTGGAGCAGTGACATGGAAGGAGGGGGCACCTCCATATAGGGCTCCCCTAGCTGCTCTCCGTACCAGCGCGGGGACTCCTGGCCGAGAGGTCCACATCCACCTGCCCAGGGCATCAAGGCAGCACTCCCAGCACCAGTGTCAAGCAGGCACCTCTCTCTCTCTCTCTCTCTTTGCAGTGCAGTGGAGCCAGTTCTGGAGGGCAAAAAGAGCAGCCTCCTCCATGCCTGCTTCAGAAGTGTCTTCTTGCTTCCTCCCAAAGAAGACATGGAGAACGTGGACACATCCCTCTATTCCAAGGTATGTGCTGGGTGAGCTACAGGGAGCCTGTCAGCCCCTCTGGGCTTGCCCCTGGCTCTCCTGTGCTGTGAGACAACTCCCTTCTTTCTCTTCCTCTGGGCTGGGCCACTGCAGAGCCCCCAGGCTGGTCCGTGCACAGCAGCTCTCCCCTACCCTGAGGCCTCTCCCTGGCCACTGCAGGGCAGTGGGTGTCGTCGCCTGGCAGCAGGAGTTCGACTCATTCTGCTGTGGGTCAGAGGGGGCGGTGAAAGAGTGCCACAACCCTGTGTCCTCCTTGCAGACCCTGGACACCATGGACAGCATGTTGGAGGTGCTGGTGCTCAACTCTGCCACTTCCAGCCTCCTGGAGCTGCAGAATATCTTGCAGGTGTGGCATTTGCAAAGAGTGGGCTTCCCAGGGACTGTTCTTCAGCTCAGAGGGAAGTGACACCCTCAGGTGGACATTCCCCACCTCAGTGCCATGTGCAGGCAGCACACTGCAGGGAGGGGGAGCCACCTCCCTTTGGTGACCAGGTGTTCCCCCCTGTGCTCTAGGGTGAGCCCAGTGTCCCCTGGCTGCAGCCCAAGTCCCTTCCCCTTCCCCAGACTCCTCCTGGGTCACAGGAGAGCCTTGCCCCCTGCACTCCTGGGCCAATTCTGCCCCCAAAGCTTTTCTTGCACTAAAGGCCTGGGAGGAGTTGGACCCTTCTTCTCTTGGCACCACACAGGTGGCAGCTGGTGCTGCATCCCCCTGCCTCCCTTTCCCTTGTACTTTCGTCCCCAGATCTGAATGAGGCAGAGACCTCCTGGGACCTGCCCATCCTGCAAGGGGAGCCCAGCTGAGAAGCTCGGTTCTTCTGCCATCCCATGCCCCCATAGCCCCCATAGCCCAGCCTCCCCCATGCAGACTCCCAGGGAAGGTCCTGCCCTAAAGCCCTTCCTTGCTGAGGAGGGCACACTCAGCGATGTTCTGGAGGGGAGGCATGGAAAGGAGCAGGGACTGTGCAGGAGGTGGGGGTCTGGATTGGCCTGTAGGGGCAGGAACCCCATTCCAGGCTTTGCTCTAGCCCTGAGGAAGCCTTGATGGACTGTAGCAATGCAGCCAGGGGCTTAGCAGAGCTGCTTCTGCTGGAGTGGGCGTCAGCTCCCCAGGCAGACCAGTAGCCTTTCTCCTCCCAGCTCCTGTTGCCCTTCACCAACTCGGAGAGAGCAGCTGTGCGTGAGAGGGCTGTGGGGAGGATTGGGAGGCTGAGCAAGTTGCTGGCCAACTATTCCTCGCTGAAGGTAAGGAGCCAGGCACCTTTGAGCCAGCCCTTTGTCCCTTCCCTGCAGACCAGAGCACCTTTCAGCTCAGGGGTCCCTCTGAGGGAAGCCTGGGCAGAGGTCAAAGTGCTCAGCCAGGCTCTGCCCTGAAGCAAAAGGTCTTTGTCCCTCTTGCCATGAGCTTCTCTCTCCAGTGCTTTTTTTCTGAGGAGCCAGCTCTGCCCCTAGCCCTGTGCAGGGCAGGAGTGTGCGGGGAGCATGACGTGAGGCCAGGTGTGGCAGCGCTGCCTTGCCTGGGCTGCTGCCCAGCTGCTTTGAGAGCCAAGGCCTGCAGGGCCTTCCAAAGCTTGGACTCACTTGGGATGCATGCCTGGGCAGACTCCTGGCTTCAGGGCTTTGGTGGCGACTGCCTGCCATCAGCCCTTCATACCTGTACCACCCCCTTGCGCAGGTCTGGCGCCCCTTTGGAGGAGTTGATGAGAGCCCCGCCTGCTGTGGAAAGATCTCTGTCCCAATCCTGGGACAGCTGGTGGGGCGTCTCATCCTTTGCTGTGCTTATGAGGACGCAGATACCAACCGTGGGGCTTTGGATGCTCTTCGTTGCCTGTTCAGTTTCGTCATGCAACGAAAACGTAAGAGAAGCTGTGGTGGGCTGCGTCCTTCTGGACAGAGACATTGTGGCAAGGCCAGGGAAGGCATCACTCTGCCTCGGCCACTCTGGTCCGTGAGACAAAGAAGCAGGAAACATGGCTGATGTAGGAGTAGGGGAGCAGTATGTTAGTACCTGTCCTGGATACCCCTGGCCTGGAAAATGCTCAGCAGCCCCTGCTCACCCTGTGGCTTCTGTGGTGCTTCACACCAGAAAGTCCAGTCGAATCCAGCAGGCTTTTGGTACCCTTTGAAGCAGTTGCCCCTTCTCTGCCCTGGAATAGGCCCTGACCCTCCCTGGGAATCCTGCTCCCCATACGCTCCTGGCACGCTCTTTTTCTCTGCCAGGCTGGTTTCTCCCTGACGCCATCAGTCTGCCACCTCCAAGTCTCCATCACTCCTCCTGACCGCTCTGTCTTTCCACTCCTGTTCAGGCAGGGAGCTCTTGCAGGATAATCCAGAGCATGTAGCGTCCCAAAAGGAGTCGGAAGCTGACGATGAACTCTGCCTTTCACGGACCAGCAACATCAGTGTGATCATGAGGGTGAGGAGCACCTCCCTTGCTGGGACTCTTGGCCATGGAGTCATCAGGAGACTTGGATGAGCAAAGGGATCCCTAATGAGTGGAGCTGAGAGGGCCTTGCAGTTCATGCAGAATGGGCAGAGGGAGTGGTGGAGAGAGAGGCAGCTCTCAGTGGCACCTTGCATAATGGCTGCACGCTGGTAGCAGCCACCGCTCTCACTGGTGTCTCTTCCGCTGTGCCTGAGCGGGCACTAGCCAGAGGCTTCACTCCAAGAGTGCCAGCAGCAGCTCCAGCCTTGCCGGCCACCAGCAAGCTGTGGTTGCCTGCAGAGCCAGTGCACTGTGACCCTGATCCCAGCCATCCTGCCTTGCCCTGATGGCCCTCTGGCCACATGCCCCACGGTGCCGCTGCTCAGCACAGCGCCCACTCTTGTCTCTGCTGGGACCACGGTGCCAGCATTGCTCTGCACCCCTCTCCAGAGCAGTGTCCACTGCTCAGCTAAGCACCACTGACATGGCCCACAGCGTGACATTTCTTCCCTCACCTCCTTTCTCCCATAGCTGTTTGTGAAAAACCTTCATCCTTCTGAGGGGACAGATGTCATTGTCACAGCCATGGAGGGCATGAGGAACTGCAGCACCTACAGCACGGTGGTGGCTATGCGCATGCTGAAGGTGTTCCTGCTGGACGCTGTCTTTCCGCTGGAAGATGTAAGCAGCCTGGGGCTGGTGTGCTTGGGACTCGAGCCCTCTGGGACATGGTTTCCCCCCACCAAACCCAGGGTTCTTGGGCTCCCGACACCCTTTGAAGGCAGCAAGGAGCATTGGGAGTGGTGTAGAGGGAAGGAGATCTCAGTGGGAGCTGGGGTAATGTGTCTCACCCATGTGTCTTCCAGGTGCCACGGCTCATAAGGTGCCTCTACCGGAACCTGAAGTATGTCAGGAAGTGGCCGGCCAAGGTCACCCTATACAAGACCCTTTGCCAGCTGGCCTGCTCGAACCCTGGTGAGGTGACCATGAGCCTGCTGTACTGCTCCCCACTCTGCAACAGGTATGGGGCCCGTCAGCCTCGAGAGCTCATCCAGATGGGGAGAAAGGCCCAAAGAGGGCCAGAGCCAAGGAGATTCCCAGGACACCCCTGAGGGGCAGGGCCCTCTGTCTCTCCCACCACTGCCCAGCGCTGGTGCATCAAGCAGCCGTTCAGACGGCAGAGCTGAGCAAGTGTCCCTGCCTTCATGCCCAGCACCCAGCAGCTATGCTCACTCCCTGCCCCACAAGGACCTTCAGCTTGGTCATGTCCTGCCTGCATGGGCAGGATGCCCTTGGGGCTGCCAGCGAGGAGGGGGTGGGTAGGGGTAGGGCTGCTGGACAGCTAGGGACTTCCAGGGCTTCCCAGGCTGTGGTGCTGTGGCCAAGGAGGCAACTGACAGAGCACTCTGGGCCTGCAGCACTGCCGTGACCATGTGGAAGGTGCTGATGGCTAAGCCCCCGGTTGCGACAGACGTGCTGCGGGAGCTGCTGAGCTTGCTGGAGGAGCGGCCACTGCGCAAGCAGTCCAGCTCCGACAGGGACAACAGCTGCATCCTTCCCCTGGCCGTGAGTTACGGGACGAGACCTCACTTGCCCGCAGGCTGGCACCTGCCTCTCCAGGCCCCCTCCCCCCTCCCTGTGTGCCCCCAAGCAGGGACCTCCCCCGAGCCCATGGATACAACATGCCCAGTGCCAGGCCTCCACCTGGGCCAGCACACAGGGCTGCCGAGTGCTGCTTGGGCCTCTCTGCACGCAAACACCTAGGCTGGCCATGCTCAGGAAATCTCCATCCTCCCCTGTCCCTGCATCCCCCGACCTCGCTCAGCAGGCTGGAAACGCAGGGTAGGGTTCAGGGCAAGGTTAGGAGCAGGAGTAGGGCTCCTGCAAAACCTGAGCAGATGGCAAAGCCTGGGACAGGGATCCTGGCAGAGCCTGCACGATGCATGAAGCCTGCCCAGGCGATGGTCATGCTGACGCAGGAAGGCTCATTGTGTACAGACAGGAGCTGAGGCCAAAGAGCCTGTGGGCCTTGGCCCTGGTCAGGCAGCATGTCTGTGCCCTCCATCTGCATTTTCTGTGGTCCAAGGCTGTGCCTGAGGCTCCCACCTCGAGGGTTCAGGAAGCAGGACAGAGACTGTTCAGGAGTGAGAGGTGTCTCTGGGTGTTTTCTGCAGGCAACGAGAGCACTGCATGCGGTTGTCCAGGAGCCCGTCTGCCCGCAGGCGGTGAAGGCGTTTTTCCCCCAGCTCTTCCTGGCGCTGCTCTTTCAGATGGTCTTCACAGCAGAGTTCACGCACCAGGAAGCAAATATCTTCCTGAGGGAATGCCAGCGGGATGAGTCCCATGCCAGCAGCCATGTCAGGTGCTTGATCCCAGTCCCCCTGTCTCTGCCTTGGACCTGAAGGCAGGGCCAGGCTGCCAGTGTGACCTGGGCTTTGCTCTGCATGCAGGTGCGCCGTGGAGGCCATGAAAGGTCTCCTCCACTGCGCTGGCTATCAGCATGTAGCCCTGGCTGTTGAGAGAAACGGTGGCTGGGACCTGTTTCTGCGTGCAGAGACATCTCAGAAGGGAGTGGCTGTGCTGGCCAGGTACAGCCCTTTACGCCCTGCTCTCCCCCAGCACCTCTTCTCTGGATTTGAGGTGCCCTACACAATGTCCTCCATGAGAGTGAAGGAGGACCCCAGTTCTCCAAGAAAAGGGCTGCAGCCTCAGCACGTGTGGCAAGGGGTCACCCAGCAAAATGGCCGTGGGAGCTCCCTGCCCCAGCCTGGAGAGTTGCTGGGGGAGCAGGTGGTGTTAGGAGTTGTGGGAGTGGTCCCCTCCCAAAGGCCTGGAGTGCCCTGCCGTGGGGCCTGGGCTGCCATCACAGAGAGCATTGGGGATGGTCTGGCTGCAGTGCCAGTGAGGGCAGAGCCCCAGGAAAGGTGCAAGATGCAGAGAAGAACATGGGAAGGCCCCAGGGGGACAGGAATGCAAAGGGGTCAGGAAAAGGGATGCGTGGGAAGGCCATGCCTTCCGGGTAGGAAGGGTGTTTCTCTGCTGTCCCACCAAAAGGAACATAATGATGACTGACGCTGGCTTTCTAATGGCAAGGTGTGGTAGGGAAAGACCAGCCCTCCATGAGCAAATGCCGCCGGCTGCAGTAGGTGCGTGCCAAGCACTGCCTTGGCCTGCCTTGCCCTGCGCAGGGGGAAATGGCTAGAGTGGGCCGAGCAATCCCAGGGGAGGTGTGCCTGCTTGGCTGAGTACCAATGGTGCTTTCTTGCCTCTGCCAGAGAGATGAGGAGCGCTCCCGGGCACCTGTGTCGCTGGATCTTCCGCCAGCTGGCAAGGCTGCTGAGGCAGGAGGACCAGTTTCATCAGATGCCCGCCATGGCTTTCTTTGTCGAGGTGGGCCTCATGGCAAGCAGTGCCTCTCTGGAGGTGCCTCTAAATGCTCTCTGCTTGCATTGTGCACATGCCTGTGGGGTGATGTTGGTCAGTGGAGCTGGGGCAATGCACGCGCTCCTCTTAGTAGCCCTGGCCTTGGCTCATTTCTGCTGGGCGACCACTCGCAAGCACTTGTATTTCATGCCTCCTTTGTGGCAGCTCTCTGTGTTCAAGTGCTCCTCCAAGGGATGAGAACAAGAGGCTGCCAAGGGCTCAGAGGCTGTGAGGAGGAGGCGAGCGGTGTGTGCAGTGTGCCGTGAGGCCCAGGGCTGGGAGCAGGGCATGGGGAGGGGGCGTCTCTCCAGAATCCCTGCTGCCTGTGGGCTGAGCTTTGTCAGGGCCTGGTGCCCTTGCCCTGAGTGGTGGGTGGGATCCAGAGCTGCACGCTGTCGGCTCTGCCAGTCTTTCATTGCTGTGTGCATTTCAGTTGCTGGAATGCCCTGACCTTGCCGAGATGGATGATGACGTCCTGCCACTCCTCCGGAGTTATGTGCAGACTCAGGGTCTGGAGATGCGCAGACTGGTGTTCAGAAGCCTCCTGAACCTGTTGAAGAGCCCCGGGATGGTGAGCAGGGGGGCAGCCGGGTGAAGCTATGCTGGCAGCCTGGGGCTTGACAGGAGGTGCTGGGTCACACAGTGGCTTGGACTTTGCTGGCAATCAGGAGGACCCGCTGGGAGGGGGACAATGAGGCAGAGCACAGGGCCAGGCTAATGCAGCCAGCTGCTGCTGGGCCTTGTGGCAGCAGCCTTCCTCCATACAGAGGCCGTAACACGCTCAGGGCCCCCTTGGAGATCTCTGCCCTGCACTGCAGCCTCTGTGCCCAAGCCATGGGTGTGTGTAGAGCCCTGGCCCTGGCCCTGAGTCCTGATGGGAAATCAGCACCCAGAGCACTTCTGGCCAGGGGGTTCTGGCCTTACTTCACAAAAAGGAAGTTGTGTCTTTCACACAGGCAAAGAAAATGCAGACTCTGCTCCCAGACATCCTGGAGTGGCTGCAGGACGCTCGCAAGGACATGTGTGTGGGAAGCCTGATGTTGCTGAGAAACATCCTCAGCTACCTGGACCAGAAGGGCTCCAACCCCATCGCTCTGCAGCTGGCAGAGAAGCTATTGCCATGCTTTGATAATGTAAGGCTGGTGGGAAAGCCAGGGGCTCTCCTGGTGTGTCCGGGGGTCTGTATGCATGGCTATGGGTGCTGTGTGTCCCTCTGCACATATGCCCATTCGCATGTGTATTTGCACCTCCCGCCACAGGCCCTGCTGCCTGTCAAGAGGCCTTTTGCCCTGTGGTTGTCAGCCCATTCCCTGTGCTGGCCTTGGTGTCTTGGGCTGTGGGACTAGACCAAACCAGCGCCCTCTCTGCCCTGAGCTGCTCCGTCTCATGCTTGACTCCCTGTGGCACCTGTCATGGCCTGGGGCAGAGAGGAGCAAAGAGGCAGGAGCAGGCTAGAGAGCAAGGGAGGGGCCATGCCCCAGGGCTGTCCCTTTCTGTCATTCTCTTCTGTGCGGGGGCCCTGATGGAGCCCCAGAAAGTTCCCTCCAGAGGCAGAGGGAGACAGAGCCCAGGGAAGCTTGTCCTGCTGCTGCTGCCGACAACCCTCATTCTCCAGGCTGCCTCTGCAGAGGCTTGTCCCCAGCTCCAATATCCGGCCAGGGTGAGGGACGGTTGTGCCTGGGGAGGACGAGGCCTTGCAATGGCAAACCCTCTTCTCATGCCCGCTTCCTGGAGTCGTTGCTGAGGCCTCCCCTCCTCTCCTCCCTCCCCACAGGAAGACAGCACAGTGCGAGAGCTCTCCATCCTCCTCTTCAAAGACCTGATGGAGATTGTGGTGGGGAAGAACAAATGGTGGATGAAGCAGCATGTGCAGAGGAGCCTGGTCCCACTCTACCTCCACATGAGTGAGGAGATCCAGAGCGTGGCCCAGGTACGGAGCAGTGATTTTGGGAAGCAATGCTGACATCCCTTGGGTGGGCCTGAGCACCATGGCAAGGGCTGCTGACAAGTGTCCCTTTGGATGCATGTCCGCATGAGGTCCAACTTCCTGTGTCGCCAAGGATAAGGCAGAGCTGCATCTGCCTTCAGCGAGGGGCAGACCTGGTCCCAAGCTGCATCTTCCCATTCCGGGCTGGGAAAGACTCCAAGCCTTACCAAGATGAGGGGGACCCAGGATGTCCTTCCCTGGCTGTGGTAGCATCTCCTGGTCTCTGCTGCTGTGCAGGCCTCTCAGGAAGCCCTCGTCAGTGCTGCACAGCTCTTGAAGTGGGAGGAGCTCAGGCAACTGGCCAGAAGAGGGGAGACGTGGAAGATCGGGGAGTACCTGGTAAGGACAACAGCAAAGTGCCCGGGGCCGAGGCCGGATGAGGGCTGGCCCAGTGTGCAGGGCACACAGCTGTGCCCCTCACCCACTTGCTCCAGACAGAGCCCCAGCCACGACAGGCTCTGCTCCAGGCCCCTCTGCTCTTGCTGCCCCCCGGGATGCTGAAGGGGCCTCTGGCCTGGCTGGTCGTTGGCAGAAGAATTGGGGGGATCTCAGCAGCCACAGGCCACTGGGAGTCATGAGGAGGAAGGAAGAGGAGGCCGGTCCTGGGCGGAGGGGCAGGCCTGGCTCCCCAGGGAGTCTCGGTGCCAACCCCCTTGCCTTGTGCTGTCTCCAGCTGCTGAGGGACAGGAGCAGAGTGGAGCGATACCTGCAGCAGAGCCTGCCATACTTGGAGAACCCTGAGGCATCCTTGCGGGAGGCAGCTGTGAGGTTCATTGGTGAGCGCCAACCCCAGTGCCATCCCTGACCATGCAGATGGGCTGAGAGGAGGTTCTTCAGTCCCTCACAGCATGCCTGGATCCTGCGCCCTGGGGACCACGCTTGGGCCAGCCTTGCCCAAGGGGAGGAGGATGCATGGCCAGTCTGGCAAGGCCAGATGGGAGCTGTGCTGCTGGGGGCTTGGTGGGCAGTACGAGGGGTGACAGGAGGTGTTTGCCTAGGGCTCATCGGGCAGCGAATGAAGCAGAGGAAGGGGAAGGTGCAGGAGATCTGCAACGGTGAGTGAGAGCAGCGCTGGGTCAGGTGACCCTGGCAGGGGGGAAGAAGGAGCCCGGGAAGTGAGTCCCAGTTCCCTGCCCTGCCCCAAACGAGGAAGGCCCCGTCTCCCTGTGTGGGGGAGAGGAGGGAGTATTTGGGGGTCATCTGGGGCATTCCTGACCAGCAACCTGCAGCTGATCCGTTTCTCCCACATGCTTCCTCCCCACCCTGGGAAGAGCTGGGTGGGACTGGCCCTGCCTGGGGTGGGGGGAATTGCTGGGATCTCTGCAAATAGGGGAGTTTCTTATCTGCTCTGTTCCTTCTATCGCAGCCCTCCAGCCTCTGGAAAATGACGCTGAACCCTCAGTGCGTTGCCTGGTGACACAGACCATCCTGAACCTGACAACTCCAAGGAAAAGGTCTCCATCAAGGTTCAGCTTCAGAGCACTGGGTCACTGGCTCCAGAGAGCATGGGAGAGGTGTCACCCTCCCGCCAGGAGGTGACTCTATTTGAGCAGAGCTGGCGCAGCTGGGCCAATGCCATGGTGCTGCACACCGCAGACATGCAAGTGTGCTGGAGGGGCTGGGTCATTGCTGGCACCTCCTGCAGCCACAGGACAGCTCGGCAGCTCAAGCGCATCCTGTCCCATTATTGTTCTACCAGTTCATCCCTTCGGTGTGCTTTCCCCAAAGATAAAGCCCTGTTTCTTCATCCCGTGTGAGTGTTATTTGTTTTAGGGAGGCAAAGGCGAGGGGAAAATCTTATTCCCTGCATGAATCAGGATTATCCTGGGCATGACAGGGTGTCCTCTCTTTCCAGCATCCCAAGACAGTGCAGAGCAGACTGACACATTTTGGTTTTGCTGCAAAGCGCCAGTTGTTCTGCTGGACTAGAAAACACAAGGGAAAGAGGCAGAAAAGCTTTAGCTGCCCCTGCCCTCTCCAGAGACACCCCAGGGCAAGAGCAGGCACCCGCTGTCCTCAGGGCTTGCATCTCCTGTGGAAGGGCAGGGGTGGGGTATGCCATGCAGCTCTATTTCTATCACCACTGCCTACCCCGTGCCAATCCTGGAGCTGCACGTTTTGTCTGGAGCGCTCTGCACTGAGCCTGAGGGGAACAGGGGGAAGGTCCTGCAGTGAGGCTGGACCCTCTTTCAAATGTCCCATTACCCCATGGGACACAAGAGATTTCACCATCTGGCCTCAGTCTCAATGCTGTTGAGGAGAAAGGAGGTCTTGACAGATTTGCCTTGGAAATAAAGCCCCTCTTCTGCCAGCCCTGCACAAGGAAGGGCACAGGGCTTGCCTGGAGCCAGGACACTCTGGCTCCAGCAATGAAATCAGCTGCCGTGCTCGCAAAGGCCCTCAGGCAGAAGGTGCCCTCCCTGCTGTGCCCAAACACTGCAGGATCTGTATGCACAGGCGCCAGCACAATGGAGCCCAGAGCACTGCCCGGTGCTGGGGACTCCAACCCCTTTGCAAATGAAGCTCTCCAAGCAACCTTATTTTAAAAGTCAAATAGAAGGACAATGCTTGAATGGGGTCCTCCAAAACAGTGATATCTTATTTACCTAGAGGTTTACACCTTTCAGAGGAGGGTTTGAAGAATGATTTCTTTTTCTCTGCTATCCCTGTTCCCCATGGCTACTTGCTTATATTTTCCCTTGTAAGACCTCAAAAGCCAGGAGCGATGAGCTATTTATTCAATGGGGCACCCTGCAATCCAGAGCTTTTTGGTTTGCAAACTGTCAGAATGACAACACTTCATTGATTTTACCCCCTTCCCTGAACAAAAGAAGATGTAGAAGAAAAAGATTCATCAGTAAGTCCAGCAATTTGGTGGTGGACCAAAACACTTTCCATCAACACTGAAACTCATTTTTCTATTACCATGCACCAGGGGGAGGGGGGGGGGAGATCTGACAGGGTGTAATTGAAACCTATCAACTAATGCACAAATCACTAAGTTTATGTATAAATTTTGTAGATAAAGTAGGTTATGCTGCACTAAAAAAAATATTACCGTAGGTAACAGTTGGAAAATTGGATTTACTTGGAAAAATGAAAAACTGAATTTGTTATTCTTGTGACAGCAACATCACATCGAGTTGTTATGTATTTGCTAATTTTGTAACTGTGTACATTCAACTACCTAAGCACTAAAACTAAATACTTAGTCCTTGCACATCTTCAAGTCCTGTGAAGTATTAAAGATTCTAACTTCCTGCACAAGATTTTTTGCATAATAGCGCCCACATAGTATTCATGAGAAATTAAGCAGGGGCACCACTCATGTATTAAACATGATGCAGCTTTCGGGCTGTAGGTAATTGCATTGCACTAGATGTTTCCCATTCACCATTTTAACAGCCTTGTCCATGCAAGAAAAAGATTTAGAGCAGAACAAGTAAGGCAGCACGATCGCGCCCACAATTTCTCTGCGTTGGGGAAGTTTCACAGCATTCTGCGGAGCACAAATTCCAGTGGCTTAGCTAAGCATGACTCTTAGTCCAGTCCAAATGGCTTTTCCTTGTTTAGCTCCAGTTAAACAAAAACAGGCCTAAATTAAACTAAAGGGAGCCACAGATAAGCAAAATAAGAATGGTCCACACTAGGATTGGCATGGGCTCAGTTACAGCAATTTAAATGTACTTATTTGGACTTCCTCAAGAGCCCCGCTTTCCTGCATAGACTCCTGTGAAATTCCCGACAATATTCCCCTCTCCGGCAGGAAGTGCGGGGTGGTGACATGTTCAAAAGGCATCACCTGGACTGGAACTGGCCTGCCTGCCAGGCTTCGCCCAGAACTTAACCTACGCAAAGCCTGTGGCGTGCTTCTCAAATTAAATAAAATTATTGATTTAGTATGTACTGCACGTCAGACAAGTCTGTGTGGAATAACAACGTCTGTGCAGGGCAGCAAAACAAGCCAGACAATATTCCTCTGCAGATGGAGTTTCAGTTCTACCTTGTCCGTTACCATCTATCGGGGAAACGACCACTCGGAGACCCTGCTGCACTGCAGGGTACAGTACAGCTGTAAGAGCCGTATACGTTTTCTGGTATCGCCTCCCAAACGAACAGGGCATCTGTTTCCAGGAGCTGGCTATCGGGAGAGGGAAGTCAAACAAGGAGAGTGACCTGAAAAGGCATCAGGCAGCCTGTTCCGACAGAAATATCTCTGCACGGTTTTATAGTATGGAGTAATACTGTTGGATATAAACTTCTTGTCCTGGTGCGTAAGTAGCCAGAGTCTACTTAAACCTAGGTCCAGAGACTACAGTGAATTCGAACACACAGACCTTTCACTAAATCTGAGGATTGTATGAAACTATGTTTTTTATTTTACTTCTGAAGTGACCTCAACAGAACTTCAGATTTTGCTTTGTATTAAAACAGATAAAGTGCAGGATAATACAGGACTGAAAATTTCCATACTGATCAAGTATTTAGCATTTTTACTTAGCCATTTCTTAAAACTGTTTACAAAAACATTAACACAGACAATTTGATATCAAATACAAAGTTAGCTATTTGCACAGCATGAGGACAGGACCTAAAAATCTAGCGTGTACTATTTTGCCTCAGGATGGGGAAAAGAAACACGCCACATATTTACTGTTTTGCCAACAGCTGATGGATTATTGCTGATAATACGTATCAGGTGGGCCAATAGCAAATTATTCCAAAATCCACGCTGGGACCAAAGTTCAGAAACGCTCCAGCTGTCGAGTGCCTGGTTCTGACTCAAAGCTCCAAGCAGAGTTTACAAACCAGCTCCCCAGCTGGACCCGGAGGAAGAAATCACACCGGTCTCACTAGACTGTCACCTAGGAATTTGAATAAGCATCTAAAACATCAAGCCTTGCTGAAATTTAAGCTTCCAATCCACTGCGAAGTAAATTACTATCAAATAAACATGCTGTTCAGTTTTATCTACTGCACTGAGATCTTTTAAGACACTGGCATATAATTATCACTAATGAGCTTGTAGGACAAATTAATTGTAAACACTCTTTCAGAAATACCCGAAGGCAGACAACAATGGGTCCGTTACAAAGGCCCCGATGTGGAATACCAGCCCAGCGCTCCCTGCACTTCCAAATACGTGTCTTCCTGCTCTAAGCTCACTGGGGATTTGCCTTCGCTCGAGCCCAGCAACGCGGCCCAACTCGCGGTGCCGGCACGCTGCTCATGCGGCTTCGCCCGCGCAGGCGGGGGGTAGACGCACCGTGAACCAGCCCCGTGTGCTCTGGGTTAAAGCTAATCCTTTTGCTGACTTACCATTTACAAGCTCAGTTTTTGAACAGCAGCAAGCTGTAAAGATTTTCAAGCAAATAAATTAGTCTGTAACATGTACAGGATTCCTCATGATAACACATGAAATATTATCCTTCCCTTTTATTTACTTCCACTAGTACTATGGAAATAGTGGTACAGAAACTTATCTGGAAATGGAACATTTCAGATTACATGAATATTACTACACATTAGAAGCTGATCCCACTTTTTATTAGCTGAAGTCTGCAGCTTTTTAGCATCGAATTTGTAACAAAGATGCTGGCTTCATTCTGATCATCTTCAAGAGAGCTTAAATACTTGATTTAATAATGGATGCAAATGGCTGCTCAAGAAAGATGCTCTCCAATTCATGACACCTGTTTTTTTTCTTAAATGAATCATTTATTTACATATATGGAACCACAGAATACTGCCCAAAGAGTATAAAATACTGAGATCAAGACTATTTCTTCTCTATAAAAGAGAAGAAGCAGTAAAAGTTGCTGCTGCCATTGCACTCATTTTTGGGAGTGGAAGAAGGAAACAAAGTCCCACAACTCTTAAATGTCAACCGTTGTCTGCAACAAAAACAAAAAGCCACCTTTCAGTCAACGTTATTGGCTACAACTATCTAAGCTAATATTTAAACCAGTGCATACAGGCTAAGGGCCTTTCGTACCACCAGAGTAAGCATGTACAATTTGGTAGATTTATTTTACTGAAGAAAAGCAACTTCAGGGCAAACAGCTCCTTCGAGGTATTTTAAGAAGCAGCAGCTGATCAATTCTAGTTATTTATTACCCCACTGGAATTACAATCATGTTTTCTGAAATGTTTCCTCTTACACTGCCATACAATCGCAATGTTTTATGACACTGTAATAAGAAAATTGGGGGGGCGGGGGGAGGTGTCTGAATCAGCAAGGCAGGCTTTACCTGGCAGCGAAAAAGCATAGGTTCTTAGTGAAATGAGGGAGAAAAGCGATAAAATAGTAACAGGCGCTCATTTACGATAATATGAGCTCAAGCTAGACAGAGAAATCAAAGCAGCACTTTGCTTTGCTTCGGTATTTCTAGAAAAGCGACCGGCAGAGGTACAACGGCACGAATTTGCCCCGCGAGGGTAGGAGCCTCCCGCCGCCCGCCCTCTCACTCGCCGGGCCTGGAGCCCCGAGGCGGCGCCGCGCCGCCCAGCGGCACATCAGCACGGCGCCTGCGCCCTTCCGGGAGGCCCGGCCGCTTCTGGCACCCGCACGCGCAGCCCGGCGCTCCTGCTTACCGCCTTGGCCGCCCGCGCTGCGGACCCGAGCTTCGCTAACCAGGCCCGAGTTGGCCTAAAGGACCCGGAGCCATCAAACTTCGCAGTGGCCTACGCGAACGTTTCCACACGCCTTCCTTCTCCGGCTGCCGCTAACCACCCGCGCGGCAACCGCCGCGACACGGGCTGCAAGCGTACCCGCGTGGGGAACCGACGGCGAAGCCGGAGGGCCCTGGAGGAAGGAATCCTAATTTGTGCAGGAAAGGGAAGGCTTGGTGGAAGGACGGAGACCAAGCGAGGAGCTTAAGGAGCCTGCGAGGGCGGCTGAGGCCGCGCTCGCACGGGAACGGACGGCCGCAGGATCGCCGCGGCGGGACACGCGGAGCCTTGGCCCCAACCCGGACGCCTGGCGGCTCGTAACGGAGCAGTCCTGTCAAAGCCGCACACCAGCCTGTTTTAGGCAAACACGACCACTCCAATTGGTTTGCATAAAATCCAATTTAATGGAATAATTGAGCAAGTTACAAGTAAGCAAAACAGCGCTGGGTGGCCGGGGAGTCTCCTGCTCCACCAACGGCGCGCGCAACCCCCCCTCACAGTCTCCTTATATGCGATTCCAGTTCCGGGTATACGGGGCACTTCCTGTAACTTCTGTGGTTGCGCCGGCTGTTGCTAGGGGGTCTTCTTCAGCCCTATGGTGGTCGTGGGGATGAAGGCTGGAGTCTTCCTCTGCATTGTGAGTGGTGACCCTCAGGTCACGCATATATTTTACGACTTCCGTGGTCGTGCTATATTTCACAGTTGTGTGACATCGCCATCGCCATATTAGGCTATCTAAACTAACATTGCCGCTTCGCTAGCTCAACTCCCTTATCTCAGGCGGGGTACATGCCCCCACCACAGGATGTAGGATGTTCCCACAGATGTTCCCAAGGCTGTTTCTCACTTTGATGTAACAAATTAGCACATATCACAAGCCCGTCTCCGTGTGGCGGGAAGGCTGTGACGCCCCGCACCAGCCGCAGCCAGAGCGCGGCAAAACGACGTCGCGGTTGTGTTTGGTAGCGACGAGCAAATGGCTCGTTCGCCCCCGGGCCGTCTCCCACGGGGCAGCGGCTGCAGCACGGAGCAAGCCATACACAGGCACAGGCAAATCCGGATCCTCGGTTGCGTTTTAGGAAGCGTCTTCCTGAACCACTGCACTCAAATGGTCTTTTGAAAGCAACTAGGAGAAAATACAAACCTTTATAAAAGGTGAAAACAGCAGCAATTTGAAAAATCGTATGGGAGCTAATGGCAGTCAGTTCACTCATGCCCCCTTCTACCTGGCTGCTGTGGCTGCTGCAAAGGATCCCTCACTGCTGGTTACAGCTGAAATACCCATTTCTTCGGTTTGGGCAAACAGTTAATCAGAGAAAGGAAGATCTCAGTGCCGCAGGACACAGGAGCCACTCCTGAGCCATGCCTTCAAACGATCTTGTCTCTAAGCCGCCAGAGCGCTACCTGTTGTCTGAATCCGTAATTTTGAATTATTCTGACCTCCGTCAGCAAATTGCTGAATTAGCTCCCACAAGATCATCAGCAGCATACCTACAGAAGTAAGGTCCCCTAACCAGGCTGATGTTTTTCAGGATGATCTGGAAATTAGCATTATACCAGACGGTAGACGAAGAATCTCTCTTTACGCCATATTCTAGCCATCCTGAAATGTCTTTTTGCCATTAACATTGCATAACTGCAGCTCCCTCAAAAGAAACGTGGGTGACATAAGCTCTCTTACTGAGAGGGGCACATCCAGTGGTGAATCATTCTTTTAAGGACTAACAATGACAAATTCTCTCTCTCATATTTACTTATTCCCCCACCTCCCCCTTTTGCATGGAAACCCTGCGCATTATCTATATATGATACAATCTATATATGATACAATCACTTCAGAAGCATCTTTAACCTGTAGGAAGAAAAAAGAAAGAAAGAAAAATAACCATGAAAAAGCAACCTCTGCCCCCAACATGGGACGTATATTGCAATCACTTCTTAAAATTCCTAGCAATTTGCTAAAGGCTTTAAAAGCCTAGTAATAAAAAGCTTTAAATGAAATAGGAGAGAGTGACCAAGCAAATGGATAACACCAACTATTTTTGATCCCTCCATTCTCCCCCGGTAAGTTTGGCCTCTCCAGTAAGAACAATCATGAGATACCAGAAGGTGACTTTTGCAGAAGTTAACTGAGCAAAACTACGCTTCTGTATTAAGCTCCATAGACTAAAGTTTCAATTTTTATAAAAACTTGTTTCCTCTGTTGTTGAATTCTGAAGAATTCTGCCATAAGATATAGAAGGTAAAATCCTCTGTTTCCTACAAACATTAAAGTTATGAACTAGGAGAAGGTCTCCAAGGAGCAAAGCTAAGGTCCAGTTTCAAGTGAGAGAGGATTTTCTGAGCTCAGATTTTGGTTTCAGATTTTTAAGGATGAATATTTTGGTCATCTTAAAAGTTTGTTATTGAGAGAATAAAATAGCATCTAATAATAATTTTAGTCCATAGCATGGAAATAGCTAGATATTACTTGGCACATCACACTTCTACAGAGACATTTTCTGAGTGTATGCATAGCCTAATTTTTAATAAATTTAATTAAATGGTTACATCCAAAACATCACTAGGATAAGTACCAAAAGTTAACCTAGTAAACCAGGAAAAATTCTACCAGTTAAAATTTTGACTTCTAGTCTTTAAGTTTAATATTAAAGTCAAACCGTGTTTTGAAGTATTCAAAACTGTAATAAAACATAAAGATACTTTTAGGACCCAGAGACAAGATAAATTACTCCCCTGAAGAAAAGCTACTTCTTGTTTAGAACGCACACAAAGTTTCAGCTAAGACTTATGCTTTTGTCTGACATTAAGTAAAGAGTAATTTTGTTTATGGTGAAAATGCTGATTAATCGCAAAGGAAACATATATTCATCGTATTCTGCAGGAGGCATCAGAAGATAGGAAGCCTCTGTCAGGAGTTGAACAGGAAATGCATTTTTATTAGATTTTTCAACTACCGTAGAATTTATACTGCTGAGGTTACGGCTGGAGACCATCACAGTAGGGCCCCTTACCATTTTAACAGTGAACAAAATTTCTATTCAATATGCTTTTGTTGTTGTGTATGCTCAACACCCTAAATATTTAGTAGGACTAAGTCATTATTAAAGGGGAATATTGGAACTTGTGTGGTGTCTCTGGTATTATAACATGCCCTTGCTGTCATATATGACAATTTCAAAAAATTTTTTTACATCTACTCTAATATAGACTAAGAGTAACACAACAGTTATACTGGCTGAGATAAAAGGTTCATCCAAAGCCCAGTAACTTGTTTTTTTTGCAAGCATTTAAAAACAAATCAGAGGGAAAGAGCATAAGAATAGAGAATAACACTTCAGTACACTTTCCCAGAAGTAAGTCTAAAAGCAGCATTTGCTTCTTCATCTGTGACTTTTATGCTGCTGTCCCAAGAGAACACATGCAGGTTTCCTAGAACCAAGCAAGTAAAATAGATTCTGCTCCATGTGTAATTAGCAAAGAAAAATTAGAGCAATGATTTATTGGCCTCGCTCTGCAAGGGGTTTGTGGGGGTCTGTGCAGGCCAGTCACTCTGAAAGCACAGGCTTTGGGAAGGATAAATAGCTCACTCCTGCAAGCTAGGTGAGATAGCTTGGTTAGGCATTTCTTTTTTTGCAGTGCACGTTTCCAGAAGCATACATCAGGCTATCAGCTTTCATACCGGTATATCCTCTTTCCAGACTCAAGGGACTGAGCTCTGAGCTCTGAGCTACTTTCAGGGACCAAAAGGGATTATTCTCTAAAGTTCATTCTAACCTGGTGGTGCTAATTTGCTTAAGCTCCTCAGAGTGAATGGAGGAAAAAAGGGTTCTGCAAAGGACCCTAATTTAGTCATTCCGAATCAGCCTATAGAGAGACTTATACTGGCTGTTGAAGGAGTTTAGTTAGATTAGCTTCATTAAGCTAAGTTAACCCTTGAAAGCATCACGCAGAGCGCATCAAAAATCATACTAGGTAAAATCAGTACAATGCTGGGACAGAAGATCTCACAAGAGTCTTTCATTCTTCCTTCCTCTGATAGAAGCAATGCTGAGATTTAGAACAATGTGAAATACTACATTAAGTCATATGTGCAATTTTTTTCCCCTCCATGATAGATAACCTTCCCAGAACTCATTTTTCAGCCCGTGACATTTCATATTTACGTTTCAAAATGTATATACACAAGAGAGTTCTTTTCTCTGCATGTGGGTACATTTCCCTTCTAAACAAGAATTCAAAGATCATGTGTACTTATAAAGCAAATCATCATTCTGAGCAATATTTCCAGGTATTCTTAAAGACACCCATTTTACAAAGCTTGCTGTCAGGGACTTTGTCTACCCTGAGGGCAAACATGCTGCATTATCTGCCTTGTAGTGCCCAAGGTGAACACTCCGGCCTTGTCCTTAGTCCATGGAAGGCTACCAGCCGTGGAGACAATCCTTCAGAATCCTGGAGGATCAGGATTAAGGAACATATCACAGAGTGCACCTATCTCCATGCAACCAAAGCCATGGCAGAAGCTTTGTACTGTGGAGAATTAAGCAGCCGTTAAAAAAAATACATGACAGAAACTAAACACTTCATAAGCTTAATACTAATGCTATATCTTTCTTGGTTTGTATCCACTTCTGATATAGAATTCATTACTAATAATGAAAAAATGCTGATGATTCATGTGTCTGTCTTTGTTTTCCCAGGTGTATAAGCTGTATATTGCATATTGGCACCCGACTGATCAACATGGAGAATGTAAGCAGTATGAAGGAATTCATTCTCCTGGGCCTTTCAAAGAACCAAGGGGTGCAGAAAATATGTTTTGTGGTGTTTTTGTTCTTCTATATTGTTATCGTGGCAGGAAATCTGCTCATCGTTGTCACTGTAATTAGCAGTCAACGTCTGAACTCCCCCATGTATTTCTTTCTCTGCCACCTGTCCGTTGCAGATCTTTGCTTCTCTTCTGTCACAGCTCCCAAAATGATTGCTGGCTTCCTTGTTGAAAAGAAAACCATTTCCTTTGGGGGTTGCATGGCACAGCTATTCATGGGACATTTCTTTGGCTGCACTGAGATCTTCATCCTCACAGTGATGGCCTATGATCGCTACTTTGCCATATGCAGACCCCTCCACTACACCACCCTCATGACCAGGCGTGTGTGTGGCTGGATGGCGATGGGTTCATGGTTGGGGGGCTTTGTGCACTCCCTGGTGCAGACCCTCATAACCGTTAGCCTCCCTTTTTGCAGCCCCAACAAAATTGACCACTACTGTTGTGATGTCCACCCCCTACTACAACTGGCCTGTACCGACACCTATGTTGCGGGCATCACTGTCGTTGCTGATGGTGGAATGATTTGTTTGGTCTCTTTCTTCATCCTGGTCATTTCCTACATTGTCATTTTGTTATCCTTGAAAAGGCGAACGTCCGAAGGGCAGTACAAAGCCCTCTCCACCTGTGGGTCCCACATTACTGTGGTGATTCTCTTCTTTGGGCCATCCACATTCATCTATATACTCCCATCCAGCAATCTCTCAGAGGACAAGAGGGCAGCTGTGTTTTACACTGTCATCACGCCCCTGCTGAACCCACTCATCTACACGCTGAGATATGAGGAGATGAAAAGTGCCATGAGAAAACTGTGGAATAGAAAAGTCTGGAGTGAAAAGGGTGAGGTGGAGAACTGTGGTAACATTTTCTCAGGAGCTGAGAAAATCAAGTCTCTCTCACTATAATTCCATTTTGGAAAATTTACTGAAAGCTCCCTTTTGAAGAAAAGCTTGGTTTTAGCTGTTGCAGTAATTAGGAAGACACTGAAAGTTCATGTTTTGATTGGAATGGCATTGCAAACTCTGCAACTAGCAAGGATTCCCTTTATGTTCTCTTTTTGAATAGCACAGGCCCAGGACTGGGGCTTCCAAGCACTGTGGAGACACCAGCAAATAAATAAATGAATGCTATCAAAAATACTAAAATGTGTTCCAGGCAGAGCATCCCGTTAGTCCGAGCTCTCCCCGGTGTAAACTCTCCGTCAGTCAAACTCCATCTACTCTGTAATCTACTCAGCTAGGAAACGATGGCTCAAGGTGTCTGCAAGACCTGGAAGGTCACCTGCTGCTGGAAGCAATTGTGCCAAAGGCTTCCTTCCCCTTTACTTTGGAGTAAATGCCTTCTTAGGAGTACTGCATTGTCATATGCTGAATCCATGGGTTAGCAAGTAAACTGCTGATATTAGATGCTGGCTGGGTCATTTGCTGATGCAGATGATATGAGGAGAAGCTTCTCCCCTTCCCATTCTAGTGCAACTCTCTCCCTTTCTGCAGTAGTTCACCTATCGCTAATGCCCTCCTTCCTAACCGTCCCCTCTGCCCTTCATCTCTGCCTCAGATTTTGCATTTTACTGTTTAGACTAATAGAGAATCAAAGATCCGAGTGGAAGATAAATTGCTCACCATAGGAAATTGTCACCACCAAAGAAAGCATTGGGGGGCACAATTTTATGTGTCAGTGAAAAAAAAGAGTTGTTTGAGAATAATTCCTGTACTCAAGGTCTGCACGCCTCCTAGCCCAACAGGGCACATTTACAGGCCCAGGCAAAGGAAGAAACATGTATTCCAAGGGAATAGCTGGAGCAGCTACTACTGCAGGAAGGAAGAGAAGAAATGTGAAGATGGAAGATTAAATCATCTCAGAGGCAGCCACAGCTGCCACAGGGAGGTTAGTTGTAGCAGCTAAGGTTCTCCACAAGGACGAAGGAGCCATGAGGAGCCACAGGACCCTGACTCCTACCTTGCCAGGAGGAAAAGAGCAAATCAGCTGCGTGAGGGAGAAAGACATCTGTGTAATGCACTCTGAAAGTAACTAAAGCACTTTCTTTTTTTTTTTCCCTCACTTCACGTTCCCTATAAACACTTGCTTGCACTTGTGTTGCACCTTAACATGGCTTAAGTGAGATTCAAGATAAGAAGGTGTTCCCTGCACAGGAGAGCAGCAGATCTACGGACCAAACCCTGGGACAATGTCGGAAATGCTCTGCTTCCCCGAATGTCCTCTGCTCTATGCAGGGGGTGGCAGAGTGGGTTCCCATTTCACAGGCATGCACCAGTACACTGCGGACGTCTCAGTGTCTTCTCCTCACCGTGGTGGGTTATGTGGATGGCAGCCAGCAGGACGAAACTGGGATAAACCCTGATTCTCAAGGCTTAGAGGGATAGTGTCCCTCAGGCCTGGGCCAGCATGTCCCTCACCCAGCATTCACACTCTGTGGACACAGCTAAAGGTGGGACCATCCCCACCTATTTGTAGCAGTCTAAATTCTTCATGCAATGAAGGACAGTTGTCGAGCTCAGCACCATTGTCAACAGAGAGGGACAGGCGCCTTCAGAGGTTGGTCTGTCTCACCGTAGGTGGGGCAGGTAGAAAGGCAGATGGGGCCCACTGACCCCCTTCATACTGCAACTGCTGAGGGGTTAGGGCACACGGCCAGTTCAAGCTAAGGCTTATAATTTAAAAACTGGGGGGTTTTTTTATGTTTTGGGGAAGAACGCCATGATTCTTCTGATTTCTCTTCCATCTGCCGGATGCTAGCAGGCAACAGTGGGACCGTAGTTTATGGAAGGCGTCAACAGCAACAACAACATTTGATTCCTCTACACATTGGCCCAGATTCTTATTATGACTTAATATGAGGACTAAACAGCTGCTTCTGTATTTTGCATTGTCTGAGTAAAAATACCTGGCAAGTAGTGAGGCCTGACCACAAACATTTTTAAAGTCTTGAATTAATTTCCTCGTTTACTTCTTGTTTCAAACATGTACAGATCAGATGTCTAAGTGATAACAGTCATATAGCACAGTTATGATATTTATTTATGCTGCAAACGTGCAATGGTAAGAGCAAGTTAATAAGAAATAAGAAAGCGTATGTGAAATATTGGCTTAGAAGGGAAAAAATATCTGACACGTGTAAGAGTCATCTTTACTCAAAAAATGTTTGATTGCAAGGGCAATGTGAACACAAAATCTTGCAAATGGTCAGCCATGACATTGATTTTAAATAGAAGTGTTTCCAAAAGAAGCACATAGCTAATACTAAACGAAGTCCATTTATCTGGACAGCATTGGAAAGCAAGCAAGAAAGCAAGCAAACCCCCACACAATGTGGCATGGTCTAGGTGATCACGCTCCAGAGTCACCCTGTAGAGATTACTCTAATAGCTGTCCAAAATATATATTTTAGCTCCCCGCCCACTGATTCTTTCTGACAAAGAAAACTTCACATGCCTCTGGGATCTCATTGCTTCTGGTAAGCTTGTGCTTCTGCTGTGCAATTTACTTGAAATATTTCTGCCACAACTTCCCCATCTGGAGAGAGAGAGTTGTTCTTGCAGATGCTCTTGGAAGTTGTTTTTGCAGAATGAGAAATGGAGCTAGACATTCAGGCTGTCCGTTTCATCCTCTGTAGTTTTCAGCCCTGGCAGAGATGTGGACTGCTCTCATGACACATAAGAGGCAGCTTGGAGCTGAGAGGTTTTGATGAAACTGCCTGAAGTGGTCCGAGAGGTCATCAGAGGAGAATAGCAGGCAAACTGTTGGAGACTAGCAAATATAAACTGTGTAAGTTTTCTGATCTTGCTTCTTTGTTTTGTTCAAGCATGACTATGAAATCCTGCCTTTGGAAAGAGGCATTACTGTTGAGTGACTTTTGTGAGGTACATTTTATGAAGTAGAAAGAACTCAAAATTTTTTTTACCCTTTGTTTTAATTGGTGTCTTCTTTGCTTATTTTTCAGTTATATGCCATTTCCAGAAACATCTGTCAAAAGGAAGTTTCTGCTGTTACAGAGTCAAGGAGTCAATAGGTAGCTGCAGCACTTCCTGTGTACTCAGTCTTAACTTGTCCCCTCTAGCTGTACACATCGTGGCAACAATGCTCTTAACACACACGCTTTGGGCCTCCCCACACTGCTTTCCCTCTGCCCATGGAGTGGCATGGAGATAGGGACGGAGACACGAAAGAATATTTCCTCTGCTGCTAAAGTTGGAGGGTGGAAGAGGCAGAGATCTCGTGAGAAAGAACTGATTGACCTGTGATTGTGGAACAGGATTAAGAGCCAAAAGGACTTGCCAGTATTGTGGACATTGTTATGCAGCTCTTGCCGTCTATCTTTTCAGTGTAGAAACTGAACACTAGTGATACTTGCAAACTGCACTGGAGTGCAGCAAAGGTGAATACAAGGGTGTTGGTGAGTAAAGGAGATTCAGCAGCGGTGTATTTATTACCCCAGGGGCATCACAGGTGTGTTTATGGGGGTTTCCATGCCTAGTCCAGAACTTGGCTGAGGTGTACAAAAACCTTACTGACACATCGTTAATGCAGATTATCTCCAGTATTCACCCATGTACTGTAGTGTCACGCTGTCATGCTATGAAGGTTCGATAGCAACGACTGAGACAGTAATATAATAATAATAAAGAAGATGTTTATTTCCTCACACAAGTTCTTGGATTAGTAACATCCATTAAAATAATGCGATTACTAATTTAGGAAGGATATCACAAAACCATCAGTTACTAATTTAGAAAGGATAACCTGAAACCGTCGATTACTGCGTTATTAATTGGAAGGACTGCTTATCCCTACTTGAAAGCTTTCTTGTTCACTCTCCTAGTGAGAGGGCTCTCAACCTCGAGGAGTTACCTTAACCCAGCGTCCCAGGAAAAGGGGGGGGGGGGGGGAATACTCACGGTCCAGCCGGAGAGGATGATCAGGTCACGTTCCTGTCCCTGCTCAAACTCTCCTAGCTCCCAAGTCTCTTTTTATATGGCTGGGGCTCTGGGCAAACACTGCTTTTGCTGACTTTTTGCGAGTTTCACAATCGCAGGACTGTTTGTTTGTCTGCTTGGGGGGACCCTGCTAGCGAGGCAAGACCACAACACCTCCGTATTGTTTCTTCCCTCCCCGGGGGTCCGTGCAGATTCCAGGTGGCAGACCTCTTCAGTCTTGTTAATGCTGCCATTCCGCAGCCTTGCACATATCAATCCTTGTGCATATCGGTTGGTAGACTTCTTTAGTCCTGTTAAGTCCTCTGTTCAACAGCTTTGTGCACCTTAGCTCTTGTGCTATCAGTTCTTCTGCATATCAATTGACAAACTTCAGTCCTGTTAACTCTTCACTTGCCCGTCATGTAGGAAAGGTGGTCTGAGGAAATACAAGCCTGCTCTTTTGGAGACTGAGGTCGCAACCCAGAAACTCATGAGCAATAACTGGAACCAATCCACACAAGATGTAGCCCAGTACAGCACATATAGGACAATGACTCTCCTGCTTCAGGTTTCCTGGCATCCCTTGAACATGGTCTGATTTCACTTAGGGCGCCTTAAAGACAGTTTGTGCCTAAAGGCACATCTCTGCTAAACAGACATGAGGTAGGTGTCCACTTTACCTCCTCCAGAAGGATCTACGCTGATAGTTGAAGTGATGTTAATTAGCCAGCTGCCTTGTGTCATGATGTGAATACTGATGGTTGCACAAAAATGCATGGACATTCTACCAGAGTCAGAGAGCAATAGTAAGGACTAGTTCTGTTGAATTCCTTCAGAGGGTTGAAAAAGAAGGTACGTTCACTGCTTGAGCAGAATTCCTTAGGGCATGACTAACGTGTTGAGACTCAAATGGTAACATGCACTATCCTTCTCAGTCAGTTTTTCATTTCCAAATCAACACTTCAAAAGTGGATGTTTAGGCAACCTAGTGACTAGTCTTCCTTTTTAAAAGGGGCAAAGATCAGAAATATGAATCTGGAGGATATTTCCACCAACTCCCTCAAGCAAATAAATGGAGCTCGCTATTACACACTTCAGTAATACATTCTGAGTTAGATATCAACTGTCACTCCTTGAGAGAAGCATTGACTTTGAAAGGAAACTTTCCCCAAAAGGCATAAAAGGGAATACATTGGTATTGAACATACCAGTGATCAATATGGATGTGTACTGATAACACTGTGTTTCTAATGCCATCACAGGTGGCTTTATTCTGTGCTTCAGGTCCTGTCTACGTGACGTATATGAAGAACAAAAAAAATGTGATGGAGTTTATCTTCCAGGGACTCACACAAGATGATACATTAGCAAAAGTATGCTTCACATTCTTCTTAGTCTTCTATGCCACTATTATTCTTGGAAACCTGCTTATCATCATCACTATACAGAACAGTCAACAGCTGGACTCTCCCATGTACTTCTTCCTGAGCTACTTGTCCTTTGTAGATATCAGTTACTCTACTGTCACAGTTCCCAAACTCATTTATGACCTTCTTGCTGAAAAGAAGACCATCTCTTTTGTGGGCTGCATAGCACAACTATTTGGGGTCCATCTCTACCATGGGGAGGCAAAGAGAAGTGTTCAGGAGGGACTTTTCAGGAATGTTGTTCTATTTTTGCATGGCTGTTCAGAATGGAACTGAAACTAAATTCAAAGTTTCATGTAGCTCTCATCTTTCTTTGGAAATTGTCAGTCAAAAGGATGTGAGGATATTGTCACCAGTCAAACCCGAGCATTTGGGGTGGTATTGTGGCTTTTACCTTTAGACACCTTAGAGCTGTGTAAGTCTCAGTTCCAGGCTTCTCCTGGCATTAGGAGGAATAACTAAGTATTTTGAGAGGTTGTGCTTTCCCACTAGCTCCTACGAGCTTCAGAGAGTGGTGTCTGCTCACATTTCTACACAAAAAAAGTGATGGTGGTGCTAAGCTTCCAAGAGAAAGCAAATCCTTCAGGATGGCACAGCACAAGCAGGTTTCATCTCACATATATTGGTGTGCTGACATGAGGTGCCTCAACTTGAGAGAGCTGCTGAAGACAGCAATAACCTTTGAGGGGACTGAGATTCATTGCATGGTAAAATAGGAGCATGAGAGGAGCAGGATGCTGTACTAGGTCTCTGCCTTACAGTGAAGGGTGACATACACTGTACTAGGCTTTCCAAGGCTCCCAGGAACACTGATGGACACAGAGGCCGTTCCCCAATGCCAGGCATTAACTCCGATTTTCATCAGTCTGTGCCAACCTGGTGTCTCTGGGAACGCTTCATTTAAAGGAGCTCTGCTAACACCTTTCCAAGGCCTTGACCTTATGCCATAGCTGAGCTTTGTAATCTATCAGAGCAGCAATCCAAGCATGGTTAAATACCATAGTCAATGTTGGAGCCACAATCCAGCTTAATTATTGGGACATTTTTCACTGCTTTATTTAGAGACTGGATAAAGTTTCATACTTTGGCCAGTCGTCTGGTGCTTTACACTATAAAAGTCTGAGGAATAGGTATCTCAGTGGAAATATGGGGATCCAATATCTCTCCAAACTCCGTAAGATATAACCTAATTCCTAGCTGAACACTGAAAATTTCCCTAAAATTCTTAACAGTACTGTTCTTGATTCATCGAGTTTTCCTCAACTGTTTGCAGCAGGGAAACCCCCAAATGCCCCTAGGACCTCCTGACTCTGGGCAATGCTGTTCTACCACAAAGAGACTTACTTTAGCATTGCTGTCATGACAAGTGATTCAAGGCAGGGATTTTCCCAAATCTCTTCCTGGAACTGAGATTTGGGGAAGGAAAGAAGAGGAACAGGATTCTGGATGTTGGATCAGAAGGCTTTCTTAGAAAAGCAAACTGTAGATTTGAAGAGACAGCAGCTCTTTAACATTTCAAATTCCCTAATTTTGTCTGGGTTTCTCGAGGTGGAGACTAAGTGATAGGTGAATGCAGGGCTTAGATGAATGCGGGGCTTATGAAAATCTGTTCTTTTTGATGATATTTGTCAGAAAGCATATTTAGGTTTGAGATTGTGATTCTTGATTGAAACATGCTGCCGGTTCTGCTGATGCTTAACTCTAATTGGCTTTGACCATCTTAAACATCAGCACAGAGAGAGGTGTGCAGACATGACTCATTGCTGTGCAGGGAAGCTCTTTGATGACAACCTACCTGTCTTTTTCTGGAAGAGTAGTATTGTACATTGCTCTTCCCAGAGACCTGTAAACACACAGTAAAGTAAAATGATGCCTGTGATTTCTTTTCAAGCTATTTCTTTCCTTTGAGCTGGGATTCCACTGAAAGAGACAATTTTGGACACCTCAGAAATCTGGTTTAAAAATCTCACTTCTCTGTCCAAGATAAGAACAACACAACATTGATACGTGTAAAAACAGTGAACTTCACATATCTGATGATACTTAATAATCAGAAACAAGAGATAAACCTTGAGCTTCAGCCTCTGCAGCAACAGAAAGATGACAACTAGCAGGACCATAAGGCTACGTTTTCACATTCTTTTTCCTGCATTTTAGGACCGTCAGGCCAGTGGGATAATAGTGCATATAGTCCAAATGCTTTTACTACCCTGTGCATATTCTAATTTTAGCGTTACTGAGATAAACGGCTTCTGAGATAGTGATGGCCTTTAATCATCACTACTTGATCAAAATTCAGACTATAACATACTGAAGATAAGTTTTCTCCCCAGCCGTGTGTCTCTGGGCAAAAATAATGATGTTTCGCAGTCATATTGCCTCTCTGTAAAATATGCTGGCAGCCGTTTGAAGAAAAGAGACTTGTAAAATCCTTCTTTAGAATCACAGAATCACAGAATCACAGAATCGCTGAGGTTGGAAGGGACCTCTGGAGATCATCTAGTCCAACACCCCCTGCTCACCTAGAGCACATTGCACAGGATGCATCCAGGCGCGTTTTGAATATCTCCAGAAATAGAGACTCCACAACCTCTCTGGGCAACCTGTTCCAGTGCTCTGTGTCACCCTCACAGTGAAAAAGTTTTTCCTCATGTTCACATGGAAGCGTCTGTGTTTCAGTTTGTGCCCGTTGCCTCGTGTCCTGTCGCTCGGCACCACTGAAAAGAGTCTGGCCCCATCCTCTCGACACCCTCCCTTCAGATACTTGTACACATTGATAAGATCTCCTCTCAGCCTTCTCTTCTCCAGGCTAAACAGGCCAAGCTCTCTCAGTCTTTCCTCATAAGAGAGATGCTCCAGTCCCCTAATCATCTTTGTAGCCCTTCGCTGGACTTGCTCCAGTAGTGCCACATCCCTCTTGTACTGGGGAGCCCAGAACTGGATGCAGTACTCCAGATGTGGCCTCAGCAGGGCTGAGTAGAGGGGGAGGATCACCTCCCTCGACCTGCTGGCAACACTCTTCCTGATGCACCCCAGGATACCATTGGCCTTCTTGGCCACAAGGGCACATTGCTGCCTCATGCTTAACTTGGTGTCCACCAGCACTCCCAGGTCCTTCCCAGCAGAGCTGCTTTCCAGCAGGTCAACCCCCAACCTGTCCTGGTGCATGTGGTTATTCCTCCCCAGGTGCAGGACCCTGCACTTGCCTTTGTTGAACTTCAGGAGGTTCCTCTCCGCCCACCTCTCCAGCCTGTCCAAGTCTCTCTGAATGGCAGCACAGCCCTCTGGTGTATGGGCCACTCCTCCCAGTTTTGTATCGTCAGCAAACTTGCTGAGGGTGCACTCTGTGCCTTCATCCAGGTCATTGATGAAGAAGTTGAACAAGACTGGACCCACTACTGACCCCTGGGGGACACCGCTAGCTACAGGCCTCCAACTAGACTCTGTGCCACTGATCACAACTCTCTGAGCTCTGCCATTCAGCCAGTTCTCAATCCACCTCCCTGTCCACTCATCTAACCCACACTTCCTGAGCTTGTCTATGAGGATGCTATGGGAGACAGTGTCAAAAGCCTTGCTGAAGTCAAGGGAGACAACATCCACTGCTCTCCCCTCATCTACCCAGCCAGTCGTTCCATCACAGAAGGCTATCAATCAGATTGGTTAAGCATGATTTCCCCTTGGGGAAGCCATGCTGACTACTCCTGATCACCTTCTTGTCCTCCACATGCTTGGAGATGGCCTCCAGCATGAGCTGCTCCATCACCTTTCCAGGGATGCAGGGGAGGCTGACTGGCCTGTAGTTCCCTGGGTCCTCCTTCTTGCCCTTTTTGAAGACTGGGGTGACACTGGCTTTCTTCCAGTCTTCAGGCACCTCTCCTGTTCTCCATAACCTTTCAAAGATGATGGAGAGTGGCTTAGCAATAACATCCGCCAGCTCCCTCAGCACTCATGGATGCATCCCATCGGGGCCCATGGATCTGTGGGTGTCAAGTTTTCTTAAATGAGCTCTAACCCGATCCTCCTCCACCAAGGGAAAGTCTTCCTTTCTCCAGACTTTCTCTCTTGCCTCCAGGGTCTGGGGTTCCTGAGGGCCGGCCTGAGCAGTAAAGACCGAAGCAAAGGCGGCATTCAGTAACTCTGCCTTCTCTGCATCCTTCATCAACAGGGCACCCACCCCATTCAGCAAAGGGCCCACATTTTCCCTAGTCTTCCTCTTGCTACTGATGTCTTTGAAAAAGCCCTTCTTGTTGTCCTTGACATCCCTTGCCAGATTTAATTCCAAACGGGCCTTAGCCATCCTCGTCGCATCCCTGCATAATCTGACAACGTTCCTATATTCGTCCCAAGTGGCCTGTCCCCCTTTCCACTTTCTGTAGACTTCCTTCTTCTGGTTGAGTTTTGCCAGGAGCTCCTTGCTCATCCATGCAGGTCTCCTGCCTCCTTTGCTTGACTTCCTACTCATAGGGATGCACCGCTCTTTAGCCTGGAGGAAGTGATGTTTGAATATTAACAAGCTCTCTTGAACACACCTTCCTTCTAGGGCCCTAACCCATGGGATTCCTCCAAGTAGGTCCCTGAAGAGGACAAAGTTTGCTCTCCTCAAATCCAGGGTTGCGATCCTACTTAGTGCCCTGCCTCCTCCTCGCAGGATCCTCAACTCCACCATCTCATGGTCACTGCAGCCAAGGCTGCCCCCGACCTTCACATCTTCCACCAGTCCTTCTTTGTTTGTTAGTACGAGGTCCAGCAGCACACCTCTCCTCGTTGGCTCCTCCACCACCTGTGTCAAGACGTTGTCACCAATGCTCTGCAGGAACCTCCAGGACTGTTTGTGCCTAGCTGTGTTGTCTTTCCAGCAGATATCAGGGTGGCTGAAGTCCCCCATGAGAACCAGGGCCTGGGATCGTGAGGCTACTTCCAGCTGTCTGTAGAAGGCCTCATCGACTTCCTCTTCCTGATCAGGCGGCCTGTAGTAAACACCCACAACAGTGTCACCCATGCTAGCCTGCCCTTTAATCCTTACCCATAAGCTCTCGACTCGCTCTCCATCCACCCCTAGGCACAGCTCAATACATTCCAGTGCTCTCTCACATAAAGAGCAACTCCACCACCTCGCTTTCCTGGTCTGTCTTTCCTAAAAAGCATGTAGCCATCCATGACGGCACTCCAGTCATGCGAGCTATCCCACCATGTCTCTGTAACGGCAATGAGATCATGGCCCTGCGACCGCACACACACCTCTAGTTCTTCCTGTTTATTCCCCATGCTGCGTGCATTGGTGTACAGGCATTTCAGAGAGGTGATCAAGCATGCAGGTTTCCCAGGAGGGATACAAGAGGATCCCCCATAGCCACATCCCATGCGCACTTCCCTGGCTGCATGCACCTGCTGGAGGTGTCCCGACTTGAGGTGTGTTTTGCCAACTACCCTGGCACTATAACTCTCCCCTTCCCCCATCTTTCCTAGTTTAAGGCCCTCCTTACCAGGTTGGCCAACCTGTTGGCAAAGACACATGTGCCCCACTTAGTGAGGTGGATCCCATCTCTCCCCAGCAGTTGTCGATCTTCAAACAGGGTCCCATGGTCATAGAAACCAAAACCCTGTTGCCAACACCAGTGGCGCAGCCAGTCGTTACCTTGGAAAGTCCGTCTCCTCCTCCTCTCATCCATCCCCCTCACTGGCAGGATTGAGGAGAAGATGACCTGGGCTCCCAGACCCTTGACCACCAAAATGGATGCAGCACAACCCGTTGGGATAAACCTCCCTGTGGGATATAGAGCCACAGCTTCCTTCCTGGGCCCAGGAGTCTCTCCAGCACATGCTCGGCTCTCTCCGTTTTTTCCCTGGAGCCTCTCCCAGATTTCTGACTTGCTGATGCTGCTCACTGGTGGCCCTTACTGCTGAGAGGCTGCACTGTAAGCATGACAGTTTCTTGCAGGCCGGCAGGTGGAAATGCCCTCCCTTGGTCCCACCGGGCAGTGAAGGTGGACTCCAGAGCCAGGAAACCCTCTTGGCAGCAGCACCAGCAGCACCAGCAGCACAAGCAGCAGCAGGACTTGTTTTCTCTGGCTGTGCCAAGTCTCTGCTACAGCCAGCAACTTGGAAGAGACGGTCAGCAAGGCAGGGCCAGATGTGGAGGAAGCTGTCATGGCATACTCACTTCCAGAGCATCAGAAGCAGGAAAAGAAAAATTATTTTACAGACACATGGCTTGGAACCCTTCTCTCTCCAGGGCCTGTGCTGAGCCACAAATAGAGGCGCTGAGAGCTTCTTCTTGGTGTGGGACAATTTCATTCTGGGGCAGTGGTGGATGCCCTCTGCGGAGGAGGCAAGTGCTTCTGTAGGCCCTTCAGCAAGAGGATTCATCTGTTGCTCGTTCCGAAGGGGAAGGAAACACACAGCCACACCACCAAGTCCATACTTGTCAGTTCCCAGCACACTCTCCTCCCTAAGATGCAGGTGCAAAGCCCAGGCTAAGAGGCTTCTGAACCTCTTGAAGCCAAAGAGGGCTGCACTGATGCTCCCGTCGTCTGGGGCAAGTGCACTGCATTGGGTAGCGCTGCCCTGCCAGGGAGTGCTGGGCAAGCACCTAGGCAAGCAGCAGCCCTACTTGTAGGAGCACTACCATTCGACACCAGTGCTAGCAGCAAGGAGAGAGAGCAGGAGGGAGGGCTTTTCAAGTGAAAGGGTAGAAGATGCAGAGGAGCAGGAGCGCCTGGGCAGCAGCCCTCTCTGAGGGGACACAGTGAGTCAAATGTAAAACCAGATCAGCAAAGGCTGTGTCCCTTGAGGGATGCTCACAATTTTACAACTCGGGTGGTTGTTTCCTTCGTAAGCGCTTAGCTGCCTTGGAGTGTCTCCAAAGTCTGGGGTAAAGTGTGTGTGGCGCCTTCAGCTGTTCGCTCTCAGCTCTTCCTGCTGCATCGCACAGCACTGCACTGCACAAAGGGGAAGGGCAGGAGCGCTCTCTCCTCCTGATTTTCTTGCCTGCTGTTCGCTTGATTTCTGTTTGCAGCGGGCAGAAGCAGGAAAAGAAAGACGACGCTCCCACGGCCGCTTGCTCTGCGATGGACGTCTGCCAACGGCCATCTGCCAGGGCAGCTTTTGGATCTGCGCTCAGAAGGGCAGGCTGTGACCAGCCTCTGGCAGCTCTCCGTCGGGAAGAAGGCCCATTACCGCTGCCGATCCAGGCAAGCAAGCCTGGCAAGGGAGTTACCATTGCCCCAAGCCGATTTCTTGTGTTACAATGCCAGACGCGAGCCTTTAAAGCAGTGCAACGAACACGCCGGTCGCATCCGTGGCGAGGGCGCTGAGCCTCGGCGGGGCGAGCAGGAGAGCGCTGGGGAAGAGCAGCGCCCTGGGCTGGAGCGCCGCGGCTGCGGGGCGCGCTAGCACAGGCTGCGGCCGGGCGAGGCGGGCCGGGGCAGCGGCGGGGCAGAGCGCGGGCGCCGGGCGGCGAGGCGTCGGGGCGCGGGGCCGCTGCGCGGAGCCGAGAGCGCGACAGGCGCGGCGGGGGCGAGGGTGCGGGGGCAGCCGGCGCCGTGGGCGCTGCAGCCCCGGGCAGGCTCGCAGCCTCGGCGGGGCTCGGGGGCGCTTCCCGCCGCGAGGGCGGCTCCCGGCGCGGAGCGCGGCTGCCGGCGGCGCTGGGGGTCGCGGCGGGTCGCGGCGGGTGGGCGCCGGGCGGGCGCTGCGGGCGGGGGTGGGCGCCGGGGGAGCCGGCGGCTGGCGCGGCTCGGCGCCGCTCGGCTCGGCGCGGCGCGGCTCGGCGCGGCGCGGCTCGGCTCGGCGCGGCTCGGCTCGGCTCGGCTCGGCTCGGCTCGGCGCGGCGCGGCTCGGCTCGGCTCGGCTCGGCTCGGCGCGGTTCGGCTCGGCTCGGCTCGGCGCGGCGCGGCGCGGCGCGGCGCGGTTCGGCTCGGCGCCGCTCGGCTCGGCTCGGCTCGGCGCGGTTCGGCTCGGCGCCGCTCGGCTCGGCGCCGCTCGGCTCGGCTCGGCTCGGCTCGGCGCGGCTCGGCTCGGCGCGGCGCGGCGCGGCGCGGCCGCCCGGGCGGAGAGCTGTGCCGGGAGAGCCGTGCCCGGCGGCGGAGCGGCTGCCGGGGGCGCTGGCGGGCCGAGAAGGGGGCCGGGGCCGAGGCGAGGGGCCGAGAGAGCGCGAGCGCCGCTTGCCGCCGAGCGGGCGGAGGAGAGCTGCTGGGGGGGGGCGGCGGGCAGCAGGCAGCGCTGCGGGCTGAGACGTGCCCGGGCGCGGGGCGGCCCGAGCACAGCAAAGTGCCGCTGCCTGGGGAAGAGTTTTCCTCCCCGACGCTTGCTGCAGGCTTGTTTTCCTTCTCTGAGAATCCCTGGGGGCGCGAGCAGGTCCGGAGAAGAATGACCTCTGCGCTGCCTTGCAACGTTGCCTAATAGACAACGGCATAGGCAGTAGCACAGGCGGCGCCAGAAAAACCGCCTGTCACCGTTTGGGCAAAGATGGTCGAGTTTTCCATTGCTTTCTTTTGAGAGAGGCTTTGAGAGAGGCACTGAGATTACTTGGAAGACGTCCAGATGTGTGTAGGTCAAAGGCACTGACGACCATTGGTCTCCTAAAAAAGCCAGGCACGAGACTTTCAGGCAATGCACATGCGAAAGGAAGGCTGAACGCCTCGATCTCAACAGATCATGTATGTATACGCAAAAGGTTTGGAACACCAACAGCAACAAACAGCCAGTAAGAAAGCTTAAAAGGATTTATATGAGCTTTATTGGTATAGCCTCGCTATATTTGGATATATATACAAACAGATGTCTTTATATTATAACTACAGGCTCTCTTCACTGAATTGTGCACTGAGGACTAAACAGCAAATAATGAAAAAGAATGGCAGAGTAGAAGCACGCTTCCTGTTACTGAGCACGGGAGAAGTTTTCAATTTCTTCCTTCATTTCCTAAAAAAAGATAAAAAAAAGATACAAAAGGAATAATAATTGCCAAGTAAACACAGGCAAACTTGCTATAAGCTGGAATAGAAATGTAAAATCCTGTAGCTAGCTGCTTTGTATGAAATGAAAGTCTGTGTAGATGCCTTCCAGGTGGAAGTCAGCAACTCGTATGTAACACAGACTGCTAAGCAGGAAAGAGAGGAATAGCGAATAAGCAGGATATCCACAGTGCGCAAGGAAGAAGTGCAGAACAGTGACAGGAAGTGCTGTGTAAGCAAAGTACCTCTATCAACTGCGTTTTGTCATCGTCTTGCCGATGGCGGAAAACACACTGGCTGAGCACCAGGTGTAGTTTTTCGAGGTGGCGGATGTTGCAGCCCTTTGTTGCATCGCCAACGACATTCAGCAGTTGCTGAAGAAAAAAGGGAGACAGTACAAGTTTACGTTAGCACCAGATCATTTGAATAGGCTCTCGATGTGTTCAGACACAAAAGAAAATGGTCCCACACAACTCGCATCCTCCTTCCTTGTATGGCTAAATAAAAAAGGAGTGAAACGCCCAAGAACAGACTAAATATCGCAGCAGATTTCCATGGAGGAAATGAGCTCCTGTGTCCGACTTGCGAGAAAAAGCAAGGCTCCAGTTTCAGCTAGCATTGTGCTGCTCCTCAGGCTATCAGTCACCTCCACGATCCTAACTGCAAGTGAACTTCTCTGAGAACAGCGGGAACTGCCATGGCCCGTTTTGTAGCAAAGGACAGCGGCTGCCACAGCAAAGCCCCTCTTGCCTTGGATGAGCTTCTGTGGCTGCAATGCAGGGCCCTGCGAAATGCATCTTTTGAAGAGAGGCCACAGAGCCTCTAGAAAGAGGGCTGCCAGCTGGCAGTGGGAGCCTCCTCAGGTGCTTCTGTCTCCCCGTTAGCTGAATGTTGCCCATGCCTGCAGCTCTGCTGGCAGAACGGATAGCTCAAGGGTCGTCAGCAGAGCGGGAAGCAAAGGTGGATCAGTGAGCTCCAGCCTACCCTGAGAGAGATGCTGGTTTCCTTCTCAGCAGGGGGTGAGCATTTCCTCCTCTTCTCTGCTAGGCTCTCTGAGGGAGATGCGTTCCTCCTTCGCTTTTGTCTGCAGGCAGCTGCACGGAGATAGGAGAAAAAGCAAGCCAAAGCATTAGCTAAGCAGTTCTGTCTGCAAACTCTAGCACCGTCGTCTTACTCGGTGCACAAGGGAAATGGTGAGAGGGACTGAAGTACCATTGTGCTGGCTCACTACATGCATGTGTTGAGGGAGAGAGGGCAGCAAGTGAAGGGGGTCCAATTGTTATTAGAATTAAAAAGCGCAAGAACTATTAGATTATATCATGCATAAAAGAATGCCCTTGACGATTTTGGGCACAGAGCAGACTGTAGACCGAAGGCATGAGCACAAAGCAGGGTCATAAGCTCAGGTGGCTTCGTCTCTCATCACAGGAAGTAAAAGAGGTGAGAAGCAGAAAAGTCTTTGGAGACAAGCTCTCCTTCTCCTGTGTTCCAAAAGCAGAGGTTGCCTAAGCCTCACAGACAGACGGCAATTACTTGGTGCGGGGGTGGCGGGCAGGAAGGCAAGAGGGAGAGGAAGAGAAAAAGGAAGCAAAAGCAAAGGAAAAATCCTCATTGTTTCCTGTTACCATAAGAACTTGTGCAGTGTTCAGCAACTGCTCTAAACAACATGTTACATTTGAGGAGCTAGCCGTTGCGGGGCCATCGAGGCCAGTGTTTTACAGTGTGAGCCAAGCTCTGTGGCTGGGCTTTATTTCATAAGCATGTTGAGTGAGTGTCCTGGGGACTGACCTCACATGCTGCACCTAATTTGGAAATGGAATGCCTTTGGCATAAAGCCACCGGCATCACCAAAACCAGGTATGCCATGACAAGAGGGAAGATATCAATGTCATTGGCACCTTATCCAAAAAAGGAAAAAAGAAAAAAGAAAAAAGGAAGAAAGGACTTGCCAGTAGAGAGGGGTGTACTGGACTCTGCAGGCACCGCTGGCCGTGTCTCATCCCCTTGCTCCTCGAGCTGCCTCTCTTCCTCCTCTGTCAGCAGTCGAGGCTCAGGTGGTGATGCCACAGGCAGGAGGACTTCCCGTGCCTGACAAGCTTCAGTCAACCAGAAAAGGTTAGCCAAGTGATGATACTCAGACACAAGCAGAGTAAACCTTCGTGCCAGGAAATCTATTACCAAAGCAAATGCCGAATGGCTGCTAAGCTAGAGATAGCAACGCTGTGTTTGTAGAATAGCCTCACCTGCTTTCTTTTGTGGTGCAGCAGGCTTAGCAGCTTGCTGGACAAGCAAGTCCTCGAAAAACTTTCTCCCTTCCTCCTCGCTAGGTGACTGGACACTGAAAACTTCTCCGTAAAGCTCAGAAAATAAAGCTCGTACCTGAGGTGGGAGGAGAAAAGACAGCGCAGCCGTAAGCCCCCCCCAGATTTGTGTTCTGCTCCACAAAGATGAATGCCTTTTCCAGTGAAGCTGAGGAATGCTTTGAATAAGGGAGAGACTAGAACAAGTTTGCTTTTTGGCCTTAAAGGCGAGATTGTAGTGGGTCGGCAGGGCAACTTAGGGCATCTTGTTTAAGGAACACCTCTAGGATTAAAGCTCTGTGAAGCGACCCGAGGTTCCAGTGCTCCAAGGGAGGACACTGAGCATCTCCTAGGTTGCCTGTTTTGGATTTACTTGCCTTGCTGCCCTTCAGGTTGAAGCCTTGTGGCAACTGCAGAGGGAAGAGATGCCAGCAGGGTGCCCTAGTAATGCCGGTGTTGAATGGCTTAGGAGAGCACAGTATTTCGGTGCTTAATGGAGTGATAAATTAACGTGAGACTGAAAGAAGCCGGGAAGGCAGTGAGAGAAATACCTCTGCCGGGAGATCTGCATGGCAAACATCCGACGTAGCGAGCAACAGCACTGGAGCATATGCTGGAACGCCCTCTAGCAATGTTGTGAGCGTAGCTCTCAAGGTGAGTCCAGCAGCCTCCCACCAGGCATGGATATGTGGAATATAAAGGATGCTCGGTGCTGTCCTCTGGGCTTCTCGGATCAACTGGTCAAAAGGAAGTTTGGAGAAGACTGTTGAAGCGGGTAGCAGAGGCTGCTGCTGAACAACAATGTATCAATCAAAATTGCCTGCAAAACGGGAGTGCACAAAGTGTCCAAACAAGCCACCAAGAATAAGGTAACATTGCTGCTTGGAGCCAGTTCCTTCAGCCTCTCCACAGCGAGAGGCAGGCCTGAATCTCCGCCTGATTTCCAAACTGCTTAGATGTCAGGTAACTCGCCCAGAGCCTCACACCCGGTGCAAGTGGTAGTGTGCTTGAAAAAACAGGCCCAGCCCTTCAGCAGGGTCCACATCAGCCTGGGGCCACTGCTGCACCGCTGGAATCCAACAAGCGTGTTCTTGCCTCTTCCCTGCGGTATGATGAGAGAAGAGGAACCCTTTTCTTCCCCCCTCCCAAGCCTGGGTTGCATTTCAGCGTTATAAAGAGGGAGGCTAGAGAAAGGGCAGGACGTGCAGTCAGGCTGAGGCAGAGGCGCCTCCTGGGAGCTACAGAGCCTGAAGAGGCAAGGGAAACAGCTCTGGAGAGCCCGCTGTCATGAGCAGCAGCTCTTGCCATGCAGAGGGCTTTATCAAGAGCATCTTGGAGCTCCCTGAGCTGCTAGCAACGTCCTTACTGTTTAGCCTGGAATGGAAAAGATGCTCATGCACAACGTCCTTCTTCTCCATTGTTCAGCGTACAAGAAAAGTGTTCTTTCAGCGCGAAATAACCACCACAGGAAGCAGAGGAAAGCCAGGCCACCACCATTAACCGCGGGAGGTCTGCCTGCTTCCCCTGAGTCTATTCATCCTGTGAGATTGTAGAGAGAAGAGGTACCTGTGCGCATCTTTCTTCGGGTGAGGTGCTGCTAGCAAAGAGAGCCGGCAGGTCCAGCACGTGAACCGCAAACCTCTCCAGCGCGTGTATTAGCGCAGGCGCCAAGTGGGAACTTTGCCCGTACCCGGGCTCTCCAGCGATTAAGAACCTGGGCCTGTGACATGCTGGCTGGCAACAAGCATTGCTAGGAGCGTAACTGCAAAACAAGAAGTTTGCAAAGGAAGTGATCGATCGAGACACAGATGTTAAAAGTATCTTTCTTTGTCCAGCACACACTGGTCTGGATCTCTTCTCCCTGGCCGTGAGGCTCTCATGTTCATTATGTCTTGACTGAGCAGCCTTGAGGCCTCTGCCTTGGTCAAGTTTAGGTGCAGGGGGTCCACTGGAAATGGAGAAGGTGGTCAGGAAGGAGCAGAAGAACCTTGTGGGAAAAGAAATGCCGTGGGCTCTGAAAGGCCTTAGCTGTATCTAACAAAGTGCAAAACATTCCTGTGAGTCCATAGAACTGGAGGATATTTATTAGATCCCTTCATTCAGATGGTTTCATCTTTCCTTGTGTGCTCTCTCCTAGATTGCAAATACAACTTTCTCGTGGTTTTTGCTCTGTTATCATGGAATACGTCTGTGAATAGCACCTTTTTTTTTTTTTTTTTTTTTTTGCCATCCCAGTACTGCAGGACCTTTTCTGACTCAGGCCAAGGAGCCTAGAGACTGGACCAAGTTCTGTGGGTCAGAAACCTTCCTGAGCAGCACGGTAAGAGAGAGTGAGAAAAATTACTGATGCAGCTGGGACCCCAAAAGCTAACTTCTCCACTGTGGGATTGAATTACTTTCACATTGCAATGTCAAAATATGAATGTAAGCATAGTGGCTTAAAGACAGCAAATGAAGCCTTTTTTGCAGGGTTTTTATTATGCCCTTTTAGCCGGCCATTCCTCAGTTTTCTTGAGTCACTCCTGCATTCCCAATCTGGGAAGCTAGGTGACTCCACAAACCCACGTTGCATTTTTTTAGCTAAGAGGAGAGACAACACATTTCTTTGGCCTTGAATACTTGAAGAACAGCATGCATGAAATCAGCATGCCCTAATTGTCTGTGGATGTCTTTGGTGGAGGAAAAGGAGGCTGGCTCCTTCCGGATGATCGGCTGGAGCTACTTGCTTTCCTACAACTGTAGCACCTAGTTATATCTCCGTGCTTCCTGCTTGCAGTTTTTGATACCAAAGCACCCTGGACTAACTCTTCTGTCCTCCCTCATCTAACGCCCCTCCCACTTGCAACGGCCATGACAGCTTGGAAAGCCCCAGCAATCAGAAGAATTTCAATGAAAGGACACGGCCAGTTACCTGTTACAGTTAAGGAAGGTTTGCTTTTGCTGGCCAGGCCTTGGAGGAAACGGCTCATCTTCAGGACCAGAAGGTGACTCCTCATCACTGTCCATGCAGTCATTTTCTAAGAAATGAGTGGTACCATGAGAAGGCAAAAGAAGCTTGTTAACTTTCCCGAAGAGTCTGCAACCTTCTCTTGCGCTAAGACAGCTTCTAAATGTGAGCTGAAACCCGGGGCCTTGTATTTCTTCGTCTGAGGGGCATACGCTGAATGCCATTTTCCAAAGCCTTCAGTTTCTACAGAGCTCTCCTAAGTGTCTGGATTTGCGCAAGCTATGTTTTGCTAGCGGTGAAAGCTCCTTTTCTCCTTGCAAATGGGAAAGATGATGCTGACAGCCTTTAGAAACTGGATGCTCGAGTGGAGAACATAGAGTTCTGTACTGTGAAGTGGGAGGAGTTCCCGGCTCTGCCCTCTCTACCATTCAGTTTCACCTCATCCTGACTGAAAGGTTTTTTTCTGTTGCTTGCGCAAACTAACAGTGTTTGCTTTGGGAGAGTTTTACGGCGGTGAAGGCAGTGAAGCCCTACCTGGCTGTTGGTCCTGCTGGAGTGCAAGTGCTGCATGGGGAAATACCCTCTGCACGCCTTTTAGGAGTCTCTGTAGCATGTTCTGAAGCAGTGGCTTGGAAAGGGGTGGCAGTGGTTGTCCAGGGGAAGCCACAGCCCTCTGTGAAGCTGGTGCAGTCTTCTGCATAGCCACAAGAAAATCTGTTGCTGTGATTTCAATGGCAGCAACATCAATGTGCAGCTTGTGACTGCTTGTGTAGATCTGCGGATAGTGTCGATGCAAAGCACAGAGGGCAGCTTCAGCGCAGAGGGCTTGAATATCGGCCCCGCAGTATCCTGAGCAACAAGAGCAGAATCCAAAGGGATGTCAGTCTCAGGCAGCAGAAGGGAGTCAAGGACAGGCTTTGCAAAGGGACACTCTCAAAGTCTTTGCATGTGGCCCAAAGGGGAAGAGTTTCATGGGCAATGGCAAAAGAGTTCCTGCACTGCAGAGCAGTGCCCTGATGCGGAGCTTGCGTTACGGGAGGCCCAGCGCCCTACAGCCTGTGCTTCGGAAGTAGGCCTCTGAGCCAACCTTAGCTCCTGAGGAAGACGCCCCCCAGAGCCTTCCATGTTCTCAGAGGCAAGGGAAGGCAAGGAGACAGAAGCAGCTTGGGTACTGCCTGGCACAAGCTCAGACGCTGTCAGGAGCCAGGCACAGGCAGGAACTCGGTGCGTTTTTTCATCTTACCGACGCATTTTTCAGCAAGCTCCTCAAGCAATGCGTCCAGGGGCTTAGGGCTCCAGTCTCTGGTGTGGATCTTGAAAATCTCTTTTCGAGCCTACAAACCAGGTGGTCATGCTGTGGTTTGTCTTAAGCCTCTTTCTCAAAAAGAAAATAAGCAGTGCGCAGTCCCCCTCCCCCCGTCACATTCCCGTAATTGCTTGTCTTCCTCTGCTAAAATTAAGAAATGTTTACATTCTAGTAACACACTGCCTGCTTTTCAAAGCTCAGTACTTTTCAAGTAGATAGGAAGAGTAAGTAGAGTAGCAGGAGCAAGAATTCTGACTCCAGCTGCTATCCTTGAACGAGCAAATGTCAAGCTGTGCCTATGTTCATCGCTGCTCTTTGCCAGAGCTTCAGTGAAGTGTTTCCTGTTTCTGTCCAGTATAGTGTGTTGTGCATTTTTCCTAGCCTTCAATCCAATAACCTTTTTCTCCTTTTCCCCACAAAATGCGAACTAAAGACAAAAGAATCTGGGGTAGGCAGAAAAAAAAAAGAAAAAAGAAAAAGAAAAAGAGCCCGAGCTCCCTGCTAATACCAGTAACAATGTCAGCTCCCTAAATGCTTTTGGGCGGCTCCGAGGATTCCCAGCCCGGCCACACTCAAGCCCAAGTTTTCCCCCGAGGCTTTCCCAGCTGGAGAACTGAGAACAAGGCGGCAACCTCAGAAGGCAAGAGCCTAGGTGGACTCACTAACTAAGCAAAGAGCAAGCCCTTGGGCAAGGAAGAATGTCCATGTGCTCCAGCCGGAGTGAAACTCCTGTTTGCAGCCTTCCTGCCAGTTCTTTGTGGGGAACTGGGAGGTGTGCAGCATGTATGCCACTTGTTTCCTTGCTCGATCTCGGAGATGCTGTGGGGCAAGCTGGTTTTCTTGTCAAGCAAGGCTTTGTGCCGGTAGCAGGAAGGTTGCCAAAACAGCCTTACCTCTTTGTTTGGCAAGGTGAAAAGGAACTCCCTGTCAAAGCGTCCAGGCCTTCGTAAAGCAGGATCCAGGGAGTCTGGCCTGTTGGTGGCTCCAATGACCACGATCTCTCCTCTGCTGTCTAAGCCATCCATAAGCGCCAGGAGCGTTGTGACAATAGAGCTACCAAAAAAATGTTGTTTGGATTCCGTGGGTTAGTAGCTGTTGTTACCTTTGGCACGACTTTCTCCAAAGTCACGTCGCTCAGAAAGGATAAGCTTTTCTGGATGAGCTGTTGTTAGCGAAAGGACTCATGGTAAGACAGAAAAACCGAGGCAAGGTCTCGAGAGAGACCTTGTCTGGACACCAAGCTTAGTGACCTGATTTCAACTCCTGCCTTTAAACTGCTACGAAGCTCTGTGTCATTGTACTCGAGGAGTTCAGAGTGTGGGTGTGGGTGTGTGTCCTATAAAGGGAAGCAGGTGGGTCTTCTTTTCCTAGAGATGAAGCAGATGACATGGAAATGGAAGCGAAAGGAAGTACCTGTGAATCTGGTCTTGGCGACTGGAGCGCACAGGAGCGAGACCGTCGATCTCATCGAAGAAAATAATCGAAGGCCGCATCTCATAGGCCTGGAAGGGAAGTACAGATGCAGGCATACTGACGTATGTGAAACAGAGCACCACGCAGCGAGAACATGCAGGATAGACATTATGGCTGCAAAGGCACTGGCACTGTGCTGGACCCAACATCTGCAAGATTTCCAGCCCCTCAGGCAAAGCAGCACGGCACGGGAAAAGGAAACACTGATGTTCCCTTTTCAACAGGAGACACTGCCAAACTGCCCAAGAGGCCAAGTCCTCCTGGAAGACGTCCACCCCGGAAAAGTAGAGGTCCAACTCTGACCCAACCTACTGCGCATTTCCTCCTTACCTGCTGAAATAATGCGCGCAGCTGTCGCTCGGATTCTCCCACCCATTGGCTGAGGCAGTCGGCACCTTTTCTCATGAAGAACGCTATTCTCTTGTCTCCCTGCCTACATTCATTTGCGAGCGCTCGAGCCACCAGTGTCTTTCCAGTGCCTGGTGGGCCATAGAACAGACAGCCTCTGCAACATGAAAAAAAGAGATTTACGTAGCTACAACAAAAACATGGAAAAGTGCCCATGACAGCCCCTGTTGTGAAAGCAAAGCGGCCTTCCCTCCTAACCAAAACACTTCCCGTCTTAGACAGATTTGAGAGCAAAGCCTGTCTTTCTCCCTGCCACAGTTGGAGTCTCTTGGACTGTGCCTCCCAGAATTTGTTGGAAGCACTGGGGAGGAAGCCTTAAGCTGGGAGGCCAAAAAAGGTCTTCTGTGTTTCCACACCCTACTTAGAACATCAGCCAGAAAAGGGAATTCCTGTGAACAAAGCAGCAAAGCATCTGAAGATTTGCACACTTTTAAAGGTATGGAAAGGGAAGGATTTCAAGTCATATTTCAACATCCAGTGAGTCAAGCTTTGTTGGCCAAGAATATATAAAGCTAAGCATTACGTCTTGAGATATTGCCCCTCCAAAAAAAAAAGGAAAAAAAAAGGAGAATACTTTTCATGTTGAAAAGCATATTGCAGCAGTTAGCTCTGTAGTTCGAATGCACTGCCCGTTACCTGGGGGGTCGGATTTGGAATCTCTCAAAGAATTCTGGGTAAAGCAGTGGGAACAGGACCATCTCCTTTAAGGCTGAAATGTGGTGAGAGAGACCACCCACACCATCAAAGCATACCTAAAGAGACATGCAACAGAAGACGTGTCAGAGGTCAGAGAAAGCTGCCACCTGGAAAAAAAAGGCTTCCTCCAAATTTTTCCTATGCCAGCACAAAGGAAAGGCTCAGGACGATCTTGAAGTTCCCTGAGAGGAAAGTGTAAAGCCCGGGAGCTGTCGGCAGCACAGTAGGGAAGGTTTTCATGACCCCTGGAAAAGTCCCCACTGACACAATGAGTTACCACTGCTTACCGAACTCTGGATTTGCACTGGATCAGCTTCTGGCAGGGTGGTTCCGGTTTTCCTTCCATCCACGTGCTTTCCCTTGAATTCGTCTTTCCCAGAGCTTTGGGGAAGACACCAGATGTGAATGGAGGAGAAAGGGAAAGGGGCTTTCTAACTGAACATGCAGTTAGCGGGATTGCTGTGGTTTTCATGTTGGCAAGCGAGTGCAGAAGCGCTTATACACTGGCATAAACTTCCCAAACCATGAAATATTCCCTAGACTTGATTGGCGTTCACTATGCAAGCGTGAAGAAAGGCAGGTGGGCATTTTTATACTGCACGATGAAATCGTCTAATGACAATTTGTGGAAGGGGATTCTGGCTTCAAGTGCAGAACAGAAGAATTGCAGATACCCAATCTCAGCCAGGACAATCCACAATCATCTCATCGCTGACCCCCAAATCCTGCCTTTTTAAAAGCCGTGGGCTAATGAAAGTTATCTTCTCTCCCAAAGGAAAAGCCTTGCTTCCTCTAGACCCTCCAGCTGTCCCAGCTACAATGCTGCTCTTTTCCCATCACGGCCATCAATCGGAAAATCTTTTCAAGCATTACTGAGTGATGGGAGTGGCAGCACTCTGGATCCCTGAGAACTATCACTATCCGTACACCAACCTGTTTGTTCTTCTGCAGCATGGGCTTTGCGACGGAGCAGCCCTTTGCCTGTCAGGAGAAGATGGCCCTGAAGAAATGAAAAGCAGCAGTGAGCATGCACACTGGCCAAGAACTGCACTGTGCGCAGGATACAGGCATCTCGATCCCAAAGGGAGAGTTTTATCTGCAGAATGAAGGCAAGGAATTTAAATGAAAGGTGTGTGTGTGGGGGGGGAGGTATATGTCTTTTCATTTAGCAGCCTCTAGCCCACTATCCACAAGAAATCAGCTCTTCCGAGGAACTGTGCATAGAACCTACTTTCCAGTGGATCCTGGAAGTATATGATGGTCTTCCTGGGTCGAAGGTTATACTCCTTGCAGGGATCTTTGCCATCTTCCCCTTCTCGGCCTTCACCTTCTTGTGTTGCCCCTATGATTATAGAACCTAGAGAGAACTTCTTATTGGTCTGTGCACGTATAGCTTTTCATTCAACAACGTGTATGCCACTTCTGCACAAGAAATTAGCCCTTCAGAGAGGCTCTGCATATAGCCTACCTTCCAGTGGGGCTTGAGTGTCTTCAGCAGTTTGCCTAAGGTTAGATGGCTTTGGAGTATCTTCGGCGTCATCCTCTTCCTGCTCTTCATCGTCCTCTGAGGACCCTGTCATTACAGTACCAAGTCATCATTTCTTGTTTGTCTCTGCGCATGCACATTTTCATTCAAGAACTTATAGCTCCCACCCTTAAGCACAAGGAATCAGCCCTTCTGACAAACTGTGCGCGTAACCCACATTCCAAAGGCTCTTGATACTGGACAACAGTATTCCTGCGCCGAAGGTTATACTCCTTGTGAGCATCTTGGCCATCTTCCCCTTCTTGGTGTCCACCGGCCTTTGATGGCCCTACAATTACAGAACCTAGACATAGTTTCTGATTGCGCTGTGCGTAGCTACATTTTCATTTAACATCTTCTATCCCCCTTATACACGAGAGATTAGCCCTTCCGAGAAGCTGTGCCTATAACCTACTTTCCAGTGGAGCTTGATAGCATACAACAGGCTTCCTTTCTCTCATGCTATAGCGTGCCTATAGGGAGCAAAGATACAGGTTCTTTTAGACTGTGGTACACTTTGGAGGAAGTTCTTCTCAGCTTAGCGAAAAGTGCGCTGGCATCACTGTGCTGTGTGAAATCCATTACTTACCGAAAAGGAGTAAGGTAAAGTCATTTTGACTTCTGCAAGGACTCGCTCAGTCTGCCTGAGGTCCATTCTTCCTCAGAACCTGAACTCAAAGAGCATATGAACCACAAATGAACTTTTGTAAGCACGGAAGTAAAGCTCTTTACTTTTGCAGAAGTTTCTCAGGCAAAGAAAATTGCTGAAGAGGACAAGGTAAATCTCCTGCGAGCGAAGCAAGAGTTTGGTTCACAAGAGAATACGTAAATTACTGAGCCGACAGACATGAGGGGCAGAAGTTGGAAGGTGTGGTTGGAAAGATGATCCAAAACCGAAGACAGCAGCAACAGGGAAATACACAGGAGCTGTCTGCAAATTCTTCAGACATGAAGCACCTTTACAAGTCCTCCTCTCATGCACCTTCCCAGTGCTCAAAGACTCCAGTAGCCATGACTGTCCACCTCCAAAACACTCCTGTCAAACCAGGTTGGCTCCGCAGTGCCAAGGACCACAGGTGTGACAGCGGCAAAGGAGGAAAGAGTTATTGGAGCGAGGACCAAAGGTCCTATGGCCGCAGCTGACAAGGGACTAGTAACACGGGGGTGGACGCGCTGCCGGGGAGCAAAGATTCTAAACGTGCAAGTTCTGCAGCCCTGACAGCGCCATATTATGGAGGGCTCCCGCAGGCAGCAATTCCCAGCAGCACTGAGGACTTCCCTAGGGGCGCAGAGGGAATTCCCAGCCTACCGAGTTAGTCCAAAGAGCTCTTGTGGCCAGGAAGAAACACTCCTCTCCAACGACCTGCTGGGAAGGTCACCAAACAGCGTCTCGCGCTGTCCCACCGCCTCCTCTCGCCTTCTCCTGCTCGCTGCACAGCAGCTGCTCCAGAGCAGAGCAGGGCAAGGGCAGAGTCGTGGCGAGAGCAGCCCCAAGCACCTGGGCTCAGCTCAGGCTCCCAGGGCCATATGGGGAGGGCACAGCTGTTGCTGCGATGCACTGCGTGATGCCCCAGGCCATGTCACAGAGGGGCTGCAGGGTCCCCTTGACCCCCCAGGTGCTGCCAAGGTGGGCCCTGCAAGGGCAAGGGGAGCCGCCTGGGGCGCTTTAGGGAGCTGCCCGCACCTCACTGCCCACTCCCCAAGGACAACAGGGGGCACGGGGAGCCACAGGAGGGGTCCCCCAGGCTGGGGCTCACCTCAGGCATGCCACTCCCGCAGTGTCCCCAGATCAGGGTTGCGGGGCTACAACTGCTGGCAGGGAGAGGCTCTGCTCAGGAAGGAAGGCCTAAATGAGCAAGTGAATGAATAAAGAGGAAGACTGTGACTGCACTCTCTCAGCCTCTGGGGAGGAAGGGCCAAGTCCTAGCTGTTGCTTCCCTAGGCCACAGGCATGGAGATGGCATGGCCTAGCGAAGGAGCAGAGGGGTTTGCTCTCTCACCCTGAAAACTGTGTTAAGGCAAATCCACCATGAATGCCTCCAAATGGTGTCAAAGCCTGGGGGGGGGGGGGGGGGGGAAGGCTTATCAGAAAGGTCATTTCTTTCCCTCGGCACTAAATTCTCTCTGCGTTAGAGATGACGTCTGGGAATCCTGGTCTTGGGGTGGGTTCTAACTGGGGGGGTTTTGAAGATGTGGTCCTAACAGGGCAAAACAAAAAGAAGGGTGGTGCCAGGTGGAGATTATCACTGGAGCCCCAAAAGCCCATTTCCATTCTAAAGTCACTCGTTTTGCAGAAGAAAAATGTGATCCTCTGATGGAGCCTGCAACACTCGCAGTGCCATGACACCGCTTGGGTTCCCAGTGGAGGAGACTGAGAGCAGCTTCCCATCTACAGCGTGACAGCGCAGTATCACACACCCGAACGAGGCACGGGAATAATGCCTGCACGCAGTACATTCTGGTGACCCTCTCTGGTTACTTCTCAGTCTGCCCTGAGGGTGGTCCGAGGAGCAGCCGGCCCTCTGGCCTCTTCGGAAGGAAACGATGCCTGAGGTCTTTGCTTTCTCACCTGCTTGGTAAGCACTGCAGGCTGGGAGACCCCTTGCAGAAGCAGAACAGATAGCTGAGATGGCTGCATGGAGAGCAGAATGGCTTTACACCGAGTGCCCGAAAGGCATCCCCTGCACATTATTTTCCGCCCTGCAAATCTGAGGGAGCCTCAAAGGAAGCAACGGAGTGAGCGAGACAGTGGGAGCAGAGCTGAGTTCCTACTGACCCCCGCGCCCCAACTCTCCAGCTGCAGAGGTCTGTGGAAGGGGCACGGTGCCTCCGGCAGCAGCACTGCCTGCAGAAGAGAGAAGCTGTAGAGGGGAAGTGAGTGTGAGTGGGGGAAAGGGAGGGGATGCGAGCGCGCCGGGAGGTGAATGGAGGGGACGGGAGCACCAAGGGAAGGGGATGGAGGGGCTGAGGGTGCGCGTGGCGAGCAACGGAGGGGATCAGAGGAAGCCTTGGGGGAAATGGAAGGGAGGAGAGTGCTGCGGGCGGGGAAAGCAGGGGGCTCAGGTGCTCACGGAGGGAAACGGAAGGAACCTGAGGATGCAGGGAGAGGACTGGAGGAGACTTTAGCAGGTGTGAGGGGACCAGAGCATCAGAGCATGCATGGAGAAGGGATCTAAGGTCGCACAAAGGAGCCTGGAGCGTGCCAAGGAGGCGATCGAGGTGGTTGCAAGGCACACGACTGCACGCCCCCGGAAAGCAGACAGCGACGCACTGGCTGCACAGAGCCCATGGCTTTAAGCTGGCAGGAAGGCAGCGCCCTCAGGCTGCCAGCACCTCGGCTCCGCCACACCAGGGCCGGGCTGGCGGCAGCCACCCTCCCAGCATGCCCTGGGGCATCCCCACGGCCTGCTGGGAGCAGGGCTGCTATGGGGCACCACGGCTCCGCCCGGGGAGACGCGGCCCCTGCCACCGTGGAGCCCCGGGGCCAGCTCTTTCCCCTGCCCCACAGCCCCAGCCCAGACCTGCTGCCCCACGGCCCCCGCTGCCACTCGCTGCCCCAAGGCCCCAGCTCTGCCCCGGTGCCCCACAGAGCCCAGCACAGAGACCTCCTGCCCCACGGCCCCAGCTCGAACCTCCACAGCAGGGGCCCACAGGGGCAGTGACTGTGGCAGATTTCGAGCACCGGGCGCTGTGGCCTCCGTTCCCGAGACTCTGCCGGGGGGATTGCCAGCACGGCCCCCAAGAAAGCAGCCTCCACGTCAGCCCCTGCTGTTCCTCTCTGCAGAGGAGGCAGCACCTTCTGCCTGAAGCACTGGCTGGGGCCCCGGGAGCTGCAGATGCTCTGCGGTGCGAAGGAGGTGCCTGGGCAGGAAGAAGCTGGCGGAGGAGGAATTGTGCCCCAGAAGCAGGAATTCCCTCATCCTCCTCTGGCCCTCCGGCACGTGCGTTGACACTTGCTGGTGAGTCGTGGGGACGTGTCACGTGGCAGGGCTGGACGCCATGGCACAGTGCTCAGGCTTCATGCTTGTCGGGAACGGCAGGCTCCAGCCCGGGGGTGGGAAGTGGAAGGAGAGGCACCCCTCGGTTTTCAGGCATGCCCACATTGCCTGCTGCATTGCCACCGTGGCCTCTGTGAAAAGCCTGTGCAGAGAGTGTGCAGCGTGACATGAGCAAGGGCAGGTTTGCAGGGGGGAGTGGGGCTGAGAGGTGAGCATGCAGACAGCTGGGACCAGATGGCGCCAGTGTGCAGGGGTGCACTTCTGTGTCCTTCAGCCCCCGGTCAAAGTGATGACTTGTGGTCTCCAAAACCAGCAGACTGGCTTTCACCTGGCAGCCTTTACACCCGTTTGAGCACCAGCCAGCACTGTTCCTCTTAGCAGTTCATTGCTCCTGAATAGCAGGCAAGGAGTGTTGTGGGCAAAGGGGGCCGCCCATATGAAATCTGGAGAGCCGCAGTGTTCACAGCAGAGCTTGTCCGTTCATGGGTATCCCCAGAGCTCTGGAGATGCAGGAGCCAAAGGCAGTCCTGGGAGGATGCCTTTTGGCTTAACGAAGCTTTGTGTCAGGCAGCCCCTGCCTCGTTTCATCCTAGCTTTGGATCTCAAAGCAAATAGAAAGCTCGGAAGGAGAGGAGAAGTCTTTTTATGCATGCCATACTGCTGTTGAGATTTGTTTAGGCCTCTTCTTTGCACTGTGCATGCTACTGCATTGTGTAACCCTGCAGACTGGTGCTTCCACGGAGGGTCGTTGGCCTTATACCTGAGGAGCCGTCACCGTGGGGTTTATGTAGGCAGCAGAGGGGCAAGTGTTTGTCTGGAGAAGGGCTTTGTTCAGCCCTCTCATGCCACACCAGGGCTATGTTCCTGGAGTAATGCGATCAAAGCAATCTGATTTTGACTAATAGTGGGATTAATGAGCTTTGTCAGGTCTTGAGCTGTCCAACTAAGGATGCTCGTTATGACCCCAGGCCAATTACAGACTTAGCTGCTGCCTTTAGACATGGGGCTGAGAACAATCCTTTTTTCTTTCACGGCCATTTGTGTTTCAGACATAGAGACAAGATGCTCTGAGGTAGTTCTGTTGCAAGGGAATAATCCCTCACTGCAGCTCACATTGCAGGTGGGCTCCATCCTCCCTGCTAGGCTTCCTCAGAATGTTCTTTATTCTAAAATTAAATTAAAAATTGGGTTTCTAAGTAATGGCAGCAAAATTGCCAAGACCCCAACAGAGCAGAATCCTGGAAAATTTCAGTGGAGCATAAATGGAGATGGTCACTGAAGGAGTGGGGCAGGGAAGGAAGAACAGCCCCCTCCCCAAACTGGCAATTGTGTCTTTGTTTTTTGCTGTATCCTTAGCAGCGGGTAGTAAATTCCAGCTCTTCAGGGCTGTCCCTGCACAACTCTGTGGCCTCCTTTGCAAGGCCATGGCTGAAGAAGGTAGAGTCCAGGGGGTGGGGGAACCTGGATGTGTTGGTGGCCGGACAGGCTACAGCCAACACCGAGGCGGTCTGTGAAGTGCCAAGGTCTGGCTGAGCTCCTGGAGCAAGGGACTCAGCTGAGGAAGACTCCAGGGGCTGTTTGGGGAAAGAATGGTCCCGCTGTGGTGGCCTGGTTAGGTTGTGCATGAGGACGCTGACTCTGGATGGAGGGAAGGCAAAGGAAGGGAGGAGAGGACTAAAAGGAGACATGGCTCAGCGTAGCAGGAGGAGAAGAAATGAGTAATTGGAGCAAGTGACAGAAGCGAGCGTGAGAAGCGCAGTTTAGGGCACTACCTAGATAAGCTCAAGCAGCTGGAAGTCCAGACTGGCACTCAACCTAGCCTCCACAGGTAATGACACAGACTGTGAATGCTCGTAATGGCAGAACTGAGCTGAGGCCAGGGTTTACCTTGTTTCAAGCAATGACAGGCTGTGAGGCGATCAGAAATTGCAAAAAAGACATTTGCGCATCCTCTGCAGACATGTCCCTCGTTTGTAGCTGGCTAACTCTGCTCCTAAATTCACTGTTTCCACCATTCTTTTATTTCTCCCTGAAGTCCAGCTGAGCCCCTTCACTTTTGGGCCATAGCCACCTGCTGCTATTTCAGTCTGCCCTCACCCCCATGCATATCTGAAGACCTCTTTCCCAAAAGCTGTTCCTGTGAGGTAATTACATACTCAGTTATTTCCAGCTGATAAACCTCGTGTGCTTAGAGATGCATGCGATGGACACACATGCAGAATTACCACTACCTTAATAGCCCCGGTATTCCTCCACGCATCCCACAGTGCCTCCATCTTCCCACAGGTCCCCTTCCCGCTTCCAGCACATCTCCCAAGGAAAAATAAATAAATACATAAATAAATCATCTCTGTAAGTGCTCCTATTCCCAGGTTTTTAGCACTTCCTTTTAAACCAACTGCCCAGCTAGTCAGCTCGTATAGTTTGACTTTGAGCCATCCTTACATCTGAGGTGGAGAAGCACTTCCAGTTTCCAAAGCATTTTTCATACCTACTTTCTTGTCTAGTTTCATTTAATTTAAAACACACTCTGTTATTACATATTATATGACTGTATCACAATGTTTTATGATATACATTCTGAAATATCTAATAATTTCTTTGTTGAAATTAAATGATTCATAATGATCAAAATGAAGCATTTTGATTTTTCTCAATTGAAATTTAGCATAATTGACCCAGAAGACATTTCAGTGTTTCAACATTGCTCTCTCATGCAAAAGGAAGATTAGAGAAGTAGGAATTCACCATTGAAGAGAAACACTATTTGCCCAAAGATGGGAGATCTTTGGAGAGCAGCCTCCACCAGGAATATCAATGACTCCCCCGCTGCTTCTGACCTTCCTTCTCTTTCTGCAGGTGTGGGAGTGAGGGCAAATTTAAGATAGCATTTAAAATACCAGCAGGAAATTAGTGGAAATGGAAAATGTCCCACTTCCCTGTAAGATGAGTTTGTAAGAGAGAGATGATGAATTATCTTCTTGAACGGCCTGTCTCCTTCCTTTACTACAAAGGCAGCTTAGACAACTAGATTAGATTTAGTCACCTAACTTTTAAATAGCTTAACTGCAGGGAGATGAATCCCATCTGCTGTATAGACATGTGGCATGTGCTCAAGATCCATGATGGGTCCGGATCTACTGCACAGCTATGTCCAGGAGATGCATTTCACATTCTCTGAAATATCGCACTGAGCTGCACCGTGTGCTGTTCTGACTGTCTTTATGTGCATGGCAAACTATGCACATCCCAAAATCTGGGATGCATGGAGCCTAATCAACATGACATGGAGAAAGCATGTGTGAAATTGCACGTGCATGTGTAAAAAAACAAAAACAAAAATCCTGCCCTGGAAATCCACCAGCCTTACCCTCCCAAGCCTGCAGTTCTGCACCATGCCATCACACCATATTTCCATACCACAGCAATGCAGGAGGCCAGGCTCCATGATTACTCTTTCAAATGCTCATAGGTGTGAAATACTTGGGGAAAACATACAGGAAGACTTCCTTACTGAGCTTTAGCTGTATGCAAGTGACCTATTTAAAGCTAATCAGGCTTCCTCTGTGTTCATCAGAGAGAAAGAAGTTAGCATCTTCACAGAGCGCTTCTTCCTTAGGACAAGTTGAATCATCTCCAGGAGCTGCCTGACTCTCTCCATTGAGTACAGAGGGGGTTTAGATGACTAGATTAGCTTCAGACAAAGCTTTTACGTGCTTCCTGGTAGATGACATGAGTGTTTTCACCCACAGTCCTCCCTAATTTCTCCCTTTTATCTCTACTGAGAGATCTCAAACCACCCAGGCACCAGCATGAGGTATTTCAGTAGGATGCCTGAATTTAGGCGAGATGAACTGAATCCTAAGAGTCAGTTAGTCTAACGCAAACAGATAATGTAACTCCCTGTATTTCTCTTGTTGGCAGATGTTGAACTTTTGACGTATTTGGTGGCATAATTAATGCATTCATAATGGATAATTTGCTGAAGGAGCACAGTAACTTAATTACTGCAAGGTGGAAGTTTCACAGTTATTCAGTTCACCTCACAGAAGAAAATCCTCTTGTCTTCCCTTTACTCTGCTTCCCAAAATACTTGTGCTGCCTCCCCAGCTATAATACTGGATTGTGTCACTTCCTCCTTTACCTATGGATGTCCCCTTGTATGATTTTTCATAATTAACCTGTGCAGGAGAATTATGACAATTTTCAGAAAAGCTTTTTTTTTTTTTTTTTAAATAGCGCCCTACTATGGCTAAAGAAAATTCAACAAATAAAATAGCCATCTTCAATTTACCTAAAAACATCAGCACCGGTGTATATGCATTCATACACACTCAGGTTTGTGCCTTCGCCATCTGGTGGCAAAGCACGATCATAGCATGTCAGAGCCGAGAAAGTTTTTGGACCCTATCTATTTGTTTGAAAATGAGGATTCTAAATAAGTAAGATTGTTGAGAAAGCTTCCCTTTTTCAATGTTTATTGATAATACCATCAGTTATATATACACATCATTTGGAGAGCTTCTATTTTGTAAATAGGTGATACTTATTGTTTACTGCTGCTTGATTTATCTTACCCAAATTTAAACCTCTGCAGAAGATTTGAGTTCATCTGACCTTGTCAATCTAATCTTCCTTTAAAGTTAATAAAGAAAAAAGGGGGGCACTTCTTGGGCACTGTTCATCGTTTCTTAGAAGAGACATCTTCATAGCCCGGGATCCATGAATCTTCTTTGTAAACTATGAAGAACACGAGATGCAGAGCTTAGGTGAAGGTGATTACTTCTGAGATCATATACCTTACATCATAGACAGCCAAAGTGCAGAGAGCAAAAACCTCACATCTTGTCCTTCCAACTGGGGAATCCAAGTCAGTGAGTGTAATTATAACCCGGTTACTTTCTCATGTGTCCTGAAATATTGGAGCTGAGAAAGACATCTGAGCCATATTACATACTAAGATCAAATTTAAAAAAAAAAGTACTTCTCTTTTTCTTTTTTCTAACTCTTACATTGCATAGGAGGGAATTTACTAGTTGCACTGGATAGTATGAAATTTGCATTTTCCTGGCCTTAGAAATTAGTAGCTGAAAGATCTATTTCCCATCTCTAGTTTCTTTGCTATGAAGGATGGCCATTCATTTTCGTACACCCACTACTTAATCCTGCCTGCTACAACACTGGATTTCAACACAGGTGGAGTTGCTTGCTTTCTCAACTGGGAAGTAACATCTGGGTTCACTTTGGAAGTTCTTGTATGATCCAAGCATAAGTTGCTATGTAATTGCTTGCAAGTTTTTTGGGTTTTTTTCCAATAAGGACTGGATTATTTACCAGATTTGCTTACAGACCCTTGATCTCCAGATGTCTATACACACATATAGAAGCTCCATCATTAACCAGATAGATAAAAGCCTGTTCTCCTTATTTTTCAGAGTGCTGGGTATTACCAAGAGTGGAATAAATCCAAATCTTCTCAACATTTTGGAAAGAGACCATCTCTGTTTTACAAAACAGAAATAACAGAGATAAAGTCTGTTTATATTTAAAAGTAGACTGAAATTTAGCAAAACATCATTTCAGGACAATGTGGAACTAGAATGTTACAGTCTAGGAATCCTAGAATAGCCTCATTTTCACACGTGTTCTTTGTGGCTTGTATGTCCAATTTATTGATAGAATTGATACAGCAGCAGCAGATTGTAGTGATGTATTCTTCTGTGCAAACAAATTGCAGTTACTTACCTTTGGTTTAATGAAGGCATGATAAGTGAAAATGGATATGAATTTAACTCTTTTCATAGTCGTGGAATTTAAGTGCAGCTGACATCTACTCTGGAATATCATTGTAATCCCATGCAGACAAATGCATTTGAAACCTTATTCTCCCCAAAGATGCTGACCATCCATTTCTGTCTTCACAGGTAACTCTGTATATCCTGCACACCTTCAAAAGTCAGCTCATGAATTCATACGTCCATTTACCTACTAGTCAGACAGTCAGTTTGTTATGAGAGTGAATGGAGCTTGGTTTGGTGCAGGAATGAGCAGAATTAATCAGAGAGTGTTTTCTATCAGACATTTGTCTTGTAGAATGCTATCAAGTTGACTGGAAACAGTTGGAATCCAACCAGTGGACTTTAATATCCTTTTCTGAATTAAACAAATATTAGTATCACAGTTATAAATATGGCAGTGAAGGAATAGTTGGTTTATTTGTAATAAATCTGGAGTAGCTCTACATGCATATGCCTGCTTATGGAATTCATCTCACCTAGAGATATACCTTTAAGCATGCCTTCGATTCTGTCTTCCATCTTAGTTTCTTCTCAATAGGGAGGGGGAGAAAAAAAAAGTAACAGGTATTTTTACAGAATGGTTCATGTGAGTATCTTAGACATCTGCTACACGATGAGATGAGTGATGCCATAGAAGTGCCCATTTTTTCCTTCCTTTTCCCTATTCAGGATGTGTAGAATGATAAGTTCAGGAGGCTGCAGCCAGGGCCTGTCCCTCTGGCCCTGAGCCAGGTGGGCAGAGAAGACCTAGAGATGGTAGCCGAGTTCAACCAAGAGTCCGGATGACCAGGAGAGTTCATGGTGATGAAGCAGGTATGAGGTCAAGCTGAGAAGTCAGCCTGCGGGTCAGAGTCAGGATCAGGCCTGGTGAGGGTAACCAGGGACAGAGACAGTCCAGTGCCTACTGGGCAGGCCCAAAGTGACAAGATAGGTCCAGGGTCAAGCTGGGAAGTCAGTCCACGGGGCACGGTCCAGAGCAATGGAGTCTGCACGCTGAGCTGAGCTGAGCTGAGCTGGAGATCAGTGCTCCTCTAGGGTAGCTCAGACAGAAACTGAAGGCCCAGGGTTGAGCTTAAATGGGGCTCCTGGGCCCATGGGCAGGAGGTGCAAGTGGCTGCCTCAGGCGAGGATGATCAGGCCCATTAAGGCCTATTAGTGCCCTCAGACCCTGGAAACAGTAGTAATTGAAATGCTCACTAGCATATGTAATTTTGATTTAAGAATTCAAAGAACTGGGAAATGTTACTACCTCTTTAAGATCTGTCAGAGACTATTTCTTCTGTTTCCAGTCCCATTTAGCCTACTTCCCACTAACAGCTCTTGAACATTGATACCTATATATTTCCCATTATTAGACTGTGACTTGGTGGCATTCATAGTGCTCCAGCTTCACACTGGAACAATCTAGGTAGATAATGTATGTTACAGCTGGTTTGGGATAACACAGACAAGTGATTACATTTCAGAATGGCATGTTGGATGAAATCAGTATTGTCCTCGTTGACCAAAGGAAGTAAGCTGTTCACCGCTAGCGGGAGCATATGATCATGATCGGTTTTTGCCAGTTGTTCTCCAGAGCGTATCAAGACAAGATTGCTTACCTAATGTGAACAAATATCTGAGCAAAACGGCAGGAGAAAATTACACCACAGTAGCTGAGTTCCTCCTCCTAGAGCTAATCAACAAGGCAGAAGCACAGCCCACTCTCATTGTAATGCTTTTAATTATTTACCTGATGACTGTAGTTGGAAGTCTGGGCTTGACCGCATTAATAAGGATTGTCTCCCCAAACCACCCTCCCAAATAGCTTTTCCTTAGCCATTTGGCAGTCTTAGAGCTCTGCTGCTCAGTCATCACCCCCAGGACTGTGGCCAGTCTCTTAGCAGAGAGCAAAGCTGTCTCATTTGGTGGCTGTGCTGCCCAGATGTACTGTTTCTCTACATTTTGCACCAACGAATGTTTCATTCTGGCTGTGATGGCATATGACCAGCTGGAAACCACTGCCATACAAAGCTGTCATGTCATGAAGCCTCAGCATCCAGCTGTGACTTGGTTCTTACTCTTGTGGGTCTCTAATCTCAATGATACACAGCAGCTGTGCCTTTTGGGTGTCCTTCTGCCATTCCAGCATCACCAGTCACTTCTGTGGTGTGGTACCCCTGATCTGTGCTATCTCCTGCTCTGACATCGGGGTTAACAAGATCATCCTCGCAGCATTTTGCATCTTAGGTGACATCTTCGTCATACTGCAGGTACGCATTTTGCTACATCTACATCATCTCTGCCATCCTGAGGTGTCACTCCAGCGAGGGAAGGCACAAAGCACAATAAAACCTCCAAAGGAGTTGGAACAGGTGCTTAAAAAATTAAAATGATGAGTACAGCTGTTCATGGATGAATTTATTCTGAAATAATTGCTCGTTATGCAACAGAAGTAGGAGAAAAGTGAATGCAGAAGTGAAGAAAGAAATAACTGTACTATTAAAGACTTTTCTGCAAGAGCAAGAGCTACAGCTTTACTGTGAGAAAGTACAATTGTGACCCTTTTGAATGCGATTAGTTTCACCTAAGTTTTTACTTTCAAGTTTGATGCCTTCAAGACATCCCAGCTTTGTTTTCAACTGTTGCTAACTAGTACCAGTTCAGCAGTATCACTTCCATGTTCTGTTTCCATTCCCTTACCTCATACATCCTTGTAGTCTTTTTTTTCCTGACTCCCAGTCTGAAGGTGATCATTAACCTTTTAGCAAAAGTGGGTCACATTCATCAGGCACCTTAAACTGTTTACAGTATTAGTGATGTGGGCGACTCGAGTCTTCCATGCAAGAACAAAGTTACCACACAGCAGGTGGTCCTGAGGGACAGCCTACCCTCTTTTGTTGTGGGTGAATATCCTTGAACCAATTCACATTCATCGCAGGCTAAAAATGTGCACACAGAAGAATTTTTTACAAATGCCGAGGCTGGGATTCATCTTACCTAAGTTTAGACTTCTGTTAATGAGCTGCCAAAGCATAAACCAAACTTGTAGGCTCTTTCTATAGCTCATGAAGGCAAATAAAAGTCTGTTTGCCTCCATAGTTTGATCACACCTGTCTCTGTCTCCCTTGAAAGGTCTATATTTATATCTATGAATTACAGGAAGAGTGTAGAGTGACCAGCTCAGGTTTATGGAATTATTTCAAGTCCACGTTAATGCAGCTTAATGCTGCCCTGAGTTCTGGTTTTGGATCACATTCCATCTGACTCAGGGAGCTGGCTCGTAGAGAACAAAAAGCCACTGGCTTCAGTAGAGAAAGACTTCAGTCACATGGCCATGGAAGTAGCACAGAGAAGGAAACGGAACCTGCTATAACACTGCCTCAATACACAGAGTTATTAGACAAATGGGTGTAAGACCATTTTTCCCTATCCTTCGGAAGGACTGCAAGTAAAGGTCCCATAAAAAGCTACACTCCCTCTCACTGGGGGTCATCACTCAGAGCAACCCATTCTGCCCATCCTGAACCACTTAGAGCCCTTAATGTGTAAACGTAGAGTCTGAGGAAGAAATATGTTCCACTCTTCCATATCCATAGATTTATCATTAAGACTGACAGGTGTTATTAAACAATAACCAGTCAGTTCCCAGAGCAACTCTGGCAGCATCTAGAAGTACAAATTTTCTGCAAGCAAACATTTTCATGCTTCCTAGAATACCATGGAGGTTTCAGATATTCCTGACAAAACTCTGAGAGAGGACTACAGCAAAGAAAGATAAATAACCCAGACAAGCAATACCTGTTGATCTACTTTTAACCCAGCTATCTCCTGAACACCACGGCTTTCACGTAGTCTAGACGAGAACTCCGGAAGCCATTACATTGCCAGTCTAATCCAGTCTGGAAGAGGACTCGGTCCAATGCAAATACATTGCAGACCTCATGGTGCAGCCCAAACAGACGAGCTTCCCTCACTCATCATCTTACACAAGGCACTGCACATTCATTGTCCCAGGAGTCGCCCCCACTCCACAACACGAGCAGCCACTGTAAGCACAGTCTAACCGGGGCTGCGTTACCTGGGACATTTCTGCCTGCCTAAGCCCCACTGATGACTTTCCCTGCTAGGGACAGTCAGAGCAGTTCACTCTTCAGCTGAGTAACACAATTCAGCTCTCTGCTCTGAAGGCCAACAGTTTGTCGAACAACCTCAAAGCCCTCGAAGTAGCACAAGTAAGCTAGCTTTTCTGGCAGGTAGAGATGTCCTTAAACTCCTGCCAGAATCAGGGGAAGGGTCTTTGTTCATATGTCTCAAAGGCTCCTCAGCTTCCCAGAACAGCTGTCTTCATCATCTTATCATAAAGCAATTTCAATAAGTGTCCAGTGATATTGCAAGAACAGAGAGAGGTTAATGGCAAACTGTTTACTAAAGCACGATATCTATGTCAACATCTTCCAATAGACCATTATTTTTCTTTTCTTCAAAAGAGTTAATTATTCAAGGACCTTAGAAGAAAAATATATGTGGGATTAGGTGCAAGTGCAAAGGCAGTGTTAAGGCAGAGGCACCAGAACTCTAAGCAAATCACCAGCGATTACCTACTTGAAGAATTTTCTATCTGCATTTGAAGAAAAATCTACCCCGATGGATGGACACACAATCTGAGCCTGGATGGTCCACAGATGAACAGGTTATCACAGCAAAATATATGCTCCACAGATGAGCAGGCTGCCTGAAACTAGATGGTCCATGAGACAAAGAGGTTATCTAACAAAGGACACGAGTCCAAGGGTGGATGTGTTATTAGAGACAACAGGAGTCTTCTGTGGAAAAACCAGCTAACTGTGTATCAGGACTGTGCATTTTAATTTAGAGGAAGAATTATCAAGTTTGATCATAATTAATAACAGAGGTGGATTCACATTCAGATGGCATACTTAAACTCCACGGAGTTGCACTGCAGTTCTTCAGAATCAGATAAGCAGAACTGATTCCTCTGATATCTTACACTGTACTGCTATTTACATGAATATGGTCTTATTATTATTAAAAGAATTTATATTAAAGTTTGCAGTCTAAAGCTTTGTTAAGCTTTGTTTGTGAGTTGATAGGGACAGACAGGTTCACTGAATTTGCTAGGATACTTATGTCATCAGTTTCACTAGTAAAAAGTAGTAAGAGCAGGGAATGAGACGGGCATGTCCTATAATCAATGACAACAAAGACACCCTTAGAGGATGATTCCTTCTGCTTATCACACTTATCTTAAGATGGGATGAATTGTCCTCTAAAGGTGATATTGCTTCCTTTGTCTATAGGGGGAGCCTAGAATAGATGTTGACTGGACCCCTAACCACGGGTAGGGGAAATTAATTCACAGAAAGATTCTTCATTACAGTGCATCTGCTGAGACTCCTAATTAAGGCCTGGTGTCTTGCAGGAGATCTAATTTACAGACATTAAACTGCATTGAGAGTCATAAATACACCAAGTACTTCAGTAACACCATTTTTCTGAAGAAAGAATTCCGAAGCGGCAAGCTGAGTGTTAGAATATCACATTTCATATTGAAGTTGTTTCTCAGCGTGTCACTCCACTAATGTTTCACAACGCCCAGGCTGCAGGTCAGCTGCAACATATAGGGAAAAGAAGGAGCTGTTGCTCCAAAGGCAGTACTGAATTGCGTAGTTCTGCAAACATCGAAGCAAATAACATTTATCTGGGCATTTATCCGGAGCAGGGAGGGGCTCTACTGCAAGTCTGAAGTCCTAAAGTTTTTCTATTTAGATAAATCGTCTGATTTGTTTCAGTAAGATGTCTTTGAAGTGAAGAAGGAAGCTACTCACTATTACGAAGGTACATGAAATGTTTGTAGCTTTTGAAATAAGAGTTTATTTCTGGGATCAATATGGCCTAAAATATCTCGCACCTTCATGCAAGGAAGGTAGGCCTATTTCTTCATTTTAGAGATCAAAAAGATCATTTTCAATCTGCAGATGGAATCATAGAATAATTTAGGTTGGGAAGGATTTCTGGAGGTCATCAAGTCCAACCTCCTCCTCAAAGTGCTGAGTTACGAGTGCTGAGGGAGCTGGTGGACGTTATTGCTAAGCCACTCTCCATCATCTTTGAAAGGTTATGGAGAACAGGAGAGGTGCCTGAAGACTGGAAGAAAGCCAATGTCACCCCAGTCTTCAAAAAGGGCAAGAAGGAGGACCCAGGGAACTACAGGCCAGTCAGCCTCACCTGCATCCCTGGAAAGGTGATGCAGCAGCTCATGCTGGAGGCCATCTCCAAGCATGTGGAGGACAAGAAGGTGATCAGGAGTAGTCAGCATGGCTTCCCCAAGGGGAAATCATGCTTAACCAATCTGATTGATAGCCTTCTGTGATGGAACGACTGGCTGGGTAGATGAGGGGAGAGCAGTGGATGTTGTCTCCCTTGACTTCAGCAAGGCTTTTGACACTGTCTCCCATAGCATCCTCATAGACAAGCTCAGGAAGTGTGGGTTAGATGAGTGGACAGGGAGGTGGATTGAGAACTGGCTGAATGGCAGAGCTCAGAGAGTTGTGATCAGTGGCACAGAGTCTAGTTGGAGGCCTGTAGCTAGCGGTGTCCCCCAGGGGTCAGTCCTGGGTCCAGTCTTGTTCAACTTCTTCATCAATGACCTGGATGAAGACACAGAGTGCACCCTCAGCAAGTTTGCTGACGATACAAAACTGGGAGGAGTGGCTGATACACCAGAGGGCTGTGCTGCCATTCAGAGAGGCCTGGACAGGCTGGAGAGGTGGGTGGAGAGGAACCTCCTGAAGTTCAACAAAGGCAAGTGCAGGGTCCTGCACCTAGGGAGGAATAACCCCATGCACCAGGACAGGGTGGGGGCTGACCTGCTGGAAAGCAGCTCTGCTGGGAAGGACCTGGGAGCGCTGGTGGACACCAAGTTAAGCATGAGGCAGCAATGTGCCCTTGTGGCCAAGAAGGCCAATGGGATCCTGGTGTGCATGAGGAAGAGTGTTGCCAGCAGGTCGAGGGAGGTGATTCTCCCCCTCTACTCAGCCCTGCTGAGGCCACACCTGTAGTACTGCATCCAGTTCTGGGCTCCCCAGTACAAGAGGGATGTGGCACTACTGGAGCAAGTGCAGTGAAGGGCTACAAAGATGATTAGGGGACTGGAGCATCTCTCTTATGAGGAAAGACTGAGAGAGCTGGGCCTGTTTAGCCTGGAGAAGAGAAGGCTGAGAGGAGATCTTATTAACGTGTACAAGTATCTGAAGGGAGGATGACAAGAGGATGGAGCCAGACTCTTTTCAGCGGTGCCCAGCAACAGGATGCGAGGCAAGGGGCACAAACTGAAACACAGGCAGGTCCATCTGAACATGAGGAGAAACTTCTTCCCTGTGAGGGTGACACAGAACACTGGCACAGGTTGCCCAGGGAGATTGTGGAGTCTCCTTCTCTGGAGATACTCAAAACCCGCCTGGACGCGATCCTGTGCAAGGTGCTGTAGGTGACGCTGCTTGAGCAGGGGGTTGGACTAGATGATCTCCAGAGGTCCCTGCCAGCCTCAGCCATGCTATACCTCTGTGATTCCGGGAAGGAGAGCTGCTCCGGGCCTAAATCGCAACCATTCAAACTCCTTCCGCAGTGCAGTTCGCCAGGTCAGTTGATAATTTTCCCGAGCTCAGCTACCAGCGGCGCTGGGGCTGCGGCCGCTTTTCCCCGGGCGACGGCGCAAGCGGCCGGGAGCCGCCGCGGCGCTGCCCTGTCGCCGGCGCCTGTCAAACGCGCGCTGCTCGGGGAGGGCCCAGGCCGGGGGCGCCGGGGGTCCCTGGGCGGGTCCGGCCCGGGGTGACGCCGCCCGGCTGCGGCTCCGGCTCCGGCCCGCGTGGGGGCTGCCCGGGCCCTGCAGTGACCCTGCGGCCGCCAGGCGGCGCCGCCGCCGTGCGCGGGCGAGCAGCGCTGAGGGGCGGCAGGTGCGCGGCGGCCCCGGAGCCCGAAGCGGCACCGCCCGGCCGGGCAGCAGCGGCAGCGGCAGCAGGAGCAGGCAGCGGCGGGCAGCAGGGTCCCGCGGAGGGCTGGGGCCAGGGGGGGCAGCCGGGGCACTAGCTCTGCCGCGGGGGCACCGGGAGAACCGGGCCGGCCCGCGTCTGTGCGCGGGGCAGAGGAGCCGGAGGCCCAGGCCGCCCCTGCCGGGAGCTGGGAGCCGCGGCCGCCGGGAGCCGCGGGCCGAGGCCGGGACGCGCCGGGAGGGAATGGGGGAGCCGCGGGGCGGCGGCGGGGACCGGCCGGGGAGGGCAGCACCGGGGCCCTGCCCCGGGGAGGGCAGCTGCGAGCACTCCCGGGACGCGTCTTCCCTTCCCTTCCCACCGCGGGAGCCGGGTGCGGCGGGGCCGCAGCTGCCGCGCCGCACGGGGACCGGGACCGAGCCCGCCGGAGCCGCCGCCGGGAGCGAGAGCCGCAGGAGCCGCGGCCGCGCCGGAGCTGCCGCTCGGGCCGAGGCCCCGGGCCAAAGCCGCCGGCTGCTGCCCGGCGCCGCGGGCTGGGGCCGCTCTGGTGCGGGGCCCCCGCGGGAGCGACACGGCCAGGAACCAGCCGCTGCCCCGGGCACAGGGGTGGCGCCGCGTCCCGCTGGGGCAGCCCCGGGCCCGGCAGCGGGGAAGGGGGGTCTGGCGCCGAGCCGGCCGCTCGTGGCTATTGCCTGGTGCCGACTCCTGAGCTCAGGGATTTGGGATCAGTGGGGAGCAATTAGCTCAGGCGCATTGGATCAGTGTTGACTAAGGAGCTCATAACTGTTCCATGAATGTTGACCAAGTTGCTGCTGGACATTGACTCAGGACTTAGGAGCTTCTGAAGACTGAATCCAGGCTGACTAAAGAGCTTATGAATACTGAATGCTGTTGACCAAGGAGCTGATGTCTATGGAATCCAGAGTGACTAACCAGCTACTACTGATTCAAGAATTAGAAGCTAATTGATTAATTGTTATGGAAAGTGTTGACAAGGCCACAGATCAGTCACTGTCACAGCTTGGAGATTGAGGTCATCAGTTAATAGTGGAACAGTACTGAACAAAGAGCTGCTGTGCACTGCATCAACGTTGAACTAATTAGTTAAGATATTGTTTAGGAAGCACTGAAAGTCTTGGATGAATGCTGAATAAATACTGGCCCTGGAAAGTGGTGTCTCCTGGTGTTTCCTCCCCCCAAAACTGCTTTTGCACCAGAAGCTATCTCAGATGGGAAGATCAGCCTGGTGCATGCCAGCCTCCCTGCCCTGGGGGCACTCATGGATGGACCCCCCTTTGGGGAGGGACCACACACCCTGCCCCTCCCCACTCCTTTGCCTCCCCCCCCACCCCATAAAAGGGCCCCCTCAGCCTCTGCTTTGGGGCTGGAAACAGCTGAACTCGCCTCCATTTCCAAGTCCCCAAAACGCAGCACTTGGTCTCTGTTTTCAACCCCCAAAACAGCCCCCTGAGCCTCCATTCCTGGCCCCAACAAGGCAGCACTTAATCCCTGCTTGGAGCTCAGACACGCAGGGCTCAGGCTCCCCGAGTAACAAAAGCCGCCCCCTAAGCCGCCATTTGTGGAGCCAGAAACGCAGCGCTTGGCCTCCGTTTTCCACCCCAAAAAGCAGCACTTGGCCTCTGATTCTGAGCTCAAAAACCCAGGACTGAGCTGTTTGGAGGGGCTGAAAACAGAGACCGACAAAGCCGCTGTTCTGGACCCCAAAAGGCAGCACTCACTCTTCGTTTCTGAGCACAAAAGCGCAGGGCTGCGTCTCCCTTTTCAGCCACAAACCAGCCCCCTCAGCCTCCGCTTCTGGCCCCTAAATGCAGGCCTGAGCCTCTGTCCCCAACCCCCAAGCAGCCCCCGAAGCCTCTGGGTGTGACCCCAAACCCAGGGCTTCAGCCTGCCGCTGAGCTCAGAAACACAGGCCTTGGGCACCTGCTCTGGGGCTCGAAGCCAGAGCCTGCGGCCCCACTGCCGGCCCCAAAACTCAGCCCCCCGGCTGCCTCCCCGAGGCTCCCGGTGCCCCCGGCTGCCTCCCCGAGGCTCCCGGTGCCCCCGGCCCCCCGCAGCCCCCACTTGCCCCTCAGCCCCTCCGCTCCCCCCGGGGTCCTCAGGGCCCCTCTCATGCCCAGTCCCACCCCAGCGCCCCGCTCCCCCCAGTGACCCCAGTATTCCCTGGTGTCCCCAGGCACCTCCCAGTGCCCCCACTCACCCTGGTCTCTCCCCTCCCCCCTGTCCCCGCTCCCCCAGGCCGCGTCCCTGGGCAGGGCAGGGCCGGGGGGCACCAAGGCCACGTCCTGGGGGGGGGGGGCAGGGCTGGGCCGGCGCGAGACCCCCCCAGAGCCACAGCTGGCACCCCCAGCCCAGGGAGCCCCTGTTTGCACCCAGCGTCCCCCTTGCCACCCTGCTGACGGCAGGGCGAGGAGCGCGGCCCTAGCGCAGCCCCGCGTCAGCCTCTGCTCGGCTCCCCACGCTCCTCGAGCCCCGCGCACCTCTCCCCGGCAGCTCTCGGCTTCGGGCTGTGCTCAGAGCGCAGGAAAGGCCGTCTCACCTCCGCAGCGCTCCGCTGGCCACGTTGCCCACGCCTCTCACGGCCGTTTGCCCCGCGCTCCTGACGGGGTCGCATGATCTCTCTGTTAAGGCCTCTAAGAGGGTCTTCAGGAGCTCGCTCTGCTCCACCACTTGCTCCTTCATCAGCTGCAATAAAGCCACGGGGCCGCCAGCATCCCGACGCCGTTCACGCCAGGCAAGACGCAGCACTAGCCGCGGCCCGGCACTCCAGGGTCGAGAAGCCCCTCAGCCCCCGACGGGTTCCCCCACAGCCGGGGGCTTTCCCTCCGGGCCGGCCCGGCTGCGGGGCCGGGCAGCTGCCGAAAGCAGAGCCGCGCAGCGCCCGGGGAGGCCTCGCGCATGGCCCGCGTGGGGCGGCACCTCCTGGCAGGAAGCTGCACTCGGGCCCGGGGCCCCCGCAGCTCTGCCGCGGCCCCCCGAGCTCAGCAGCACGTCCCGCCTGGGCTTGGGGTGCCTGGCAAAGGCGGCGCCCAGCAAACACCCCTCCACCTGCCCTCCCCAGCAGCACCAGGCACGAGGGCCACGATGGGCTCGGCGGCACCAGCGACAAGCGCCAGCACGGGCCACTTGGCAGCGGCAAGAAGGGCCCTGGCAGAGCTCTGGCAAGGGCTCTGCAGGGGCCGGCGAGTGCCACTCCCCAGAGGCTTCCTACAGAGCAGGAGCCAGTCGAGGCGCTCCAGCAACACTCGCTGCTGCCACCTTCCCCCAGAAAGGGACGCCCCGAGCAGCCGCTTCTTAGGGAACCCTCCGAGCCCTCCCTGCCCTGCTGCTGCCTCACCTCAGCGGAGAAAGCCGTGGCCGCGAGCCGCAGGTTTGCCGAGCGCCACTCCAGCCACGGGAAGAGGCTCTCCGCTAGGTGCTACGGGACCAGCTCCGCGCCGAGCAGCATGCTGCGCACAAAGCACCAGCGGGCTTGTGACGTGCAGTCACGCGGGACGGCCACAGGCTGCGACTCCCAAATCCCCCCGCTCTGACGCAGACGCTGCTCTGCACCTCAGCAGAGCTCCTGGGCACGCAGCGAGCTCCCAGCAGCCCTTTCCCCGTGCACAGCCCCCGAGACAGGGCACGCCGCATCCCGGCGCTCTCACCTCGCCAGCAGACGCACAGCGTGCCGGCGGTGTGAGCCCGGGGCTCTGCCAGTGATGCCCACGCTCCCTGCTCCCGGAGCAGCCGCAGCCACCGCTCCTCCAGGCACTTCGCCAGCACCAGCTCTGAAGCCTCCGCAAAAAGCCTGGTGGAAAAGAAAAACCAGAGAAGTCGCCAGGCGCACAACTTTGGGGGAACATTTATCTCTAGCGGAGCTAAAACAGCTCAGCCGCTTGGCGAGGCGCTCGTTCACGCAGCCTAAACCCCGCTGAGGGAGAGGCAAAGTACCCCTGAAATGACACTCTGCAGTCGCCAAGGCTCAAGCTAACAGAAAACCGGCCCCTGCCGCTCCTCACCTGCCTGGCGTCTCCTTGCTCCCTGGCTCCCCGAGGGACAGCGTCATCTCCTCCCCCAGTGTCTCCCTGATCTGCCCCAGCAGGCAGGGAAGCAGGAAGGGAAGCAGGCGCTGCACCAGCGCCTCGCTCCGCACCGCCGACACCACCTCACAGAGGGCCTGGGTGATCTACAGAGGAATTCAACCAAGAAGCACCGGGTGAAACAAGGCCTTTGCCCACCATCCACGTCCCCCCACCGGCCTGCGAGGCTTTCACTGGCTCCAGGTCTCACTGCGGCCACAGCCTTGCGGCCCGCCAGCAGCAAACTGTCCTGCCTCCCCACACCGCTAACGCTGCCGCTGCCCCGGCACAGCACCCTGCGAGGCTCCCCGGGCGCTCGCAAAGGGCACCAAACTCCCTCGCGCTCAAGCCCAAGCTGGAAAGCAGACGTGAAGCAGCACCAACGCCTCCGCCGCTGGCCGTATCGCGCAAGGCTCCCGCGCTGCCCAGCTCCCAAGCACAGCACTCGCTCCTCCGGCTGCTCTTTCCAGCTGCCCTGAACTTTTCAGGTAAGTGCACCAGCGTGCAGCCCCCCAGGGCGCTGCTCCTCAGGTTCCTCCGCAGCTCCGCTGTGTCGCTGCAAGGGAACAGACGCTTGCCTGGGAGCCCGCATCCTCGTGCACCTGCGACGTCCTCGCGAGAGGCCAAACGCTCTCCTCGTCTGCAGCAACAGGGTTGCCGAGGCCCGGGCGGGCACGGGGACACGAGCCCCCGAGCCGGCAGCGCTCAGCCTTTCCTGGGGAAAATCCACCTGCTGCCCAGCGGGACCCCCCCACGCAGGGGTGCCCTGGGGCCGGCTCTCGCTGCCGAGGGAAGGGCCAGTGCGCAGACCTGTCCACGCACAGGCGCTTCTCGAGGAGGCTGTCAAGCACCAGCCGTTGGCGAGAGCGGGCCAGGAGCAACAACGCCCGCAGCACAACCCGCCGCGGGGGGCTCTGCCAGGTGCTCCGCAGGCACGTGGAAAGGATGCTCGCCATTTCGGGCACCTGGAAGGAGGAAGGCAACAAAGAACGGCTCGCTGCATCCTTTCCCTGTCCTTCTTTGGGGCCAACAGCCAACAACAGAGAACAACCAAAGGCAAACGGAGAAAACACCTCTCTCACCTCTGCCTGCAGTAGTTGCTCTCTGCACTCCCCCAGGAACGGGAGCATCCACCGCCCAGCGACCCGTGCACACATGGGCCTGGCACACAGCAGGCTCTCCGCAGTGGGCCTCAGGAAGTCTGTGGCCTGGCCTCGGGGGAAATGTTTGCAAACAAGCTGGGGAGAAAGCAGAAACGGAAGAGACCACGTCACAGGTTGCTCAGAAGCAGAACTCACGTCCTGACAACAGCGCTCACACACACACACACACACGCACAAATCATGGCATCTGCTCCTTTTGCCGTGGGCCAAAAGGACAGACTTGTCTCCAGCTCCCTGCTCCGTGCTCACGTCACGCATCCCCACGCAACAGCTCACTTACAGAACTGCGCGAGACCCTGCAGGGAGCAGGGAGACGGGCAGGAGCCCCGCACCGGGCCCCCACCCCGCTTTGCAGGGCCCAGTTACCTTCACGATGCTGACGCAGGTCGCCGGCAGAGACTCGGCGGTGGCAGCATTCAGCCGCTCGTGCAGGGACCCAATCCCTTCAGCTGCCGCTTCCGTGGTCTCGGCTGCAGCTAGCAGAGAGGGGAGTCATGTTCACAGGCAGAGAACCTCCGGCCCCGCGCGCAGATAAAGCGGGACCCAAGGGAGGGCGGCGAAGGCCAGGGCGAAGCCAGGGCCCCCCAACACGGCGCAGCAGGTTTGCGAGCCAGGCAAGGGGCCGGCCGTGGAGGGCGCTGGTCCCTGCCACCGGGGACCACGTCCTGCCCTCAGGCAGCAGCGGGCACCGGCCCTGCGTGCTCTCCTCACCTCCAATTTGCAGCAGGCAGCCGAGGCAGGTCGCTGCCCGCCGGCGGGACGCGGCTGGCACGGCGCTTGTCAGAGGCCCCAGCAGCGCCGCCAGGGAGCCCAACTGCTCGCGGGCATGGCCTCGCTGTGGGAGCAAGAGGCAGCCGAAAAGGTTACTGGCAGCCCCTGCAGCCGCTCGCCCTCTCCTGGCTGCACCCCCCACCCCGAGCCGCAGCCAGGCAGGGGGCAAACAAGGGGCTGCCCCGCAGCCCGGGACACCCCAAACCCAGCGCTCGCCCGGGCGCAGCTCCCTGCTGGGGCCACGGCCAGCGCGGAGGGGGCCAGGCAACGCGGGCGCCCTGCTCACCCTGCGCTCGCAGGCCTCTTCATGAGCACCCAGCAGCTGGACGCACACCCACCCGCAGGGCCCTCTCCCGCTTGCACGCCTGCGCCGAGGCGAGCCAGCGCCGCAGCACCCGGCCACGGGCGCACCTGCCTCACCACGGGCCTCTTCCCGCCCGGCGCCCCTCGCCAGCCCCCTCCCTTCCCGGCCCTGCCGCCTCCACAGCCCCAGGCTCTCCAGGCCCCCCAGCCCTGGCCCAGCAGCCCTTCCCCACGGGCACCTCCCCGCTCAGGGCTCTCGCTGCGGCGCCCTGCACTTGGGCAGTGCCCCTCGCTCACGGCTGCGCCTATGCAGAAGCTGCGGTGCGTCCAGGCAGCTCCGCACGACACTGCGAGCTGCCTGCAAGGAAGCTGCTGCCCATGGGAAAAGCTTGGCTGCAAAACTAGGGCGAGGGCACCTCAAACTGGCACCCTTTCACTCGCTGCCAATTTGGGGTGTTGCACCTGCTTACAGGGAAGCTCCTCTCCTCGGAGCAGCCCCGCGGGCAGGATCCCCACAGCTCTGGCCGCCCCGCTCGGGCAGCGGTGACGCTTTCCCTGCCGCCCCACGGACGCTCACCTGCACCGTGTCCTCAAAGCAGGACTGCAGAAGGGCTCTCAGGAGCTGGCGCAGCGCTCGCAGGGACGGCGCCTGTACACCCTGACACCAGAAAGGGCGACTGAGGCCGGGCACCCCGCGGAGACGCCAACGCAGCCAGCGGCTGCCAGAGCGCGGGGCGCCCGGAGCTGGGCCCCCACCGAGGGGCAGCTGAGAAGGGCCGGCAGGTACCCGCGTGCGTGCGGCAGCCACCACCACATCCCCTTCCTCTTCCCTCTGCTCCGGGTGACGAAGGCACACAACGCCCTCGCAGCACTGAGCCAGGAGGCTGCGCTTTTCCTCCCTGCTCACACGGGGCTGCAGCTTGCTGCCAGCAGAAAAAAGGGACGGAAACCACAAAGAGGCCTTACTAGCGCTCTCCAGAGCGACTCAAAGGACCACTGCCGTTGTCCCCATCCACAGCCCCAAATCCAGTGCCCACAGCCCCAGCCACACCAGCCAGCTGCACTGGGACACGCAGCGACTCCCACAGCCCCACACAGACCCTACCTCAACTGCTCCACGGCCACCACGGCCTGGGGGTGCACCAGGGACTCCGGGGGCTCCTCCTCAATCACCTCCTGCAAGTCACAGGGACACAGGCACAAAGCGGGCAGCGTGCAGGGCTGCGGGAGAACCCTCCCGCCCGACCCAGCCACGCGCTCTGCTGCCAGGTCCCACCGGCACCACCACCCCCACGGCTCCCACCAAGGCCCCGCAGGACGAGGCGGCACCTCCCTGGCGCCCGGACGCACCGCGCTCGCCTGCCACGGCCCTGAGCACCAGCACCCAAGTGCCCCGCCAGCTGGGGAGGCAGCTCAGGGCGCTCGGGACCTTGCGCACGGCCCCACGACACCAGCGCGCCCCTGCGCAAACCCGCCCCAGGCACAGCCCAAAGCTCCCCTGCGCAGTGGCCCTGGCTCCGGGCGCTCACCAGCACCGTCTGCAGCAGCTCCACTCGCAGCTCAGCTCAAACCCGGAGCAGGTGGCCACAGCCCGGACGGCCAGGCTGAGCTCAGCGATGCTCTGCACCACGGAGAGCTTCAGCTCTGCGTCCTGAGGCCAGGGGACAAAAACATGCTTGGAGCTTGGCCAAGGGTGGAAAGAGCAGCACGGCTGGGGGCAATCTGCCTCCAAGCACAGCACCGGCAGCACACTGCGCCCTCCAGCAACCCAGCGCACCCCAGCTCGGCACCTGCGCCCCAGCCAGCAAACCTCCTCTCCCCTCCCGCGAAGGAGCCTCCCGCGGCCAGGGAAGCAGCTGCCCTGGCTGCCGCCTGGAAAGACCCCGCCAACCCTGGCCCAGGGCAGCAGGGCGAGCAGCGCTGGCACGGCTGCAACGGCAAAGGGGTGCACGGGAAGGGCGAGGAGAGGCTGGAGCTGGCGGCAGCTGGCCTGCTCTGCTCCGCGCCCCAGCACCCGCCCAGCAGCCCTCTCGGCACAGCCGCAGGACGCTCCCCACCACGTGGCTCTCAACAGGGGCGAGCAGCTGCTCCCTGGCGGCGCGCAGCGCCATCCTGCTCTAGACACCCACGAGCGCAGCCCGAGTCCTCGCCGGGTTGCTCTGCTGCGCATTCACCGGAGAAGCACCAAGACGCCACCCCACGGCCCCGCTGCGCCCGGCGCCCCCTGCGCTCCCCAGGCGGGAGCTGCCCCGCACCCCACCGGCGCCTCAGCTCCCCGCGCACCTCCCAGCACCTCCCCACGGCGCTGCTCGAGCTCCCGGCAGCTCGGCGCCGGCGGCCGGCACCCACCCCACAGGCGCGGAGCTCGCGCAGGCACGGGCCGAGGGCAGAGCCTCCCTCGCCCCCACCGCTGGCGCTTCACCAACACGGCGGCGGGCAAGCGAGCGCTGCAGCTGCCCCGGCTGGGCAGCTCCCACCCACCAGGCGCCAACCCCCTCCCGCCCTAAAACACCCCACGCGCCCCAGCCCCGCCACGGCCCCTTTCAAGCGCAGCGCTCAGGCGCTTCTTAACACGGGCGCAAACAAAACGCAGCAGCCGCCACCAGGCTGCCGCTGGGGCACAAGTGACAAGAGGCCAGAAGGAAAACAAACAGCGACACCCCAGGCCCTTTACCTGCTGCTGCTGCAAAGTCTCCATGAACCCCTCGACTGAGGACAACGCCAGCTGGAAGCAGCTCTCAGCACAGCAAGACGCAACACAAGTCAGTGCCTGCAACGCACCAGAAAGGGGCAGTCGCTGCGGCCCCAACGCCCAGCCCTGGCCAGCTCCACTGCCCACGCAGGGAGCAAACCTTCTCCCAGGACAGGCGGGGAGAGCTGCCCAGCTGCCACCTCAGCTCCCACCTCAGGCCCATGGTCCAGGCCTCGCTCTCGATGAGCTCCAGCGACGTTCGTGGGAACTAGGGCCAAGTGAGACGTGAAGCAAATGCTCCCCTGCCCTTGGCCAGGGCCGTCTGCGCATCCACACGGCCCCACAGACTGTCGGCACAGAGCTCCCCTTCGTGGCAGCCCCTCTCCCCGCTCGCCCCTCTTGCAACCCGCCTCTCGCTCTTCCCCTAATGCAAAGCCCGAGGAAGCAAAAGCCCTCGCTCTCAGCCCAGCGAATGCCACGGCAGGGCCCGGGCGCCTCCTTTGTGCTCCAACGCCCCAAAGCCTCAGGCCATCGCGCTGACAAGCGCTCGCCAACCCGCCACCATCGCCCTCCGCCAGCCTGGGCGGCTGAAGGCATCTTGCTGCCCCCTCCGCCCCCAGCCTCTTCCCCCCGCCGCCACTTCACCTGCCAGGTGCAGCAGCAGCAGCAGGGGGATCTCTGCAGCCCACCTTGCCCCCATGGCTCCGGGGATCATGCCGGGCACCGGCCTCGGCACCAGCTCTCCCAGCCTCTCCCCTCGCCCTGGCCACAAAAGCTCTGTCCCTGGGGCCCCGCTACTCACCAGCAGGCGAGCCAGCAGCGCCTGGGCAGCGGGCAGAGCGCCCGCGGGCAGAAGGAAAGGCTGCGTGAGATGCTCAGCCCCACCGGACCCTGCCCGTGCCACGGCCCACGGCCCCACGCGGGGCTCAAGGGCACTCCAGCCGCACCGCCTTCGCACCAGCCCTGCCGGGCTCCTGCGGCTCAACAGCTGCCGCCGAAGGCAGCCCCGGCACGGCAGCAACCAGCCCCCGGGCCCCTGGCAAGAGCCGGGTGCAGCTCTGCCCCGCGCTGGCCCGGGCCTCCTGTGCAGGGTTGGCAGGGGACACAGGGACACACGTGGCCCCACTCCCACCCAGCCCCACACAGCACGCCGGCACTTTCTGCTCACCACCTTGCTCCTCAGACTCCAGGGTCTCGGGCACCTCCTCCTCTTCCTTGTGCTCTGCTCTCTCCTGTCTCTCAGCCAGCGCGCACAGACAGCGTGTGACAGTGTGCTCCTTCCCCCCCCCCACTGATGTGCTCTCTCCCCCTCAACCTGACCTCCCTGTAAGCAGCACCTATGAAGTTGAGCGTGCGCCAATTAAGACCCATCTAGCATGCAAATATGACGATGAGTCAATCATCTCCCCCCATAAATAGGGGGCAGCCCAGAGCCCATGGAGCTCTCCTGCACAGCAGCGGGCTGCACTGCAGAACCTCCTCTTGAGCAGGGACACCTCTCACGGTCACTCCTCGAGGCTGAGAGATTCTGACCCTGTCCTTCATGCAGTAAATAACTGAGTGAACCTTGCCAATCGAACCTCGTTAAATCGTTCTTATTTACAATTGAACTTTGTTAAGTCGCTGTCTTACTGCAATAAACGTAGTGCTGCTTCCCTCTTACGAGTGAAGTGCATCACTCCTTTCACAACACCATCCCAGCCAGGCCACAAAACCGGGCACACGGGAAGCAGAGAGACCCGGGCCAGAGCCTGAAGAAAAATCCAGCGCGCTCCCACTAGCGCACAGGGGCCATTGCTCCAGCACAGAGGCCCCGCGAGCCAGGAGCGGCTCGCGCCACTGCTCACACCAGCGCCAGGGCATTCGGCCGCCTAGAAAGCCTCGCTGGCACCCAGGGGCCCCATGGCAGCAGCACAAAAGCTGCCAGGTCACACAGGCTGCCAAACTGCTCTCCAGCTCCCCGGCCAGCCCACAACACAACCCTTTCTCAAATGTAGCAGGACTAATTCATCCCGATGCCATGGAAGAAAAGCCAGGGCCAGAGGCAAGGCAACATCATTGCCTTTCTCTTCCGCATTTCGGAGCTGCGTTTCTGGAGGCCCCAGAAGCCCTTCTGATAGACCCGGGGTCCCTGGGCTCAGCCCTGCACAAAGGCAAAGCAAAGCTGGGCCCTGGCCCACCCTGCTGCAGCCTCCGCACACATGGGGAGACGCAGGAGGATGTGCACACCGAGCACGGGGCTCCCTGGAGACCCCAACGCGGGAAGGCCGTGCATGGCGCTGCTTGGGACCAGACAGCCATGGAGCTGCTTTCCAGGGATGGGGGGGTTTCCCTGGGAACGTGGTCCTGCGGGAATCGCCACTGCAGGCAGAGCGGGGCTGGCTACAAGCAGCCGCTGGGGACGGACAGGGGCAGGCCAAGCTGCCAGCGAGGGCTGCAGCTTCTGCCCAAATCAGGCTGCCTGGGGACCCCATCACCTGCCCCTTTTGCCTGTCGCCACCCAGCAATGCAGCCTGCAGTGCTGCTGGCCCAGGCGCCTTTCTGAGCAACCTCCTGGGGGCTCCCAGACACGGACCTGCTCGGGGACTCATGCCACCCCCATCGAGGGACTCTTTTGGCTTTAAATGGATGAGGCAGCATGGCTTTGACACCATCCGCCTGCTCGCTGGCTTCACTCAGGGGGCTCCCAAAGCAGCACACGGGGCAGGCAGACCTACAAGCACAGGCAGGGGCAGTTCTCAGGGCCTCGACAAGCAGCCTCAAAAGAGGACAAGCTGACAAGGACTAAGCTGCTCTCAAGCTTTTTGGGCTGGGAGCAGGAAGAGCTGGGAGTTCATCTCTGAAACTAAACACGCAGCCAAACCAGGAGATCGCAGTGGTGCAAGTGCCACATGGAAAATCCAGTTAAGGGGCATCTTTGGAGGTCCCAAATCGCATGGCAGAGGTATACTGCAAGAGCACTGATGAAGCGACCCGAAGAAGGGGCAGGGGGCAGATGCGCTTCACACACAGCAGGCTTGCTGCGGGATTTGGACCCTCACCACCACCAGCTTTACTCGAGCCTCTAGCTAGGACCCATCCCAAGCAAAGCGGGCTCCAGTCTCATTGCCCACGTCCACCCACAACTCAGGCTAAAACCAGCGCCCCTGCAGCGCCAGCCCCAAACCCAGCCACAGCCAGCGCAGTCGCAGCTCTGCAGCTAGCGCCCTTGGCTGCTGCGCTGCACAGCTGTCACACTGCCTTGATGCTGGCTAAGAACTCGTACAGAGGGGAACTGGAGGGAAGAGAGACCCCCACTGGGCAGCCCTTTCAGGGGACCGGGCCCTCCTTTGGGCTTTCCTAGTTACAAAGCATGCAGTGGTTGGAGACAAAATCCACTGCTGGTCGGCTGAGGGCGTCTGCTTGGACAATGAGATTTTGAACAGGAAGGCATCGGCCACTTTAGGCCCTCTCCTAAGAATAGCCTTGCCCAGCCCAAAAGGGCCCCTCTTCTCAACTGGGTCCCTCTTCCAAAGAGCTTCAAGCAAACCATCAGCGACCCAGCAACTGCCAGCTCCCACCTCACCCCCGCAGCAAACACGGCTGCGCACAAAAGCCCTAAACACAAACGGCAAAGGAGAACAGGGCAGGGAAAGCGCACGAGGGACCCGACTCAGAGCAAGGTCCTTCCCAGCACGGCAAAATTGAAGATGCTTCCGTCCTCCGGAGCACCGCAGGCAGAAATGGCAGCAGACCTGCTTCTGTGCAGCCGGATTAAATCCTTCAAGCAGCAACCTGGGGAGAAGGCTGGGCCTCGAGTGTCAGACCCACACTAAGCAGGGCGGGCTGCGCTTTGGGAAGCCACAGGGCCTAACGCAGGATTGTTGCCGCTCCGTCACCGGACACAGCCCCTCTGCCCCCCATTTCCTTCCTTTAGGGGTACACGCACAGAAGAAAGGCCCTTTCTTTTACTCCCACAAGTCACATGAAAGCAAGCCTTGGGTTTTACAGCAAGGCCCAAGCAAGGCATGAAGAGGAAGGGACTTCTCAAATAAAAGGGCAACTCCCTGTCTCCAGGTCGGCAGAAACGCCTGCGAGCACTAACAGCCTGATCAAGGAGGGCAAGCAGGCGCCTCGGGACCGAGCGAGCAAGGAAACGCAACGCTCCCCTTGCCTTGACGCTCAAGCTCGCCGAGGAGGAAGGAGGGAGGCCAGACCCCACGGCGTCCAGCTGACCACGGCACAGCGCCAAAAGGGGCTGCAGGAAGAAAGCTTTGGGCAGGGCAGCACCCTGGCACACCGCACATATCCTGCCCTGCATGGCGCTGCCCACCACTTCTCTACAGCCATTACCGCACAGTTATAGTTAAGGACAAAGCCGCGGGGCTGCCTGCTCCCCCCGTACGCACCAGCCACCCAGCCATCAACACGTGGCAAGCACTGCTCTCCGGGCTCGCTCCTGGCAGCGGGGAAGCGCAGCCGGAGCGCGTTACCTTGGGACACCATCACTCCCCAGGGCACACTCTTCCCTGCAGGGCACCTGACCCCAAACTAGCTCTGCAGTGAGTGCAGACGCTGCAGCTGGGGCAGCACTCATGCTGCAGCAGAGTTTTGTGGCTCTGGCACGGACGTGGCTCTGCTCAGCACCCGGACGCCGCCGGGCAGGACTCACACAGCGCAAGTGGCCAGGCACAGAGCTCCTCGCCGGCTGCAGCCCCACACAAAGTGCCCTGGCCTCAGACCACCCCACACAGACCCCTCAGCGCTGGGCTCCTCACAGCGCCTGATCCCAGCCCCGCAGCCTGGGGCCCCAGGGAACAGGCCCTGCTCTGCCCACTTAGGCTGCCTGCACTTGCACCGGCTCATTACTACTTTCAAATGCCCGGCCCATCACCAGCTGTTAAAGCAACTTGCCCAAAACCTCCACGCAGCCTAAACTAGACGCTGCTTTGGGGAAAACTCCTTGGGCCTGGCTTAGAGAGGCTGCCTTTATTCCAGCAGCTGATCCTGGGCGCTACCTACACGAGCCCTCACCCTTTCCACTGCGCTTGCAGCTTCTTCAGCCTTTCAGCCTTCTCAACCCTTTTTTGCCCTTTCCACTGAGAAGCCCCTAATGGAATCACGCTATAGCAAGAGGACTCACTCTGCGCAGAGAGCAAGAAAGGGTTTGTCCTTGATTCCAACAGCAAAGAAACCTTTTCCTCAAAAGCTGCGCATCCCCTGCAAAGGAGATTCACGGGGCCCCAAACTACGGTCAGGAAGCGCTGCTGTATCCAAGTGACTTTCCTTACTACCATCCACACCCAGCTCCGTTTGCTTTAAGGTTATCACTGCCCCTGCAGCAATTTAGTGATCTAGAGGGAAGGCATTAAGTTACGGGTAATCTGAAGGTTGGGCATTCTGCGGTGAATTTATTGTGGGTTTTGTGGGTTTTTTTTAATTTCAAGTTTTATATGCCAGACATGCACAGAATCTCCCTTTAGGCTCAAGCAGATACAAAACAGCTCTGTTGCAGTTTTCACAGTGCCAAGCTCATACATTCCTCCCATGGCATGACCAAATCAAGAGCTGTCCTTTAAGAGAGAGAGAGAAAGAGAGAGAGAGAAATGAATCACTCCCCTATTCAGAACCAGGAGGAGGTAAAAAAAAAAATACCCCAAAGCTTGGGGGGAGGGGGGACAAAACCCCACCCAGCCCACGAAGATATTCTGGTACTAACCCTGCTGGGGCAGCTGCTAACGCAACTGCTTGCCAACCAAAGGGCATTAGCCCAACCAGCGTGTCAGCACAGTTGACCCAGGAAGGCTCGTGCATGCACAGCATGGCGCGCAGTGATTCCCTTTGCCTGTATTGACCTGACAGGGGGTTGGTAATTCTGCTTTGCCTCAACTGCTGCAAAAACAACAAACCTTTTCCGAAAGCCAGGCGGAGAGCTGATGGCATTGGAGCAGCTCAGTCTCAGGGGAGAAATCCAGCAATACCTGACCAAAAGAAAACTGGAAGCACAGGCTCAGTGTCGCTGCCCACATCCCCCCTTCAAAATGCACCTCCCCCTCCCTACCCCCGGCTGTATCCATTCCTGCCCTCCCATGCCACCCCCATCCTCATCCCACCCACATCCACCCACTAGTCTTCCCCTAAAAGGGGGAAAAAACAAACACAAACACACACACACACTGCTTGCTGGTTCACACAACCTCAGGTTTCTCAGGAGGCCTGACAAACTGGACAAGGCAGCAAGGCTGAGCTCTTCCCAAGCACTGTCTGACCTTGGGGACTCAGCAGGACCAAGCCTTTGGGGGGGACCTTGCAGCAGCAGCAAGGACAGGGGAAAAACACTCGAGCGTCTTGGACAAGGAGGAGTTTGAGACCTACACAGGACAGTTACAGCCTAATATTCCTCACTCTAACTTGTAAGGGAGGGAAACAAGCCTTTGCTTTAAAGAAGAGAGGAAGAACCAGACTTGGTGCTTGCTCTGCAGCTCTGCAGGGGATGGGCTGAGCCTGTCCCTGCAGAGCACAGGGCTGGGAGCAGGCTGTGCAGCCAAGACATTCGGAGGCCTGTCTCCTCCCTGCTGCTGCCTGAGCCGTCCGTGGTGGCTGCTCTCACCTGGCTGCCCTGGTCCTTGCTCAGTGCCACGGCCATGGAGGTGAGGAGCTCTCTGGCACAGGCCTTCTCTTTCGCGAGGTGTTACGGCGCCCGGCACAAAGGGGCCCTGGATTTCACTACAGCCTCTTTGAGCAAAGGCAGGAAATGTTAGTGTGTCCTTTCTTTCCTTTCCTCTCTCCCAGGCTTTTTAAGGTCTTCCCATCCTCGGTGAGGGCTTTTACACACAGTCATTCACCCCTCAGGCTGTCAGCTCAGGGTTTTGGGGCGCTGAAAAAGTCAGAGGTTTCAAAGGGAGAGGAAAAGCCAGGGCAGTGAGCCCTTTTGGGTTTCTTCCTCCCCTGGGCTCAGGCTGGGCAGCTGATGGGTAGGACTTGACCAGGTTCCCCTCCAGGGGAGGGGAAAGGTGCCTGCTGAGTTGGAAGGCAACTTAGCCGGGCTTCTGGGGACCATCTTCTCAGGAAGGGAGAGGAATTGCTCATGGTGTTTCTACAGTCTCTTGTAGCTGAGCTGAAGAGCAGCTCAAAGGAGAAGCTCTTCATTCAGAGCAACATAGCCCCAACCTTCTCTGTACAATCTTGTCTGATCTGCTTTTTTATGGGAAAAGCAACTTCGTGACACAGCAATACTCCAAGTTCATCAGGTTGTACCTTGAGACAGCTTTTCCTGGGTTCTTTTCTGTTCATCTTTGGATTTCTCCAGTTGCTTTTACTTTCATGGTCTTATCAACTTCTCAGTAGACAGATGTACACAGCACTTTGAACAGCAGTTCTTGAACTGATTTTCTATTGGGCAGCCTTCTTCAACATAATCACTACCTCCTTTTATACCCTCTTATTTGATTTATGGAAGCAGAATACATAAAGCATATTTGGACACCTTGCACTTGCTTGGAGAACCTTTCCTTCAGCCAACAACATCAATGGTGAGGACCAGGACGCGAGATGGGGGGCAGTCCTGTGAGCCCATCATTGGGTGAAACATGACCCGTTGTGCCTGGAGTGATTTTTGGAGCAGGCATTCATGCCAGCTCCTCTCACAGTGGTTCTATTTTTCAAGTGCTTCTTGGTGTTTCTCCTGTTAATGGGAGAAGGATTTGCAGGAGCACAGAGAAGAGCCTGCTCTCCAGCAGGCAACTGAACTGCTCTGTGACCTTGCCTTCTTCACGGTCATATTTGGCCCTCCAGCAGCTGCCTCATAAACCTGTCTGCAGAGAACTTGCATCCTGTCCCCAGGCAGCCTTTGCGGCAGTGGAGGGGGAGGATATGTTGCCTTTGCATGGGTGCCACCAAAGGTCTGAATTCTTCACCCACCTGAGGGGCAGTTTAAAGAGGGCCCGAGGTGACCACGGGTTATGGTATTTGGCCTGCTCAGAGGGTGCGTGATTATTGGCAGTGGTGGCATCTGCCTGCTCCTTTGCGGGTTTAGCATCTGCCCCTGATTTACTGCCTTGTCCTCTCCTGCTTTTCCCCACTGCTGCCTGTGTCCTTGACCTCTGCCCAAGGGAGGCATGGCGCCGCTGCTTGCAATGCATGCTGCGACACCTCATCAGGGGGCTGCTAAGGTCCTACAGAGGCACATGCTCACCCAGAGGGGCCTCCCCTTGCTCTCTGCCTTCTTCAGGCCACTCCGCAAGCGCTCATGCCCATCGCAGCCACAGTCCCTGGCACTGCAGTCTCAAGGCTGCCAAATGTCACCCCACTGCACTGCAGTTGCAGTTGTCTTTCAGTCACTGGCAAGTCAAGGGCCAGCGAGGACTGGTCAGGGCTGCTCCACCTCTGGGGGGTATCTAGGGTTAAGGCCAGCTCTGCGGCATGCTCCTCTTGCAAGGTTCTTGCACTCTGCTCCTGGGCAAGCCGGCGCATCCGTTGCTCCTGGGGGCAGGAGGCAGCCCTGCCTAGGTGGTTCTCAGCCTTCTTCTGAGGCCTCGTAGGGACAAGGTTACATGTCCACGTGCTCTGCAAATTGCTTGTGCATCCAATGAGCCCTTATCCCAGGCAGGTACATATTCAAGGATCCTGGCAGGGACACCAACCCATAAAGAGAATAGAGTTTGGTCAGTTGGACTCACCTGGAGATTTGACCATGCAGGATGATGTGCACGCTTCATCTTGATGGCTCTGATCGAAATCCAGCCCAGGAAGCTGTTGCTCTCCGATACGTGACAGTGCATGCAGAAGGCTCTCGGACAGCGCGCAGAGGGATGCCACACAGGAACCTAGAGAAAGAGAGCAAAGAAGCTAGCAGCATCCTCATGAGCACACAGAAACAACTCCAAGCTCCTCCAGAAGCACCAGCGTTCTAGGCCACTTTCTGCACGGCTCCCAAAATCCCAGGGGCAAGCCACCGCAGAAGGGCTAAAGGGCTAGTGCAAAGCAGCATGGCACCAGCTCCTGTTACTGCCATTGGTGGGAAACCACACTGGGGCACAGCAAAGGTGCCTCAGGCTGGCCTTGCCTGCAGCTGCGCTATCTAGGGCCTGGCAAAGCTCACTTACCACCATGCCTTGCAGATCAACCACCTTGTAGATGAGTGGAAGGGCCCCACAAGCCCAGACACATTTTCCTACCTGCTCCTACTTCAGCTGGGCTTTTGCAGCTACTCCTCTCCTACTTCTCCACAGAAGCAACTCCCCTAACACTTCCAGCTATCACTCCCAAGAAGGAAAAACCCACATCCTATTTTTGACCTCTGCCAGGGGGTTCCCACAAGTTACTGGCTCAGAGGTCCCACTACAGTTAGTGCAGTCTTTGGCTTTCCTCCTAGCAAAGAGGAACAATTCTGAGCAGTAAACTTGTAGCGAATGAAGGCACAGACTCAAGAAGTGGTGCATCTTGAGACATTTATTGTTTGTTTCTGAGCATATTTATACTAAGTAGTTAGCTGCTTCAGCGGTTTTACAGATACACTTTGCTAAGCCAGTCATCATGCCGATTACGTCACAGGTAGCCAGTCATTACACCGATCACACACACGCTATCATGCCTTGTACTTCGCTCCTTGCTTCTCCTTTCCCATACGCTTTGCTACCTGTAACTCCTTGTACCTCGCTACTTGCTTCTCCTTTCCCATGCGCTTTGCTACTTGTAACTTTCCACCAGTTGAACCCTGTCATGACCCTCCACATCTCCCCCTTCCTTTAATAATTGAAAGGCTAAGGCAGTATGAACTTGCAGGGTCATGACTTGCTTCATGCTCCGGTCAATCATTCTTTGTACACAATTCAATAAGCATGGCACACACATTAGTATTGCAACAAATACAAAAGCTATAATAAGTCCTAGAATCAGGATGCGTTTTAACCAAGGTCCTACAGCAAGCATATTCAACCAAACATTCCCCATACGTTTTTCCCATCGTCTTCTTGCAATTGTTTTGTTAACGCCTTCAATCTTGCAATGCTCGTATGTGTTGACTCAGAATGATCACTCAGATTCATACAACACATTCCCTCAAAATCCTGACAGCCATGGCCTTGGGCCAATAGCAAAAAACCGATCGCAGCCCCATTCTGCAAGGTGGCATGTCTAACTGAATCTGTGTCTGTTAACAGGGCGTTCAAAGCAGTACTAGTAGCATTTGCTTCCTCTGCAAGCCAGCATCCTAATTTGTTAAGTTGTGATAAAGCGGGAGCAGTTCCTACTCCTGTGAAAATACTACTCAAGACACGCTTAGTTGGGTCCCACAATTCTATGTTGCTACTACAGTCTGATGTAAAGCTGTGGGTGGACCGTTTTGTCCGAACACGGGCAGTTCCATCAATTAACAACTTTTCGGGATGGAACAACGTCAGAAGCCCAAAGGTACATGGGCCTCCCACTTAATAGGATACTGTTTTTGTCCTACCGGTTTAGCTCCAGATTTTAGAACAACCTTCACTGGTTTCGCCAATTTAGACCTACCTGGAATTCTGCTAGCCCATACAACTGGTAGTACTGCATCCTATTAAAAGCTATCCAGGCCACTTCTAACATTTTCCCCAGATCTCTCAAATCTGCTCCTTCTAATTTTTGAAGTTTCCTTCCTATGTCTGGAGCCGATTGTCCCATAAAAATTGAAGCTAGCTGCTGGGCTTCCTCTGGTTTCTCAGGATCCAGGTTGGTAGATTTTCTGGCAGTAACTTCTAATCATTCCATAAAAGCAGATGGGGATTCACTCGGTTCTTGTCTGACCTCATTTATTTTGGACCAATTAACTGCTTTTGGCATACCATGTTTTACACTATACAATATCCATTTCTGATATCTTATTAGAAGTCCCCGGGGTCCTGGCAGGTTAGGATCCCACCCCGGGGGGTCTGTAGCAAGAAAATTCTGATCTAGCATCCCCTGCAAATCCCCACCAGCAAGTGCTCCTTCCACTTGCTTCCAAGCAGTGTTTAATACCATCTTCTTTTCAGTATCATCTAGCAGGGTGTCTAATATTACCTGTAAATCATTCCAGTCTGGATCCTGAGTCCTAATTAGAGTTTCAAACACTTCTGCCACTTTCCCCAGATCTTCTCTATAGTTCCCTGCTATTTCCTTCCAGGACCTTAACTCCATTATACAGAAAGGCACTTGAACTGTTACAGGTCCGGTATTTCCAACTGCCTGCCAAAGGGCAGCCTGTAAAACTTCCCCCGCTTCCCCTTGTCGTCCTCTTGTTCTCCTCTCAATCGGGCTAAATCCTTCTGCCTCTTCAGCCTCCCCAACAACATCCTTGACATCTCCCCCACACTTATGTCAGGGGGGCCACCAACAGCTCCAAATCCTCTTCCTCCTCCTGTTTACACTTTAAACACCTCTTCCCGATACTACAAGCAGAACAACACCTTTTCAACTTTTGACCCTTTCCCTCCTTCTCTAGTGCTAGTATCATCGGATCCCTTGGAATCATCCCACAATCTTTCTGCCACTCAGGGTGGTTTCTTAATGCGAAAAACAAATCTACATACATTACTTCATCCCATTTCCCCTCCCTCCAGCAAAACAACATTAATTGTAATATGGTATTGTAGTTCACACTTCCATTCTTAGGCCATTTTTCCTGATCTTCTAAACTATACATGATTACAATGATTACAGTATTCAATTAATTGTTCTCTTGGTAAGTGTACCTCCTGGCGGACCTGCCTCCTCTTTCCAATGCTTTAAAATACATCCCAGGGGTGAATTCTTCAAAATCCCCCCCTCTTTCGACGCTTGGTTACCCATAACCACAAAATCCACAAAACAAAGTCCAATAACGTTCCAAATGTCAAATTGCCACACAAATCAAGCAATGCAGGACTCTAACCCGACCTTTTCAAGAAAGGAATGCCTTTACCTTTCCCAGGGGTCTTGTTCAGAGCTCTTCGGTCTGGGTATCGGAGGTTCTCCCCGAGAATCCCTCGGTGCCGGCTGGAGGTCCTGTGATCCCACGGATCTGACGAGGTTCAGAAGCGGAGTCCCATCTGGGGTGTCAAAACTGTCACCGAAATTGGGAGAAAAACTCCTTAACACCAATGTAGCATTAAGAAGCAGGCATTCTCTTTATTACGGCGCCGGGTACATGGGGGATAGCTCCACCCAACGTGCACACCGTGTGTCGCATCATCTAAAGTTTATATTGCTCTATCCTATGCATATGCATTAAATTTCCAGGAACAATTATACATATTCATTCTATTTCCTAGAACTAATTACTACATTTACATAATCATTATGCATGCGGTCTGAGTCTCTGGGGGTCTTCTGTGGGGGTCTCTGGTGGTGTCAGAAGAGGTGTCACTCAGTGTCTTGCCATGAACTTTGCTCTACTTTTCCATACATGGTCTCAACTTGGCCTGCTTCCTTGTTTGAGGAAAACTGTTTCAGTCCTAATCTTGCCTCCAACTGGCTTCTGCTGGTTTAGCTGTACTTTCTCAGGATGTATCAGTCCCAGTGCACCGGTGTCCTTGGGTATGTTTGTCTGAGGCTCCTGTTGAGACTCCTCCTTGTCCGAGCTGGTAACAGTTCCCCCATGTAGCCAAATGCTTACAAACCGCGACATCTCCAGTCCCCACTTCCTCGTATAGTCTCTGACCTACTTTCGCCCATTCATTGAGTTGAAATGTCCCATTAGCAGGGAAGTCAGGTACATTTCTCGTAATCCAGTCCAGGAGTGTTAGTAACTTTACCTCTGAAATGTCCCGATTGTGCCTGTCCAAAGTAGTCTACAATGCGTCAAGACTTTGTTTCTGTTCTAGGGATAACCTTCCCCCCATGATTCCCAACTGCTCACCTTCATTGAGGTGATGGATGCACGCTCCTTGTAAGGCTTGGAGCCCTGGTTCAGTCTTGTTGTCCCGGTTCAGTCGGGTTTCGCTACCGGATCGACGTCACCTTATTATGCAGAGCTGAGTCCCTGTTCGGGCGCCATTTGGAGCAAATGAAGGCACAGACTCAAGAAGTGGTGCATCTTGAGACATTTATTGTTTGTTTCTGAGCATATTTATACTAAGTTGGCTGCTTCAGCGGTTTTACAGATACACTTTGCTAAGCCAGTCATCATGCTGACTACATCACAGGTAGCCAGTTATTACACTGATCACGCACGCACAATCATGCCTTGTACCTCGCTCCTTGCTTCTCCTTTCCCGTACGCTTTGCTACCTGTAACTCCTTGTACCTTGCTCCTTGCTTCTCCTTTCCCATACGCTTTGCTACCTGTAACTCCTTGTACCTCGCTCCTTGCTTCTCCTTTCCCATATGCTTTGCTGCTTGTAACTTTCCACCAGTTGAACCCTGTCATGACCCTCCCCAAAACTGAAGGGAAATACGCTGCCTCCACAGAGCTGGCCCAGCAGCAGCAGCAAAAACACTCCTTGTCAAGGGCCTGCAATACAGCTTGCACTCCAGCCTGGGCAATTCCTGCAGCACACCACTGAGGCTGCAAGGACTCCAGGCTGCACCTCCAAAGACCCGAGAGCAAGGAGGGGACTGCCAAAAAAGAGAAACTGCAAGCCTCTTGTCATGCCTAGAGGATTGCCCAGGGCTCAAACAGCTGAGGCTTTTCAGGGTACCTTTGGCACACAGCATTATAAATTGCCTCTCACTGCAGAGATTGCAAAGGGCTCCAACTCTGCAAAACTGCATCAACACCAGGAAGCTGCAGCAGTCCTGGCTCTGCTGAGCACCTTTCCCTCTTGCCATTATCCTGTGCCCTGCAGACACCGCTTGGCCACCGCTGCGTATGACAAAGCACAGAACGCCCCCAGAAGCGACCAACACAGCAAAGCCATTGCCACCAAAGAGAAGGCAGGGCACAACCGAGGGCCCACGCGCTCTGCCACAGCACTCTCAGGCTTTGGGTCCCAGCAAGCTGAGGCCTTTTACTAAGGAACACTTGCCATCAGTACAAACTGCATCTCTGCGTGCTGCCCCTCCTGGGCCTGAAAAGCAGAGCTGAGGCACATGCCCCCACCCTCCGAGATATCCCCAACTTCTTCAGAGCAGTCCTCTCTTGGCAAACACTGACCAGAAGTGGTCAAGCCCCAGGGAAAAGCTGCCGGGCAGCACCAAAGAAGTGTGCGGGACCATCTCCCAAGGGCTTTGGCCAAAGCAGCTAACCCCCTCTGGCACAAAGAGTCAGGGTCCATGCAGAGGACAAAAGGGAACCTTCAAAGAGAGAAGCACATCCCACGCAGGGGCAGGCGCGTCCCCCAAAGCACCAAAAGGCAGTCCTGCGAAAGAAGGACTCATTTCTGCTCACCCAGGCAACACCTCTCTGCCAGACCATCCCACTGCTCCATGCTCACACCTACCACCCTCCTTCCTTCCTTCCTGCTTTAGAGCCACTAAACACCCAGCCCTACTTGCTCCTCCAAACAAAAGGCACCTCCAGCTCTCCACTCAACACCTGCACACACACACCACTCACTCACACATGAAACACAGCAGCTCCCCTGCACAGCATGCTCAAGTGGGCAGCTCCCACACCCACAACCCTGGGCACTGGCAACCTGCACTAGGCCTCAAGTACACAGCCAGCTGCCGGAATTGTTCCAGACAACCAGCCCCAAACTTCTCTCCACAACATCCTCTTCTCTTCAAAGGAAACCGCTGCCCCTCCACTTGGCAAAGCAGCTGCAGCTTTGGGCAGAAGGGCACAGACTGGACCACTAGAGCTTAGCTCTACTGACACCTGGGCAGGGGGGAAGCCAAAGAGCCCTTGCTGCACTTGGCACCTGACAGCAATTCAGCCCGGGCAGCTTGGGAAAACTGCACACAAAAGCCATGCTCCCCAAAATACTGGGCTCACACTTGGGAGCCCTCTGTCCTCTCTGACCCTGGCAAGCCCCTTGGCACACCCCTACAGCTCCCCTGGCTGCTCCCACCTCACGGCAGGCTCTCCCTCACAAAGCCATACTGCAACTTCAGCCTGACATGCTCTGGGGAGTCCTCAACTCCTCTGCCCTGCCCCACCAGCCCCCACACCCCCACTCTCCACCAGTGCCCCAGGCAGGCCTCAGCACCCTCCCTCCCACACCTTTAGGGCACACTACCTTCAGCTGTCCCACCTCAGCTGCTGGGGGGGTCAAACAGGCAAGACAGGCTGACACAGCAGGACAACAAGCCCAGCACATGTTAGCCTGCCTGCCTGCCTGCAGCAAGCTTGCTCTCACACTGCCCCATTTGCACTAAATGGCTTCCATGCACAGGCTCCTTGCCAAGCTTCTTTCTTGCCCTCCCTGGCTGCTCTCCCCTCTCCTCTAGCCTGCTCTTCTACCTTTTCCCCAAACAAACACCAGCACTCAAAAATCACAGCAATCCTGCTCTCAAGCTCAAGGTGCTCCCAACACTTTTCTCCTCCTGCCTCCACCTGACATGTGGTGCCCCAAGGAACCATCCCCTTTACTGGGACATGGTCAACTCACTTGACTCCAGCAGGCAATACATACTGCCACTTCTCCCTGGCATAGGCCACTCCACCTGCTCTTCACTTCCACATTAATGCCCCAGTGACCACCTGCCTCCCACCTAGGGGGCTAGGCCTCCAAGCTTCTGAAGCCTTTTAAGGCTTCTTCTTTCCTCAACTCCAAGACTTGTGTACAAGTACAGCAACCAGCCCTGCTAGCCTTCATTTTCCAGGCACAAAAGCACCTGCCACCCCCCACCTTTGCTCCAGCCACCAAGCCACCCTTGCAGCCCTCTCTGCAACTGTACTTTACAACAGGGCTATCACCCCCCCCCCCACACACACACACCCTCCTCCCTCAGCAGCACCAGGCTCTGACAACAGTGTCACTCAACAGGTTGCCAAACCCCTCCTTGTCTCCACAACTCTGCCCAGAGGAGATATGCCAAAGAGGTGGCTTCAAGGACTTTAGTCCATTCCCTCCCCCTCCGCCCCCCTCTACCACCCATTTGGCAGCTCCAAGTTACAGGAGCGCTCCTCATTTTCCAGAGAAACCCCTCTTGTAAAGGGCAACCTACTGGCACAAAGCACATCTGCTTGGGTGCCAGGGGCCCTGCCTGCAGGCACTAGCTGCCACCTGGCATCCTGGGCAGCAACAGCAGCACTCCTTCTCCCCCACCTCTTTGGCTTCTCAGCTGTGCACGCCACATGCCAGGGCTGCCCTGGGGGCAAGGCACCCCAGCAACACATGTCACACCTGCAGCTGCCTCAGCTCATCAGCTGCTGACAATCTTAAGCATCTGCCTTTGGGCAAGCCACCTGCACTACTTGGGCTCCCTGGCCTTGCTGGGACACTCCCTTGCATGGACAGCACTACCCCCAAATCCCCACCAGGCAACACCCGCCCCCACCTCAACAGCACAGACAAAAGCCCTCCCCATCTGCCCCTGGCAAAAGGAGAGCGGCCCAACTTCTTAACGTCATGCCACCCCCTTTCACTTCCAAAGGCTTTCCTCAGCTCCCAAGAAGGAGCAGCCCTCCACTCCACTCCTGCCATCACTGATCCCCTGACCAGCAGCAAGGCTTGCTTGGGCACACACAAGCCACACCTCTGCTCACTCTAACCCCCAGCCTTCTCCCTGCTTTCATACAGCATCAGCTCTGTTCATCCCGCCACCACCATAAACATAACCTGCCCTCCCAGAACTCTTCCCTTCTGGCCAGCTGTCCCTGCAGAGCAGCCAGCAGCTCACTCTCAGCTGAGCTCACCTCCTATTTCCAGGCATCTTAAGAGCAGCTTTTAAGCTCTATCTACTTTGTCAGTCTGGGCAGCAAGGCTGAGCTTCAAAAAAGTTACCCAGATAGAAGCAGAATTACCCTGGCACACCTGCAGTCCTGCTCCAGCCTCAGGTGGGCACCAGCTCCTTGTCAGTGCAGCCATACTCCAGCCAGCAAGAGCAGCTCATCCCTGCAGATCACCACCGCAAACACCACAATGCTGAAAGAGAGATTATCAGACACGTACAGCAGTCCCAAGCTCCTGGCAGAACTCGCTGAGGAGCACAGGCACATCCTCTTCAAGAGGAGGCAAGCGCACAGCAGACCACGGAAGGAAAGAGAAGCTGCTGCAGTTTCTTGGCTTCGGCCAAGAAACCACCACTGGGAAAAGGGAACCCTCTGCCTGCCAGCTGCTTCCACCTCCAACACAGATCTGACCAAGTCAACTGCTCCCTACCCACAGGGGGCAATGTGGCCCCAGAGGCATTCTTCTCCCAGCGACACATTAGAGTCCTAGGCCCAAACCAGAACTAAAACCATTGCCAGTGGGGGTACTTCTGGCCTGGCATCCAGCTCCTTACACTCACTGCACCAGGCCCAGGCATGCTCTGTGCCTTACCAAACCACCTAGCACCCCTTCCTTTTGTAACCTAAAAAAAAAAAAAAAACACGGTTAGACGCTTTAACGGTTAGACGCTTTAACGGTTAGACGCTTTAACGGTTAGACGCTTTAACGGTTAGACGCTTTAACGGTTAGACGCTTTAACGGTTAGACGCTTTAACGGTTAGACGCTTTAACGGTTAGACGCTTTAACGGTTAGACGCTTTAACGGTTAGACGCTTTAACGGTTAGACGCTTTAACGGTTAGACGCTTTAACGGTTAGACGCTTTAACGGTTAGACGCTTTAACGGTTAGACGCTTTAACGGTTAGACGCTTTAACGGTTAGACGCTTTAACGGTTAGACGCTTTAACAATTAGACGCTTTAACAATTAGACGCTTTAACAATTAGACGCTTTAACAATTAGACGCTTTAACAATTAGACGCTTTAACAATTAGACGCTTTAACAATTAGACGCTTTAACAATTAGACGCTTTAACAATTAGACGCTTTAACAATTAGACGCTTTAACAATTAGACGCTTTAACAATTAGACGCTTTAACAATTAGACGCTTTAACAATTAGACGCTTTAACAATTAGACGCTTTAACAATTAGACGCTTTAACAATTAGACGCTTTAACAATTAGACGCTTTAACAATTAGACGCTTTAACAATTAGACGCTTTAACAATTAGACGCTTTAACAATTAGACGCTTTAACAATTAGACGCTTTAACAATTAGACGCTTTAACAATTAGACGCTTTAACAATTAGACGCTTTAACAATTAGACGCTTTAACAATTAGACGCTTTAACAATTAGACGCTTTAACAATTAGACGCTTTAACAATTAGACGCTTTAACAATTAGACGCTTTAACAATTAGACGCTTTAACAATTAGACGCTTTAACAATTAGACGCTTTAACAATTAGACGCTTTAACAATTAGACGCTTTAACAATTAGACGCTTTAACAATTAGACGCTTTAACAATTAGACGCTTTAACAATTAGACGCTTTAACAATTAGACGCTTTAACAATTAGACGCTTTAACAATTAGACGCTTTAACAATTAGACGCTTTAACAATTAGACGCTTTAACAATTAGACGCTTTAACAATTAGACGCTTTAACAATTAGACGCTTTAACAATTAGACGCTTTAACAATTAGACGCTTTAACAATTAGACGCTTTAACAATTAGACGCTTTAACAATTAGACGCTTTAACAATTAGACGCTTTAACAATTAGACGCTTTAACAATTAGACGCTTTAACAATTAGACGCTTTAACAATTAGACGCTTTAACAATTAGACGCTTTAACAATTAGACGCTTTAACAATTAGACGCTTTAACAATTAGACGCTTTAACAATTAGACGCTTTAACAATTAGACGCTTTAACAATTAGACGCTTTAACAATTAGACGCTTTAACAATTAGACGCTTTAACAATTAGACGCTTTAACAATTAGACGCTTTAACAATTAGACGCTTTAACAATTAGACGCTTTAACAATTAGACGCTTTAACAATTAGACGCTTTAACAATTAGACGCTTTAACAATTAGACGCTTTAACAATTAGACGCTTTAACAATTAGACGCTTTAACAATTAGACGCTTTAACAATTAGACGCTTTAACAATTAGACGCTTTAACAATTAGACGCTTTAACAATTAGACGCTTTAACAATTAGACGCTTTAACAATTAGACGCTTTAACAATTAGACGCTTTAACAATTAGACGCTTTAACAATTAGACGCTTTAACAATTAGACGCTTTAACAATTAGACGCTTTAACAATTAGACGCTTTAACAATTAGACGCTTTAACAATTAGACGCTTTAACAATTAGACGCTTTAACAATTAGACGCTTTAACAATTAGACGCTTTAACAATTAGACGCTTTAACAATTAGACGCTTTAACAATTAGACGCTTTAACAATTAGACGCTTTAACAATTAGACGCTTTAACAATTAGACGCTTTAACAATTAGACGCTTTAACAATTAGACGCTTTAACAATTAGACGCTTTAACAATTAGACGCTTTAACAATTAGACGCTTTAACAATTAGACGCTTTAACAATTAGACGCTTTAACAATTAGACGCTTTAACAATTAGACGCTTTAACAATTAGACGCTTTAACAATTAGACGCTTTAACAATTAGACGCTTTAACAATTAGACGCTTTAACAATTAGACGCTTTAACAATTAGACGCTTTAACAATTAGACGCTTTAACAATTAGACGCTTTAACAATTAGACGCTTTAACAATTAGACGCTTTAACAATTAGACGCTTTAACAATTAGACGCTTTAACAATTAGACGCTTTAACAATTAGACGCTTTAACAATTAGACGCTTTAACAATTAGACGCTTTAACAATTAGACGCTTTAACAATTAGACGCTTTAACAATTAGACGCTTTAACAATTAGACGCTTTAACAATTAGACGCTTTAACAATTAGACGCTTTAACAATTAGACGCTTTAACAATTAGACGCTTTAACAATTAGACGCTTTAACAATTAGACGCTTTAACAATTAGACGCTTTAACAATTAGACGCTTTAACAATTAGACGCTTTAACAATTAGACGCTTTAACAATTAGACGCTTTAACAATTAGACGCTTTAACAATTAGACGCTTTAACAATTAGACGCTTTAACAATTAGACGCTTTAACAATTAGACGCTTTAACAATTAGACGCTTTAACAATTAGACGCTTTAACAATTAGACGCTTTAACAATTAGACGCTTTAACAATTAGACGCTTTAACAATTAGACGCTTTAACAATTAGACGCTTTAACAATTAGACGCTTTAACAATTAGACGCTTTAACAATTAGACGCTTTAACAATTAGACGCTTTAACAATTAGACGCTTTAACAATTAGACGCTTTAACAATTAGACGCTTTAACAATTAGACGCTTTAACAATTAGACGCTTTAACAATTAGACGCTTTAACAATTAGACGCTTTAACAATTAGACGCTTTAACAATTAGACGCTTTAACAATTAGACGCTTTAACAATTAGACGCTTTAACAATTAGACGCTTTAACAATTAGACGCTTTAACAATTAGACGCTTTAACAATTAGACGCTTTAACAATTAGACGCTTTAACAATTAGACGCTTTAACAATTAGACGCTTTAACAATTAGACGCTTTAACAATTAGACGCTTTAACAATTAGACGCTTTAACAATTAGACGCTTTAACAATTAGACGCTTTAACAATTAGACGCTTTAACAATTAGACGCTTTAACAATTAGACGCTTTAACAATTAGACGCTTTAACAATTAGACGCTTTAACAATTAGACGCTTTAACAATTAGACGCTTTAACAATTAGACGCTTTAACAATTAGACGCTTTAACAATTAGACGCTTTAACAATTAGACGCTTTAACAATTAGACGCTTTAACAATTAGACGCTTTAACAATTAGACGCTTTAACAATTAGACGCTTTAACAATTAGACGCTTTAACAATTAGACGCTTTAACAATTAGACGCTTTAACAATTAGACGCTTTAACAATTAGACGCTTTAACAATTAGACGCTTTAACAATTAGACGCTTTAACAATTAGACGCTTTAACAATTAGACGCTTTAACAATTAGACGCTTTAACAATTAGACGCTTTAACAATTAGACGCTTTAACAATTAGACGCTTTAACAATTAGACGCTTTAACAATTAGACGCTTTAACAATTAGACGCTTTAACAATTAGACGCTTTAACAATTAGACGCTTTAACAATTAGACGCTTTAACAATTAGACGCTTTAACAATTAGACGCTTTAACAATTAGACGCTTTAACAATTAGACGCTTTAACAATTAGACGCTTTAACAATTAGACGCTTTAACAATTAGACGCTTTAACAATTAGACGCTTTAACAATTAGACGCTTTAACAATTAGACGCTTTAACAATTAGACGCTTTAACAATTAGACGCTTTAACAATTAGACGCTTTAACAATTAGACGCTTTAACAATTAGACGCTTTAACAATTAGACGCTTTAACAATTAGACGCTTTAACAATTAGACGCTTTAACAATTAGACGCTTTAACAATTAGACGCTTTAACAATTAGACGCTTTAACAATTAGACGCTTTAACAATTAGACGCTTTAACAATTAGACGCTTTAACAATTAGACGCTTTAACAATTAGACGCTTTAACAATTAGACGCTTTAACAATTAGACGCTTTAACAATTAGACGCTTTAACAATTAGACGCTTTAACAATTAGACGCTTTAACAATTAGACGCTTTAACAATTAGACGCTTTAACAATTAGACGCTTTAACAATTAGACGCTTTAACAATTAGACGCTTTAACAATTAGACGCTTTAACAATTAGACGCTTTAACAATTAGACGCTTTAACAATTAGACGCTTTAACAATTAGACGCTTTAACAATTAGACGCTTTAACAATTAGACGCTTTAACAATTAGACGCTTTAACAATTAGACGCTTTAACAATTAGACGCTTTAACAATTAGACGCTTTAACAATTAGACGCTTTAACAATTAGACGCTTTAACAATTAGACGCTTTAACAATTAGACGCTTTAACAATTAGACGCTTTAACAATTAGACGCTTTAACAATTAGACGCTTTAACAATTAGACGCTTTAACAATTAGACGCTTTAACAATTAGACGCTTTAACAATTAGACGCTTTAACAATTAGACGCTTTAACAATTAGACGCTTTAACAATTAGACGCTTTAACAATTAGACGCTTTAACAATTAGACGCTTTAACAATTAGACGCTTTAACAATTAGACGCTTTAACAATTAGACGCTTTAACAATTAGACGCTTTAACAATTAGACGCTTTAACAATTAGACGCTTTAACAATTAGACGCTTTAACAATTAGACGCTTTAACAATTAGACGCTTTAACAATTAGACGCTTTAACAATTAGACGCTTTAACAATTAGACGCTTTAACAATTAGACGCTTTAACAATTAGACGCTTTAACAATTAGACGCTTTAACAATTAGACGCTTTAACAATTAGACGCTTTAACAATTAGACGCTTTAACAATTAGACGCTTTAACAATTAGACGCTTTAACAATTAGACGCTTTAACAATTAGACGCTTTAACAATTAGACGCTTTAACAATTAGACGCTTTAACAATTAGACGCTTTAACAATTAGACGCTTTAACAATTAGACGCTTTAACAATTAGACGCTTTAACAATTAGACGCTTTAACAATTAGACGCTTTAACAATTAGACGCTTTAACAATTAGACGCTTTAACAATTAGACGCTTTAACAATTAGACGCTTTAACAATTAGACGCTTTAACAATTAGACGCTTTAACAATTAGACGCTTTAACAATTAGACGCTTTAACAATTAGACGCTTTAACAATTAGACGCTTTAACAATTAGACGCTTTAACAATTAGACGCTTTAACAATTAGACGCTTTAACAATTAGACGCTTTAACAATTAGACGCTTTAACAATTAGACGCTTTAACAATTAGACGCTTTAACAATTAGACGCTTTAACAATTAGACGCTTTAACAATTAGACGCTTTAACAATTAGACGCTTTAACAATTAGACGCTTTAACAATTAGACGCTTTAACAATTAGACGCTTTAACAATTAGACGCTTTAACAATTAGACGCTTTAACAATTAGACGCTTTAACAATTAGACGCTTTAACAATTAGACGCTTTAACAATTAGACGCTTTAACAATTAGACGCTTTAACAATTAGACGCTTTAACAATTAGACGCTTTAACAATTAGACGCTTTAACAATTAGACGCTTTAACAATTAGACGCTTTAACAATTAGACGCTTTAACAATTAGACGCTTTAACAATTAGACGCTTTAACAATTAGACGCTTTAACAATTAGACGCTTTAACAATTAGACGCTTTAACAATTAGACGCTTTAACAATTAGACGCTTTAACAATTAGACGCTTTAACAATTAGACGCTTTAACAATTAGACGCTTTAACAATTAGACGCTTTAACAATTAGACGCTTTAACAATTAGACGCTTTAACAATTAGACGCTTTAACAATTAGACGCTTTAACAATTAGACGCTTTAACAATTAGACGCTTTAACAATTAGACGCTTTAACAATTAGACGCTTTAACAATTAGACGCTTTAACAATTAGACGCTTTAACAATTAGACGCTTTAACAATTAGACGCTTTAACAATTAGACGCTTTAACAATTAGACGCTTTAACAATTAGACGCTTTAACAATTAGACGCTTTAACAATTAGACGCTTTAACTGCAAAAACAAGCAAAAGTTACAAATAATTCAGCAACACTCACTCCCAGGTCCTGGCTTAACTCGAGTGTAATGAACCCAAGCTTTGATCCCTTCCACCTTGAGTGCAGTGCAACTAGGTAGGAGTACCCAGAAAGGTCCTTTCCACCTCTCCTGTAAAGGTTTGGAGTTCCACCTTTTTAATGTATACGAAATCTCTCGGTTGATACTGATGGACAGGAGTGTCCAACACGAGCAGTCCTGTCAAAATAATATGCCATCAGAGAGCTGCAAGGACTTCCCCTAAAGAAATCAGATAGAACTTTAATCTGTTTTTCCTTTTACAGGGATCTCCCCTGGAATCAGCGGCGCTTGGTATGGTTTCCCCATATAATACCTCATAAGGACTAATCTTACTCCTAGACCTTGGCTGTATTCTGATTCTTAAAAGAGCCAGTGGAAGGGTCTGGGGCCATCTTAAAGAAGTTTCTGGACATATCTTACTAATCTGTTGCTTTCAAGTTTGATTCATTCTTTCTACCTTCCCACTCGACTGAGGCCTCCGCGGGGTATGTAAATCCCACTTGATACCAAGAATTTTACTTAGCTGTTGGACTATCTGCCACAAAATGTGGGCCCCCATCAGAGGACACTCCTATTGGTACCCCAAATCTTGGTATTATGTCTTTGAGCAATATTTCAGTTACTTGCCTAGCTTTATTGGTGCAACAGGGAAAAAAGCTTCCGGCCATCCCGAGAAGGTGTCAGCTAATACCAGGAGATATCTAGAACTGTCTTGCCTTGGTAATTCAGAGAAATCAATTTGCCAATCATCTCCGGGGGAACTTCCGGGCTTAGTGGTCCCCAGGGGCAGTCTTCTCCTGTTCATAGGATTAATTTCTAAACAAACAGGGCACTTTGCCGTCACAGACTTTACTATTCCACTCATTCCTACACATATAATCGAGTTTTGAAGACTAGAAATCAGAGCCTCACTACCCCAGTGTGCTTCTTCGTGTCTCTTTTTTACAATTTCGGTCATTATCTGCGGTGGAACAATGACCTGTTTTGTAGGCGTTATTAACCAACCCTCTCCCTTTGGGGGTGCTTTTAACAGTGATGCTAATTGTTGATCTGCCTCACTGTAATTAGGTTTCAGAATTGGCAGCTTCACCTCTTTTACTGGTACCAATACAAGGATGCCTCATTCGGCCACCTCTAGCGGTTTTATCGGCTAATCGATTACCCACATTTACTGTGGCTTGTCCAAATTGGTGTGCCTTGCAACGCATTATTGCCACTTCCCCAGGTTCTTGAATATTCTCTACAAGTCGGAAAATTTCTTCCTTGTATTTAATAGGTGATCCTTGAGCAGTCAGCAATCCTCTCTCCTTCCAGGTAGCCCCATGTGCACGGACTACCCCAAATGCATACTTTGAGTCAGTCCTTATATTTACCTTTTTCCCTTCAGCTATCTTCAAGGCTTGTCTCAATGCTATCAATTCCGCCTTCTGGGCTGACACGTTAATGGCTAGGGACCCAGCCTCTATTACCCATGTAGCTGTGACCACTGGGTATCCGGCCACCCATTTCCCATCTTGTACAAAGCTGCTACCATCTGTAAACAGTTCCAAATCAGGATTAGTTAGCAGTTCATCTCTCAGATCCTGTCCGCTTGAATATACGTGTTCAATGCTTTGCAGACAATCATGGTGCAAGGGCTCGGGGTCCCTTACTTCTGAGTTCAAAAACATCGCCGGGTTGATTGCTGCGGTGGTTTTGAGTTCCACATCACCCTTTTCCAACAGGATAACTTGATATCTGAGCATACGGCTTGGAGACAGCCAATGTCCCCCCTCTTGTTCCCATATGTGGAACATACACTATGATTCTTTGTCCTATTGTGAATTTTCCAGCTTCTTGGATCAAAAGAACAGTTGTGGCTACAGCACGCAAACACCCTGGCCATCCTTTACTCACACTGCCCAATTGTCTGCAGAAATAGCCCACAGCTCTTCTCCATGTTCCCAGTTTCTGAGTCAGCACGCCCAGGGCAAGATGTTGTCGTTCATGTACAAATAGCTCAAAGGGTTTAGACAAATTGGGCAGTCCCAATGCAGGTGCTGACAGAGCCTTTTTTAAGTCTTTAAAAGCTATTTGGCATTCAGGGGTCCATAGTAGGTAGCTCTTGTTTGACCCCTTCAAAATTTCATAAAGGGGTTTTACTAATAGCCCATAGCTGGGAATCCACAGTCTGCACCATCCGGCCATACCCAAGAATGCCCTCAGCTCTCGTGCAGTTCTTGGTTCTGCAGTTTGGCAGAGCGCTTCTTTTCTGTCAGCTCCCGGTCTCCGTTGTCCTTGTGAAATCTCGAGACCTAAATCAGTCACAGTCTTTTTCCCTACCTGAGCCTTACTTTTTGTTACACAATGGCCTCTTTGTCCTAGAAAATTCAACAGGCTTATGCTCATCTGTAGACACTCTTCCCTAGTCTCCGCAGATGACAACAAAATGTCATCTACATACTGCAGTATTGTTCCTTCCAGGTTTTCCCTTTTCCATGATTCCAGCTCCTTGGCCAATTGCTTGCCAAATATTGTTGCACTGGTTTTGAACCCCTGAGGGAACACCGTCCAAGTAAGTTGTGTTTTGCATCCGGTGGTGGGGCTTTCCCATTCAAAGGCCAATATCGCCTGACTGTCTTTGTCTAGAGGTATGCAGAAAAAGGCATCCCCGAGATCAAGTACAGTAAATCATTTATGGTCCTCCTTCAGGGATGTCAGCAAGGTAGATGGCTTAGCCGCTACTGGGTGAATATCTTGAACAATCTGATTCACGGCTCTTAAATCCTGAGCCAACCTCTATTCCTTGCCATTTTGTTTCTTTACTGATAATACTGAGGTGTTATATTCTGATTCACACTATCAGTAACCCATAATTCAAAAATTTAGTTATTAATTCTTCCAACCCCTTTCTAGCCTCCCACCTAATAGGATACTGCTTTTGTCTTACCGGTTTAGTCACAGATTTTAGAACAACCTCCTGGTTTCGCCAGTTTAGACCGACCTGGAATTCCACTAGCCCATACCAAGGGTACTACTGCATCTTCTACGCCAGCAGCAATCTCCTCCTCCGCTTTCTGCGTGCTGCTCTGTAACATAAAAATTCTCGTTTCCACAGCTTTTGATTCAGGTATTAGTGGCTGCACCTCTCCATTCTTAAAGGTTATCTGCGTGTTCAACTTATCCAATAAATCCCTACCCATCAAGGGCATCCAACATTCAGGCATATATAAAAATTCATGAGTCACCCATTGGTTTCCCAATTTAAAATTTAAGGGCTGCAAAAAGGGCCCATTCTCTCCTTTCCCTGTAGCACCAACAACGCTTACACTTTCATGGCTAAAGCTTCCTTTACAAGTATTAAGTACAGAGTAAGTGGCTCCTGGAGCAACTACAAATTCTACTTCTTCGTTTCCCAGCCTTAGTGTAACCAGGGGTTCGGCTGCGGATGATTCCCCAGGTCCCCTTCACGATTCATCCTTTAAGGTCATTAGCTTAATGGCTTGCAGGGCTGGGGCTAAGTTCCCAGCCTGAGGACATTCCCTTTGCCAGTGCCCCCTTTCTTTGCAGATTGCGCACACTGATCTGCTAGATGAGGTTGCACAAAAGGAGGTCATGTTCCCTTTCTCTTACTCCCTTTCACACCTCGGTAACCCCCTCCTGGGCCTTCCCTTTCTCTATAGGCTCCTCCAGGAGCCCTGCTTAAAGCAGCAATCAATCTCCCTTCTCTTAGGTACTCCCTTCGAATATGTCGCATTTCTTTTTCCTTTTCCCTATTATTAAAAGCCGTCCAGGACACTTCTAACATTTTCCCCAGATCTCTCAAATCTGCCCCCTCTAATTTTTGAAGTTTCCTTCTTATGTCTGGGGCCAATTGTCCCATAAACATTGAAGCTAACTGCTGGGCTTCCTCTGGTTTCTCAGGATCCAGGTTGGTAGATTTCCTGGCAGTAGCCTTTAATCATTCCACAAAAGCAGATGGGGATTCAGTTGGTGCTTGTTTGACCTCATATAGCTTAGACCAATTAACTGCTTTTGGCAGGGCGTGTCTTATGCCAAACATTATCCATCTCTGCTATCTTGTTAAGAGTCCCCGGGGTCCTGGCTGGTTAGGATCCCACCCTGGCTCTGCAGCAGGAAAATTCTGATCTAGCATCCCCTGCAAATCCCCACCAGCAAGTGCTCCTTCCACTTGCTTCCGAGCAGTGTTTAATACCATCTTCTTTTCAGTATCATCTAGCAGGGTGTCTTATATTACCTGTAAATCATTCCAATCTGGATCCTGAGTCCTAATTAGAGTTTCAAACACTTTAGCCACTTTCCCCAGATCTTCTCTATAGTTCCCTGCTATTTCCTTCCAGGACCTTAACTCCATTATAGAGAAAGGTACTTTAACTGTTACTGGTCCATTATTTCCAACCACCTGCAGAAGTGAAGCCTGTAAACCACCCGCCCCTCCCCCCCCCCGCTTCCCCTTGTCATCCTCTTGTTCTCCTCTCAATCGGGCTAAATCCTTCTGCCCCTTCAGCCCCACACATAGCCTCAATATCCTCCCCCAACCTCTGTCGGGGAACAACCATCAACTCCAAATCTTCTTCCTCCTCCTGTTTACACTTTAAACACCTTTTTCCAATACTACAAGCAGAACAACACCTTTTCAACTTTTGACCCTTTCCCTCCTTCTCTAGTGCTAGTATCATCGGATCCCTTGGAATCATCCCACAATCTTTCTGCCACACAGGGTGGTCTCTTAGTGCGAAGAACAAATCTGCATACATTACTTCATCCCATTTCCCCTCCCTCCAGCAAAACAACATTAATTGTAATATGGTATTGTAGTTCACACTTCCATTCTTAGGCCATTTTTCCTGATCTTCTAAACTATACATGATTACGATGATTACAGTATTCAATTAATTGTTCTCTTGGTAAGTGTACCTCCCGGCGGACCTGCCGCCTCTCTCCAATGCTTCAAAATACCTCCCAGGGGTGAATTCTTCCAAATCCCCCCCTCTTTCGACGCTTGGTTACCCATAACCACAAAATCCACAAAACAAAGTCCAATAACATTCCAAATGTCAAATTGCCACATAAACACACAATTGTGCACAAATAACTTTACCTTCCTCCCCCTGAGGGACCTCCAGAGCCCAACCTGACCTCCCTGCATGGCTTTCGCCACACCTTACAGGCGGGCGACCCCACCTTTTCCACCCTTCTAACCCAGCTCTGCAAGGCTCACTGCATCTGACCAGCGGGCAACCTGACCTGTTAAGGAAAGGAATGCCTTTACCTTCCCAGGGGGCTTACTCAGAGCTCTTTGGTCTGGAGATCAGAGGTTCTCCCCGAGAATCCCTCGGTGCTGGCTGGAGGTCCTGCAATCCCACAGATGCGTTGAGATTCAGAAGCAGGGTCCCATCTGGGGTGCCAAAGCTGTCACCGAAATCGGGAGGAAAAACTCCTTAACACCAATGTAGTATTAAGAAGCAGGCATTCTCTTTATTACAGCGCCGGATGCACGGGGGATAGCTCCACCCAACGTGCACACCATGTCTCACATCATCCAAAGTTTCTATTGCTCTCTCACATATGTACTGAATTTCCCAGAATGATTATACATATTCATTCTATTCCCTGGAACTAACTATCATATTGACAGAATCATTACGCATGCGGTCCTGGTAACAGTCTTAGCTAAAGCTCCTGCACATCTTCCCAGGCAGGTGATCCACAGCCAAGGAAGACAAGCATCTCGAATAAAACAAACCCCACAAGGAGGCTGCAGAGCTTCCCACCACAAGGCACTGCTGAGAAGGAGCCTGCCCACGCTCAAGGACAACTGCACATTCAGGCCAGCATAAAGCAGCCACAACTGATACCACACAAGCCACACACTCAAACAGCCAGCCACACAACACCAGCTGCCTTCAGCCTCGGGGCTAGCAACTCACTGAGAACATTCAGGCAAGTTCCCACCTGCTCTGCAAGGTAGCACAAGGCTGCCAGGAAAGCACCATAAAAAGCCTGCCCCAGAAGCACATTTCCACACCACAGGACACCAGCACCCTGCCTGCCTAAGACCACTGCCCACACCCACCTTGCCATTCCCCTGCAGCTAGCACAAGCTCAGCAGCTGTCTCTCCCACCTACAGCAACTCCTTTGCAGCCCATTCACAGCAGGAAGGTCCCACCCTGTGGTGCTTAACACAAAGGGACACACTCAGTGACCACCCAGGGGCAATGGAGCCCTTGGAGCTCACTTCCTTTGGCTTTTCCCTCCTGAACACAGGCCACACGGTCACACTTCTAAGCAAGCCAGGGCCAGACAGCCAGAAGCAGCCTAACACCTAGCCAAAGGGAAAAGCAGCTCTGCAGGGATGCACCTCAAAGGCCAAGCAACTCCACCAGGGCACCGCTGCTTATGTGGATACCAGCAGCACCTGATCAAGGCTCCTTGGCTTTGGTTGCTTCCCTTTTTGCTTTCTCATTTATACTTCTGAAGCTGACGACAAGCAGTCAGGACTGACTGGGGTCTCCTTTCAGAGACGCTTTCACAACTGACCCAACGCCTGAAAGTCACACCTCGCCTGTAACTCCCCAGGATAAACACCACTCCTTAAGGGACTCGGAAGGCAGCCTCAGGAAGCAACTGCCACCCAAGTCTACAAATCCTTCTACTCTCCACTGTGAGAGCAGACCCAGACCCACCAGCTTGCAACAAGCCACAGCTTTACTGCAAGGCAAATTCACACCACCCACACAAGTGCTAGAGTCTGCTTTAAGAGGCCACTGGCCTTCAAGAAGGCACTCCCACACATTGCTAGCATTTAAAACACACACTTCAGAGGTGCCCTGAGCACAGCTGAAGCAGGGCATGACCAAAGAGCTGCTGCACACAGCTGCTTGCCTTCACTAGGGAACCCCCAGGCTGCACTGCACTAGCCTCCTTGCCTGCACTGGGACAGGCTGCACTAGGAAGCACTTTCAGGGCTTTGGAAACACAAACAAGGGCACTTCCAGGGGAGCGTCTGGGGGGCAACAGGCTGCAGACATTATGCTGCAGCAGAAATGCCTCTCAACCGAGGGAAGAGCCACGAGTGCAGAGGTAAAGCTACCAAGGGGACACCAACGCAGCCCAAAATGGCTTTAAAACCCAGGCACGCTCAGGGGTCACCTCACCACTCTCACAGGCTTCCCCAGCACATGGCACAGGCAGCTGGGCAGCCCCGCCGCTGGCTGCCACACAGCCCCACTCACCCCCAGCAGCTGCAGCCCCTACAAGGCCGCTTTGGTGCCACCGCCACCTCCTCCCCGCTCCCTGGGGACTGCGGGGCAGCAGCAATTTGCCTCTGTCTGGGTTCTGGCACCCGGGCACCAGCCTACAGCTGCCTTCCCCCACAAGGCTGAGAACCAGCCCTTCTCCAGGACCGACGCTTTCTCTCGGCAGGACACCTCACCAAAACCCTCAACCCCCACCACACACACCCCATCACAGCACCCAACAGCCACCCCCCACCGCAGCCCACTCACTTTAACGGCCGCCGCCGCGCGCCCCGCCCCTGCGCCCCGCCCTAACGGCCGCCGCGCGCTCCCCGCCCAGGCTGCCGTAACAGTCGCTGGCCGTTCTGCCTCGTTGTCGCCCTAACGGTCGCCGCGCGCCTCCCCCTCCCCCCCCAACGGTCGCCGCGCGCCTCCCCCCTCCTCCCCCCCCGCCTCGCCCTAGTGGTTGTTGCGCGCGGCAGGTACTTGCTGTAACGGGAAATCCGGCGAAAGCTGCGCCAAAACATCGTCCCAAGACACTGCTGAAATCAGCACTAGACATTCAAGCTAGAACTCTGTGGGTATTTTAGTAATTCAAGTGGACAAATCTGACTGATGATTGAATTATTAGCAAGAGCTTTATTCAGCCTGACTTGCATAAATCTCTGTTGGTTTTCGTTAGTGTACTCCACTTTCTCTGTCACGTAAACCTATGTGCTCGAGGTATTAGGTTTATATTTATTTATGCAATAGGGAAAATATGGTAAGTGTGCTACTGATTTCATTGATTGGAAAAATGTGACTAGTACAACAAAGACTATGGAATGGATATCAGCTGCCCAGAGGCTTCTGCAGTTAGATAAAGGATTAAGACATGAAAAGGGAAGTCATTTGAATGAGGTAACTGTATCAGGCTGCATAAATGCTTGTGTTCCTGCACACTCACAAATTGAAATGCAATGCTTGACGATTATGTAGGGATGTGTGAAGAAAAAGATTCTTACAAGAAACTCTACCCGGGCCATTTGCATTGATCCATAAAGAAAGAAAGAGAACAGCAAAGCACAGAGAGTCCCAGCCCACACATGTAGTGGGAAAAATGCAGCAATATGAACTAATTTTTCTTAACCAGGTGTGCAAAACAGCAGGAGGCCAAACCCAGACTCTGCAGATTGAGAGTGGTAGGAAAGTATCAGCAGGCAAAGTTTCATTGCAGCAAGGCACTCTGCTTCAAATTATTTTTGTGGAGAAAAAGCAAATGCATGTACCCTGTCAGCTGGGGGAGACTTATTTTTATTGTAAGCTGTGTATGACAAGTAGTGTGTATGGGTTGTTATGGCTTTTGTGGTTACTTTTTTTAATACCTGAAAATCTTTGAAAACTGTTGGAAAATCTCCCAAAACTGAGGTATCCAGGCATTCAGCCCAACATTCCTGCAGAGCAGTGGCCTGCAAACCTAGAAGGAACTTTTCCCTTCTCCAAAAGGTCAGTCTGTTAGGCACAAAATAATAGATGTTGAAAGGAAGTAATTTCAAAATGTAAGATTAAGGTTGGCATCAGGGAGAGATGAGTTACCAGAATATGTCTTTGTTTTGCTGCCTCTTGAAGCCTCAGTTTCTTCTAATGGAAGACTTCCGTGTTTGGCTCATGTGCAGGTATATATGCGTGCTGCATTTAAGTTGCTGTGGAGCTGCAGCAACAGAAGGCTCAGGATGAAAAACTGCCTGAGAAGCAGGTCCAGAAGCAGTTACCCTGTGGTGAGCTCTGCCCCGCTGGGGTTTTAGTACCAGTGGTACAAGAAATGGTGATTTCTGAGGTTAGTCAGTGGAAGCTGCAATCACTCTAAGAGTTCAGAGAGATATAGCCATACAGGAAGAATCGATGGGGATTTGGCCCCTGGAATTTCCCAAATCTGGTTGTTTTGTCTGCATGTGAGCACTTCAGTTCCAGTCTAACAGGAGCTGCTCTGGCTTTTTCTGAGGAGCTTCACTTTGTTTCTGGTACAGCCTAGTTGCTCTAGGGTTGAAATTACTGCATAGAGACCCCTGTGCATGTGCAAAGTCTAAGCAAATGAAGCAGAGATTAAATTAATAGGGGTCTTTGGAACTTACCTAGAAAGGCAAAGCAAGATATGCTACCTTCAGCTTGAGTAAAGAGTTGGAGTACGGAACTGCATCTAGTTTTGTCTGGAAAGAATTAGGTCTATAAAGTTTAAATATTCCCATTGTAAATGAAAGATGAGGTGAAAGCTGCTGCGGTGCTGGCTTTTGGCGATCAAATGCGACTCGCAAGCCGCCCTGTGAGAGGTATCAGAAGTTCTGTGAAGTTGAATGTGTTTGTACATTTATTTCCAGAAATAAAATTGCTTACTTAAGCGTCACTTAAACCACGTGAGGGAAATGTGAGGCTTGTGTAGGCCTTAGGAGAGCGCTGATGCTCTGTTTAGGTGTGCTTTGAGCTAGGTGGGGGGGCACAAAAGCAAATCTCTCCCTTTGGGCTTTCTGTGGGCGTTTTTTATGGGCTTCCATGAAGCTGCCCTGCCCCTTCGGGAGGTGGGGGGGGGGGGGGGAGGACCAGCAGAGGGTAAGCGAAAGCAAACGGCTGTGCCCACCCCTCGCGCGGCAGCTCCGGGGTACCCGGCCCGCGTGTCCCGCCCGGGGCCGCCGCGGCGAGCAGCCTCCGCAGGTGCCGCGCGGCCGCCGGCGCCGCCTCCCTCTCCCCCGTCTCCCCGCCTCCTCCCCGCCTCCCCGCCTCCCTCCGCCTCCCCGCCTCCCTCCCTCCCTCCCCCGCGCCGCGCGGGCTCCCACGTGCTGCGCGCCCCGCTCAAAAGCCGCGCGCCGCCCCGTGCCCGCTCCCTGGCGCCGGCAGCGTCTGCTGGCGCCTCTGGCTGCTGCCGCCGCCGCCTCTGGCTGCTGCCGCCGCGCCGCCGCCCTGCGGGCACATGCCAAGGCGCGGGACGGCCGCGCCGGCCCCCGCCTGCGCCCCTTCCCCTGGCCGCCGCCCGCGCACGGGGGCACGAAGCTGGCGGGAAGAGGCGGCTTCGGAGGAGCGCTTGCGGTCTCCCTGCGCGGATTCCCGCTTCTGCCCGCCCGTCAGCCCGTGCACGATGGGGCTTCGGCTCGGGACTTTGCGTTCATCTGTTGCGTGGCTTCATCTGCCACCCGAAGAGAAATCGATTGCCACAGCAGCCCTCGTTAGACAGCACGGCTTCAAGGGATGAGCAGCTCTTAAGAAGCAGGGAGGACGAGACGCGCGCTGCTGCCGTTGACTTGTTGAAAGACCTGGGTTTTTTGTTTTTTTTTTTTTTTTTTCCTTTGGAAGGGGGAAGTTTGCTCCCCAGACTCTAGCCCGGCTTCCTCCACACCCTTTCCTTCTCCTCTTCCTCTCTTTTTCCAGGATCCGCTGCTTGGGGCCAGAGGTGATTCCCTTCGTATCCCCCCCCCCCCCCCAATCCTATACCGGCACAGGAGGCACGAACTAGGCGGGCGGAGCGCTGCCCGCCCTCCCTGGAAGCGGGGCGGCCCCCCCCCTTCCTCCCTCCGGGAAGAGCTGCCCGCGCCGCTCCGGGCTCGCCCCCTTGCCCTTCCCCCCGCCTCGGCTGGGGCGGTGTTGCGGGGCTGCCTCCGCGGGGCGCCCGGGGCGGGAGGAGCCCGCCGGGCTCGGGCTCGGGCCCTTTGGCCGCCACCACGTCGAAAGCGGCGGCGGAAAGTTGCGGGGCGGCGGCGGCCGAGGACTCGTCCGAGGTGTCCGACGAGGAGCTGCTCGCGTGGAGCAAGGAGGAGCTGATCCGCAGCCTCCGCCGGGCCGGGGCCGAGAAGAGGAGCGCGATGCTGGACCACAGCAGCCTCATGCGCGAGGTGAACCGCCGCCTCCAGCTCCACCTCGGCGAGATCCGCGGCTTGAAGGTAGCGGGCGGCGGGGCGGGGCGGGGGGGCGAGTTTCTCCGGTGCGTCCCCAGCGCATGGCGGCGGCGAGAAAGGGAGCCCGCCCGTGCCGGAGCGGCGGGCACGGAGCGGTGCCGGGGAGCAGGGCCGAAGCTGCGCCCGGCGGAGCTGCCGGCACGCGTGGGGCGTGGGCCGGCGGCCCCCGAGCTGCGACGGTGCCCCGGGGCCGAGGTGGGGGGCGCGGGGGCTGGCGACCTTCCCGCGGTGCGGGATCCTTGCGCGGAAAACTTCCCTGCACGTAGGTGCCGGGCACACGACTGCATCTCCCGCGAGTGGCGTCGCCCAGCCCTCGTCAGGTGAATGTGCTGGCGGTTCTTGCCGAGAATGGCGTGAAAAGCGAATAGGATTTGAGCCTGCTGGAAATGAAGTGCCCGGTTAAAAGCGGTGAGAAACTATTCCGCGGTCTGTGGAGCACAGCTGTTCTATAATGTGTCCCACTGCGCTTTGGGTTGATGGGAACATCTAATTCTTGTCACCTTTGCAGTAGACTTCGTTGGTTTCTGGTAAGATCCAGTGTTTCTATCTGAAATACATGTGAAAGAATACAATGTGCGGAGCTGTAGAGATTCAAAAGGCTTTGTTTGGCCTATGCTGTTTTTTGTCATGTTTTTTTAAGATGACTTCCTAGGCTCTGCCTTGGAGTGATGAGAATCATTCTCTGGTTTCCTTGTCTGGAAAGGACATCTGAGGATGCATCTCTAAGGAAGTCACTTTCAATGGTGTACTTCCACAGACTGCCCTGAGAGGCAGACCAAGTCTGTGATGATTGATGCCTTCTTAATTTAACTCTTGCTAGGCGGGAAGCGTAGTCCCTAATGTTTCCTTCCCTGCTTCTGAGAATTGAGAAGACAGCGTAACTACTGCCAGAGAATTACCCTGATGTACCACGTATAACTGTGTTGGAGAACTTGAAAGTTACTTTAAAGCGGACGTGACTACAAAGCATTATCTGTCTTGTTGCTGTGACACGTGGCACTTTTTGTAAAATTCCTTAGTTGAGGTGAGGTTGGAGAGGAGGAGAGACCCAGGTGCAGTGTGGCCTTTTGAATTGTTATGTGAGGGTACAACAGAAGAGAGTTCATGACTTGTAGAATGGTTTTAGACAACTAAATTATTGAGCAAGTGTCTCTGATAATCCAAGCTTTCCTGTTCTGCAGCGTACAGCAATCCTGCCTCCCTCCATTTTGACAATAGAAGGTGTCTGGGGGTAAAAGAGACCCATCAATGATATTAGCTTAGTGAAAACAGAGCTTACATTTTAAATGCAATTTAAATTACAGCAGCAATATCATTCTCCTGGTTATGTTCAAAGGTGTTGTGATGTTATATGGGTTTATCTATCTGCCAGCTAAGTAACAAAGCATGCCAAAATGTGTAGGAAGGAGTGACAAATTCCTCTCTCAATTCTGAACTTCCTAAGTGATGTTCAGCTTCCACCTTTTGTTCAGATGTCTCAGCTGAAACTTTTAAAAGGAATTTGGGAGAGCAAGGTCTCTGGGCTCCAATGGATTTCAGTGGTATGTGGGTACCTACTTGCTTCTTTGTCCCATGTGAAGGAACAGGTCCATGAGTAACGATGAACAGCTGTGCCTGGCTTGAGTGGATGGCTGCTGCCTGCTTAGATACTCTGACTGCTAAACTGTGGGCTGTCACTTCAACTTTTTTCCACCATGGGGTCATCTGAAGAATCCCTATCCTGTACAGGTTTTTCAGGTTACCTTGCGACCTCATTGAGACTTTTCCTTTGTCAAACCTGGGTTGAAACTGGTCAAGTTCAAAGTCATTTTGAGAGGAAGGTCACACACTCAGGCACGCACCCAGCAGAGTTGCAAAAGCTTCCTTTTTTATTTTAAGAAACTGTGCTAAAATGGCCTTTCCATAAGGCTAAGCTTGTAATACCAGACATAAGGGAAGACTATTTAGACCAGAGAAGACAAATATGGTTACAAGCCAGTTTAGTAAAAGTAGGATGGCGAAATACTAAAAATGTTTTCTTTGCTGTATTCTTCTGCTACAGTAAGAGCCTGAACGTTTTTTTCTTCAGAGCATTACTGTTCTTCAGTTAGAGAAGGGCACTGGGAACATGTACTGCTTTGTTTTGTTAGAAGTGAAAAATCTATTAAAGCAGATTATTTCATTTCAGAGTGATTGAACCAATTCTGATTAAGTGAGAACAGACAAGATTCTTTTATGCAAATCTGAAGCAAAATCAAACAAACCCAAATATTTTAAATCTCTAAAAAGTTCATTTTATATGTGAATATGCTTTAGGGAATAGAGAATATAAATGTTGTTAATTATCTGAGCGAGATTACCATTTCTGATGTACTTTCTGGTTTTAGTTAGCAATAACTTTACAAGTGAGTATTTTTGAGGGAGTGAGAACATCATGAGAGAGTATGATCATCTGGATTTCTCATTGTGTTTTTGTTTTTTTGTTTTTCCTTTGAGCATTAATTAAACACCTGAAATTTTCATACCATATTGGAAGTTAGTCATTGAACCTTTCCAAATTAGCTCTGCATATTCAGTTTTGTACTGGACAGGTGTTCTGTTAGTATGAAACATGATGCAGTTATAATATGCCAGATCTACACACACAGTTGTTTATGCCTTACTTGAGTGCTTAGCTGATGGTTTGTAGCAGTGCTGTTCACTGACTTGTACAATGCTAATGGTATAATGTTAATTTTTTTAGACACTCTTCTCTCGTGCTTATCTTTCTTTTAAAGGATATCAATCAGAAGCTGCAAGAAGATAACCAGGAACTGAGAGACCTTTGTTACCTTCTTGCCTTTCTGCCTATCATCATCCAGAAAGCATCCCGTGAGTGGCAGAGACTGGGCAGGCACAGTGCTAGCATTATGCACAAAGAGGTTGCCTCCTACCTACAGAAGCTGAAAGAATTGGAAGTGAGGCAAGAAGAAGTGGTTAAAGAAAAGCTGGAGCTAAAAGAATTGTGTGTGTTGCTGGATGAGGAGAAGACTGGTGGAGCAGGCAGCTGGAGCTCTATTGACAGCCAAATCAGCCTGTGCCAGTTAACTGCAACAAGTACATCCATAAGAGATGTTGGTGATGGGAGTAGTACTTCTAGCACTGGAAGTCCAGACAGTGCAGACATCATAAACATCATCTGAGTACTAGTCCAGAACATCTTCAAAAAACCAGGGGTGAAGGAAGCCCTGAGCATCAGAAACACAGGAGCATCAGCCCAGAGCATCTCCAGAAGCCTAGGGGTTCTGGCAGTCCTGATCATCACCTGAAAGGACCAAGTCCAGAACATCACAAAACCCTTGTCAAAGCACCTGAGCAACAAAAGCACAGCAGCAGCAGTCCAGAAACTCTCCCAAAGCACGTTTTGAGTAGTAGCCCTGAACACTTTCAAAAGCACAGGCCTGGCAGTAGCCCTGAGCATCAAAAGCACAGCAGTGGCAGCCCAGATCATCTTCAAAAGCGCACACCAAGCGGAAGCCCAGAACATCTGCACAAAGTGAGGGGTACGAGCCCTGAGCACCTCAAACAACATTTTGGAGGGAGCCCAGAGCATCTCAAACATCTCAGTGGAGGCAGCAGAGAAGGTCCCCTCAGGAGACAAGTAGCAGATGAGCTGTCACCTCACCACAGAAGTATATACAATGGAATGAATGGTGGGTCAATATATTTAGTGAGAGCTCGTTTTTCAAAATTCCTAAGGTAGTTTCAGTTCTGTGTCAACACTTTTGGAAAAAGAATAGTATTTTATGTGAAATGAAAGGTAACAAGTCTGATGTTAGTATTAACTGACTTGATAAATAATCGGGGTATACCCAGTTGTCCTTCTGCCAGGTTTTAGGTGGATTGATGAAAGAGTGGAGGAAGAAGTTCATCTTGAGTGCTTGTGTAAGGTATCAAGAAACAACTTTTGGACTTGATTCTGCCCGGTGGTTGGTAGACATAAACTGTCCCTATGTAGACTTATGTTTACCTCAGGTATCAGATAGGGAGGAGTTATGTGTGTTTCTTATGCTGTCTGTATTTGAGTCAGCAGAATGGAGGTGAATGTCTCCAATTTCATTTCTGCCTTTCTAAGTTAGTCTGTCTATAGCTTTGAAGATTTTAGCATTTCCTCTTTATTGATGGAAAGCTTCTTTATGGAAAAGCATATAACTCTGGAGAAGATGCCAGATGAAGAGCTAGGCTCAATATAAATGAATCTGATACTCCTAAAGCTTTCCAAAGCCTTGATTTTTGCATGTATTTAATTATAACAAATTAAAAATTAAGGAAGATCCTAAGGGATATTTGTTGTTATTGCTGCCCTTTAGGAAGATACCCAATAAACATGCCTAGCTTTAAGGAGCTGATATCCCCACTGATTGCAATTAACTTTTTTTTTTTTAAGATAGGCACAATTTAAGTGTCTTGGTATTTTGGGAGACAAGTGGTTATGACAATATTATTGAAATGAATATGGATTGGAATAGAGTAAATGAAATAATTAAAAACAAAATTCAAATAAACATCTTCTGTTGTTGAAATAACTTTTTGTAGACTTAGCAAAATTTCTGTAGTCTGCTCTTTTCTTCTACATGCTCTGAGATCTTTTCATAAAAGAAGTCAGCATCTTATTTATAGCTGAAAACTCATTTCTCAGTTCTTTGTACGTAGATTTGAAACAGAGCTCAGAAGAAAGTGAGGGTTTTGCCATAGTAACTTGTCTCGGATGGAGTTCATGTGTTCCCATTTTATAAGCAGCTGCGAGAAGTCTTTCTGCCATCATTGGAACTGACTGCTTGTTGTTGGATCTGCTTGTGAGATGGAGACAGTGAGCTCTCTGCCGGGTGCTGTCCTCAGCATTTATCATGTTGCTGTCTCGCATCAGTCCGTTCATCTTTGATGAATAACTTGCAGAATGCCTTCAGCTGAGATAACCTGCTTTGTAGGTGTAAGTCCAGATTACTTTCAGTGACATGTGCGTATTCCACAGGGCTGATAACCCCCAAAGCGGTAAGTGTGGAGACTTCAAATTAATTTTCAAAACAGGTAATTAATAAGGCGAATGTATGAAAACTATGTGAAGATGCAAATAAGTAAGTTCTAAAAGTTGACCTTGCAAAACTTCCTTTAAATGCTGTATTTCTTTCTCCATTCAGTTCAGTTAAAATAAGTGAACAGCACTGACTTGTAAGTAGCATGTAGTATGGAAACACACTTCCTAGAGACTTCTTACTTTTGCCCATGATGTTCACGAATGTATTCACTGGTTACGTAGAAAGGTGATTTAAGGTCTTAAGTATGCATTTTTCAAACTCATTCACAGACAAGGATACAGGTTTTCTGCTCCCAGCACGGTGGGCTTTCTGGTATTTTCAATCCAAATAGTTCTTTTTTGTTGTGTTTTTAAGAGTGGGATGACAGCAGTTGTTACTTTAAACCTGAGGTGACTGACCCGCTTTGTGCAGGGCATCTCAAATAGCCGCAGTTGTGACTCAGATAACAGGGAGCTGGAGAGGGGAGCCAGTGATTTGGGAGTCTGTTTATTGACTTGAATCAGAGCATCGCCTGTCCCACCCTTTGTATTAATCACTTTTGCAGAGGAATTTGCACCCCGATAAGTTGTCAAGCCTCTCTTATGTTTATGTAATTTGACATAAGCATGAGGTAGATGTTAGCTGTGAGTTGACTTCTGGCTTTGGTCTGACTTTTTGTCTCATTTTGGTCAAATGTTAAACTCTTGTGAGCTTTGCTGTAAGGAATAACCCTTAAAAACTTGAGGAAAAGACTTTGTCTTCGCATCCTCACAGCTAGGCTCAACTGCTGCTCTCCTACCTCCGCCCCCTGCCCCCCCTGGCCTTTTAGGGAAGAAGTTACACAAAAGTGCTAGAAGTGCTGACCGATATAATTTACCATCACTGCAAATGTAATCTGTAAACCTTAATTGGCATGTTTTATGTGTTCCTGTATACATGAACCTGCCAACTGAGTACAGACTGGGAGCTGTACATTGAGCTTGTAACAAAAATGCCAATTTTGCATCTGCAGCAAGAAATGCTAAAATTGTACAAACATAGGTAAGAAAGTGGTGTGGAAACCTGGCCTTAAACTCAGATGAGCAATGTAAAAGGATGCTATTTTTGATTCCTATCCCCAAATCAAGTAGTAAGTCTATTATATCATGTTGGTGAAAACCTAGTTTACTTTAAAATTCAGAATATATTCAGCTAGTAGGCTGATTGCACGGCCATTTGATTATTTTGCAGGGCATTTCCAATGTTACAGCAGTACTTCTGTGACTGTCATTTGTTTGACCAGCAAGAATGAAGTTTTTGTGTTGATAAATGGTAAATAGCGAAGAGTAACATCTTTTGACTCTTCTGTAGAAATAATATATTTTAATCATGTAATTGGAACTTACCCGGCTCGGTAGAGGCCTGGCCCATCTCCCTTTGGATGAGATGGAATGGCCTCCATTGCCTTATGTGGACTCCAAATCAGGTCTGAGAGGAGAAGGTATTCCTCTGCATATCAGACCTTGCTCTGAGAAGTACTATACTGTCCACCTGAAATTGCTCTTCTTTCTTGGAAAGCATGTTTGCAGACAGCCCAGCTGTTTCTGTTGAAATAAAATGTTCCATCCATAACTAATAGCTCCTATTTACCCTGAGTTCTGGTCTTGTTAGCACTTGCATGACCACAGGGAAGCAATGTATTCAGTCATATGCAGTTATCTATACCAAAATTTTGTATGTAAATGTACAGGGAACAGAGGTGGAATCTCTGCAGGCTTTAGTCAAACTCTTAAGCAATATAATGTTATGATGGTTTCAGAAATGCGGTGTGTAGCTATAGTCCGCATTACAGGATATGGTATATGCATTCGTTGTTTGGGCCTCATGCATCCTTTAAGCTCCCATGAGGGACATGAGAGGTTGTCTTTGGTCCGTTGTCTCTTCTGAAACGGGTGCCCTCAAGCTGTGGAGTCACAGAAGTGGGGTCTGAAAGCTCCGTTTGGCTTGGTGCTTGTTAGTTGAAAACATTTCATTTTAAAGGCTCTAAGCAAATACGAGGTGTGTTGTAGCAGTTAATGATCTTTTGCTGGAATCCCTCTTAAAATGTTCTGGTTAATGAGCACAGGGCTATTTGGGATAGGAAGATGGCTGAAATTAGGTGGAAAACAGCAGTGGTAAAAACATTTTACAGTGAACACTTATGCAGTCTCAAATAATACATGACAGTCTTTAACTCTGACACAAATATGTGGGTGCAAAAATATAAATTAATATGTGTTCAGGATTTGCAATCTAAGTGGTTTTTTTATTCTAAGCAGTTTATTGTAAATTTTCTGTTTTAGAAGTCTTTTGTTTTATTCTGGGCTTTGACTTTTGTGTGAAAGGAAAATATCAGAAGGCTTTCAGATGTGCTTTTTGCTTCCTGCTGAGGTTATTAATGACTAGAAATAAAAGTGCTGACTAACACCGTAAGCGCTGCTGGAGGTGCGAGGACTCATGCACAGAACAAATGCAATGCTGTCTCTCTTGAGCAAAAGTATTTGCTGGCTTAAATGGAGACTCAGCTTAAATTTTGAAAAATTCTGCTATAAATGCGTTGCTGCTTATAAGGAAAATAAAATAAGAACCTACTGCTTTGAGTAAAAAGAGGAAAGTGCAATGTGACTTCAGAGAGCAAAAATCGGTAATAATGTTACTGAGTTAATTTCAGTGGAAATAGCTCCTATCCTGCTGCTCAAATAGTGAAATGATGTCACGTGTCTGTGTAAGCTTGCTTACATGTTACTTTTCATACAATTGAAATGAAAATAATTCGCTTGTCATTCGTAGCAGTGCACAATACTTTGTGTGTAAATGGAGCTTTCCTGATGGCACCCAATATACATCTGACATTTAGAGCCTAATACAGTATTATTTACTCTTAAGAGTAACCTGCTGTATAAACAAAGGCTGCAGGGTCGATAGAATTTCTACTTGTCACTGTGAATTAATCTACTATTTATTTCAGGGGTTTATTATTTTAAGTGTGGAGGTCTAAAACTTCCATGTCAATGGGAGTCTTTCAGTTGAATTCCATAGGATTTGCATCAGACTCATAAATCGGGTTCAGACATTACAGACTGCAAGAGAACTGAGGCCTGATATGTGAGTATGTGTGTGATTAGAGCATGCTGTATTTATTGACAAAGTCATTTCTGTGGGGTAATTTGCCAAGCTAAAACATGGCTTATAATATGAGAGCTATGAAACTACTAGAAACTCATGTCTGAGGGCTTACAGGAGAACTTTACACTTACATTTCTTTAACTTCACTGGCAAAAATAGTTCTGCTTTAAATGTTTGAGTATATGCTGGATCATCTTTCCAGTAAAAGTATGTGAATCTTAATGGGAAGACTGTCTGTTTATAAAGAAGCTTGTCTGGTTTAAACCAGCTGGCTGAATGTTCCAGCACTCTGGCTACTGAGAAGTTCAGCTGAGGATCAGAGTGGGAATCAGCCAGTGCTGACTGCAGAGATATGCTTCCCTCTGTAGCTATTTGGTGGGAGATAGGAGGTTGCACTACACTTTAAAGTGGGAATGCATAGGAAGGATTCAGCTTAACAGTCCCCCCCCTTCCAGGACTGCAAATAAACCACAGCCACACATGGTATGTAACACTTTGCGTGAACTCACCATTTCCAGCTTCTGTGCTAGTATTTCTGAAGTGCCTGGTGAAGGCTTCTGAATGCTTAAGAGTTGAATGCTTAGCTGAAGCCTTACCTACCCCCTTGGTTTTGTTAATGCTTTTAGGGCAGGCAGGACAAGCAGTAAATGAATAACACCTGTCTTGGGTTGAAGACTTGTTGTCAGCTGAGAGCATTCTGGGTGGGATTTTCTTACCTACTGTGGTGTTCTTCAAAACAAACAAAAATATCACTCACCAAGCAGCCTGTCCCCCTGCCATTTAAGGGCCCGGTGTGGAAGAAGGGTAGGTGGTACAGTTAAAGACCAGTGCATTTAGGTTGTGAGCTCCTCAGTGATTAGGAAATCAACACCGAAGTTCACATAAAGTGGGAGTGAGATCCAGTTCCTCTGAGTGTAGAAGAAGAATGTGAGCTGAGGTGTTTTTGAGACCATACTTAAAAGAAACCACATGCATGAAAATGTGTGCACGGTACTATTTCTGCACTTGTGTATTGTAGAAGCACATGAGGATGTAATGAGAAAGGCTGTTGGAAAGTACAGCTAACCAAGGGCTTAAAGGACAAAAGCATTCTGCAAGTATTTTACTATCACAAGGAGGATGACGGCTGCTCTTCTACTTAATACCATCTACAAGTGATGCTGGATTTTTTTCATTGATGGATTTTTACTTTTTGCTTCCATCTTAGTCCATTTAGTGAACTGTGATCGGATGGTTAAAACCATTCTAGTAAGACCTCAAACTTAAAAAAAGGAAAGGAAAGAGGAGAAAAATAATTAGTGGGTTTTTTTGTTTTTTTTTCCCCTCCAAGTAAACTAGGCCTGATAAAGTTCATAGTAAATTCTCTAAGGAGAATCTCAATCTCTTCTTTGATATCTTGAAAGAAGATGAGTGAAGTTTTGCAAGAGAGACTATGCTGATTTTTCCAGTCTTGAGGGGGAAAAGAATAATGAGAAGACTGTGGAATTGTCAATTTAATAATAATATCTGGAAAAATACTGGAACAAGTAACTAAACTTTTTAAATGTCTAGGTGGTAAGGAGGAAATAAGTTGAGGTAAACTTGTTAAGAAGAATGATACAAAACAATCTCTCTCCTATGTATTGTAAAGTAATAGGTGCTGGGGAGAGTGGGGGATAGTAAATGTAACTATCTTGAACTAGGAAGGGTTTTGGCCCTGTCTCACCTGATATCCCCTAGCAAGCTAGGGAAGCATGGCTTGATTAAACTCCTATAAGGTAGGTCCACAGCAGTTTGGAGAATGTGTCTAGAGATGCATCTTCTCAGTAATTGTCTGTACTTCTTACAGCCTTCCTGAAAGGGCATCAGAATTGAGCTTTCACAGGCGTCTGTCGTTCTTCACTGTTTTCTTTCATAACTTGCTAAAGGAATGGAGTGTATACTTTGTAAAATTCAAGATGACCCACTTTGTGGGAAGGTCCGAAAGCAATTTCAATGATAGCATCTTGACAACTAGTCTTAACAATGCAATGGAATGTAATAAGGATGAATGCCAAATCCTACATTTAGGTAGGAATAGTTATTGCTCCATTAGAGGCTGGGGGATGTTTGGTTAGGTAGCTGTTCTGCAGATACAGATGTGGAGGTTATTTTGAATCACTGATTGATTGAAAACATGAACCTTGTTATGCACTTAAAAAAAAAAAAAAAAAAGATAAGCCTGCCTAGGGTTTACCTGTACAGAGCCGCCTTCTCATCTCTTTTCTCTGCTTCCTTACTTTTCCCTTTAGAGTGCTTATTCTGCTGCACAGATGTCTTTATTTTGGCTGTCAGGCCTTGATGCTAATTCAGTCTTTCCTTGATGCAGGCAGTGACCCTTTCACTGTGAGTGCCAGAGCAGGGAAGGGGTTCCTGGAAGTGATATGTTATCTTTAAATCATCACCAGTATGCCACATATCTTTAAGAGCAAAGTCTCTGTTAGCTAGCCTGTGATGACTGTGTGCATTAATAAGGCAGGAGGGAAGTGATGGTGAATATAATAACAAGCAAGAGCTTTTGCCCTCTTGAGGTACCATTTTCAGTTTGTGCAAAGGTAAGCACAGCAGAGCTAGACAGGTTCAAGGCTGGACAAGATGGGCAGTTTATTGAAGACAAATTATTTAAAGACTAGTTTCCTTCTGATTAATTGGCCCTCAAAGAGGGACTCACCAATAAAGGTAATGTTTCAAAGGCTATCGGAAATAACTTTCAAAAGGTGGAGAGTGGAGTGCAGATTTTATCCGTTTTGAATAGCACCTCAATGTGTTCCTGTTCTTTTAAACACAAATATCTTTCAGTGTGAAGGCCAGAAGAGTTCAAAAAAAAAAAATTTTTTTTGTGAGTGGGGCTCATCTAGAGGGAATGGGAGATACCCCTAGTTCAGGCAAGTTATTTGGAAGAGATTTAAAAATATGTTTAATTTTAATTAGTCTTTTATGGGTGAATCATTTATGGGTGAATTAGTCTTTTATGTTGCTGGATCAGTTCCTCACTTCCCCCAGTGTATGTGGCCAGGGCCAGGCATATTGCGGTTGCACAGAAGCATTGACACAGTCCCGTCAGTAACCCTTGCTTCAGACCTGAGTAGTGCCCTTATCTTCCAAGCATTTAACCAATACGAAATGGAGATTAGCGGCTATGCCAGCTGGCTGGTTAATTTGAGATTTATGGCCTTATCTCTTGTTTTGAGCGTCCATTAGAACTTCACTGGCATTTGAGCGCAGACCTCCAGAGGCGGAAGGCTGACGTAGTGCATCACTGTGCCGGTGGTGTCAGAGTCTTGACCAACTCTGCAAGCCAGCATTTGTGTGGCTCCCCTGACTTTACTGGTGTTCTACGTGGGACGCATCTGATGCGTTGCAGGGTTTTTTTGGTTTATTTAAATGTATGTTTTGAAAACAATAGATTTTTCAAGTAGTGAGTAGGAGGTTGTTTCATCATGTACTGAAGCCAACATAAAAGCTCATTTATTTTCATGATAATTGGGCCAAGTTGTAAGATATTTGCCTTCTCTTTGCCTTCCTGATGATTTCTGAGTCATCAGGAGCTTGGAGGGGCAGTTAGTGTTGCCTGCCTGAAATATATAGGCAGACTACTTTTGTACCAGAATGAAAAGTCCTTACGTTAAAGCCTAGTTGGAATCGTTGCTTGGGGAGAGCACCTTTAACTTCAGGAGGGGCCATTGTGCAATGTAGCCCTTCAAACAGCTTTCTGGGTTACTATGTTATGGTATTATTATAGTAAAATGTTTTTAGAACTATTGCAGTGATTAAATTGTCAAATTCTCTGAACTCTGGCAGTTTTAATGCAGAGCTGAAATATTATTATAATTCTTGGTAAGTGCTGCTTGTTTAAGCACTTCAGCCTTGCAGGATGTACTGTGCATGTTAATCAAAGGGTGTCCTGTCTTTCCAGCTCTACCTATTAATGGAGCCTTTCTTTTTCTTGTGAGGTTTTTATTTTATTAGAAAAGTAATAATGTGGGGCTGCAGATTGTGCAGCGAGTTGAATGGGTTAATAATACCCAGTGAGGAACAAAGCAGTCAGTGTAGAGAGGTGCTGAAAATATTGTACTTACCGTTCACACACCACGTACATTCTTTAGGTGTTGACAGGTGCTATAGGACAGTGAAGCATTCCAAATTAGAGGGTATTTAACGAGGTGTGATAAAGCTTTGTGTACTTAGAATGACTCTAGCAATGAAAACTGATTGGTTTCTGAGCTAGTAAGTCATGTCTCAATTAGTGAACTGAAGCACAGCTTATCTTAGGTCTTATTGTCAAATACACAGATCTATAGTAACTGAGAGAACACTTAGAATTATGTTCAAGTAACGATCTTGATATAAATCTTGTGTGTGTGTGTGCTTCTTGAACAGTTAAAGGGTGGGTTCCATTGAGCAAAGTAGCTAGGATGGAAACACTGAGCTCTGAATTTTGCTGCTTCACGCAGGAAGAAGTCAATCTTTAATATACCACATCTGTTCTTGCAAAAAGGTTAAACCTGAATCATGCAGTGCTTGTTTTACTACAACCGCATACTTGAAGCTGCAGAAGAGTCCACTGTATCCACTTGCCTGTCTGAAGAAAACTGTAGTATTAAGCCTTAGTAAAGAAAAAGGGCTAGAACACTTGACCATGGAATTTGGAAATGTATTTTAATAGGATGCTCAACTGTAACTGAGCTCTTAAGCCCCATTAGCACATTTAGCCAGATGCTCATTGCTGTGAAATGACACTGAGCCCAACAGCTGTCGAGGTCCTAAAAAGGATCATACATATTATCTTTCATACAGTAGCATTCAAAGAAATGTCAAAACATGGAAATGCATGACACTTTGGAAGAGAGATGTGATCCTTTTGGTCTAAGGCATAAATTGCCATCTACCTAATGGAAACTAAGAATGAATTTCACTCTGACGTGTTATTCCATTTCTGTTTATGGCAAGAGGTTTTGTGCGCCTCCATCTAAAGCAGCTGGTACTGGTCACTATAGGAAAAGGAATAAAAGACTGATTGGGTCAATTGCCTGATCCAGTATAGCAAGCTGTAATTGTTGTAGGTGGTTCTTTTGTAGTCCTCTGTATGTGGATGCATTTTTCTTTTTTTCCATATCCTTGTTCTCCAGCAGTGGTTTGTAATATGCCTCAAGGGCTTAATAGTATGGTCTTTACCTTCATGGCAAACCTGAAGTACTGTGAAGGGTTTTAGTGGTGCTTATATACATGAATTAAGAATCTTCTGTAATGTGTGGGGCATTTACAATCAAGAAACCTAAAAGCACATCTAAATAAACAAGCAAGAAAAACCTACCTTTCTCTCTTACCTCTTCCTCCCCCTCCCCCCCCCCAAGCTTGTTGTGTCTCAGGTCCTTCTTTTGAAATCTGATCACTTGTGATCAAATTTTCAGACAGTCTTACAGCTCAAAGATGCCAAATGAAATAAGGAAATGGAGGGATTAGCCTGGAAGGAGCCTTGGACAGTGGGACTGCAAGACAGTGAGATATACCATTAATAACAGTAACTTGTTTCAGAGGAAATTAATTCTACAGTTATAACATGGGAGGGAGGGGAAAAAAATACATCAGTCCTTAAAAAAGCCCTAATGATACTAGTCTATGCACACTTAGTATCTTTGTGAAATTTTTAATGCTTTTAATCTTGTAAAATCCATAGAAAAGAAACAGGATCATAGTTTGAGATCTGTCCATGAGCATGTGGTCCACACCATGAAAAAAGTTGCAGATGTATTAATTGCAAATGGGAAAGGTGCCATATTGAGCTAGGCTATCTTGAAGGATAAACAGATCTGTGAAGCCTGATTGTGAATAATAAATAAGCTTACTTCAACATGTGTCAGTTTTGCTATAAAACTTCTGGTTTATTTGCACTGGTTCCTCCCTATACATTGTTTGGGGAGGGGAGGGATCTAGCAGTTTTTTGTACCTGTGTACTTCAGCAAGCAAATCTTTGACCCTGTATTTTTCCTGTGCATGATTTGTGTGAACTTTGCACTGGATGATTACACATATTGTGTCAGGTGACAGAGCATGGGGAGAAAGATGACAGTATTTGTAATGCTGACCTGTAAAAATCCATATCATAATTTTAAGTGGTTTAGACTAATCGAACACAGCACTGTTCAAACACTGTCAGGAATAAGAGATGCATTATCTTTCAGCTATGATCAGTGAGCCCTGTGATAAACGACAGTATTGAATATCTTTTGAAGTTCTCTATTTTGGTACTTCATCAAAGTTACCTAAATATTCCGAAGCTTTTGTGATATTGTTTAAATTTAAGGTTCTAGTGAGACAGAACCTGCAATATCAAACTTCTATTTGATAAATAGTGAGATCTCTTTCAAATGTTTGGCCTCAAAACTGATTGTTTCTTTTAAGTGCATCTGTTTAAATTCCTGTGGATTTTAAAATTTGGCTTGATCAGCGCTTGCTGTAGGCTTTGGAATATATATTTGCAACTTGGCTTCAAAAAATATACATACTTTTACCAAAGGTTGCAGGGTTTATTCATTATTACGTTGCTCATATTCATGCTAAGCTCAGATAAACCTGGGGAAAAGCATTGACTGGTGACCCACATCCCCTGTTGGTTTGTGAGTCCGTTTTAGTTTTACAGTGGGTGAATCTTAATGCTAAATATCCATCTTATGTTTTTTTGTGGTCTGAGAATATTATTGATGGCCTGAAGATGGGTCTCTAAAAAATACTCTTTGTTTCTGAAAGAGCAAAAGAACACTGCATTGAAGGCAGCTAATAAAACAATACACCAAATGCATTCAACTGAATGCTTAAAGGTTAAACATGCAGATTGTCTTAGTCCTTTAAAGTATTTGATCATTTCACTCCTTGGGCACCTGATTTGCCCTCAAGCTGGGTGCCCAGACAAGAGCAAGATATCCTTGCTCTTGCAGCACTCTTACAGACATCGCTTGCCTGTTATTGTAGTTTGTCTTGCTTGCTTGTATCTATTTTAAGATTTTTGTAACCTGAAGTTAGACTTTGAATTTTAGATTTTTGCGGCATCATTAAAGATACTGCAGTAAAGATTATGCAGTCCATAGAGATAACATAAAAGCAAAGCATTCCAACAACTCTTTTCTCCTAACCAGATCTCCAACCTCCAAGACCAAAGGCTCTGCAGCCTTAAATTAAGGCAGAAGATCCCAGAATCAGTCTCCTACAGGTACAGGCGCTAAGAATTTTTTGATTTATTCCTTGTTGTTGGAACTTGACACCTGAACTCTACACTCCAATCAATAATACTGAATGCTACATGTTGACTGCTTGCTGCCACAGCACATGTGAATGATTTGGAGAGTTAGGAGGACAAAAAGCATCTTGAGCATATTAAGCCAAACTCTGCTTTCAGTCTTTAGGTGTCTGTACTGACATTTTGCCTTCCATATGAAAGTAGTAAAATGGAAAGATATCTTTTATAATGTGCTGAAGAGTTGTACTTAGGCTGATAAAAATGACTTGCTGGGTTGCCTGACAGCATGAAAAATGACTGATCAGACTATTTTGGAAGCTTGGATCTGAGTTTTATCACCTCAAGTCATTCCATCATCCTTCTTTTGTCAAGAATGAATTGGATAGTGCTAACTCCTTGTGTTGATCACACTGTTGCAGTTATATGCAGTTACAGACCCGTGGAGTACTGAAAAGATACTTGTGGAAGCCTAAAAAGGGACTTGCTTTACCCTCTTTCATGATAACTCTACAACCACCCAAATCAAGCAAAGTGTGTTGCATGGAACAGGTAAGTCAATGCATATCAGCTGCCACCTGAAAATGTGTGCTGTGGGTGCTGAAGCTAGGAGCCAGTTTCCTGGGCAACATGTTCTATTCCAGTTCTATTGCCTGATGCTGTTTTTATTTTAATATATATAGTTATTTAACTAACCCACTCAGTTGACAGAGATGATTCTGATATCTGTTTGGAAAATGGAGGTACATTTGAAGGATTAATAAGGATGTTTGAATATGAAATAATTACTCTTTGAGAGCAAAATATTTGTTGAATTTATCAGTGTGAAAGGTTCTATGCTTTTAATGTGGCAGGTCTTGGTTTGGTCTGTTTTTGTGTTTGATAAAGGTGCACTTAGCAGATGTATCTTTCAGTAAGTTGATGAGAGTTATCAGTCCTACATGTCCATTCTCCTCCTGTTGTGAGATTTTGGGTATTCATTGCCTTGGTTATAGGAAAAGAAGGTGCTGACTGAGGAAATGCAGTCAGGGGACGTTTTCTCTCCAACTTAACATTTTTAAGTAGGTACTTTTAATAAGCCCCAAACTTGGCTAAATTTTTCTTGATTTGTTTTTGAAGTGCTACCCAGAAATACATCATGATGCAAGGAAGTCATAGGATCTTGAAACTGGTCAGAAGGGGTCTGTAGTAGAAGATGAAAGTGGTAGAATTTCCACTGTCCAAAATGTGGAAAAATAGAGAGAATAAATCCAGAGAGTGCAAACATTAGTTAATGTTGTTTCCGAGGGGACCAGGAACATCTTAATTCAAAACACTGAGGCTCAGTGCATCTTCTGTGTGTTTCTGCTCATCAGTGTAGTATTCAGGTGCTCAGGTGTATCTCTTGAGCTCAGGTGTTTAGTCATGCTAGCTAGATGATGAATAAATCAACCAACTGGCTTCCTCAGCCGGGTAGCGTGACTGTTTATACAGTGCTAAGTACTGAACTTGTGTCCCAGTCTATCTGGTAAAACAAACTGGGAAAGGCTGTCTGAGGGTCAGTTCCTTTATTGCTCCAGAAACCTAATGAGGAATCTGGAGGTGTATTGTGCAGAAAAGTAAAGAAACCCTCGGACCCTAACCCTAAACAACCAAACCCAAATGTATATCGGATCTGAAAGCCACCAAAATGAATGTTATGTGGTAACCTTTTTTCTGTGCTATGTTGAAATCTTGCTGAATTCGTGAACATCTGGCAAAAGGAGAGGCTGAAAATCTCCAATATATTGGTCATCAGACTAATCAGATTAGTGCATCTGCTGGAAAATGGCATTTGCAGTATGTCTGTTCTCTTTGGGCCCAATCTGTTACACTTCTGGATGTGAAAATCTTGCTCTGGTTCTTGCTGGCCAAGCTTGCTTCTGCTTTTCAGTGATCCTATCGGCTTCTCAAAGGCCCAAAGAAGTCTGCAATTTCAGAGATGGGGGCTGTGGTACCAGCTGGAGGACCTGAAGGAGTGCAAGACAGTGCTGTCTTCCTTTGTTCTCCTGATCGCAATGAGAAGCGATCAGAAGGTCCTTTTTTCTCTACAGCTCAGAAGTAGTACAGGTCAAAAAATGTATTTGCAAAATGGAGGCCCTAATGCTTATGAAGAACTATGGATGAACTGTTAACCTGACTTAAATATTATGCTTGTTAACAAAACAGGATTAGTCAACCACCAATTAGACCTTAAATCTAGGTCTTCTGAGTTTTAGGCTGCTGCTTATTCTTTTGCATCACACTGCTTTTCTAACAGCTTCTTTTATAGAAATCTGTGCTTGGTGTGTGGAGTAAAGAATGGGGCTGAAGTTACTAACATGCCTAGAAAACACCTTTATGAACAATTAGCTTGATACAAACATTTTCAGTGTGTTTCCTCTCCAAATCAAGTTTTAAGGCAAACTGTTTCCTTCCTTCCTGAATTATGCTAACCAGGCCAGTGAGGAACAAAGCTATTTTTATTTATATATTTTTCATGGAACAGACATCAGGATATGTTAATGTACCTTTTCCATTTATGGGGTGCTTAAGAACTCTTCTTGCAGGTTTAAAACAAAGTTCACAATAAATCCCAACTTTGGGTAAAAATGAAGTGCTGTGATAGCTTTTGCAAAGCAAGCTGTATTTCTCTGTCTTGGTTCTGGTGGCCCGTTTTTGCTGTTGTGAAATGGTCATGTAACTGTAATTGTCTTCATTTGGGAAATCAAGATGCTGATATGAATCTGGGGTGCAGTTAGCTATTAGCTGGGGCTTTCAGGTTTCTCATCTTCCATGAGATTAAATATGGAAAAAGAAAGTGGTCTTAGACTTAAATAAATAAATAAATAAATAAAATCTGAGCACAACCTGTGGCAAGATGGTCATTTGACCCTTAGTGTCAATCAGTAATGTGCCACCTTGCAAATGTGCCAGGGAGCAGGGGAAGTAGTACTTAGATGTAAATCTCCATGGCGCCTCCCATAGTGTGAACATCTGTGTGACTTGGCAGATGTAGAAGATTGGATCTTGGTGAACTAGTATATTTTGAGATTTTTGGTTAATTGATTATTCTTCTATTTTTTCCAGCAGACTTATTTCTGGCAGGTGGATGGTTGCTGCTGCTATCTATCAAGTACTGCAGTCTGAAATGTTTAAACTCCTGTGGAGGAGTGGCTGAAAGTGTCAGGGAGATGGTTCTAAATACAGGGCGATAGGAAGAGAATGGCCAGACATGGAGAAACAGATGTGCGCTGATGCGACAGTGGAGTCAGTGTCAGCAAAGGACAAGCAATATGCGGGTTAATGTCAGAATATTGTAGATCCTTTGGTGACTAGTAAATTCCCCGTCTTGGTGCATGCTTGGCATCCCAGCTTGAGGAGCAAGTTGTGTCCAAATAAAGAGGTCTACCAAACCCAGATGCAGATGAAATCACTCGTACGATTGGTTTCTTGACCACTAGGGATGTTTAAAGTCGGTCTGGTCTGAGAACCAAAATGCTCTTGAAGTCAGCAGTAGTGAAACACGTGGACTGGCTGTGTTGAGTAGCTCTAGGAAGAGGATGCAAGCGAAGGAGAACCTCTCCTAAGCGTGCATTACAGTAACTAGCATGAGTGTTGCTCTTACAAGATTTTCATGGGATCCAGAAGAAAGTGTCACACTTCAACTGCAGAAACCTCACTGTTGGGTCATATCCAGGCCATTGTCAATTTTTAGCACTAAAGGAGATCACCTGAGGCAATAAGACTTCATCTGACTTGCCTTGAGAAGAAGGGATATTGATGATGAGGAAGCTTCCTCCAAAAGCTGGTGGAGGTGGGGAGGACATTTTTTTTTTGATGTCCCTTCTTTCTTCATTCTTCCATAAAGTTGCTAAGGAGTAGTTTTCTAGTGTTCATGGAAAAGATACTGGATGTGTTAGTCATAAAGAGCTGAGAAAGGCAAATTGTATGGTCTTTTTTCTCCTGCCCTGGGAGCGGGATGTTATATGCAGAGACATAGTCAGACCACTCTTAGGAACACTTGTAAGCAGTGCATGCACCACTTTGCCTCCTTCAGAGACAGTCTCTCCAGATGGCTGTAAAGGGAGTTTATTTGGGGTGGTGGTTCCTCTTTTCTTTACTCTTTCTCCCTCCTTTCAAGCCTTCTGCTGTGCAGTTTCAGTTCATCAGGCAGCCACTAAAAGTTTCTATGATGAGCAATTAATGGCTCATTCTAATTACTTATTTGCCTTCAGTATCAGTTTGGGCTTTTCAATTCTCCTTTGCAATTGGATTGCGATTGAAAACCATGCAAAAATTAATTTAATCAGTCTTTCAGACACTTCTACATTGCATCCTGCGTAATTCTAGTTATCTTTTTGAACATATCAGAGTGTGTGTGTATATATATACACACATACATACTTAATATTAGTTATTTACTTTGCAGTGAACACAGCAAGGAGTTTTGGTGTTTGACAGCCTTAAAAGGTCAGCAGATACCTTCACTACTGTTTATTCTGGAATGTGCAAGAAATCTCATTTACCAAAGAATGCAGAATAACACATTAAATACTGTGAAGGAAAACTGAAAATGTTTTTGAGACTGAAGACCCTGGCATAGCTGACACAGTTTGTATTAGTTCTTTTAGAGGAACAGAATAACCAGAGTACTTTTGCACATTGCTAAACCATTATCGAACATGAGAGAGAATTAGCAAAAGTTTGTTAAACAAACTTGCTCTTTAGAAGTGGGCAAAAATATTTTTCTCAAGGAGTGGTATAGATCTAAAACTACTCCTCTTCCACAGCAGTGGAAAAGCAAGGATGCTGATTAATGTGGTGGTCTTGAAGTAATGTAAGGTATCAAGATATGGGCATGTGATAAGCATTACCCGTATTACCTGTCAATGTAGGAAATGCTCTAGGGCATGCAACTAGTAAAAAACTGATGACAGGGCCTTGTGCTGCCCTGTGCCTTCCCAGGAGCTATGTTACAGAGGAGCCTGCAGCTTGAGTGCACGTAAGGATTGAATTGGACAGGCTTTGAAAGACAAGCTCCCAGAAAATGCTTCCTTTAACATCTGAAGCCTTAAGCCTGTGCATTAAGGTTCAATAAAGAATTTTAGCATGTCTTTTAGGAGTATGCACGAATAGTATTAAACCAACATGTGAAACTCCTGTTGATGCTACTTAGAATAAATGCTTGCCTGTTTTAGACACTTGTATACTGTACTATAGAAATGCACGTGTGCACAGATGTGTGCTGTAATCTTACTTCTGAAAACAAAATGACTCGCCGTGTTGTCACACTGGAGATACTGTTCTTGCTAATGAGACTGTTTAGGGTTTGATACTGCATTTGTTTATGCAGGTGACAGGCTTTATACACTTGCAGATTCCCACCATGTTCACAGCCTTCCAGGAGCAGTAGTTTTTGCATGGCACCATGCAAACAAGCTGGGCCTTGGAAATTTATTCCAGGGGAAGCGATAGCAATCCCTTTTTGCCGACTGTTCTGATATGAAGGAAATCTAAACTTCTGTTTCAAGAAGTTCTACTCTTCTACCCTCTACTTTCAAAAGGATTGATAGCTGAAGGTTTCCTTGTTATTGAATATGCATGGTTTTTGTGAGCTGCAGATATCAGATTGATATCCCTCCCCCCTTTCCATTATCAGACAAAAATTAGGAGATGTTTTACAGCATCTGCCAGTCCTAATGTGGCTAGCCTCATGGCAGTACTGATTCTGACTGGCTCATAGTGGGCAGTCAGGACACTTTTGTAACATCTTGACTCTATGTGGCGTTTGACGTCTCAAGCGCTTGAGACGTCTGCTATAAGTCTCGTCTTATGATTGAGAATGGAGAAATTATGCTAGAAGAGCAACTAAAAGTCTAACACAAGATAAAAGCTTTACAGTGCTAGTACCTGTATTGGGCAGGGATAGTCTCTTGCTACATTCTATGTGCATAGTTTAGACTATCTACAGGTAGAATGGAAGCGAGGAATTATTTGGATTTTCAGTTTTGCTAGGTAAGTTTCTTCTCTTTTTGTGATTTGTTGCTGCAACGATAAATTCTTCAAATTAGTGTGTCAGCCATCTCTCCTCAAAGTGCAAAATGCATTACCCTAATGCTGTTGGGTTTGACAGAAGATTCAGCCAAGAAACATCTTGCCCATGAGAACAGGGAATTTTCATGAGTCCTTGCTTGGCAACCAAATTTCATGTGTGGTTTTTTGGAGGCGTGTGTTTGTGTCTAGGAATAGACAAGAAAAGTCTAGCAAAATCAGATGGGTTTAGCAATATGGCGAAAGAGAGAGAGTCCAGCAGTACCTAAGGATATAATGAAGATTTTCAGTGGAAGATCCAGATGGCTCTCACAGCACTGTTCCTTCAGCATTGTAGAGCTGCTTAAAAGCATAGTGATGTGCATGTAAGCATAATCAGAATGATCTGTCGGGCCAGGGACAATGCACATTGCTCTGAAGTAAAGAATAGCTTAGCAGATGCATTGGGTTGCAATCCTCATTTATTTCCCCCTTCCCCCTCCTCCCTCTCCCCTTGCAGTTATGAAGTGCATAGCTTTACACTGTTGGCTCTAAATCGTGGTCATTTACCAACAGCTCTAACATAATGTGCTGAAGTGATCCTGCTGACTTCTGCAGGCTTGTCTGTGTGTTCCTTATTTTAAGTACAAATGCAGTATTTGCTGATATGAGGGCTTGGTCTTGTTTTAAAGGGCAAAGCTGTGCAAAGCTTTTTTTTCATTACAAGAAATCACATGGTGCAGGGAATTTGTTGCAGACCTAAAGTTCAGACCGTGTTGATAAGTAAAGTTTAATTAAATTTGGGTTTGGAAACTGTGCTTTGGACACTGCAAAACAAACCTAACGTAGATCAAAGTCATAGAAAATGTTTTCCAGACCTAGTTTACAAGTTCTGTTCTGCAACACAAACCCAGCTGTGAGAGTCCTGTCTGTCCTCGTAAAACACATCATCCTATGATTGCTGCCTTTCATGCAGCACTTAGTTAATGTTTTCTGTTTCAGTCTTATTTCATCATCTCTTATATATTGTGTGCAGTGTAGTAGTAAATAGGTTTAATTTCTTTTGTGTATTGGAAAAAGTTTAGTGTATATGACTTTTACGTTTGTGTAATACATCTCGTTAGATAAACTTGGGGTCACATCCAGATCTGATGTGATTCTTCTGCTTTCAACAGCACTATCCCTGTTCCCCTGAAGAGGGACTTTCCCCCTAGCCGATACTGAGGTTTGTTACTGCAAATCTGACAGTGACTACAAAAGATAATAGGTTCTTCTAAAATGTTTACTTCACCTGGATTTATTTTTGATAGCAGATGAGGTATTATTCAGAGGGAGGCAGGGATGTAGGAATTGCTCCTGGTTCATCTTATTATTCCATGTCTAGCAGCTGTTTTAATGGGTGCTGTCTGGCTAATATAGAGTCATCATTTGGTGGTATGAAGAACCCCACAGTGTTTCCTAAATGTGCCTATGCTTTAGCACTCAGGGGGAAAAAAAAAATCGTGTAGATTATCTGAATGAGGGAAGAATATGATGATTCACATTGTGTTTCCTTACATGGTAGCAGTTATGAATTTAGGGAACCACTTGTTGCTTCATTTCAAATTCAGTAAAAAGTGTTCAGTCAACTGCTCGAATGCCATGATAATAGGTGTGACAGACGGGTAGACCTATCAAATTAAATTAAAACTAACAAATTAATTTCAGTTACTAAGGTTGTATCATGTGTCACTTGATAATCATATAGTTAAACATTGCATAGATGTAAGGCGCCACTGAACTAGCATGTTAAACTACCATCTACATATCATTTTAAACTTCTAATATCTTCCAGCAGAATCCTGATATGTTTTCCACTAGCCAATTCTCCAAGTTTTTCTATGGGCCTCAGGGAAGTTGTTTGTGTGTTACTTGCTCAGATTCTGGTCTTTAGAGTTATCAGTTTAGGCTAGGCATTTTTTTCTTTTTCCTTTTTTCTTTTTTTCCTTCTTCTCTCTTGTAGTGATAAATAGCAAACTCAAACATTGACTCCAGTTATAAAGGGGACACAATATTTAACAGTATCTCAGTGTGCCTTCCTCCTCCTGTTGGTCCCCCAGTGCTCTTCTATTTCTGCAGGATTGTAACCAGCTCTACTAGCACTTTTCACTAGCAGTGAAAAACTGCTGAACTCATCACAAGTTGAAAAAAGGAAAGGTTGTTATTGCTAAGAGAAAGAGGTTGTTTTTTTTAGAAACAGAGCAATGAGTACTAGTTGGAACAAAAGCACTAAGCTCTTCCTACCTGTCTTTTTTCCGCCATCATTTCGTATAGGTGGACTTGCAGCTCTCTGGATAATCGTACCCAGAAACAGAGCTGGGGGTGGGGAATAGCTGAATCTGTAATTTTTCATAAACTTCAGTCCTGTAAGATGTTTGGAGAGAGAGGAAGAAATGCAGCTTTCTGAAGTGGATGAACTGTGTAGCGCTGGGTAGCATTATCAAGGGATGTTGCCGTGAGGTTGTTTCCTAGTGTTTGGATTTTGGAGTCTGTATTTCAGGTGCTGGAAAGTAAACTCATGGATGAAAATGGTAGCAAAGGATTTGTTCAGAGCCAGAAAAGCATAGAAAATCAGTGGCAGATGAAGGTTCTCAGAAGTATGTTACACATTATACAAGGTATTCAGAGTGTCCAGGGGATGGTATGAGGTATTTTCTGAAGACTTTAGTAACTTTGGGAAGTGTAAGCACCTAATTTAGGCACCCAAGTTAGTCAAAGATGGACAATGTGAATACACTCCTAAAGGATGGATTCTCGCTTGGTCTATCCTTCAGCTAAAGGGATTATGGAGCAGGAAGAAGAAAGAATTGTCCTTTTAGAGTCTTATTGACGTTATCTAGGCTTTGAATCCACACATGCAGGAAGGGCTGAAATGAAATTGCCCGTTTGCTGCCTCATGGAGGGAGAGAAGCAGGTAGTGAGGGGTCTCTTGTCTTCATTTTCAAGCCAAAGGGTTCGAGGCAGTACATTGCAGGCAGCAGTTTGTTGCTGGTGTAAGTCAATGTTTCATTACCTTTCCAGCACTTGTGGAGCAAGGAGGAAGCAGGAGGGGAAATGATCCTTGGCAGAAGTTTGAATAATGATTTCTCCCCGTTTCTTCTGTTTTTAATGTGGGTAAGTTTCCTTTCCCATGCCTCGCTCGAAGCATTATCTAATTCATAATTCGTACATGAAACGAATCCTGCAAACCAGGCAGTACTTAAATGAACAGGGTAGAATTTGAAAAATCTGGAAAAAAAAAAATCTTAAATGTTAAATGGTTTCCCCCAATAGACTGGAATCACCATAATGACTGAGCAGATTTTAATAAACCTTTCCAAAATAATGTCTTTTGGTTCTTACTTAGCATGAAAAAGTACTGGACTACATAATCTGAGGAAATGAAAAATGAGTAAAGGGAGGTGGCTGGATAAGAAAGGCTGTCTTAGTGTTAGCTCCCTGTAGTGAACAGTGCTGTGATACAACACCAGAATGGATCACAAATCTCATTGACAGTATGCCAATGAGAAGAAAGAAAATGCCTATGAAGAATGAGTGAGTTTGTGTGCATTTTTATTTATTGTAGAAATATCCTCTCACATTAGCATATTTTCATAAAGAAAATACAGCATCAACAATAAACTCTTTAAAAATAATGAATACTTCTTATTCCAAGCTTTGCCTTAGTAATGCACTACTAAGTAAATGTATGTCTTTTAGTTAAGGTCTGAAAACAATTTCCTACAATTCAGAAGACCAATTGAGGCTTTTTGGTAATTCATGATGAGTATTTTTTGTTGTTGTTTTGAAGATTATCAAGGAACTAACTAAATAATCTTTTGAAGGCTGTAGATGAGAAAGCTTTCTTGAGTAACTTGAAATCCATAGCCTTTAGCGTTATGACTCTTTTTAAGCATAGCCTTGATTACCTTTAATTTTTCAGTTTGTCTCAATGTTACCTTTGGTTCCTGTTAACTTTATCAAAATTATTGTGGGAGTGAAAACTTTCAAGGAAGATCAATGAGATGAGAAAGAGATTTTTGAACTGGACAAAATTAACATGAAATTCCCTTTCTGTTTTAAAAAGTTTAAGTTAAGAGAGCAGATGCTTTGTCTTGGGGAGATTGGAGAGTAAAACGGTGCAAGTGCCTGGGGACTGCGGTCACCCTGCCAAGGTTTTTGGTGAAAAGCAAAAATGTTTGTCAGAGAGGATTTTTATGTTTCAGATTTCAGCACAGAGTGATATGTGCTCCTTCAGGAAAAGATATGGATGTGGGCTATGTTCTCCCCCATCCCCTTCCTTCCATGTATTATAGATACTTTTGTGCAAAACTCCAGGTATGGTATGCACTTCTGTCTGGAAAATTCTATATCCATGTTTCAAAAAGATAGGTCAAATGCAAGAACATATGCAATGTAATAAAGTATAGATTGTATTCTAGCTCTACAAATGAACTGTATGTTCAAATATACGGGCTGTCTGGGATTTAACAAGAGATGTAAAGTAGAATTAATCCAAGAGTGTTGCCACCTGTTGCCAGGCTATTGCTATGCTGATGGCACGAAGTGACACCTCCTCTGTGCAGGAAGTTAATTTTATGAGCGTCTATGAGACAGCCTTTCTGTATGCCAGGCTATATGTAATGCTTCTAGGAGAAAACTATACATGAGTGAGCACTCAAGCTGTTCTAACACGGAATGTGATTGCGTTTCTGGAGACTAATCTGTTGCTTATTTCCTTTTGACTTTGCTTCGGTGACAGCCAAGGGCTGGCAGTGTTTGCTTGCTAAAGAGATAATGGTAGACTGATAAAAGAAGACAACTCTGCTCCCTGAGTGATGTGCAGATGTTAGTCACTGATGTCTTAAAAGTCACAATTACTGTGGGTGTAATTTTGGCCATGCTGTTTGGAGCTTTTTCCTCACAAGTAAAGGAACTGCATTAAATATTTCACTGTTTTTCAGGAAAATGGAATTAGATTGGGAAGTGTGTTGTTGTTAATGCTTTGGAGAGAGAGAAATACAGGATTTTACTGCCCTTGGATTACGTTCTGCTGGGCTACAGTTAGTTCTGTCATTACTTTAGATGAGATGAAAGTCAATGTGAAGACTCCCATGGACTCCTGTTTCTGAGCAGTGGTCCTGTGACTAGGAATATGAAGAAAGCCAAGTGATCAAGACTTACCAAGCAGCACAGAGTAAAAGGAAAGGCAAACAAAAATTTACAGTAGACACAAAGCTTCCTATAAAACTCCATATAGCTGTAAAATATGTTTTTAAATTTATTAGAGACTTTTCTCTTTAAGGTTAGTTTTTCTTATTTTGTCAGATAGGCAAAAGCAACAGATTTTCCTTGGCTATCTTTTGCTAGCTGGTCATTGTCAGTGTAACCAGTATCTGAGATCCCTGCACTGTGACCTGGCGTTCATCAGAGCAACGGACACGTTGTTGAAATGATAAGCCTAAAAGCTTGAGGGTAAATTAGCAGAACTTCCTGTAATCATTGAACTTTCCTTCACATCAGATGTTCTGGTCCTTATGTATTTTGAATAATAAGAGTATAGTATGCTTTTTCAGTAAACCCTTTTGCTACATATGTACAAAAAGAGAGAAATCCATACACATGCTCATCTCATGTAATTACATATATATACGCGTATACACACACACACACACACAGAAGGAGAGAAATCCAAAGTAGAATCAAGAAAATACTGAACTAGATGAATTGTAGGGCTTGTTTTCTTGCCAAACAGCAGTGTTCTTTGAAGCATGAATAAGAATTAATGCTACCAAGATCAACAATTAACCCCTGGACAATTGGAGTGATGGAGGTTAGAAGGTGACATGGGTGGTTCCAAAGTGCTGCTTCCAGACTGTTCAACACCATTTTGGTTTTTGAGGAAAAGTGGAATGTTAGAAGGAGAGGAAAAAACCTATCTTACTGTTCAGAGCTGGTAGTACAGAATTGCCTTTTGATTTTATTTTCATGGGAACGTATGTTTCATACTTGATAGTGAACTTTTTCCCTAAACCTTTGTTTCCCAGGATAATTAGAAGTTTGAAAAATCAATGCGAAGGAAACAGCTATGTGGGGTTGGAATAAAACCTTGACCCACTAGGCCACAATTCATCCTTTAGAACATTAAACAGGGGATCGCACCAGAAAAGAATGGTCAGTAAAGCGTGGGGAGAAAGGACAGAGGAATTTGGAAACTGCTGAAGTTGCTTTCATTTCATTTTGGGCACGGGGGAAAAATCTGAATGAGAAGTTGATGGTAGAGGTTTTGATCTTGTTGTCATTGAAATCGATAGAAATATTGCCGTCGTTTCTAGAGGAAACGGATGTAGCCTCACTATTTAAGATTCAGTGCTTCTCCATTGGTATAGACTAATTCACTGACACTTAGAAAAGGTTAGGTTAGGGTTAGGTTAGGTTAGGGTTCGTTCCTTGGGAACGGATTTGTTCGGTATGACTTTTGAGACAATCACAGAATAGCTGAGGTTAGAAGGGACCTCTGGAGATTGTCCAGTCCCCCCCCGCCACGCTCAGAGCAGGGTCACCTAGAGCAGGCTGCCAAAGACCATGCGCGCTTGCATTTTGATTATCTCCAAGAATGGAGACTCCACAACCTTTCTGAGCAAGCTCTTCCAGCAGCTGCCCTCACAGTAAATTCTTTTTCGTTATGCTTGAGTGGGGTTTCCTGTGTTTCAGTTTGTGCCCATTGCCTCTTATCCTGTCACTGGGCTCCACTGAGAGTCTGGCCCTGTCGTTTTTACTGCCTCCCATCAGGTATTTGTACACATTGATACACTCGTTGCCCTTCCCCCCACCCCCGAGCCTTCTCTTCTCCAGGCTGAACAGTCCCAGTTCTCTCAGCCCCTCCTCATATGAGAGATGCTCCAGTCGCTTAATCATCTTTGCTGGACTCACTCCAGTATGTCCATGTCTCTCTTGTAGCAGGGCACCCAGACCTAGACCCAGCACTCCAGGTGTGGTCTCAGCACTGCTGAGTAGAGGGGAAGGATCACCTCCCTGGACCTGCTGGCAATGATCTTCCTAGTGGAGCCCAGGAGGCTGTTGGCCGCCTTTGCTGTGAGGGCACATTGCTGGGCCATGGTCAACTTGTTGATGCTCAGGTCCTTCTCTGCAGAGCTGCTTTCCAGTCTGTTGGCCCCCAGCCTGTTTTGATACATGGGATTGTTGCTGCCCAAATACAGGACTTGGCATTTCCCTTTGTTGAACTTCATGAGGTTCCTCTCTGCACATTTCTCCAGCCTGTTGTGATCCCTCTAAGTGGCAGCCCAACCCTTTGGAGTATCAACCACTCCTACCAGTTCATGATGCCCTTTCATCAGGTATCGGGGTGGTTCAAGTGCCCCATGTGTACCAGGGCCTGCAAACATGAAGCTTCCTCCAGTTGTCTGAAGAAGGCCTCATCTACTTCTTCCTGATCTGGCAGTCTGTAGCAGACACCCACCCACAAAGACTTTTTGCGGACTCTGCAAGTTGTACCTCAAATTTGTTTAGGAAATGCGAATTCATGCTGTTTGCCTTCCTTTTCATAGAATAAATATGACGTGACATCCACACACAGGCTATTGCTGTTCTTCTGATGTAATCTGAGGGATGAAATAAAAGATAATTGCTTAAAATTTTGGGTAAACTTTAGGAAGTGACACTATCTCAGTTGGTATGTGAGAAGGTGAGAGAAGAGGAGGAAGGTGCTGACTAGTTCAGTAGTTGAAATGGTTAAGTAATTTTCTAAAAACCCAGTAGGTACATGAAAATGAGAGAGTTTTCGATTTATTTGAATCTCCGAGGAATATAATGTGAAAGCCTCTTCAGGTTCTACTGCCTGGCCAGAGACTGCAGTGAGTTTAATAAAAGACACAGCTAAACTTACCAGGATAAATTGCTGCTTCATGCATGAAATAGATGCTCTAGTCTTGTGCTGGTGATTTGGTGATGTCTTACCTTTAAAACTGTGGGACCAGCATGCAAAATTTTTAGTGGATTATTCACTTGATCGCTTTTTGGTACCCCCTGGACTCTTATATGATTGATAAATATCATTTAAGAAACCCTCAAAAATAAGATATGAGAGATTTAAAGAGTTGTGCTTTTCACAACAATAATACTTCCTTTTTCCCCAGGAGATGCTTAAGAAGCTAGTCTAACAGCAGTTTATGCTGCAAAAGATGTTTGTAGCTCACTGTAATCCGGTTCCATGTGAAATTCCTGGTGTTATTCTTTAAAGCTCTCATGGGGCTTGACTTAAATGCTGTGCTATCGTCCCTCTCTTTGTGTGCGGTGCTTTGTTACCCACTGCAGTGTCTGGGCTAATCTCTTGACAGGCCTTTGTTTGAAAGCCCAGGCGGGGAGAGAGAAGTCGCTGTATTTTTTTCAGGGCTAGATCAACTAAGGGATGCCCCGTTCCAGTGCCTAAGGGAGTCTTCAGCGCCAACCTCTGTACCTAGGCTTCCCCTTTAACTTATGGTGAGAATAAAGCGTTTAGGAATGGGATTAGTGAAGGCTAGGAAACTGAGCGGAGAAGCCAACAGGAGGCCGAGGGGAGAAGTACATCAGGGCATCACCTCTTAAAGGTAATAGGTCAGCTGTGGTATGGATGTTAACTCTCCCCTGGAGAGAAAATGCTTAATGACACAGAGATGAGGGATTTCTGTTGGTACAGAAGAGACTTGGGTTTGAGTCGGGCGCTGTGGAGATTTGAAAATACTTGTGCTGTTTCCTAGGTGGGTATCTTAAATGCAGCGTTATGTGAACATATACAGCCGGTTCCTGCTGAGAATCTCATCTTGGTAATCTTGAATAGATGGAATGAACTGTCAGTGTCCATTAGATCCTGGAGACGAGCAGTGCGTATTTGAGAGTCTTGCCAGAGTAAAGAGCAGCTCAGCTGGTGAATAGCTCAGCTGCATCAGGCTTTGCAGGAGCAGGGTGAGGGGTGTTTTATGTGCCTACTGGTGGAAACGCCAGTGTCTACAGGACTTTGGGAATCCGCAGAGTTAGGCCACATATAGTAAAGACTTTGACAGTCTCGCTAGCACCTAAATGCTGGACATAAGCGACTACTTGCTCTTTCAGATTCTTAGTGGTTTGGGTTCTGACCCTAGAGGGGTCAGGTGATCCTACAGTTTTGCTTTGTTCAGAGGTTATTGCATAATCCACACTTATACATAGGCTCTCATGCAGTTTCAGAATGGCAGAAGGTTCAGCAGTGTCTTGGCTAACTGAAGCAAAGACTCAGTGTAGAAAAGGAGAATCTAATTCCTAATAGGAAGTGTTCTTTAGTTCTTTAGAGCTTTAGTTTTGCCCCATTTAAGCGACAAGCATGTTAGAAATGTATATGTGCATAGGTTTTTATTGAAGTATTGTTTTTTCTTTATTTACGTGTGTTCTGTATAGCGTCTTCAAAATGCAGTTTGTCCGTATCTAAATAGCAGGTGGAATCTGAGAGCAGATCATCTGCTCACTTGGGCCTTCCCATGCTGCTGTACTTTAGCAAGCGAGGCTGTTCTTGGCATTTGTAAGCTAAGCGTGGTCAGTCTGGGTTATTGCTTGGATGTATAACCTCTGCAGAGGACACAGGTGTTCTAGGAAGTGATGGAAGAAAACATCGTCTTTCCTTTGAGTCAGTCATAAATCCTGTTAGAGTAAAGTCTGAAAGATTAAGCTAAGATTCTTTCGACTTGTTATTTAAAGTCCCAAAGACCAAGAGCAGTAAAATTTTTCCAAGGCTCTCTGCTAACATAGCTGATGCATTTTGTTTCGCATGCATTTCTCCTGTTATTTTGGCTGAAAATATTACCGTTCACTTCTTGTCAGGAACTGTTGCATAATACTGTTGTGTGCTTCTGAACAAATACAGCCTTTTACGCCGATCTGCTTCAAGTCCTGAAGCAGACTCACTTTCTCTTCTCTCATAGTAGTAACTATTTATTCTCTTTATCAAAACTGTCTTTTGTCTTATATGATCTCTTTGCCCCTTTTTGTTCATTCCCGGTTCCCTGCCAGCCTTCAGTATTTTCTTTTTGGAAGTTCAAATAGATCTAATTATAAGCAAAAATACCTGCTGAGAATGGAAATAGTCTGCAACTGTGTCTGGAAGAGATCATTCCCTTTGTGGGAAAAACTCTTCTTGTCCTGTTGTTGGAAATGCTGTTTCCTCTCTGACTATATATCTTCAAAAAAAATCTGTGTTAAAGCATTTCAAAATATCTGAGCTGGATTTCTGCTTATCCTGGCTGGTAAAGTCAATATGTACCTGGTGACTATGCAATTCTCCCTACTCTGATTACCTGAGAACCACCCACTGCAGTGCCCTGCAAACCAGAGAATATTCTGCCGGGTAAAAAATGATCATGATTATTCTTTACGCATCTCCCTTTTTTTCAATGTCATCTTGTATTTATCAGAATGAACAGCATTTGGACTCTCATAGTTACATCTGGCTTGACTGTCTGATGAACAAGCGTAGTTATGAAAGAGACGGTTTCTTTAAGGGGCTGTTGGCATCCCAGTCTTCACCACTGGAAAAAGTTGTAAAAAAAAATGAGTGAATGTTGATGGTGCAGTAAACATGGGTGTGTGTTAAAAGACTAAGCTTAAGCTCAGTGTAGTCATAAAACAATGATTTCAAATTATTGACTTCTGGAATGTGAAGTCATGAAACTTCAGCTATGGAAAATCTTTTTTTATTAAAGAAATGCATCTTAGGTCACAAATAGTTTCCTTTGTCTTTCTCAACAGCCAGGCCTCTGTGGGCTCTTCACCAGCTCTCCGAAATGATCCTAATTTGGCGATGTTAGTACTGGATTGTACTGTCTGGTCATAGTGGGGAAAAAAGTTGGCCAAAATCAAGATCCAGTTTCTGCTGTTCCCTCTGCTATAGCCTTCCTGCATTGCCTGTAGATGTTCTGCATTACCTGTCAGGCTGCTCAAGGCACAAACTCTTTCAGGACCGCTCAACGTTGGCTTTGTTGTCAATGGTAGAATATGTTCTACTGCCTGCTTTTGTAAATAAGTTTCTCTTCTGTCTCCATGGTGTACTCCTGACTTCCTTTACAATGTGAGTAATAATAATAATAAAAGGTTCTATTATTTATTTACAATGTATATGTATAGTAGTGAACATTTTGCTGAATCTAGTCATAGGCTTTAAGCCTATGGCCATTTACAATACATTAGGGTTGCTAATGGAAGAGACACTAAGATTTGTTACTATGCTTTAGATAGGATCCTGTGATCACTCCAGCAAAGTCTAGCTAGAGGATAATCAAACTAGCACTCTTCTGCAGGAAGTGTTGGATGTAACAGATCTAACAGATGACAGGTTGGGCTTAATTTTTATTTGAAGACATGAAAGATGCAGTGCATTTCAGGGCTGGTAAAAGTGCTGCTTCTCTGGAAGTTTTAGCAAAGTTAAAATGGTTCTATAGGCCAAGCAGGTAGAAAAGTTTAAAAAAAAAAAAAAAAAGCCTCTGGCCAAGAACAGAATGTGCATCCAAAATGTTACTTTTTCAAATGTAAATAATTCTTATAAATCCAACTTCTAAAAAGCTAAAAGTGCTGTCAGACAGCATGGAATGAGAGAGCATCTCAAAACATAGGGGATAAAACCTTGGAATAGAAAACAGTGAAGGACTAATGGCTTGATCTTTTGTTGCCTGCTGTACCAGAGAAAGGAGTGTTGACTGGAGCCATGTGTTGCATCATATGAAGTGCTGTATTGCCAAAAAGTACAGGCATGCTTCCAGCCTCTGACTCTGGCAATTCAGACAACTTGAGTATTACACTTGTACTTGGTGATCTCAGTTGAATCCTGAAAAAATTCTTTCCCTTAGATACTTGCAGAAGCTTTAGGCTTGCATCCAAAGGCAGCATTTAGTTTTGATGCATACTTTAAGATATATTGCACTTTATGTCGAATACGTACTTTGTACTATATGATTTGCTTTAGTGTTTCCTGGTTGAATAGACAAGGGAATGGCAAAAGTGTGGTGGAGAAAGAAAGTACTTTGGATGTGTTGTTGTCAGAAATGGCGCATTCAGCAAAGTCACGTGAGAAGAAAGCAGCCCTAAAACTTTTCCCTAGGGAGCTAGAAGACGAAGCTCAGAATAATTGTGCCTTACCTGGTCTGGTCTGTGCTTTCACCCGGCCTGTGGAAAGTTATCACAGCTTTGTCTTTCCCTGGTTGTTACTAGATCATTTTTGAAAGCAACAGCAGAGATACAGAAAGCGATATTACTCAGCTGACTGTATCGAGATGTCTCAATATTTGGAAGCCATGATATGTCATGCTGATGAATGGTTCCATTCTCCCATTGCTACAGCGGACAGGGAGAAGAGTTCCAGAATATGTCAGGGTAGTTCATTATCTTCAGAGAATGTACTGGCCTGAAAAGACTATGAATGTGGAAAACATATATATGTGTGTGTATATATACATATTTTGTTGTTGTTTAATTTTATCTTATATGGTGTGCGCAGCCATTTACTTAGGGACAGTGCACTGAAAAATAGCAACAGCATCACTTGAAGTAGTAGCTGAAGCAAACAGGAAAATGATGATATTCAGCCAAAAGTTTTGCTCACATTGTGTATTGTGGAAGGTTTTCTTTTGTGTTGAAATGCAAGGGAGTTATCACTGTAGTCTCTAGGTCATTTTACTAGTGACTGTGACTCGTGGATTCCAAATAAATTCAAATTGATGAGCTTCTCAATATTAATGAAGTACTTGCTAGAGTGGGATGAAGCTATGGGTTTTTTTGTTTGCTTTTTGCATATTCAAATTCTATTTGTTATTCCTCTAAGGGTAGGAAAATGAATTGAAATGAGTGTTTAACTTCTTTCTTAAGCATCGGGGTGAGAAAATGAGAAATAAAAGACAGGAGAATGTTGTAGCTCAAACCCTCAAATGACAAAACGAGGCAATGTTAAACTTTTTGGGGCTTTGAATTACATGATCAGAACAATGCCACATTTGAGCATTTGCAGCCCTGGTTTAGGTGTAAGTACCTGTGAGGGATAGATTTCTGGCTGCAAATTGCCCCAGGCAGCATTCTGATCCTTCGGATTCGTGGAGTGCCTGAACCCTGTGGAATCTCTGCTCCTGTTATGTGGAAGATACGCTGATGGTGATGGGCGGCAGCTAATGCTGAGGATGTACAGAGAAAGTGAGTGTGAGTTTTGAGAATTAGGTACCTGCTTCCCACTGACAAGCAGAGCCTAGGAGAGACCTTTTCCAATTTCCCTGTAACCAGGCAATCTTGTTGGTAGTGCTGCAGGCTAAGGCCTGTGGCAGGGCTGCAAGTGAATTGTGTTTTCCATGGAGCTGGTTGGGAGCTTTACCCACAAGCTTGTTCTTCCTCTTCTGCGATCTTGTTTTGCGTTTGTCAGAAGGCGGCAGGCATGGATGAGCTTCTTCCTGTGTGAACGCTGTTGATGTGCACGACAAAATTTAGCCCTAGTTCATTTGCAGAGCATATATGATCTTGGCTTCCTTACAATCACTGATTATTTATTCCTGAACACGGATCGCTAGGCCCTGGATCCTTACAGTAGACGGTCCATGCCTCCCACATTCTTTGTTACTGACAGAAAAGAGCTTATTAGCATTCTTGAGATTAATGTTTCCTGATCATTCTCAGGAACAGAGCAGAGAACTGCATCACCCTGCTTGGTATGAGAGGAAAGGAAAGGTTAAATGTGAGGTGCCAGTTACAAGCTGCCTATTATACTCAAATATTGTACTAGTTGTGAATTTTCGTTGTAAAGAGAAGTGAACTATCTGGAGGAATCAAGTAGCCTGGAAAATGGGCCTCTTCTGATTCAGTGATATCAGGGTGGAATCGTAAAAACACAGAGTAGTTTAGTCTTGGTGGAACCTTTGGAGGTTTCTAGTCCAACCTCCTGCTGAAAGCAGGACCAGCTTAGCTCAGGGTGCTCAGGGCCTCGTGCAGTTGCGCTCCGAGTATCTCCAAGGGTGGAGATTGCATGCCTCTCTGGGTAACCTGGCCAAGCATTTGATCACCCTCACTGTGAATTTTGTTTCCTAATAGCTCATCAGAATTTCCCTTGATGCACCTTGTGCTCGGAACCTTTTATTCTTTCCCTGTGCATCTGAGAAGAGTCTGACTCCATCTGCTCCATAACCACCTGTTAGGTAGTCATAGACAGCAGTAAGACCCCCTTTGCCTTCTCTTCTGCAGACTGAACAACCCCGCTTCCTTCATATGCCATGTGTTCCAGCCCCCGACCATTCTGGTGGCCCTCCCCTGGATTCACTCCAGTTTGTCAATGTCTGTCTTGTATTGGAAGTCCAAAACAAAGGAGGACCAAATCCATTAGTGTGGATGAAGTCGCATTGTCTCTACACCTGCTTAGGCTGACACGCAGTTTAGAGGAAGCATTGGTTCTTCTTAATCTAGAAAGAAAAAAAATCAGAGCTCTTGCAAAGAAAGCACCCCAATGCATTTGACTGATTAATGAGTTAAGTAAGGCAATAGATTTGATGGGATATTTCTTTTTCTTTCTTTCTTTTTTTTCATTTTCTTAGAGAAACCGAAACAAAATCCTTTTCCAGATCTGAGATTTCCTAGGCAAGCAATGTCAGCAGGAATCATAAAAGCCTGAGAAGAGCAGGAGAATAAAGAAAAAGTGCAAGATCTAGTTGATCCTCAGTATTCCTTACACACAATGCAATGACTAGTTAAAATGATAAGAAGACTTATAGTCAAGCTTTAAGGAAATTGTAGTGTGATCAAGAAGAGGGGAGAAAACTGGGAAGCACTGGGAGCAGTGATGGTGATGTTTGTTTAGACAGAAGACATTAATAGCAGGTATTCTGAAAGTAAATAGTTGCAGAATGCCAGTGCTTTAATAATCTACTCCTTGAAATTCCTACTGTGGCTGGTTTGAGTTATGCTAAACGTGCAGGACCTAGAAACACATCCTGTGCTGAAGTGTAGAAAGATCAGTGTTGTCTTCAGAAGTCAAATTCTCCTGCTGATTACCCTCAGTCTGTGTGGATTAGTCAGGGAAAGGCGTTCAATCCCAGTAACTCAATAATTGCTGCAACGCCAGATGCTGAATGACACAGCCTGATACTGAGCTTTAGTGATGTTCTGAATGTCATGTCAGAAGGAATAGATCGCAAGGAAAGTGTCTGGGAATATGTTGCAGTGCAAATAGTCGTAGCGTTTGTAGTATTTTTGGAATCTTTTCTCTTGCCTAGGGAGTATCTTGATGAAATCAAGTAAGACTTGACTATGTTTAACATTTCGGAGAAAGAAGGCAATAATGATATTTTTCTTAAGGTCAGTTCTCATCTCAGAACCATTTCTTCATTTCTCCTTTTTCCAGTAAGAGGTGGCTCTGATTGCAGGAGATCATTTAATCCAATTTAGTAATAGCCAGAAAAGGGAGGCTTTTTGGTTACTTGTATTAATACATCTTTCTTGCTGTTTTCATTTTTTCCCTATTCTTCATGAAAGAGTTTTAAAAATGTGAAGACATTGTAGTGAGGAGGGAAGAAAATGATGAGCCGTTATGTATTCAGAGCTAGATACAGCATTGAGGTAACTCTTCTGTCATTGCAGTGAATAGTATACCTCCCTTAACCTCAGGCTAAGCACAGACCGCTACGGAGCTGCTTTTTTTTTTTTTTTTTTTTTGGGGGGGGGGGGGAATTCCATGTACCTAACATGGACTTGCTTGAATATGAATATGACTGCAGGCATACCTCAGAGATATTGTGGGTTTGGTTCCAGACCACCGCCATAAAGCGAATATCGCAATAAGGCAAGTCACATGAATTTTTTGGTTTTCCAGTGCATATAAAAGTTATGTTTACACTATACTGTAGTCTATTAAGTGTGCAATAGCATTATGTCTTAAAAAAAAAAGTGTGACACAGAGACACGAAGTGAGCATATGCTGTTGGAAGAATGGTGCCGATAGACTTGCTTGACATAGGGTTGCTGCAAACATTCAGTTCGTGTTTAAAAAAAAAAAAATCTGCAAAGCACAATAAAACGAGGTACACCTGTATTGAGTGATATGTTTCAGGACTGGAACTGATTTATTAAATTTCTAATGCTTTTTTAACCACTTCATTCTATTGCCATGGCACCTGGTATTCATGGCTGGCTCCAAACTCTTGCTCGTCTACCTCATCTGTAGAAGCCTATGCAAAAAGGTATTTGTACATGTAGACCAATTCAGTCATCTCTTGGCTGTTCTGCGAATGCTTAATGACACGTCCAAACGTATAGTTTGGAGGGTGTCCCAACAGTGCTGTAGCTTTTAACGCTCTCTCCTTAATGAGCTGACAGCCTGCAAAGGGCCACGTGTGTATTTTATAGTCTGATGCACAACGAAGGCCTGATAGCAAATGCAAGCTGATCGATGCTGCAGAAGGACTTTAAAAATAAGGTGAATTAAATTGTGAACAGAGTTTTCTGATTTTGAACATTCTGCTTTGGGGTTCAAAGGTAAGGAAATTAAGCTCCAAACCCTACTTCATGGGTAATTTTAGTTATAAGCGAACAGCTCCCTTGGGATCTTTTTAGCCTGACTTGAAAATCTAGCTTGATGGTTCCTGATAAATGGTCTGTCTCCTGGCCTTTTCTGAGGCTTTATGAAGAAATGTAAGCTGCATATGAAGTTGCAAGAAGAGTAAGCTGTATTTCACTTTTACAGGGATTTTTATCAGCTGCTATTTTTATTTGTCTTGTAATTTAACACCATTAACTTTCAGTATTGTGCCTTAAAGGTTTAAAACTAAAGCTCACTAGAAGACAGCAGGCTTTCCAGCATCTCCTAGGAATGATAAAGGAAAACTTTAGACAAGGCAAGAAGCATCTCTGTTGGGTTAAAATAGAACATCCAACATTTTACAGATAATGGGATAGGTGGGTTGCTAGAAACCTCTCTCAACTGAGGGGACATCTGAGCAGGAAAGTACTGTCTCTGTGAAAGCTGTTTTGTGCTATACAGCACAGAAACACAGCTTACCTTCTCCCAGGTGGTCTGCAGGCAGCCAAAATCTGCAGTTACCTAGAGGAGAAGGTACTGGCAAGATAGAACTGTTTTCTGATTCAGCAGGGCCCCCGTCCTTGTCCTGTGGAGCTTCTGATGGTTACTGCAGCAGAAGACTGACTAGGAGGGCTGTGCAATGCCGCTGGTGTGAGCTGGCTTGGCGACTGAGCCCTCCGGGGTGCAGTGGCAGCCGGGCTGGCAGGAGGGCTTAGAGCTCTGCACGTATGGATGTAGCTCAGCCTTCCTAGGTATCCTGACGGGAAGTTATCTGTTCCCTTCAAAACAGGGGAAGGCATGATGCAGACATTGTAGTAGGGTAAAACAGCAGGACCCATCTCTTAGTTAGAACTGCCTCTATGTTACTCTGCCTTTGATTTACACCTGAAAGTGTGTGTAGCACAGGTGGCTACCTGAACTTTCATGCCCTTGCTGTCAGGATGGTCCTTACTCTCATTTTGGACCATGTTAGGTCAAAGGAAAGGAGACCTGGTCAATGTGAATGTAAGGCATTTATCTCCTTTTCTTTAAGTTCCTCATTCTGCCTTCTGATCCTCGCTAGTAAGGCTGGCCTGGGGACTGGAAGAGCAGGTCTCCCACCTGGCACCTGCATATGCTCCCTCTGGTCGCTGGTTCTTGCTGTACCAGTTCTGCAGACTGTCAGCAGGAACAACTGGTGTAATATCTACAAATTGCAACAGAGAAGACTCCACTACCACCAAAGTACTGACCTCGCAGGTGAGTGTGAAGTACTTGATTCCTCGCTGGCACTGGCTCTTAGTGACCGGTTGCCTTTTGGGACCTTGACTATAAAACTGCAAAGAGCACCTGAGGAGGAATACTACTCCTTGCCTGGATTCGACCAGTGTCTGTCACCTGGAGATCAGGTGTTTGTACTGTAAGTGCCCATGCAGAAAGTGCTGCTCTTTTGTTTGGGGCGCTTTAGTACAATACTGAACCCTCTGTTACCTCTGGTGAAAAACTTGACCTTTGTTGGAATTAATTTTTCTTAGTTCAGCTCTAAGCCCCTGCTGCATGCCATTTCACTCTGCCTCTGGATAGCTCTTACCATGTGTCTATGGGTTTCTGAACAAGAGGAATGAAAGGAGCGTGAAGCAGGTGATGAGATTAAATTGACTACCGAACAGGACTGGAACCAAAAATGTTAAACTGTTGCTCTGCCTCCAGTTGCCCTTTTACCAAATAAGAAAAACTGTCTTTAGATAAATGGTGGGCACATGAAAAGAGAATGACATGTGAAAGAGAACAAAGGGAACCTCTGCAGAATTCACAATGAAGGTGTGAGTACAGCAAGTAAAACCCAGTGGAAAAGTAGCAAATGAACAAAGATTGCCCCTGGAGGAAGTCTCAAATATTTGTCCTTCTGTCTCTTTTTAGAAAAAAGATTCAAATGCCTTTAGGAGTAAAAACACATTGTGGATAGTGTTTGCTTAATACGTGAGTCATGCCTGGAAAAATTCCACAGCAAAACAAATTTATTCACGATCAGCTTGCTTGAATATAATAAACTTGTCCACAAAAATTTGATGCAAAGTCATCATATTGTATCAAGCAACATACTGAAAAACATTTCATCTTGGGATTTGTCTTGCTAGCTCTAGTTAACCCTCTTCCGTTTTTAATGACATACATGATACTTTCATTGGTGGTGTGAATTGCTTGCTCATGGGGAAGCTGTGGATACCCCTGTTACCTAAAGCATTATATGTTACTGTTGTTTTCTTTCTGTGAGAAGCTAGGGTTGACAGTGTTGGATCAATGACTCTAGCTAGCTAGTTACATGTTGGAGCTTGATGATAGGAGAAATGGTTAACACCAGATGCCATACACTAGACATGTTTAACAAGATGACTGATATGAATCATTTACACGTTCGCATTAATTTAAAATCTTGAAATTTGGTGCACTTGTTTCTTATAGGATATCAAGTGTGGGAAATGATTGCATCTTTAATGTTTTCATCACAGTTCAGTGATAGATCACTAAAAAGACCAAGGATACAACTTGTCTTCAGAGCGATAAATTCTGTATACGGTGGTGAACTTAAACTACTGTAGTAGCTTAAATGGGAGTTGTATTGTTCCAAGCCTGCATATCCTGTAAAGAGTGATGGAAACCTGTGCCTAAGAAAGGTATTATGCAGGCTAGGGAGAGAGGCTGGCATTTATTTGGATTCTTGAGACTAAAGAGCTCCAGGCCACGATATGTGGCCTGAATATGACAGCCATACTGTCCAGGTAGGATAATTTTAACAGGGATATGAAATAACTAAGATACTTTTCATAGCTCTAAAGTCATGGCATCATCAATACTGCTATTGAACCTGGGCATTCCAGCTGAATGAGGTCATATTCTCGTGTGGCATTGGTTAGAAAACATGAAGGTGATGCTAGCTTGCATGGGACCTTGAATGCTATGGAGAATATGATAATACATGTGTATTCTGTATAAGTCTTATCTTAAATAGTATGTCAAGTTCTGGTCATCTCAGTCTCATAAAAAAGATTCAGCGAAGGGCAATTGAGAAAAGATTTTTAATCTTTGAGGAGAGGAAGAAGAGAAAATAGATTGAAAATATGTAAAGCATGAATAACTGCAGAATACACTTTGGAGCTTTTTTTTCTACTTCTCTCATAGAAAAGATAAGAGATACTCCATGAAATTCAAAACCAGGAAATTCAAAATCAATGAAAAAAATCTACATCTGTTGTTTAAATATATAAATAAAATTACTACCCAAAGAAGTTGTCAATGCTTAAAATGTAGTTATATTTGAAAAAAGACTCGGACGTGGATATTAGGAATGTCCGGTGTCGTCATAATTAAATGGAATAAACTTTGCTCTAGAATAACTGTATTTCAGGATTTTGTTTGCTTCTGTCCAGTAAAGAACAAGATATGCTCCCTACTGACGGGGGCAAATTAACCTGCATGAGCCTGTGGTGGAGTGTTTGCCTGTTGCTCTGCAGCATCTTGATCCAATCACTGGTAAAGACTAGACTGACTTCAGCTCTTCAGTGTGATAATTGCTGTGTCCCTGAAACAGCCAGTTAGTTTGTCCGCTTAAAGGCTGTATGTAGTCTTTTATTCTGGATCTTCACTTCGTCCTAAAGTGCTATTCCACAAATTGTTTGTATTACCTGTTTTTTTTTGAATCGATTACTGTCATGCACAGAAACTTGCTCACCTGGTGAGGAGCCCTAAGGGCAGAAGAGTCTGCCTGTCTATGCAGTATAGAGAGAGCTGGTCTGGATCATTTGGTCTGCACACAGTGATCTCATACTGAGCATGTTGTGATTGAAGACTAAGAGCATTAGGTACTGTGGCTTATTTTAGTGCTAGTGGATGGTTATAATTAAGGGAATTTGCAAGCAGAAATGTTGTTTAGGCTATATGTACAGAAATAACACCATATGGATTAAATCCTACAGATGTGCACATTTTTATATGAAAATGTGACTGAAGAGTTATGAAAGAGATTGAATAAAAATCAACATGAAACAAGGACAAGGGAGAAGCCCTCTAGCAGTATCTGCAAATGGGAGAAAGGCATTATTTACTTATTATGTATTCAGCAGGATCAAACGGGACAAAAGTTGGAGGACCAAACAGGAAGAAGGGCACAGTGCAGTAGGTGTTTGGTTGGAGGTTTTAGTCCCTGCCCCTGCCAGTTCTGCACCCCAGCGATGTGGTGGTGTTGCATCTGGCATCTGCAAGGACAGCAGTAACAGCACTGGACAGTGCTACTGATCAGGGCTGAAGGGGTAAATTCAAACACTGCCAGCTCCTGCTCTCAAGACCATCCTGGTGCACGGCCCAGAAGGGCATGGCAGATGCTAGAGCTGGAAGAGGAAGCAGTGTCGCTTGTCAGCTGCCTTTGGACTCTTCGTACTGAACGCAAGCTGGCTAGGAAAGAGGATAAGTGGTGAAGTATTGAAGGAGGCACCAATTTCTTATTTGGTGGCTGAGCAAAAGCCAGTACGATGTATGCTGCCAGGAGATAGAGCAGGATTTAAGTTGCAAGCTCCCCTGCTTTACCACTGGGCCTGCTACTGAATTCAGTAAGAACCAGTCTATATTTCCATAGCTGTCTTGGCAGGACAACAGTGGAATAGAGGTTTCCCAAAGCATTTTGCCCAGAGAGTATGCCGAGATGGAAAAATCCCTATTTTTCAGATGTCTGGTATACTCTTATTTTAACTTTCTTCTTAATATTTTTATGAGACAAAATCTCCCCTCTATCTCCTCTACAACCCCATATATGTAAATTTTTTTTTTTTTTTTTTTTTTTTTTTTTTTTTTTTACAAAAGACAGGGTTTTCCTTCTAGGATTCTGCCTGGCACCAGATGGGAAAAGGTCAAAACTTCAATAGTAACTATTTTATCACCATTATGAGTCAAAGGGTGTGATAACATCAAATTACATCTTCTTGACCTATGTCATCTGCAGTCCTGGTACACGCTCTTTTTCTGATGGAGTCATAACTTATTCCAGGTCAAGCCTTGAGAGCAATATCCAAATCTGCTTACGAACACAGAAGACGAAATTAGTCAGGTTTGTACTTTTTCATCTGCTGCAGCAAGTGTTCGTTGCTGCACTTCTGCTGCTTTGTTTTGGCCTTTCGTGCTCTCTTTTACTCAATAAGCCTTGTAGGTGTCAGCCAACGAGTTCTAAGGGGACAGATATTAGCTAGATTGTGGTGGCATCCCCAAAGTGTCCAGCACTGTCGAAACAAAGGAATGTTGTCTTTTCCACAAAGATGATAAACACTAGAAAAACAGTAAAAAAGGGATGCAGAGAGAGCTACACCAAGCAACTCTAACGATCAGTGTGATCATAAATATATAGTTCATTGTTCACATATTTTTATGTAGTTTTTACATTGTGTATGTATAACTAAACACAGTAAATTATCTTCCTCTCTCCATACATTGGCCCCCTCGCCCAGCTGTTTACCAGCTTTGGTTTATTCACTTTAAGGTAAATAAAATGTATTTAAAAATTAAATAAAAATGGGACTAAGTAAAAGACTTTGCTATGTAGTTCCCTGTAGACTGTGAGAATGGGTCAGTGAAGGAATTTAAATTCTTGGGTAGAAACGAGTGAAAGGTTCCTGTTTGCTCTCATTTGTCGTTTTGCTAGAAATGTAATAAACCCTAGGTAATAGAGTAGGATATTACTGTTTTCAGGTTGATAAAGTCTGCCTAGAAAGTACTGTTCAATTCCTTTAAATTAGAGACTTGCCGAATTATAAACCAACCCAGTGGAACGCAAGAAGTTCTTATGAGTTCTCTCTCTTTCATTTTATGATGTGCAATATCCTGCCCTTTATTAAACCACCTTAAGGATGGACATCAAACATATGGTTTAGTGATTACAGAAAATGGCATGTCCAACACAAATACATATTTTTATTCACTAAGCAGGGTGTTACATTAGTGAGCATCCAATCATCAAATGTGTACCACCACCACTTTACATAACATTATTTTTCTCTGTTGGAAAACCAAAAGAGTCGAGGGGAATGCTGAACGCTTAGGTTTATTATGTGGTCTCCATAGTTAAGACAGGTATCCCAGTAACCCTAGCTGAAGTCACACATCAGGTTGGTAAAAACTAAAGTAATCCACCTGAAATGTTTTGTCTGTGGTCCTTTACTGAACAAGAATTTATGGAGGCGGGGAATTCAGAAGGCAATTGGACAAATACATTTCAGTTCAAATATAGTTTCAATTTTCCAATTTTTTTTCCAGACCCTAGAAATCTTCTTTTGTGCTTTTTAAGCCTGGGGAAGAGTAATGGCTCAGTAGTGACTGGTGTCTCTGAATCTTTCTGGCAAGTCTGATGAACTGAAGGCTGTATTCCTCCCATCTATCTTCACACTCCCAACTGCGAAAGCTGGGAGCTTAGTCACCCAAGGCTCCCTCTGTAGTTAATGGAGAGAGAAACAGGCAACTTCAGATGGCCAATGAACTGTAGAGTCAAGCTTAATAAATTGCAGATAATATTTTTTCTGCCAAATCAAGGCAGTTTTCTGAAAAATGTAATTAATAAAATACACTTTTTTAGGCAGCCTGCCATTTAAGTCATTCTAAGAGAAAATCACTTTCATTTAAAAGCTACTAAGTAAAAGGAAATAAGGAGTCAGTTGGAATGAGACATAGCTAGTCATTTGTAACCATACAGCCCATGGGCTGATGAAACTAGCTTAAACTATTAATTGCTATGAAATAGTTTATGTTCCCAGTGTTTTAGTGCTTATTTATTTGGCTTAATTGTTTACTCCCTTAAGTTTATCAGGAAAGGGCTTAGTCATTCAACTCACAAAGCAATTTTGTTGCCATCTCCCAGTGTGGAAAGGATAATTTATCTTGTGGATGTCCTGAATGGTTTTCATTTGCTCGGACAGACAGGAAATAACCATTCCCACACTTGCCTAATTGGTTAAAAATGTGTTTATTCGTTGGAAGGTGAAACCTTCCCTCCCCTAGTGCTGGGAAGTGATCACAGTGCAGATTAATTATAGTATAGATATTAATACACACATTTATATATACACATGCACATGCATGCACACACCGAGTTAGCAAGCTGTATGTCAAATCATATGATGATGATTAATGTAAGTAGCTATTCGCTGACTTCCATCTGCAGCCAGATGTGGTGATAGCTTCCCTGAGGTGATAATGGGTCTGCAGAGCTCAAGCCCTTTGCTGTTTTTGAGGGATAAGGTAAAAACCTTATTTCTTTGTGGCGAGAGAATTATAGTATATTTTCTGTCCATTAGCCCAGGTGTGTGAGATGAATTTGATCTAGCGACTTTGGCTCGGGAGAGTGAGCAGAGCCAGTGAAAAGAAGAGCAGTGGTTTGGAATAGATTCTAGGTCACAGGTTTTTTTATAATATATATATATATTTTTTGCTTCTAAAGATATAAATTTAGAAACTCATTAAAGTTTTGTCCTCATGGATTAGACACACTTAAAACAACCCCTGGATTTTCTCTGAAAGAAGTGATAGAATTTGCTGCCAAGATTAAGGACAGACTATGGGTGTCAGCCAAAGCTCATGGAAGTCAGTGAGAAGCCTTCACTGACTTCTAAGGGCTTTGGATATGGTTTGAAGGGCTTTGAATTTTTACAGGAAAAGCAAGCTTCTGTTATCTGCTGGATAAGTAATAATTCATTGCTCCTTGCTAATATAAGCCATGGGCATTGATTTTTCTATAGGTTTATGTGTGATGGTTTATAAGACTCTAATTTTTATAAATGTTTTCTACTTGCAGATGTGAGTAATCTCTTACTGCAGTGCCTGTACAACTGCCATTTAGCATGTGGTTGTTATCAGAAGGTAATTTTTTTTAGAGCTTAATTTGATTTAAACGTTTGTTGTTTTTTAAAGTAGAAGAAATATCTGTAACATTGCAAAAATGGAAAAAAAGCCCGTATGTATTTCAGATGGCTGAGAAATCTTTGAGAATATTGGTTTAGGTTGTACCTTAAAAGGATGACCACTACTGTACCGTTTTGCCTGTTGAAGATCATCGTGCACACAAAATCCACTGATGTCTAAAAAATTGAATTGGTATTTGAAAGATCTTTCTGCAAATCTCTATTCCTTCCACCCCTTTCCTCTGAGACTACTTCAACTTTTTAGATAGGTTTTTCTCCGCTTCTGATTATCAGCTGCAACTCAAAACATAACCTGTAAGAGTCTCACAAAAGATTGATGTTCTTGAGATGTTGAAGTTCTCATTTAGGGCCTTGCTGCATTTGGGTATTTTGGAAGCATTTCAGAAAAAATCATAGTTTCAAACCAGCCTTTTGTATCGTTCATGGGTAATTATGTCTTCACTACGCTACAGAAGGTAAACAGAAGGAAACTGGTATTTCTGCTTTCTGAAAATTTTCCTTATGTTGTTCCTTAGGTATGTGGCACAGCACTGGTTTTGGGACATATATTTCACATTTGTCATCAAATACTCTGTACTTTTACTTGGAACCAGTGTGACTCAGCTAGGTTGTCTGCTCCCTTCATATACAGCCTTTTCTTTGAGCAAAAGTACTTGAAAATTTAGATCTTTCTAGAGCTACTGGGTAACAATATTGAAAATATTAACAGGAGATGTTTTTAACATAGCCCACTTGAAAAAGAACCTGCAAAGAGTGTTTCATGCAAAGCTCTTGTTTGTTTGTTTGTTTTAGTATGAATTGCAATAATGGAAAATGAAACAGACCTTTGTCCTATAAACTGTTCAATTTACATAATGAAAATAGAAATCTCCAGTTCTGTTCTCCTATATAGCTTTACTAGACAAACTTTGTTTTTTCAGTGCCCAGTATCACACAGAAAGTGTCTTACTCTTCTGGTGCAGAAGTTTCATTCATTCATTCATAGCCTTATTGGCAGCAGATTATGCGAGGTGGGAGTAGGCTATTAAGTCACCATCAGTTTATTTTGAGGCAGAATATTCATTGTCAGACTGTTCCCTGCCCTTGATATTTCTCCTGGGTCTACACGATCTAGTGATGCAAATTCCTTCCTTTGTGAAACGGAGGTGACTTGGACCCACATGCCTACATTGCATGCATTCCTGTTGCATCAAATTGCATGGAAGGTCCAGCATATCTACATTCAGCAGTTAGTATCAGATATTAATAATGTTGCTTACAGCTATTACTATTGGTTTGTTACGGGTTCATTGGTGCACTAGGGCTAGGTTTCTGGTGATATATTACCCTAATTTTGGTCAGGAGTGAAATACTATAATCCTTGGTTCTGATGGCATTCATCTAAACCTGTCTGTCGCCTGACAGGGTGTTTATGCTGAAAGAGTGAAAGATTTGCAAGTCTGGATTATGCAGTGTTTTGGCAGACTAGTGTGTTGGAACTTAGAAAGTTTTGGCACTTTGCATGAAAAATTTGGCTGAAACTTTTCAGGAGTTCCGACTGGTTGAACCCCAGATACATTGATCATAGCTCACAGGTAGGACAAGGCTTTCATGGAAAGCACCAGGTCTCTGGACGTGGGGGTGCTGCCTGGTGAACTGTTGCCAGACCAGGGCACGGATTCTACCAGCACCATCTCTCTGAACACTCGCTGGGCTGGAAAATCCTGACCCCGTTAGGTAGGTAAAGCCACAGGCTGTGCTTTTTACTCGAAAAAAATTTGGCAATCAGCTTGTTTTGCTCTTCAGTTTGCTCCTATTTGGGTATTTGCTAAAATGGCAAAAAATTGCTCAAGAAAGATTCTCAATCAGAGAGCACTCAGACACTGAAAATTAGAGATAGGTGCACAGTTAAAATATTTTGACCATCTGCCTATTAATTTTACATAGAATTGTGTAAAGAGAAAAATACAGGAAAAAATACAACTGTACGGAATAAACGTGTCTCTCAAATACATGTACACTCTGCATTTAACTTACTTGCCCTGAAACCTTTTTTTTATTTTTTTAAGTCTTTTTTTATCTTGTCCCAGGTAATCGAGCTTTCTTTAGCAGTCTCTCTTTAGAGTAACACCAAAGCCGAGGGAATGTGAAAATCATATTCTTAAAGCTCTATTTCTAGAGGTGTAGGACGGAAACATTAAAAAAAATCACTCTCAGGTGAAATCTGCTGTGTGAAGTCTCTGGTGTCCTGGCAGTGAAAGGTTCACTGTTCCATTATCTGTTCTTTAGATCCTATGATATCCCCCAAAGTGTCTTTCTCAATTTATTTTTGTGTAGGAGAGAAGTAAGGGAGGGTGATAGAATAGCATATTGGAAATACCATTGCTTTCAAGGCTTTTCACCATGAAGATCTCAGTTGAGATCTGACTTTGAAGGTATCATGAGACAACCACTGATCTTTCTGTAAAGGTAGGGCTTCTAAATCCAGCTCCTGGTGGCCATAGTTTGCTTTGAAAATCCGCTGATGCATTTGATGCTCTTTTAAACAACTGTTATTAGAAATCCAGAGTAGTGGTCAGACCAGTTGTTTGGGGTATGTTTCAGCTGTACCTTCTGAGCAGATTCCAATCTCCGGTGACGTGAAACCAGAGCAGTTTTGGCTCGGTTATGATTGTTCCACAAAAGAGATGGAGCCGCTCCATAGTTGCCTAGGGACGAATGCCAGCAGACGGATTCCTCAAAGAGTCCCTCAAAGGCACGTACTTAGGCTATCACCCCTTCAGCATGTCCCATAGCTCTGTAGATGGAATTGGGTGCTGGGAGGAAACAGAATTTCTTGGGTTGTGGTAGTGCCAAATGTAAGATCCAGCCAGAAAAGGCAGTCTCCTGTTTTTTACTCTTTCGTATACCATCACGCCTGCCAGGCCAGATCTTGTCCATGACAAACTTAGTTCCTACCGATCAGTTAACAGTGCTGACGTGACTTCATCTTTGGGAGAATGGAGATGTCAAGGGAGTGGAAGAGCTGGAGCGTTTGGAGAGAATACAAACGTGACTGTGGTTGTTAAAATCTACCTGTGGCATAGATGCTGCAGCATTTCTCTTTAAGCAAAAAGTCACATAAAGATGGTTAGCGTGCAGTTTTTGTGGGCGGTAGGTGAGAGGCACTGTGATCTTGGAGGTGACCGTTTTGCATATGTGGGGAAAAAATGAATGCCCCAAACCGAATAAACCGTTGCAGCTGTCTAATACTACACGTGCTTAAAGCTTGTAAACTGCACATAGTTCTAGAGAGTCTCTGAAGGTCTTACAGGAGCTCTCTGATCCACTGAATTAATAATAAAAGGCACATTTTAGAAGTTACACGAAAAGCAGTTGATCAGAGTTTTACGAAAAGATATAGCAAGTGGAATGTTTTTCTCACCTTCCTCATCTTTAATTCTTTATAGGGAAAGCAAAGAAAAATACGTTAAAAAGTCGTCTTGTACAAAAGTGCTGACAATGTAACAATGTTTGAAGGATGGTGTGTCTCATGATGGGTGGTAATGGAAGATGCCACAAATGCCACAAACCAGATGATTGATAAAATGAATGCGCTTACAGATAGGAGATGCTCTGCCTATTGAGAGCTCAGTATTATGGTCCGAAGAATAATTTGAGAAGGTGACCGCTGAAATACAGAGACATCTGTCCACCATGTGCGATTTGAAACTGTTGCTGGCTTCAGATGTCATCTGTTCCTTAGCATGTTTTGCAATATATTCCGTTGTCATGATTTACAACAGACAGCATTTACTGAGAGCTATCGCATCCAAATAACTATGAATCTGCAAGTGTCTCACTCTAATTTAAACGCCCCTCATTTAACTAATACCTTTGCAGAGGCTCATGCAAGAAGTCATTTTAGTAATAATTAATTGCTAGATTCTTATAACTATTGCCTTTGCCTCAAGGGCAAGCAAATCCTATTCGTTCAGTTTCAATTGCAGATGCTGACGTCTGCTCTTTTTCATCTAGGCGGTGAAAGGGCTCAGGAGTATGACAGAGACTATTCTTCACTGGGATATGGCTTCTTGGATGTACCTAAATGCGCAGGTACTTAGGATCACGCTTAGGTGCGTGTGTTAGTGTTTGGATGGGAGATACTTCTGAAATGAATTGGGCATTTCTTGAGGAAATGGGGTTTTGTCCTGATGGGCTTTGGTCCTGTGAGCTGTGGTGCGCAGCCAAGGCTTTGTACTTGCTCTTAATGCCAACCTTGAGTTTACGTGCATGATCAGGTCCTGAGTAAAGGGAGCTCAGCATGACCAAAGGTAGCAATTTTGATCCTTATTTATTTAACAGAACTGCTCTTGTAAGTTGCCCTTAAGAAAACCCAATGTTTGGGAAGAATGTCTGTAGCATTAGGATATGGTACTTCCTCTTCTACGTACAGAAAACTATATACAGCCTCTCAGATTCTGTCATGTTGAAAGTCCGGGTGTATGGTAGTTACTTCTTTAAACACACTAAACCGTTAGATTATTTGGTGAAGGTAAAAATTATTTGCTCTAAGTGCTTTACTATTCCTTACACTATCTGTTAAGAGTTTTAAAACCTAAATGTGATGCTATTTTAATGCAACATATTATTTATTTAATATTTCTGTTAATCTCCTCTTAATTATTCGTGTTACTTAAGTTTTATAAGTTACTGCTACAAGATATAGCTCCTTTTGCTGTAAGAAACATTATGCTGCCATGTGTTATACTTCAGGTCTAGGTTAAGACTCAAACATCATGCATTATGTCCAGATTTAAGAAACAAAGAGAGTCATGAATCTCAGTTCTCTCTCTCTGCTCCTCTTGACTTTCATGTCTGCTGTGGCTTTGAAGTGAAATACCTGCAAACTGCAAAATTATTTTCTGAGGTAAATTTAAAGAATTGTTTGAGCAATTTACATTTGTGTATACTCATTTTGTAAGCTTTTACATCTCCATGTAAGTTAGGATTTAAAAAAAATTCTGAGTGTTCCTCTAACTTTTCCGCTGAAGTCAAGAGAGACTTTTCCTGGTAACTTCAAGGAGAACAGAGCGGGCATTGGCTGCCTTTCAAAATCCGACCCGTAATTTATTAAACAGTAAATCCATGTCAGCAACAGTGGATTTACAGCGGATGTCAGCATGTACAGTGTAAATACATTCACCGTATGCACATGTACAGTACTGTATGTAGAGCACTACAACACTCGCAGTATAGATATGCCCACTACATTAATCATTGCGAAAGCGTGAGAGTTACCACTGGATTAGCTGGGACGTTGCTCGGCTGTTAGCCAAGGCCAGGCTGCCGAACCGGGGCAGGTCGCAGGCGTCTCCTTAGGGAACTTGCCTTAGTGGCTGCTGGTTTACTCGCTGCCTGTGTATGGGGCCAGGCAGCATCGCAGCTCTGCTGGGACAGGCAGCGTGCAGACACATCGCCCGAGGCAGTCCCTTTTCCTGAAGTGGTTACATCTGGAATAAAGAAATGAAGATGACCTAGGATTTACTCAGAAAGGCAGGTTTCAAACTGGGGTCAGCAGCCGTGGTCCTGGCGCCAGCGACAATTTAATGCCTCTGGTCTTGGTGCCAGCTGCCCTTTACTTGGGGGGGGCTGTGCTTGTTGACACAAACTAGAGAACTCTTATGGTGTCTGAAGAAATTACTGATACGGTAGTTGGTGATGAAAACACAAATACGTGCATGTGTTTTATATTATATATATATTACATTTCTATTATATTTTATATTATATATATATAATGTGAAGTAAAAATCAAGTGGCTCCACTTTTACTGTGCTGAATACAGGTGTTCTAATAGCAGGAAGGATCACAGAGAAATCCGGTGTATGTAATGCAACAGGATTGCGTAAATGTACTACTGTATAAAATATTTATTGTTCTGTGTTAGTAGAGCTCTCATCTTAACAATTTTCTGTGTATTACGAGAGCCTGAGTTGGTGCATTTAGAAGAAAAGTGAATACTAGAAATGACGCTGGCACAGCTTCCTTCTGCCGGGGAGGTATTATTTGTCGGGGATATTTACTGGCGAGGGCTAGCGCCATTGAAGGGCGGAAGAAGAGACGTCTGTGGTCCGCACGTTGTTCCCCTCGGTCTGCAGTCTATGAAGTTAGTTGGGCGTCTCGGCACGGTGGCCCGAAACGACGGGAAGGCTGAGCCCCCGCTCGGCGCAGGGGGGCCCGGCACGGGGGCTGCTGCCGGGAAGGGCAGAGGGGGAAGGTAGTCCTGCACCCGTCTGCTCGCAGCCTGCTCTGTCTCTTCTGAAATGCAGAAGTAGGTCTCTTCCTGCCTTGCTTTTGAGGACCAGACTCTCAAGATGATAGCTTCGCTGTCCCTTTTGTGCTCTGTTTTTACCTTAGTCTCCAATTAATTTTTTGCATAGTCGACAAACAAGGGAAAGACTATCCGCTCTGCCTCGGTCCCTTCCTCTCCCACCAAGCCTGAGGCTTGGCGTGTCGAACGTTTGCCTGAGGTGCCAGCTCCACTCGGAGCTCCTTTGCTCTGTCAAGCTGGAGCCATTTTAGGCAAGTCCAGAGGCGTAACAGGTTCCCTGGCGAATTTTAGTTTAAAATGTGATGTGACCAAGGAGCTTGGAGATGGTGTTTAAGCAGATTTTTTTCAAGGTTAGAGTTTTTGATGTGGAAGTCCAAGTTCCACCTAAATGCCCTTATAAGCATGGAAATCTGTTTTAAATCTGACTTGCAAGCATAGGCACATCTGATTGGTAGAGGCACACTGTGATAAACGCACATATTTCTGTTTTACGAAGCGTCACTTGGTCTTCCAAGCAAAAAATGTTGTTGTTAACAGAACCAAGATGATGTTTGCATTCTCATGAAATCGTGTTCTTCTGTTTTCTGGCCATCAGGACAGCCTGCTGCTCCACACCGGCTTTCTGTCTGGCCTAGCATCCTGTCTCCAACAGTGGCCATAAGTAAATGCCTAGGATCAAGGCAAACAGTGTTCTACTTTTCTCCCAATACCTCCAGCCTCCAAGTATTTTCATCTTGGAGGATTTTCTCTCTTATTGTGGCTTGTCTGCTTTGTTTATCCACTGTATTACAGTTTTTCTTCAAAGTTAGGAAACTCTAACCTTCTTTTAACATCAATGAAGCAACTAGTATCTTCTGCGCTGATGATTTATTGTTTAGAGTTAATCAAAAGGCGGTATGTAGATACCCAGTGGTCAATTTTTGCAGAGAACTATTATTAGTATATTTGGAATCAACATTTTTTAAAAATCCAGAAAAACAGAGTTTTAGTTCTTGAGTTGAAGCAGTTTTAATGGATTATTTTCCGAGCTTATGTCAGTACTAGAGGTATTACATCTTCTACCCTTACTTTACCTCAAATATAAAGGCATTAGATAATATCCCTTCCACCTGCCTTATTGCGCTTGGCGCCCAAGCTCTCTTGAACAAGTAGAAGTATAGGTTGAACCCTTGAGTTTTTCCTTTGTATGGGATTCTGATCTATCTGTTTCACGAGGAGCTAACAGCTGGGTAAAGGTCCTCATATTTTAGGAAGTTCTCCAGTGCTGTCCCACATTTGCCTGTACCTTGTAACCCCCCTTGTTTCTGTAACTTCCATTAGCTCCAGGGTGCCAGAAACGACCTGCTAGATCATGCCCATTTCATCAGTGTGGGCTCTCTTACTCCCCGCACATCTTCTGCACCGCTCGTCTTCTCTTTACCAGCCTGTTTAAGAGACTGTCGCATCAGCTGGCTGGAAGAAGATATTGGCGTCCTGGTTAAACATTGTTCTGAGAAGGGAGGTTACAGGGAACGTGATTTTTGGAAAAAAAGTGTTTTTGTGAACCTATTTGGAGCTGGGAGAGCAGGATCAGGTGGACAGATGTCTGCTTAAGAGAGTGCATTACTTAGATGTCTGTCACATAGCAAAGGGTAGTGTCTGTGAGTCTAACAACTCCATGTCCACATGCTGCTTACTGCGGGGATTTTGAGCTGCTGCCTCGAGTGCAGAGCTCACAAATCAGCATGACTGGGGAGTGCACCGGTTTCTAGAGGAGCAGGCCCTAGAGTAGCTTCTAGTAAATGAGGAGGTGAAGTGACAAGGACAGAGCTAACAAAAACTGGGATCTTGGAACAGAGTCTGAGTCAAGCTCTGCAGGGGAACTATGAGGGGAAGATGCTGCAGCTGTTCCAGTTCAGAAATGGTCATGGGGAATACTGTGGACTGAAGCCTGCAGGCTTTCCAAATCTTTTTGGTTACTTCGGATGTTTTAATGTTGTTAATAATTTGTTTTTCTCAATGTAATATTTGGGTTGTAATAGAGATAAGAGAAACAGAAGTTGGCTCTTTTATTATCCAATATATGCAACTTCACATACGCCACAGAAAAATGAACAGATTAGTTACCCTGTAAACTGCCAGAGCACGCTGCCTTGCAATCCCCAGCCCTGCATCACTTTTCTCCGTGGTTTATCATGACTATATGAGAAAAGTGGTGCCCAAAACATCCTGTTTCTTCTTCTTTGCTCAAATTTTATGATGGTAGACGTGATGGTACCTGTGCCAATGGTGACAGTTGTGTTTTCTGGTTATCCTTTTAAGACCTGAAAATTGTGGGGCTACTTAGAAAGCACCACTTTATTTGGAGGGGAAAAAAGGACCTTGCTTCTCCAAATGGGTAAACAGGAGACCTGCTTAGCATCCTGGCATCATGAGACTTGGTACAACCAACAGCAGTTGATCACAAACCATCCTGTAAGGCCATTCAGTCCACAAGACCATCAGCTAGTGTCCTTTGCTTTGACTGAGATGCCCGCACCTGTGAGGAATATATGAGTGCAGTTTGGGAACCTAGCATGCTCTGAGTAACCCATCATCTCAATCTCCAGTATTATTCCAGGCATAGTGCCTATTTGCGCTGTCCTAAGGGCGGCTCGTTTTTAATAATTCCATGCAAGTCTAGTGTTGCGGTACTGACATTTTACTTGCTAGTACCAGCTGGTTAGTAGTAGACCCCTTGGTAAGGAGCCTGCTCGGAGCTGATAGCATCCTATTTCTGTATCTCCACAGCCTCCATCACCTCAGTGCCTGGGCAGTGCAAGGCTTTACGCTAGTTACCCCCATCTACGTGACCCCATTTACCAGAGGGAATTCGTAACGGCAGGATGCTGCAGGTGTCTCAACACTGCTGCGTTGCGGCCCAGCATGGCTGGCGTCTTTGCGTTGCAGTGCACCCTGCTGCCTTCCTCTCAAGAAGGGCTGAAATGTTACCGCCATCTCCACTGGAAGAGTGGAGCTGCAGTAAGGAGCAGCTCATCCTGCCATGCTGGATCCCTGCCTTGGCACCAGCCGGAGCAGATGAAAGTCAGGAACGCAGAGAGCCAGAAGTGCTGAAGGGTGGAGACCGGGGACGCTTTGGGGAGGGTAGGTGAGCTCTCCTGTGAGGTATGGGGAGTCTGTCCCTGGTGTGACTTGGACTGGGGGCACAGGGGTAGAACAGGAAGAGAAGGCGAGTGTGCAGCTCTGCAGCGTGAAAGCTTGTTTGTGAGAGGCTGCCTGCGTGCTGGGGACTCTCCCCCAGCTGTGCTCTGCAGCGTAGACAGAAGTGCCGCAGCGAGCGTGCGGGCTAGGAAGGCTGGTCTCCAAAGGGAGCCAGGCTCACGTGCACGTCCTCAGGGCTAACGCTGATGTGGAACAGAAAAGTCTTTTTTGGCTTTACTTGTCACTGGATCAATGCCTTTTTAATACTGGCCTTAAAAGGAGGAAAAAGAAAAAAAAAAAACAGAAAAGAAGGGAATCTGTCTTTAGAAAGTTAGAATTTAATGTGACATCTTCAACCATTCTAAAAGAGCAGAGGATAATCTAGCTTAAAGAACATTATGAGGTATTTAATAGAGTGAGATCAGGCATAGACACACAAAAAATGGATAAAGCCAAGGCACAAATATGCCCTTGGCAGCAACATACGTGTCTGATACAGTTTGACATAAGCCCAAAATATCTACTAGCTTCAAGAGCGTAGATGTCAAAAGAAAAAGAGATCAGCTACATCAATATTGATGTTCTCTAATAACATGTTAGAATGATGGATTTGGAGAAAGAGCAGATTGTCACTGAATTTCGCTAAAAGCAAGCTATTATTGTCGCTATAATAATTTGGAAAAGAATTTGAGTTTCATTCCTGAAATGAAGCACTGCACAATGATCGTATTTGCAATCATCTTAAGAGCATGGGAAGCTAAACTGTGGAAGTTCATTTGGTGAAATTGCAAAGTTTTTTCCGTTTTTTTCCACTGGAAAGATCAAATGAATTTGAATATTATTTGTCACTGAAATAAGACTTAGACTGCACTAATGGTAAATTAATAGTCCTATAACTTAGTTCCTTGGTTTGCTCCTGGTCTTCTGATCATGTTTATTGCAGGTTTTCTTCACAAGCTCTTTTTTGGAGTGAACCGATTAGTTCTCTCTGAGACAAAACCCGGGGATATTTTATTCTGGGAACTGCTTTCTACAGCTGTTATAGACAAGACCATGTCACGTTTAACTTCCTTCGCCCTGCGTGATCTAACACTTTCCCAGCATGCGTTGTACACCTCCCACTCTGTCGTGTCATGTCCCACATACATACCATGCTGCATGCTTAAAAACACCGTTCCGGTAAGACGGGACATGTTCCTCACAATATTCCAGATGCTTTGCACTGAAGAAAACATGCAGGGATCTGTGGCTTAGAGCCCTAGGGGCAAACAAACTCGCTGAGTGTGGACTTGGGCAGGCTGCACTGGTGTGGACGAGAGCCACTGTGAACCCCTTGGCCTAAGAGTGGGTGACTTTAGCGGTGTGGATGTATCCCGAAGGAGCAATGTGTAAAGAAATATTTGGGAAAGAATATGAGAATGGGAGTTTTTTCCATCTTTAATAGATAGTGATATAATTTAGGAGCATTAATGTAGGAACATTAATTTATTCAGTATAAATCTGGTAGTGAGAATGGAAATTGTTCAAAATTGTTATTTCAGTAAAACTTCTGCTTAGCAAAGGAAGACTGGAAGGAGCACAAATAATGCAACCAAGAAGCCCATAGCTGATGAAGCTGGTAATTTGGCTACCACAGTGTCATGTCTCTGTGGTCAGATCTTGTTGAGATGTTGACCCAAATTTATTGTCTGTTTTTATCTGCATTTGATCTCAACACAGTTAACAGTTTTGTGCTGTTACTCAGAATACAATACTAGAGCTTTTATAGTGTTAATACAAATACCGTTTTTTCCTTTTGTATTTTAGACAGAGCTTTAGAGCTCCCTTTAGAGCTGTATTTGGAAGTTTGTATATAAGCAGTCTACTACTCAAATTTAAGATCTGGCAAGTAATGCAGGGCTTTTATGTGTACTTGCAGTTGTGTGAAAATTATAGATATTAAATAAATCTACTTGGGAAGGATAAAACAGAAAAGGTTTTATGACTAATGACATCAGCTGAAAAATCCTGTTTGCTCAGGTTATTTTTCGGAGCAGTGATTGCCTGATATATTGTAGCATCTTATAAAATGCTTTAATGTCAGATAACAATAATGTTATGAAGAAATGCTATGTTTCTGTTCTCCTTGACTTTGGGAGACATTTGTTTTCAGGTCAGATACATATTCTTGTTGAAAATAAAGCATTGTGATCATCAGTTCGTTCTGCCTCAGTTTAAACCTGCTTAATTTTCATGTGAAAATTTGCCTGGAACAACAAGGAGAGCGACAACAGGTGACCATTTTCTGGCAGGCAGTTTAAGGTCTACTTTTTAGTTAGGGCTCTTTGCTGGTCTCCAGGCTAGTTAAGAAGAGATGGATTTTATAGTCCCTTCCATAAACACTTTTACGTGCAACTTTTTGGGGATGGTTTGCTGTCGACATCACTGATGACAGCATTTCACTTTGTGTGTTTTCAGTTCCTCGTTCTCTTGTGTCCTTGACTGCCTTTTCCACTCTCCCTTTCCTCTAAGCTCATGCATAGCATCACAGTATAAATACATTAACAGATACTGAAATATATATGCATCTAGCCTATACGTCAAGAATGCTCACATAAATAAGGATTTGCTAGATCAGGCCTTTGGTAGCTGACCTAATTTTCAGTTTCAGGCCTGTGGATCCGATTAGCTTGAGGCAATTGTGCCCCCATGTGCAAATCAGTGCCCGCCCTGCCCCTGGATTTTGGGGCCAGGAAAGCTGGCTGGCTTCCACCCGGGCAGAGCTGGGGTATTAGTCAATGTGTTGTCAGATGTGGATAATGGGGAAGTTGGACTTGAATGTGAGCTTGGTGCCCAAGCTGACATAGCAGCAGAATTGTAACCAACAAATTGGGAGATTGCTAGTGCCGAAGAAAGCCCCTACTTCAGTCCCTCGGAAAAGGTGGTTGCACAAAAAACCATCTTCTGTAGAAAACAGCAGAGAGGAGAAAAGAAATGTGCTGGGAGCTATTGCCAACACTAATGGCCATACCAGTGAGGAAGCTTCTACAGCTCCTCGCAGAAGCGCTACTGCTGGGAAAGGAGCTGATTTGATGGGAGGGACCCTGTCGTCTATAGTTAATTGAATAAGCTGTTCATTTTCTAAGTGCTCATCCGAACCGGGCTTAGCAGCTCTCCAGAGATGCACCCATCACTAGCTATGAAAATCGTTATGCCGTGGAGCACACAGAACCTCAGATTACCTCTTTCCCTTTTGTTGTACAATGCTATTTTTAATGCAGTGCCTTGCTGTGCAGTAATCGTTCTTGACAAATTTCTGTCTGTTGTCCTCATGCTCTGTAAATTCGCATGGTAGTGTGAGTACATATAAATTAATGGAATTGACATCTCAAAGAAAGTTTAATGGGTCGTTGAGTCAGGAGTAAATCCATGGTGGACTTCCACCTAAGTATGAGGAGGTACTAGAGTCATAGCAGTGATTCTGTATTGAGAAGAGGTCTTTTCTCTTACAGTGACCAACTACTTTCTCAGGCATGTATTTTTTCTAGGTACAGTATTTTAATGGCAGAATTTCTGTGTGCCCCCCAAAATGCATGATACAAGACCTCTCAGATGCTTCTAGCAATGGATCTTGGATCTACTCTTCTTACACTAAATTCTTGGGAACGGAACAGACCGTGACTCATTTTCCAGGGGGAAATAAGACCATTGATTGAAACATTCAGATGCTCTTTCAATACTCATATCCACGGGAAATGTTATTCTCCATAATCAATCGATTTATCTTATGAAGGCCAGTGATGTTACTCGTGAGTAGGGTGGGTGGGATTTTGCTCTGCAGCCAAGCAGCTTTACGAGAGCATATGCTAGTACGGTGCTGCCCTAGCTCGCACGAGGAATAATAGTTGTAAGAATGCTGTGTCTCAGGCGGTTGTGCACTCTATCAGCCAGACTCCAAGCTCTCTCAGGACCCTGGAGATGCACACAACTGATTCCCAGCACAGGCTAAAGCCAGAACAACGCACCTGATTCCCAGCACAGGCTATACCTTGTGCCTCCGTGCTGGCTAGCTGTGGTATTCCCTGCAGGCTGGATCACTGCTTGCATGGGAAGTCTGCATGTGCTGCACCAGCCCTCCGCTTCCTGGTGTGGAGGGACCTCTTTGGCTGCATCTGCCAGCAGAAGACAGTCTTCTCTTTCTGAGTTTTGAAGTGGTGACCCTGTAGAAGAATGCATTGCTCTTGTCCAAGCTCACAGAGCTTGGGGTATGGGATAGAAGAAATCAAGTCTGTGTTGCCTTTCTGTAAGATTTCCTTTGTCTGAGAAGGGACTATAAATATTGTTTTAAAGTGCAGTAGTTTAGAATCCAAAGTGACAAAGAACTGGATTAATTCTAGTACCAGCATTATTTGCAGTGCCCTTGAGAGGAACAGAGCTGCATGTTCAAGGGAATTTTAAGAGAAGAAGGCTGCTGCGAGCACAAGTCAGCATGTGGCACAGGCTCTGACACTAGTCTACACAAGCAGATCTCTGTGGATAATGAGAGTTTTTTTCTTTTTAATTTTAGAATCAACCTTGTCCTGTGTTAGGCAGCTGGAGGCAAGAGGGAGACAGCTGGAGGAGGAAAACCGCGTGCTGCCCCAGGTGGGTGACTTCCTGTTGGTGGGAGCAGTTGTGGGTAGCTAGACAGTAACTCTTGAGTCTCAGTGCTTCAGATAAAGTCAGCATTTCTGTGATCTGGCTTTGCATTTGGGTGATCAAAGGCTCTCGCAGCTTTTCTTTCTCTCTCTCGTGATTGAGTGGAACATTTCTACTGGTGTATTTAAGACTATGACAATACTTTCATTCATTTTTCTCCTTTGCAGGTGTTGATACTTTGCTGAGAAAAATTCACTGGAAGCTGCTACTTATATTCTAATTCAAAATTCCTTTAACAGTTGAAAATTACAGTAAGCTGACCCTTTACATTCTGGTTTCATTCCAAGAGGTTCTTGTAATTAGAATATCAAATACTTTTTAGAGTTAACTGAAATATTTTGCTCTAAATATGCAACGATTTTAAATAATAATAATTGGGTTATATGATTTTTAATATTTTGAGGAGTATAGCAGTACTTAAATGCAAGACTGAAATTAAATTGAATAAATAAATAAGCAAATATGAAATTAAAGGTTTTCCTAATATGTTTCTAAAAATGAAAAGTTTACAAGTTCATTAAGAATGAATCAAAGACACTTCTATTAAATTTCATTAAATAGTCCTTCAGAAAATCAGTAATGTCTCCAAGTGAAGTTGCCCACTGGAAAAAAAAAAGCATTTTGGTTAATTGAAGCACTAGTTTAAATGAAGTAATTGCTCTGAAAAACGAAAATGCTTTTCATTGAACTTAGTCAGAACACTGTTATTTGAATATAAAACCCAAGATAACAGTGAAATGTAGGAAGAAGTAAAATCCACTGACTCTGATTTATTCATTTATATAAGCCAAGACGCAAATTCTTTAGCTAGAAGCTATTTCCTTCCTTAAGCAGATTCTAAGCAAAGTTATTTTCTCAATCGCAGTGTAACAATTAGAAAGGCCTCTGTAGTCCTATCGCTTGCTTTGGTCTTGACTTGTTAGGTGACCTCGTGAATTTATTTAATTTCTCTGTACCCTAATTTGTTAGTCTGGAAAAGAAGAGCAACAGGAATGGTTAAATGTCTATGCAGTACCATTTATATGGTCTTGAACAGGAAAGAAAAAGTGAGATGCTCTCTGGTGAAGAATATTATTTTCTTGTCAAGGAAGGTATTCAGGGCAAATGCTAAAAAAAAAAAAGTTGCCTGAAAACTACCGTTGTGATTTGTCTTAGGTCTGGAAGAGCATTGGGAGATAAATCATGCAGAACGTTCTTTGTGGGCAGCCTTTAGCAGTGACCATATATTTTATTTGTCCAGCTTTGGAGGTGTCCGGGTGGAGGCCCATTAAGCGGATTGCCCGATCGTGTCAAAGACTGGAACGCCCACGTTCTGAATGTTGAGTTCTTTGAAAATATTTTCGCTGGGGTGCCAAAACCAGAAATTGCTTGTGAAAACAGTGCCTCCCCCTGTAGCTATTGCAAAAGTAATCCAAACAAAGTATGCTGAATGTGGGACATTTAAGGGGGAAAACTAAGGCAGCAAGTCTGCAAATTGCTTTTCACTGATACACAGGTCTCAAGCCCCAGGTTTGTCATATGTTTGGTTTTGTTGGCACCAGGATCTACAGCAGAGTTCTGAAAAATATCCTAACGTCTCCGAATAGTTTATCGTAAGAAATAATGAGTGACATGGGTTCACATTTCCTGGCGTGCCTTCCTCACCTTTCCTGCTGAAGAAAGTCACTGCTTATGGGAGAGGAGGGAAGGGAAGACATGAGGCTTATTCTGAGTTTGCACTTGGTTACCTTGGCGTTACGTTTGTACGAGTTTGTTCGGGGAGTTTGTTGTTCCTGTGGGTAACGCCCTGAATGTGCTGTCAGTGCTGGTCAGGCCCCGTCGGAAACACGAGGACACTGGATGGAAATGCACGAGCTCCTGGCACGGGTCTGATTCCGTTTAATGGGAGGAATGGGAGGTTGTTAGGTGTTAAGCCAAACGCAGTGCTTTTGACAAATCAGCTGAAAATATATGACAAGCTACACGACAGACGAGGGGTTTTGGCGCAGCTATTACCTAGTCCCAGTGTTGTGCCTTAAAATTTCAGCAGTGCTTCAGTGAGAGTGCCTTCTGGTTTTTGTGTAGGCCTTCATTATTTATCACTGGTTGGCATATAGCAGCACTGGGAGGGTTTGAAAGTTGCAGAGCTGCACTTGGTGTGAGAGAGGTGACGGCTCCCACTCGTGGAAGTGACTCTTCTACTAGTTCTGTCCTGAAGAGTGCCCCCTCGCTATCTAAGACACTTTTTTCTCTCCTCTTGCTGCACTTCTCCTCTTTCTCCCCTCTGCTTTCTCTCAGTATCTATCCTATTCCTCCTTTTCTGCTTATTTATCACTCATGAAAATATACCAGCACGTTTGTTGACACCCTCTTCAGATAAATCACTCCTTTCATTTACCACTTAGTTATGATTCTTTTCCAGCTTCTCTTGCTTTGCTTGTCTCCTTCCATACATATTATTTTTCTTTTCAAACCCCACCGACCTCTGATATAAAGGTTTTGTTAATATTTAGTGGCAAGAACATTTCCAGAGAAGATGGTCTTAAGTGCTGCCATCGCTGCTCAAATGGGATCTGAGTTCAGTTCACTCTGCTGTACCGACAGACTTCCTTGTCTGGGGAAAAGCAGCACCAGCCCTGAGTCAATATTTTAGTCTGATCAGGTAACAGAAAAGGTATAAAAATGCCCGTGTTCACTTAAGCCCGTTAGTGTCTCTTCCTGTGCTGCACAGTTGTGCTGGTGATGGTTTATAGCGTACTAGTGGGTTTAAGAGTTATGAGAAGCTATAGATGGGCTGTAGGTTTGTTTTGTTGGTGCAGGCCATAATTAGCTGTTTTCTTCTTTTTCCCCCAGATAGCATGGAACAAGATATGATCCAGACCCTTTCAGTTTCTGGCCACAGATAGGATTTTTGTGCAAGAAAGCAGATACTTTCCAGGATTTATGGTATGCAGCTGGGTCTTCTGTAGAGAATGCCAAACTGAGGACTCGGCTGAGTCCGAGACGAGGGATGTACACAGCTTGCACTGGTGCTTCTCAAACCCTGACATGGGTAAGGGGGCTTGACAGCAGTGTGTAGAGGCAAAAGAATTTGAGAGAGAACATTTCTGTTCTGCCGGATGCGTTTCAACCCAGAGGAGTTCCCGCCGGGTTCAGCACACAGCTGCACGTTCCTTGTGCTGGGGCTGCAGCGATGCTGGCGCAGGGACGGCTCTCTGCAGCAGAGGGGCAGGGGGCTGCTTATTCCGGCAGTGGCTGTCTGCTGCTGCCTTGCGATGTTCAGGGAACTACAGCTTCGCTGTGGCTCAGTTTTTGCCGTAATGTTCAAAGAAATGCGTGGTAGTGTGGCCAGCAGTCTAGCCAGAACAAAATTTGTGTATCGTAATGAAGATGCCTAGCAATGATCAAGAAAATATGTACGGATCAAACAGTGGATTCAGATCCCAATTACAGCTTCCTGGGCTGTGTTATGGTATCAGTTAGGTCAGTGAATAACTTCCGATAACTGAAAACAGGGGAGTTCTCCCAGACCTGATGTGGTGCAGAACTGCTAACCGTGTTTTACACTGGTGGAAGTGAGATCAGGATCTGGCACCCACATGTCAATTCACTGAAGACATTCCTCAGTTTTTTTAGGGATGCTATTTCAGGGCTGAGAAGCTAAGCTGAAATGTTACGGGAATGTGGACATCTGTCCTAATGACAATGAATGCATTTTAAAAAGATGTTCTTGGCAAGGCACCAGTTTAAATTACTTCAATTTTTATTTGTTTTATGGGAGGAGGGAGCAAGTGGCGCAGATGGAGAGCTGTGAGATATCTCCGCCTTCTAATTCTTTGTATTCGTAATTTGGTTATACCTTTTAATGAAAGAGAAAGGAAATATCGCCAGGACACTGCTTCCTGAGCAAGCAGAAAGAATCGGCCGCTGGGGCCAGAGGCTCCACGAGAGCGCTCAAGGAACGGAGTTTCCGACTTCCATGGCAACCCTGCCTCCGCTGGACCCAGTGGAGTTAACACGGCAACGTGCTAGTGCAGGGCTTGGCGAGCAAGTCGGCAAAAAGGGTCCCCAGGGGGATCTCTCATTTCCTCTCCGTTTTCTGCGTTAAGTTGCTTCCTTTCAGTTTCCTCTTTTGATCACTTATTGCTATTTGCTAATGTAACGTCTGGAGCAAAACCCCCGCAGGACCAGATCTCTGCTCTGCCAGCTGCTGCTTGGATATTTAATGCAGGAGGCAGAGCCTGCCGCAAACAGCTTAAGCTCTGTAGTCACAACAGGATGGTTGAGAAGAAACACAAACCACGAGGAAACAGGCACCTAAAGTGCATCTCGTGTATTAAGCTGTGCCCGTTCCGCAAAGCCTTCCCTGGTCCCGCAGCCAGTCTGCTGTTCCTTCTTCCGCCTTCTCTGGGCCAGCTGGCAAGTGTCTAGTTTATCTGGAAGGCAGGATGGCAAAACGGGGACTGTCTTTTAACCCTCTGCTTAGTGGGTCCTTCAGTGCAGCAGAGAAAACCTGGAAATATTGATGTACAAGAATACACCGGCGTGTGTGTTATCGTTCTTCAGCATGTTCCTGGCAGGAGCCACCAGCTGTGCTTGGAGTACCCTTAACAGACCAAGTCAGCATCAAGAAGCAAGCACAAGAAGTCAGACGTTCATGCGAGTTTTGTGCAAAATGACATTGCGGGTTTAGATCATGGCAGGTTTGGAAGCCAGGCTTGTGGCTAAACTTGGAGAGCCCTTGGAAGAGCCTGGCACCCAGGTGGCAAAGCACTGTATAGACGCAGGATTTTTCAGGAAACAGCTGCAGCGGCCAGCCCCCCCTTTTCCTCATCTGTGGCTGATCACAGAATTTTGCCCCCTTCCCGTGGATGTGGTGTGAGGCTTCATGCCTTCCAGGTCTGCCCTCACAATGTTCTGGGCCTCGCTGGGCCTGAGTTGAAGATTACCCACATGCTGTCACCGGCCTCAGAGTCTTTTTATGCCCAACTAAATGCACATCTTTCTCCAAAGGATTAGGATTTCTTTCCTCTCATATCAGGGTTAGATCTTAAGACGTGTCCGTGAGGTCTGATGCAGGCATCCATCTCTGAGCTGGCCATGTATGAGCCAGCATTGGTCCCAAAGCCATGAGGGAGCTTTAATGCAGGACTGAACCTGAGCAATTCTGTTGTCACTCATGTGGGTTTTTCTGTCTCTGTTTCCTCATTCTTTCCCCAGCTTCCCTTTGCTAACCTTTATGTTCTTTTGCATCTCCTTTTGTTGCATCTCTTTCATATCTACTCTTGCTTCAAGCACTTTTTTCTTTTTTGCATCCTTGCTAGCCTTTTCCAGTCCTGGTATGTCTAAGTGTGAAATGGCAGACATGACCCTTGGGCACACGCTAATTTATTTTTAAGCACTTGCGACACTTTCCATTTCCGCCTTGCTTTCTTCTCTTCTGTTACATTATCACCTTTTATTTCATCCTATATTTCCAAATCTTTCAGAAATCCTTTTGCTGAGATTTATGCTCTTGATTTTCCCTCTGCATGGCCTGATTCTAGTTATAAATCTAATTAGAAGATGGTAACTGCTTGGTTAAACAGTATTTCACTCACTTTGTGAAATCTGTGCCATTCACAATCTAATATTGTTTTGTCTCCTCCTTTCCATGGCATGTAGAAGAATAGAGGAGACTTCTTCAACCAGAATGTAATTAAACTCGTTGAACAAGCCCATATTACCTAATCATGTCATCAAATATTTGCTGAAAGAAAATCAGCAGCATCCACCAACCCAGTTCTTTCAAGTAATCTTATCCTCAGTTTAATAGTAATAGTTCATTAATGTAGTGACATCAATTAATCACAGCTGAGGTTCTGACCAGATTCTTTGTCTCAAGGTATCCTAAGTATAAAGTTTCCGCCTTGGTTTGTATGGGCTTGCCCATATGGCAGGAACTTATTTGCTTGCTATTACTAAGACACAAAATTCAAGAAAAACCTGGGATACAAAAGGAGTTTCCCGTTTAGAGGGAAGGACATTTTTTTCCCCCAGAGTAATTTCCAAATGTCCTGAGTTAACTTGTACTCAAAATTTTCTACTAGAGTCCACTGAATTTGCCAAATTTTAAGTTGCGTTGATTTTTATAGGCATGTCCTATAAGATTCGGAGACACTAGAGCCCCGAGCCTTTTCCTCTTACAGGTTTATTAGCCAGCAAAAGAGGTTTATGAAGGGCCTGCTGAAAACGGCTGCTTCTGAAGGTGTGTAGCCAGCAGTAGTTTGGACCGTGCAGAAAGACTGTGCATTTAATATGCCATGGAGATATGTGGATTTAGGCAGAAATGTGGAGAAGTACAAGTCTTTACTGAGGCCTCTGAGCACAGGAATTATGCTGAATAACAGCAGCATTTTTAAGTTGTATATTACAATTGACAGGAGTGTTTCCTCAAAAAAATTGTTGCTGATTTGTTTGGTGCCTGATTTATCCAGCAGAGCAACATACTGCAGTTTATTGCTTTCCGTTTTCCCTTTCTCCTGCCTGCTTGAAACAAGCTGACAAATGCAGCCTGTGTTTTCTTCGGAGCTAACGGGGAAATTGAGGGCTGAGGAAATAAGAAAACCGGTTTGAGAGTCAAATAGTGCTTGAAGCGGCACGGCAGTTACCCAGCAGGAAGAATGCACTTCCCTAGTAAAGCACTTGCCTCTGGGATCAAAGCTTCCTGAAGAACAAGGTCTTTTGCCTTTGCTGAGCTAGAACTGCCTCTGGTAAGTGTGCGGTGCGGTGCCTAGTGGACAGGAAAGTTGTGTTTTCTCTGAAGCCTGCCCTGGAGGCGACTGCTGCTGTCCTTGGGGCAGTGATGTACTGTGTGTCTTTCGCTTCTCGGCTATTCCTGCGTGGGATGGGGAGAGTGCTAGTCGGGCAGCAAGTGGCAAGCTTCCTTTGAAGGACGCTTGCAGGTCAATTGAATGTAATTTGAGTTACGCAGTGTGTTTTGCACTGCAGCGGTTTTCATTCATGACTGTCCTTATCATCTGTACGAATAGAAAAAACAATGTTTTCTACTGGCTCAAGTAACCAAAGGCTCCTGATGAGTTTTCTCCACCAAGGAGAATCCTGTTCTGCACAGAGGTCTCTGTTCTGTCTGGGAACAGTGCACAGTGCGGCGTTTGCCTCTGGCACTGGGCGAGAATGGCCTGAGTATCCCTAACTTTTTGTAGCCAACGAGAGGGAGATACTAAATTTCCATTCATCTGTTGCTTTGTTAAGTGGCATTATGGGCTTGAGGCAGGTTTCCTGTGCTTTCTGTTCACTAAAGAGTTGCTTATTGCCATTAGGTATTTTGTGGATTTACTTACAACAGAAGATGGATCTGCACATTTACTGATTGCACTTCTCTCTGTTATCTTTGCGACAAAATATGCAGGGAATATTACGTGTGTTCTGCCTCCTAAAGTCAATGTGCTTTCTGCAGCTGTATAATTTAGACACAGTATGCGTTTGACTCGGAGGAGCCAGTCTGCAAACCGTGCTGTAGCTTGGGCAGATGGGCTAGGCAGGGGCAATAGGGAAGTCTGACAGTGCAGGATGAAGGAAAAAGTCAATTCTTTCTCTCATATTGACCGTGCGCAGTACCATTTACTCAAAATGGCTCAAGATGTTTAAGATCAATGCAGATTTCAGCACTGCTATATGGAGCCATGACTTTATGACTGTTTGATTTGTTTCCATGTCCACAGCTTGGTTCCTGGATAATAGATGAGAAGATCTGTCCTAGACATGTGGGCACATGGGACGCCCATTTTGAGCTGCCGAAAACAAATGCACTGTGTGGTGTTAGAGAAGAGGAGAAGGGGAACAGGGAATTCTCCCTTCCTCAAGTTCCTGCTCAGCATGTGGTTATAATCGATCAGCCTTGGTCTGGCAGTGGTGGAAAAGGGACTCAGTGGAGAGAAAAGCAGGTCACGTTTTGGTGGAAGGATGAACATTGCCATACTCCCCGCTGGCAAGCAGCTCCTGAGACAGTGGGTCTGAAAAGCCCACTTTTCTAGTCTCTTGAGGCATCTTGTTTGCAGATACCAGCACTTTGGAAAAATGTCTTTTCCTCTAGTTTTGCTTTACTGCGTCAGAAACTTGTCATGGAGTCAATAGGACCCAAGTATCTTTAGGCTCACAGGACTCACCAAAGAAGAACAGACCCATGTTCAGACTGGTCCGGTCTTCTGTCTCCTCCGGTAGCTGGAATAAGCTTCCTCCAAAGAAGGCAGAAGCTGTACTGCATTTGCAGAGTGGCCTAACCTGAGGTCTAAATTGGTCTGAAACGCACTCAGAAGCAGATCTTCCATCTTTCTTCCTGTGTAGTTCATGCCCCTCTCAAATGACAGGTGCACCATGCAGAGGAGGATGGTGATGCAAAATTATCCTAGATTTCCCTCTTTAATCCAGATTAAGCATCTTAAAAATCTGTAATGTTTTGAAACATTAGCTAGTGCTCTTGTTTGCCATGGTTTTAAGGCAAACAGGCTTAACTTGGCATACCTTTAAGTATTTTTAAGTAGGGTCAGATTTCCATAAGGTGTCTCAAACTGTGTACACCGAAATGGGGTTTCTTAGAATAACCATTTACTTTGGGAAAGGAGGGCCTATCCCAAAGTTCCCAAACACCCTTACAGTCTCTTCCCAGTGTTGCTATGTGACATCAGCCCAGTGGCACCAGCTCTGGCACTGTGACCCTGATTCATCCTTCCTAATTTTAGGTACAAGTCAGGAGCACAGTGTCTCCTGCAAAATCAGTAGAGAGAATTAGGCATTTCCTAGCTTAATCTCTCTCTTTGATGCCTCTCTCTTCAGCAGTGAAAGGAGGAACCTGCTTACCTGTATGTCCACTTTTACGCTGCCCCCAGGAGCCTGCGCTTTGGTAAGATAAATGCAGACTTGCTTGTACAAAGGAGAAAGCTGACTACCAGATTTGGAAAGTGACTCTCAGGTCCAAGAGCGTGACTTTGTATGCTTACAGGACCCAAAGTAGAATGGGGGCTGTAAACCTCCGCAGAGCTTTGGGAAGCAAAACAACCTTTATGCCTGAAAATAGAGGTAAATCCAGATTCTGTTCTTAGGATGTGAAGCTAGCTAGGGGGGCTCATGAGAAGTCTCAAAGCCAGGAGGATGGGGTTTAAGGGCTGCAAAGCTTGTTTTAATTTTTAAGAAAAGTTTCCTTCTCTTCTAAAGGACAGGAGGAGGAGGGATAAGGAAGTCCACAGGGGAAATACTAATTTTCAGTCTTCTACTAGCATGTGTTGAGAACACTGTCTGCTTACAGCAATGAATGTTCACAACAAGCTTCTCATTCTCATGAAGGGAGACAGAAATGTGCTGCAGATGGCACAGAAGTGGCTGTGGAAGAAAGCTGCCTAGAGGCAGCTGAGCTCTGACAACAGCACAATTCGCAGGACTTTCAGATTGTCTCATATTCAGGAGACTTTATATGTGTCTGTACTAATTTTACGTGCCTTTAATAGCACTGTTTGTATTATACTGTTTGAAACTGGCCAAAATCGTTGCTGGCCCTTGAGCAGATAAAGAAACAGAATATACTGACTTATAAAAAACAAGGCTGGCTGAGGGAACTTGTCCTAAACCAGAATTGCTCCAATCTGCTTTATTACTCCTTTTCCTTCCTCTTTCATTTCCTTTTCCAAAGTATAGCATTAAGTCTGCCTAGCGGCTAACAGGTCTATAAATCCTTCCCAAAGGAAAATAAGTCCTAACTCTCCCTCCGTACATCACAGCCAATTGATAATAGTTGTTGCTGTGGAGAAGTGTAGGATGATGCACTGCACGTTGCCTTAAACGTGTGCCAGTGTTGTCAGCCTAGTTAGGAGACACATTACTGCCCACTACTGCGGCTTACGTTCCTGCCACCCATTCCTTGACGGGACGGGGGCACTTGAAGATGAGTGTGTGTACTGAACGGGATTTAATATTCAGACTCAAGATATCTGTTCTGTGGGCTAAGCATATGCAGCATTCCCATTTTTGAATTGCTTTTAGGGTTTTTTTCGATGTGTGAGGTTCAGTGCTGCAGTCGGGGTGCCCACGTGGCTTAAGGAAGCCTGGGATCAGGTCTGACATATTCAATAACGACAGCAGTTCTCTGTCCCTTGTGCTGTGGGTCATCATTTAGCCCTTGGCACTGGTATGATCAGTGCAGCATCGCGTACAATGGATTGGGCATATTTTGATGAAGTCAGGCACAGATCTTGCTCTCTCTTCCTCGGTCCCTCTGCATTTCTCTTCTTGCCTCGCTCTCTCCTTCCCTCTCGTCTCTCACTAGCCTTGTTTCTCCTCTTTCTCTCTCCTTCACTCTTACTCTTTCTCTCTTTTTCTCTTGCTTTCTCTCTCTCTCTCTCCCGCTGTCTTTCTCTACCTCACTTGCTCTCTTTTGCTTTTTTCTCTTCTTTCTCTCCCATCTGCCCATCCTCCTCCCTCCTCCTGTCTTTCCCTCGGTTTGCCTCTCTCTCCTTCTCTCCTTCTCTCTTTCATTCTCCTCGACTCTCTTTCTCTGCCCTTCTTTCCTTCTCTCCTTCTCCCGCTTGGTCTCTTTCCCTCTCTGCTTTTCTCTTCCTCTCACCCTCCTCTTTCTCTCCCTCTTTCTCTTTACTATTCTTTCCCCCCTTTTTCCTCCCTTCCTCCCTCTTTCCCTCTTTTCCTTTCCTTCCCTCTTTCTCTTTCCTGCTTTCTCTCTTTGCCTCTTTCTCTCTTGTTCTCTCTCCCTCTCTCTTCTCCTCTCTCTTACTCTCCTTCTTTCTTTCTCTCCCTCTTTCCCTCCCTCTCTCCCCCTTTCTTGCTTGTTTTTTCTCTTTCTTTCTTTCTTTCTTTCTCTCTCCCTCTCTCTTCCTTCTCTCTCTTTCCTTTGCTGTCTCCCTCTCTCCCTCTTTATCCTGCTTTTCCTGTCTCTCTTTCTCTGATTCTCTCTGTCATCTTTTCTTTCTCACTCTCTCCCTTTCTCTCTCTCCCTTTCTCCCTTCCCCACTCTTCTTCCTTCTCTCCCTCTCTTTCTCCTTCATTCTTTCTTTCTTTTTCACTCTCTCATTCTCTCCCTTTCTCCCTCCTGCTGTCACTCTCTCTCTCTCCCGGTCTTCTCCCTCTATCTTTATCTGTATCGATCTCCCTCTTACTCCCTCTCTCCTTCGCTTCTTTTGCCATTCCTTTCTCTTGCTCTTTTTCTCTTTGACTTTCTCTTTTCTTTTGCTGTCTTTTTCCCTCTCTCTCCCTCCCTCCCTGTTTTCTTTCTCTTTCACTCTTTCCCTTTTTGCCTTTGCTCTCTCTTTTTTCCCTTGCTCTTCCTCTTTTCCCTTTCTCTCTCTCGCTTGCTTTCCTGCTCTCTCACCATCTTCCTGCCTCCGTTCCTCCCTCCCTGCCTCCTTCCATTCCTCCCTCCCTCCCTTCCTGTCTTTTCCTTTCTTTCCCACTTTCTCTCTCCCGCTTTCTCTCTTTCCCTCTCTCTTGTTCTCCCTCCCTTTCCCTTCCCCTCTCTTCCCCCCTCCCGCTCCTTTTTATCATGCTTTGCATCTCTCTCTGTCTTGGTCTTTTTCGCTGCCTCTCTTCCTCCTTCTCTCCCCCTTTCTCCCTCTTTCTTCCCCGTTTCCTTCTCTCCTGTCTTTTCTCGCTCGCTCTCCATCTTTCCTTCTCCTGCTTTCTTTCTCGTTCTGTTTCTCTTTTTCTCCCTTCCTCTTTTTCTCTCTTTCTCTCCCTCTTTATTCCCCTTTCCCTTTCTCTCTCTCTGGTTCTGTTTCCCTCTTTGTTCTTTCTTTCCCTCTCTCTCTCTTTCTCTCTCTTTCTCTCGCTCTGGCTTCCTCCCTCTCTGTCTTTCTCTCCCTTCCTCCTCCTCTCTTCTTTCTCATGCTTTCCCTTTCTCTTTCTGTCTTGTTCTTTCTCTCTCCCTGTCTTTCCTTCTCTCCTTTTCTCTATCTCTGCCTCTCCTGTTCTTTCTTTCCCTTTCCCTCCTTATTTTTCTCTTTTATCCATCTCTCTTTGTCCCTTTCTCTCACTGTTTATCACCTTCTCTCTCTTCCTTGTCTCTTTTTCTTTCTCCCTCTCTCTCTCTCGTCCTTTCTTTCCTTCGCCTTTGTTTCTTCTTTTCTCTTTCTTTCTCTCTTCCGTCTTTCTCTTCCTCTCCCTCCTTATTCCGCTCTCCCTCTCTCTTTCTTTTTTCTCCTTGTTTCCCTCTTTCTTTCCTTCTCTCCTCCCTCTCCCTTTCTGCCCCCTCTCTCTCCCTCTCTCTTTCTGTCTCCTTCCTTCCTTTTTCCCTCTCGCTCTTCTCCCCGCGGCTCCGGGCCCCGCCGCTGTCGCCGGTCGCGGAGCCCCGGGGCGCCGCCGCGCGGGGGCTGCCCGGGCCCTGCAGCGCCCCCGCGGCCGCCAGGCGGCGCCGCCGTGCGCGGGCGAGCGGCGCTGAGGGGCGGCAGGTGCGCGGCGGCCCCGCGCCGGGCCGGGCGGGCGCTACCGGAACCGGAACCGGCGGCGGCGGCGGCAGAAGCAGCGGGAGGAGCGGGCAGAGGAGCAGGAGCGGGGAGGCGGGACGGGCTCCGGCTCTGCCGGGAGGCACCTGGGCCCCCCGGGGGGGGTCGCAGCGGGCGGCCCGGGCTTGTCCGCGGGGCAGCGGGGGGCGGAGGCCCGGCCCGGCCCCGCAGCCGCCGGGAGCGCCGGGTCGGGGGGAGTCGCGGGGGGGGCGGCCCCGGCCCCCGTGACACCCGCGGGCGGGCGGCGGCGGCGGGGCCCGGCCGGGGAGGGCAGGGGAGGGCAGCAGCGGGCACCCTCGGGGGAGCCCCGGGCCAGGCCCGGTGCGGAGCCCCGTGGGGCCGCGAGCGCTCCCGGGACGCCTCTGCCCTCCCGCGGGGGCCGCGAGCCGCGGGGCTGCCACGCACGCACGGACGGACGGACAGACGGACAGCGCCAAGCGGGAGCCGGACGGAGCCGCCGCCGCCGCCGGGAGCAGGAACTGGACGGAGGGACGGAGCCGCCGCCGGGAGCGGGACGGAGGGACGGAGCCACTGCCAGGAGCGAGTGCCGGACGGAGCCGCAGGCAAGACAGAGCCGCTGCTCGGGCACAACAGCTGGTGCGGAGTGATGAGCTTGTGCACATGGCATCAGTCTGGACTGATGAGCTCACACTGATCCAATAGCCAACTGTTTAATTACTGTTTAATTACTGACAGGGCCATAAATCAGTTGCTATCACAGCTCAGAGCTTGGTGGCATCACTGAAGGTTGCATCAGTGTTGAAGCCTTAGCTGATGGATATGGGATCAGTGTGGACTAATTCCCTTATGAATATTCAGTGAAGGCTGAGTAATGAGCTCAGGGACATTGGCTCAGGGATGACTAATGACCTCACACATCTGGAATCCCTAGTGACTAGTTAGTTCCTGGTGCTTCAAAACCTCTGAGCTAATTGTTTATTTAGTACTGAAAGTCTTGTGTGAATGTTGACTAATTGGTTTCTATATGTCCACTCCCTGTTGACTCCTCGAACTAATTGAGCATTTAGCTTGTGAATATTGAATCGATATTGACTCCCTGGTCAGGACTGATTCAATACTTCCAAGCTCATTGGTTCATTAGTGGTGAAAGTCTTGGATGAATGTTGAATAAATATTGGCCCTGGAAGATGGTGTCTCCTGGTGTTTCCTCCTCCCCAAAACCACTTTTGCGCCAGAAACTATCCCAGACACGAGGTTGGGCCTGGTGCATGCCAGCCTCCCTGCCCTCGGGGTACTCGCGGATGGACCCCCCCCCCTTCGGGGAGGGTCCACGCACCCTCCCTCCCTCCCCCCCATCCCACCGCCTCCCCCCACCCCAAAAAGGGCCCCCTCAGCCTCCCCTTTGGGGCTGGAAACAGCCAAACTTGCCTCCGTTTCCAAGTCCCCAAAACGCAGGACTCAGTCTGTGTCTTCAGCCACAGAAACAGCCAAGGGAGCCTCCATTTGTGGCCCCCAAAACACGGGGCTTAGCCTCTCTTTTGGACCCCCAAAATGCAGGACTCATTCACCTGTTCTTGTGCTTGAAAACAGGGACTAAGCTGCCCTCGGTGGCCCCAAAACACAGCACTGGCCTCTGTTTTTAGTGCCCAAAACAGCTGACCTCGCCTCCGTTGCCAAGTCCCAGAAACATGCGACTCCTTAGTCTCTGTTTCTGGACCTGACAACATACGACTTGGTCTCCGCTTTGAGGATTAGAAACAGCCACCTCAGCCTCCCTTTCAGGCCCCCCAAACACAGGCCTTAGTTGCTGTTTGCAACCACAGAACAGCCAACTAAAAGCCCCTGTTTCGGGCCCCTAAAGGCAGGCCTGTTCCCACACTCCGCAGAGTTCGCACTCACCAGAGTTCTTGCACTCACCAGAGTTTGTGTTCGCCAGAGTTCTCACGCTCCCCAGATTTCGGGCGCTCCCCAGATTTCCCGCGCTCGACACAGTTCCTGCGCTCCCCAGAGTTCGCGCTAACCAGAGTTCCCGCGCTCCCCAGAGTTCCTGCGCTCCCCAGATTTCCCATGCTGCCCAGAGTTCCCGCGCTCGCCACAGTTCTCGTGCTCCCCAGAGTTCCTGCGCTTCCCAGAGTTCCCGCGCTCGCCACAGTTCCCACGCTCGCAACATTTCTTGCACTCCCCAGAGTTCCCACACACGCCAGAGTTCGCTATACCCAGAGTTCTCGCGCTTGCCAGAGTTTGCACTCGCCAGAGTTCGCGTGCTCGCAATTCACGCTCGCCAGAGCTCCCGTGCTCGCCAGTGTTCGCGCTTGCCAGAATTCCCGCGCTCCCAGAGTTCCCGTGCTCGCCACAGTTCCCACACTCCCCAGAGTTCCCGCACTCCCCAGAGTTCCCGTGCCCGCCACAGTTCCCGCGCTCCCCAGAGTTCCCGCACTCCCCAGAGTTCCCACGCTCGCCACAGTTCCCGCGCTCCCCAGAGTTCCCGCGCTCCACAGAGATCGCGCTCACCAGAGTTCCTGCCCTCCCGAGAGTTCTTGCGCTCACCAGAGTTCGCACTCGCCAGAGTTCTTGTGCTCCCCAGATTTCCCACCCTCCCGAGAGATCTCACGCTCGCCAGAGTTCGCGCTCCCCAGAGTTCCCATGCTCCCCAGAGTTTGCACCCTCCAGAGAGATCTCGCGCTCGCCAGAGTCTGCGCTCACCTGAGTTTGCGTTCACCAGATTTCCCGCGCTCGACACAGTTCCCGTGCTCGCCAGAGTTCGTGCGCCCCAGATTTCTAATGCTCCCCAGAGTTCTCGCACTCCCCAGAGTGCGCACTCACCAGAGATTGCGTTTGCCAGAGTTCTCGCGCTCCCCAGAGTTCCCGCGCTCCCCAAAGTTCGCGCTCACCAGATTTCTCACGCTCCCGAGAGATCTCGCGCTTGCCAGAGTTCGCGCTCCCCAGAGTTCCCGCGCTCACCAGAGTTTGCGCTCACCAGAGTTCCCACGCTCCCCAGAGTTCTCGCACTCCCCCGAGTACGCACTCACCATAGTTCTCATGCTCCCCAGAGTTCGCACCCTCCAGAGAGATCTCGTGCTCGCCAGAGTTCGCACTCACCTGAGTTCTCGCACTCGCCAGAATTTGCGCTCACAAGAGTTCCCACACTCCCCAGATTTCCCACGCTCGACACAGTTCCCGCGCTCACCAGAGTTCACACTCCCCAGAGTTCCCGCGCTCCCCAGATTTCGTGCGCTCCCCAGATTTCCCACGCTCGACACCGTTCCTGTGCTCACCAGAGTTCATGCTAACCAGAGTTCTCACGCTCCCCAGAGTTCGCACTCACCAGGGTTCTCGCGCTCGCCAGAGTTCGCACTTGCCAGAGTTCGCACTTGCCAGAATTCTTGTGCTCACCAGATTTCCCGCGCTCACCAGAGTTCCCATGCTCCCCAGAGTTCACACTCAACAGAGATCTCGCACTTGCCAGAGTTCCCGCGCTCCCCAGAGTTTGCACTCACCAGAGTTCTCACACTCGCCAGAGTTCCCGCCCTCCCGAGAGATCTCGCGCTCACCCGAGTTCGCACTCACCAGGGTTCTCGCGCTTGCCAGAGTTCACACTCCCCAGAATTCCCACACTCCCCAGAGTTCCCGCGCTCCCCACAGTTCCCGTTCTTGCCACAGTTCCCGCGCTCCCCAGATTTCCCGCACTCGCAACAGTTCCCGCGCTCCCCAGATTTCCCGCACTCGACACAGTTCCTGCGCTCCCCAGAGTTCGTGCTAACCAGAGTTCCCGCGCTCCCCAGAGTTCCTGCGCTCCCCAGATTTCCCATGCTGCCCAGAGTTCCCGCGCTTGCAACAGTTCTCGCGCTCCCCAGAGTTCCCACACACGCCAGAGTTCGCTATACCCAGAGTTCTCGCGCTTGCCAGAGTTTGCACTCGCCAGAGTTTGCGTGCTCGCAATTCACGCTCGCCAGAGCTCCCGCGCTCGCCAGTGTTCGCGCTTGCCAGAATTCCCGCGCTCCCAGAGTTCCCGTGCTCGCCACACTTCCCGCGCTCCCAGAGTTCCCGTGCTCGCCACACTTCCCGCGCTCCCAGAGTTCCTGTGCTCGCCACAGTTCCCGCACTCCCCAGAGTTCCCGCGCTCCCCTGATTTCCCATGCTCGACACAGTTCCTGCGCTCACCAGAGTTTGCGCTAACCAGAGTTTGCGCTAACCAGAGTTCTTGCACTCGCCAGAGTTCGCGCTCACCTGAGTTCCCACCCTCCCCAGAGTTCGCGCTCGCCGGAGTTCCCGCGCTCGTCAGAGTTCTCGCACTCCCCCGAGTACGCACTCACCAGAGTTCTCACGCTCGCCAGAGTTCGCACTCACCAGAGTTTGCGCTCACCAGAGTTTGCGCTCGCCAGACTTCCTGCGCTCGCCAGACTTCTCACGCTCGCCAGAGTTTGTGCTCGCCAGAGTTTGCGCTCGCCAGACTTCCTGCGCTCGCCAGACTTCTCACGCTCGCCAGAGTTTGTGCTCGCCAGAGTTCGCACTCCCCAGAGCTCCCGCGCTCCCCAGAGTTCTTGCGCTCACCCGAGTTCGCACTCACCAGAGTTCTCGCGCTCCCCAGAGTTCCTGCACTCGCCACAGTTCCCGCCCTCCCCAGACTTCCCCCACTCCCCAGAGTTCCCGCACTCCCCAAAGTTCTTGGAGTCCCCAGAGTTATGGCGCTCCCCAGAGTTTGCGCTCGTCAGATTTCTCACGCTCCCCAGAGTTCCCGCGCTCCCCAGAGCTCCCATTCTCGCCACAGTTCCCACGCTCCCCAGAGTTCCCGTGCTTCCCGGAGTTCCCACACTTCCCAGAGTTCCCGTGCTCCCCAGAGTTCCCGCGCTCCCCAGAGCTCCCATTCTTGCCACAGTTCCCACTCTCCCCAGAGTTCCCGCGCTCCCCAGAGCTCCCATTCTTGCCACAGTTCCCACGCTCCCCAGAGTTCCCGTGCTCCCCAGAGTTCCCGCGCTCGCCACAGTTCCCGCGCTCGCCACAGTTCCCGCGCTCGACAGAGTTCTCGCACTCGCCAGAGTTTCTGCTCACCTGAGTTCTCACACTTTCCAGAGTACGCACTCAGCAGGGTTCTCGCGCTCGCCGGAGTTTGCTATCCCCAGAGTTCTCGCGCTCCCCAAAGTTGCTGCGCTCCCCAGAGTTCCCGCGCTCCCCAGAGTTCCCGCGCTCCCCAGAGTTCCCGCCCTCCCCAGAGTTTGCACTCACCAGAGTTCTCGTGCTCCCCAGAGTTCCCGTACTCCCCAGAGTTCACACTCCCCAGAGTTCCCGTACTCCCCAGAGTTCTCAGATTCCCCAGAGTTATTGCGCTCCCCAGAGTTCCCGCGCTCCCCAGAGTTCGCACTCACCAGAGTTCTTGTGCTCCCCAGAGTTCCCGTACTCCCCAGAGTTCACACTCCCCAGAGTTCCCGTACTCCCCAGAGTTCTCAGATTCCCCAGAGTTATTGCGCTCCCCAGAGTTCCCGCGCTCCCCAGAGTTCCCGTGCTCGCCACAGTTCCTGCACTCCCCAAAGTTCGCGCTCGCCAGATTTCTCACGCTCCCCAGAGTTCCCGCGCTCACCACAGTTCCCGCACTCCAAGAGTTCCTGTGCTCGCCACAGTTCCCGCACTCCCAGAGTTCCCGTGCTCGCCACAGTTCCCGTGCTCCCCAGAGTTCCTGCGCTCCCCAGAGTTCTCGCACTTCCCAGAGTTATCGCGCTCCCCAGAGTTCCCGCGCTCCCCAGAGTTCTCGCACTTCCCAGAGTTATCGCGCTCACCAGATTTCTCGCACTCCCCAGAGTTCTCGCACTGCCCCGAGTACGCATTCGCCAGAGTTCTCACACTCACCACAGTTCTCGCACTCGCCAGAGTTTCTGCTCACCTGAGTTTTCACACTTTCCAGAGTACGCACTCACCAGGGTTCTCGCGCTCGCTGGAGTTTGCTATCCCCAGAGTTCTTGCGCTCCCCAAAGTTGCCGCGCTCCCCAAAGTTGCCGCGCTCCCCAGAGTTCGCACTCACCAGAGTTCTCGTGCTCCCCAGAGTTCCCACCCTCCAGAGAGATCTCATGCTCGCCAGAGTTCGCACTCACCAGAGTTTGCGCTCACCAGAATTCCCGCGCTCGCCGGAGTTCGCGCTCACCTGAGTTCTCGCACTCGCCAGAGTTCGCACTCACCAGAGTTTGCGTTCGCCAGAGTTCTCGCGCTCGCCAGAATTTGCGCTCACAAGAGTTCTCACGCTCCCCAGATTTCCCGTGCTTGACACAGTTCCCGCGCTCACCAGAGTTCACGCGCCCCAGATTTCTAATGCTCCCCAGAGTTCTCGAACTCCCCTGAGTGCGCACTCACCAGAGATTGCGTTCGCCAGAGTTCTCGCGCTCCCCAGATTTCCTGCGCTCCCCAGAGTTCCCGTGCTCGCCACAGTTCCCACGCTGCCCAGAGTTCCCGCGCTCCTGATTTCTCACGCTCCCCAGATTAACCGCGCTCGCCAAAGTTCTCGCGCTCGCCAGAGTTCCCGCACTCCCCAGAGTTCCCGCACTCCCCAGAGTTCGCACTCGCCAGGTTTCTCGTGCTCCCCAGAGCTCCCGCGCTCCCTAAAGGTCCTGCGCTCCCCAAAGTTCGCGCTTGCCAGAGTTCCCGTACTCCCCAGAGTTCCCGTACTCCCCGGAGTTCCCGTACTCCCCAGAGTTCTCGCGCTCCCCAGAGTTCGCGCTCGCCAGAATTCTTGCGCTCACCGCAGTTCCCGCGCTTGCCAGAGTTCTCACGCTCCCCAGAGTACGCACTGCCCAGAGTTCTCATGCTTGCCAGAGTTCGCTATCCCCAGAGTTCTCGCGCTCGCCAGATTTCCCTCGCTCACCAGAGTTCACACTCCCCAGAGTTCCCGCGCTCCCCAGATTTCATGCGCTCCCCAGATTTCCCACGCTCGACAGTTCCTGCGCTCACCAGAGTTCATGCTAACCAGAGTTCTCACGCTCCCCAGAGTTCGCACTCACCAGGGTTCTCGCGCTCGCCAGAGTTCGCACTTGCCAGAGTTCGCACTTGCCAGAATTCTTGTGCTCACCAGAGTTCCCGCGCTCACCAGAGTTCCCGTGCTCCCCAGAGTTCACACTCACCAGAGATCTCGCGCTTGCCAGAGTTCCCGCGCTCCCCAGAGTTTGCACTCACCAGAGTTCTCACACTCGCCAGAGTTCCCGCCCTCCCGAGAGATCTCGCGCTCACCCGAGTTCGCACTCACCAGAGTTCTCACGCTCGCCAGAGTTCGCACTCGCCAGAGTTTGCGCTCGCCAGAGTTTGCGCTCGCCAGAGTTTGCGCTCGCCAGAGTTTGCGCTCGCCAGACTTCCCGCGCTCCCCAGACTTCTCACGCTCGCCAGAGTTTGTGCTCGCCAGAGTTCGCACTCCCCAGAGCTCCCGCGCTCCCCAGAGTTCTTGCGCTCACCCGAGTTCGCACTCACCAGAGTTCTCGCGCTCCCCAGAGTTCCTGCACTCGCCACAGTTCCCGCCCTCCCCAGACTTCCCCCACTCCCCAGAGTTCCCGCACTCCCCAAAGTTCTTGGAGTCCCCAGAGTTATGGCGCTCCCCAGAGTTTGCGCTCGTCAGATTTCTCACGCTCCCCAGAGTTCCCGCGCTCCCCAGAGCTCCCATTCTCGCCACAGTTCCCACGCTCCCCAGAGTTCCTGTGCTCCCCAGAGTTCCCGTGCTTCCCAGAGTTCCCGCGCTCGCCACAGTTCCCGCGCTCCCCAGAGTTTGCGCTCGTCAGATTTCCCGCGCTCCCCAGCGTTCCCGCGCTCGCCAGAGTTCTTGCACTCCGCAGAGTTCTCGCGCTCCCCAGAGTTCACACTCACCAGAGTTCTTGCGCTCACCAGAATTCCCGCGCTCGTGAGATTTCGCGCTCACCTGAGTTCTCGCGTTCGCCAGAGTTCGCACTCACCAGGGTTCTTGCGCTTGTCAGAGTTCGCATTCGCCAGAGTTCTTGCGCTCGCCAGAGATCGCTATCCCCAGAGTTCCCACTCACCAGAGTTCCCACTCACCAGAGTTCCCGCGCTCCCCACATTTCTCGTGCTCTCCAGGCTTCGCACTCACCAGGGTTCTCGCACTTGTCAGAGTTCACATTCGCCAGAGTTCTCGCGTTTGCCACAGTTCCTGCGTTCCCCACACTTTTCGCGCTCCCCAAAGTTCGCGCTCCCCAGAGTTCTCGCACTTCCCAGAGTTATCGCGCTCCCCAGAGTTCCCACGCTCCCCAGAGTTCTCGCACTTCCCAGAGTTTGTGCTCATCAGATTTCTCGCGCTCCCCAGAGTTCTCGCACTGCCCCGAGTACGCATTCGCCAGAGTTCTCACACTCGCCACAGTTCTCGCACTCGCCAGAGTTCTCGCACTCGCCAGAGTTTCTGCTCACCTGAGTTCTCACACTTTCCAGAGTACGCACTCAGCAGGGTTCTCGCGCTCGCCGGAGTTTGCTATCCCCAGAGTTCCCACGCTCCCCAGAGTTCTCGTGCTCCCCAAAGTTCGCACTCCCCAGAGTTCCCGCCCTCCCCAGAGTTCCCGCGCTCGCCACAGTTCTCGCACTCCCCAGAGATCGCGCTCCCCAGAGATCGCGCTCCCCAGAGTTCCTGCCCTCCCGAGAGTTCTTGCGGTCACCAGAGTTCGCACTTGCCAGAGTTCTCGTGCTCCCCAGATTTCCCACCCTCCCGAGAGATCTCACGTTCGCCAGAGTTAGCGCTCCCCTTAGTTCTCATGCTCGCCAGAGTTCGCACTCACCAGGGTTCTCGCGCTTGTCAGAGTTCTTGGGCTCACCTGAGTTCTTGTGCTCACCACAGTTCCCGTGCTCGCCACAGTTCTCGGGCTCCTCAGAGTTCCCGCGCTCCCCAGATTTCCCGAGCTGCCCAGAATTCCCGCGCTCGCAACAGTTCTCGCGCTCCCCAGAGTTCCCACGCACGCCAGAGTTTGCTATACCCAGAGTTCTCGTGCTTGCCAGAGTTTGCACTTGCCAGAGTTCGCGTGCTCGCAAGAGTTCACGCTCGCCAGAGCTCCCGCGCTCGCCAGTGTTCGCGCTTGCCAGAATTCCCGCGCTCCCAAAGTTCCCATGCTCGCCACAGTTCCCGCGCTCCCCAGAGTTCCCGTGCTCGCTACAGTTCCCACGCTCCCCTGATTTCCCACGCTCGACACAGTTCCTGCGCTCCCCAGAGTTCGCGCTAACCAGAGTTCTCATGCTCGCCAGTTCTCACGCTCGCCAGAGTTTGTGCTCGCCAGAGTTCGCACTCCCCAGAGCTCCCGCGCTCCCCAGAGTTCTTGCGCTCACCCGAGTTCGCACTCACCAGAGTTCTCGCGCTCCCCAGAGTTCCTGCACTCGCCACAGTTCCCGCCCTCCCCAGACTTCCCCCACTCCCCAGAGTTCCCGCACTCCCCAAAGTTCTTGGAGTCCCCAGAGTTATGGTGCTCCCCAGAGTTTGCGCTCATCAGATTTCTCACGCTCCCCAGAGTTCCCGCGCTCCCAGAGTTCCCATTCTCGCCACAGTTCCCATGCTCCCCAGAGTTCCTGTGCTCCCCAGAGTTCCCGCGCTTCCCAGAGTTCCCGCGCTCGCCACAGTTCCCGCGCTCCCCAGAGTTTGCGCTTGTCAGATTTCCCGCGCTCCCCAGCGTTCCCGCGCTCGCCAGAGTTCTTGCACTCCGCAGAGTTCTCGTGCTCCCCAGAGTTCGCACTCACCAGAGTTCTTGCGCTCACCAGAATTCCCGCGCTCGTGAGATTTCGCGCTCACCTGAGTTCTCGCGTTCGCCAGAGTTCGCACTCACCAGGGTTCTCGCGCTTGTCAGAGTTCGCATTCGCCAGAGTTCTTGCGCTCGCCAGAGATCGCTCTCGCCAGAGTTCCCACTCACCAGAGTTCCCACTCACCAGAGTTCCCGCGCTCCCCACATTTCTCGTGCTCTCCAGGCTTCGCACTCACCAGAGTTCTCGCGCTTGTCAGAGTTCACATTCGCCAGAGTTCTCGCGTTTGCCACAGTTCCTGCGTTCCCCACACTTTTCGCGCTCCCCAGAGTTCTTGCGCTCGCCAGAGTTGTTGCTCACCTGAGTTCTCGCGCTCCCCAGAGTTCGCATTAGCCAGAGTTCGCGCTCGCCAGAGTTCGTGCGCTCCCCAGAGATTGCGCTCCCCAGAGTTCCTGCGCTCCCAGAGTTCGCACTTCCCAGAGTTTGTGCTCACCAGAGTTTTCGCGCTCGCCAGAGTTTGCACTCCCCAGAGTTCTTCCCCTCCCAAGAGGTCTCGCGCTCGCCAGAGTTCCCACGCTCGCCAGAGTTCGCGCTCGCCAGAGATCGTACTCCCCAGATTTGCACTTGCCAGAGTTCTCGCGCTCCCCAGAGTTCCCGTGCTCACCACAGTTCTTGCACTCCCCGGAGTTCGCACTCCCCAGAGTTCCCGCAGTCCCCAGAGTCCCCGCACTCGCTCTCCAGAGTTCTCACTCACCAGAGTTCTCGCTCACCAGAGTTCATCCTCTCGCTCGAGTTCTTGCTCACCAGAGTTCGCGCGCTCGCCAGAGTTCAAGCTCACCGGAGCGCTCGCTCTATGTCGTGCTCACTTGCCTGAGAGCTCTCTCATGTGAGTGCTTACTCACCGTACTGCTTGCTCACTGGAGTACTCATGCACCAGAGTGCTCAATCAGCAGAGTGCTCACTCGCCGGAATTTTCGCTCACCGGAGTGATCGATCACTGGAGTGCTCCGACACGTGAGTGCTCACTCACCTGGGTGTTCACTCATGTGAGTGCTCACTCAGAGTGTTCCCTCACTGGAGTTTCCACTCACTGGAGTGCTTGATCACCGGAGGGTTCACTCATGTTTGCGCTGTCACCAGAGTGCTCAAACACGTGAGTGCTCCCTAACCAGGGTGTTTGCTTCTGTGAGCGCTCGCTCACCGGAGCACTCGCTCCACAGGGTGCTTGCTCACCGCAGTGCTAACTCATGTGAGTGCTCACTCACTGGAGTGCTCGCTCCACAGGGTGCTCACTCACCGGAGTGCTCTGTCACCTCACTGTTCACTCAGAGTGCTCGCTCAACAGAGTGCTTGCTCATGTGAGCACTCACTCACCAGGGCGCTCGCTTACAGGAGTGCATGCTCTCTGTAGGGCTCAGTCCCTGGAGTTCATCTCACCAGAGTGCTCGCTCACTGGAGCGCTCAATTGTGCGAGCGCTCGCTCACCGGAGCACTCGCTCACCAGAGTGCTCACTCTATGTAGTGCTCATTTGCCTGAGAGGTCACTCATGCGAATACTTGATCACCGGAGTGCTTACTCACTGCACTGCTTGCTCACTGGAGTGCTCACGTACCAGAGTGCTCATTCACAGGAGTGTTGGCTCACTGGAGTGCACATTCATGTGAGTCCTTCCTCACCGGAGTGCTTGCTCACCAGAGTGCCTACTTACCGGAGTGTTCACTCAAAGCTGTGCTCACTTACAGGAGGGCTTGCTCACATGAGTGCTCGCTGAACACAGTCCTTGCTCCACAGGGTGCTCACTCACCAGAGTGCTCTGTCACCTCAGTGTTCACTCACCAGAGTGCTCGCTCAACAGAGTGCTCTCCCACCACAGTGCTCGCACACCAAAGCGCTCGCTCATGTGATTGCTCGCTCACCAGAGCGCTCGCTCATGTGAGTGATCCCTCTCCCGAGTGCTCAGTCACGTGAATTCTCGCTCACCAGGGTGTTCACTCACCAGAATGCTCGCTCACCAGAGTCTTCCCTCACTGCAGTGCTCTCTGGCTCCACAGAGTGCTCACTTGTGTCAGTGCTCGCTCACCAGAATATTCATTCACCGGAGTGCTCACTCACCAGAGTCCTTGCTCACTGCAGTGCTCATTCATGTGAGTGCTCACTCACCACAGTGTTCGCTCACTGGAGTTTCCACTCACTGGAGTGCTTGATCACCAGAGTGCTCACTCATGTGTGTGCTCAATCACTGGACTGCTCGTGTGCCGGAGTGCTCGATCACTGGAGTGCTCACTCGCATGAGTGTTCACTTAGCAGAGCGCTCGCTCACTGGATTTCTCACTCACCGGTGTGCACACTAACTGGAGTGCTAACTCATGTGAGCGCTTACCGGGGTGCTCGCTCACAGGGGTGAGCGCTCACTCACCAGAGGGCTCGCTAACCGGAGGGCTCTCTCGGTGGAAAGCTCGCTCACCTGAGCGCTCGCTCACCGGAGTGCTCTCTTGGTGGAATGCTCGCTCACTGCAGTGATAGCTCATGTGATGGCTCACTCACAGGAGTGATCACTCACCAGAGTGCTCGCTTGCCAGACTACTTGCTCGCTTACCAGACTGCTCGCTCACAGGGTGCTCACTAGAGTGTTCATTCACCGTAGTGCTCATTAACCCGAGCGCTCACTCACCGGAGTGCTCACTCTTGGGGGTGCTCACTCACTGGAATTCTCACTAAGCAGAACGTTTGGAGCGCTCGCTCGCCAGAGCGCTTATGCGTGAGAGTGCTTGCTCACCAGAGTGCTTGCTCACTAGAGCGCTCTTTAATGCAAGTGCTCGCTCACCGGAGGGATCGCTTGCTGGAGTGCTCACATTTGTGAATGTTCACTCACCGGGGGGCTCACTCAAGTAAGTGCTCGCTCACATGAGTGCTTTCTGGCTCACCAGACTGCTCATTTGTGTGATTGCTCCCTCGCCGGAGCACTCCCTTGCTGTAGTGGTCCCTCATGTGAGTGCTCGCTCAGCAGAGTACTCACTGCAGTGTTCTCTTGCCGGAGTGCTCACTCACCGGGGCACTCACTCAGAGGAGTGCTCGCTCAGAGGAGCACACACTAATGTGAGTGGTCGCTCAACGGAGGTCTCACTAACTGGACTACTCATTCACCAGAGTGCTCGCTCACAAAAGTACTCATTCACGTGAGTGCTCTCTCACCGGAGAGTCTACTTGCGAAAGTATTCACTCACCGGAGCACCTGCTCATGTGAGTGCCCGCTAACCAGAGAGCTCACAAATGTGAGTGCTCGCTCACCGGAAAAACTCGCTCACCGGAGTGCTCACAAATGTGAGTGCTCAAACGTGCGATTGCTGCACTCAGAGTGCTCGCTCGCTCCCTGGAGTGCTCAGTCGTGTGAGGTGCTCGCTCCCCAGAGTGTTCTGTCACCGGAGTCCTCACTCCCCAGAGTCCTTGCTCCCTGGAGTCCTCACTTGTGTGAGTGCTCGCTCACCAGAGTGTTCACTCACCAGAGTGCTCGCTCACTGGAGTACTCACTCACATGAGTCCTCGCTCACCGGAGCGCTCAATCGTTTGAGTACTCGCTCACCAGAGTGCTCATTCATGTGAGTGCTCACTCACCAGATTGTTTGCACACTGAAGTTTCCACTTCCCATAGTGCTTGATCACTGGAGTGCTCACTCACTGGAGTGCTCGCTCACTGGGCTGATCACCTGCCCGAGTGCTCTCTCACAGGAGTGCCCGCCCGCCAGAGAGCTCGCTCGCCTGCTGGAGTCTTCACCCACCGGAGTGCTTGCTCAGCGGAGTCCTCGATAATCAGAGTGCCCCCTCACCAGAGTGCTCCCTCTTGTGACTGCTCACTCACCGGAGTGCTCACTTGCCTTTTGTGCTCACATGAGTGCTCGCTCATGTGTGCTCACGTGACTGCATGTTCGCTCATGTGAGTGTTCACGAGTGCTCGCTCGTGTGAGTGCTTGCTCAACTGAGTGCATGATCACATGAGTGCATTCTCACGTGAGTGCTCGTTCGCATCTGTGCGTGGCTGTGTGAGCGCTCACGCGAGCACGCACGAAAGGAGCGATGCACTTCACCCGTAAGAGGGAAGCAGCACTACATTTATTGCAGTAAGACAGCGACTTAACATTGAACCTTTTCCGTAGGCACTGATAGCTCCTGCTCTCGACACGCGCGCATACCTTTCGGTCTGGGGCCAATGTTGCTCTTGGTAGGCACCGATGACTCTTGACGTTGACCATTTTTGACCTCGACGGGCCTTGGCAAGTATTGATTTCCACATGTTTTGTCAGGGCACGACATCCCTAGCTGTCACTCTCGGTACGCATCGCTCCCGCTCCATCTCAACAGGCACCAAGGCCTGTGGATTTCCAGACCCGCTTCGAGGCATCGAGAGCACGACGGATCCTTAGTTCTCGGTAACTGTCGCTATCCATCCTTGCCGATAGCCATCGATACCTCTCCATCTCAACAGGCATCTCTTGCATTCACCCTCACTCCCAGTTTCCTCTTGGCAGGCATCGAACCTGTTGACCTCAGGCCCCCTCAATATCGAGCACCATCGATACCTGTCCAATTCCACACCTATCGAGAGGGTTCGATAACAATATTGATATCAAATCCTATTGATAAGCACCAATACCCCTTGCTTCACATGCGCATGCATACCTTGCTCTCCGAGGCCCACGCTGCTCTCCCGAGGTACTGACAACTATCGACACGGACCATTTTTGACATCGATGGGCCTTGACGAATATTCATTTCCAGGTGTACCTCTAGGGCACGATACCCTACCTTATCCTTCCCTCTCGGTACACATCGATACCTCTCCATCCCAACAGGCTTCAAGGACTCTCCATTTCCAGACCCACGTAGGGGCATCAATAGCACTATGCATTGACAGCTATCGATAAGTGTCCATATCCATCCCTGCCGACAGCCATCGATACCTCTCCATCTCGACAGGCATTGATCACTTTCGATCTCGCCCCCCCTTTCCTCTTGCCAGGCATCAAATGTATCAACATCAATCCCTCTCAATATTGAGCATCATCGATGCCTGTCCAAAGCCACAGCTATAGAAAGCCATCGGTATCAAGAGTGAGTGTCAGAGGGGTATGATATGTCAGGGGGTTTAATAAATTGCAAGGGGCATAATAAATGGGGGGGGGTGCGATATCGATCGATACAGATATGAAACCCTACCGATAGGTACTGATACGTCTGCTTCCCCACACGCATGCTTACCTTTCGCTCTGTGGCCCATGCTGCTCTCCCTAGGCATCGACAACTATCATCGACATTGTTTTTGACATTGACAGGCCTCCACCAGTATTGATTTCCATACCGATCACTAGGGCACAGCTTCCAAGTATATCCATCCCTCTCACTACACATCCATACCTCTCCATGTCAATAGGCATGGAGGCTTTTCGATTGCCACATGCATTTAGCGGCATCAAGAACACTGTGCATCTAGATGTATTGGTGACTGTCGGTATCGATACGTGCCCATAGCCACCCATACCTCTCATCTCAACAGGCAGCTATCGCTTTTGCGCTCGCCCCCATTTTGCTCTTGGGAGGCATTGAACGTATCAATATCGATCCCTCACAAGATCGAGCAGCATCAATGCCTGCCGAATTCCACACCTTTCGAAAGGGTTCGATGTAGATATCAAGAAGACATGGAGGGGGTGTGTGATATGTCAGGAGGGGCTGTAATAATGAGCAGGGAGGCATAAGAAGTGGCTGGGGGGCTTAATAAATGGCTGTGGGGGGCGTAATATATCATAAAGGAGTGAAAGAAATGGTGGGGAGTGTAATATGTCAGCAGAGGGCATAATAACCGGCGGGGGGTGTAATAAGTGGCTGGGAGGGCATAATATCTCAGAAAGGGGCATAACACATGGCGGAGGAGCAAAATAATTTACAGGGGGCTTCATAAGTAACAGGGGGGCAATATCAATCAATACGGAACCCCAGTGATGATAGGCACCAATACCTCTCTTTCCCTACTCGCACACGTACCTTTTGGTCTAGAGCCCACGGTGCTTTCGGTAGCCACCGATGACTATTGACGTTGACCGGTTTTGACATCAAGAATAAGATATTAATAATAAGTGGAGGGGATGTGTGTTTTATCAGGAGGTGGTGTAATAATGAGCAGGGAGGCATAAGAACTGGATGGGGAGGTTAATAAATGGTTGAGGGGGGCGTAGTATGTCATAAGGGGGCGTAACAGTTGGCGGGATGGTGTAATACGTCGGAAGGGGACATAAGAATTTGCAGAGGGGTGTAAGAAGTGCCCAGGGCAGGGGGTGATAAGTTGTGGGGGTGAGGGCATAAGAAATGGAGGAGGGGTGCAATATGTCTGAAGGGGCCAAATAAGTGGTGGGGGGGGCCTAATATGTCAGAAGGGGTGGGGGTGTGATAAATGGCAGGGGGACATTATATGGCGGAAGGGAGCGTAACAAGTGGCGGGGGGGTGCATTATGTCGGAAGGCGGCATACTACATGCCGGTGGTATAGATAAAGGCACAAGGTTGGCCCAGAGTACAAGGGTCTCGACCCTGCCACAGCCCCTAGGAAGCAGCCGAGACTCTGCAAGGGAGAGCGAGAGGGAGGGGGGGGCTGTCACCATAAGCTGCCTGCAAAGCGAGAAACCAGCAGCGCTGGGAGACGCCACGGCCTGAACCCACTTCCAGGGAAGCCCCGCACGGGGCTTCTGACTTGTCCTTTCCACAGAGCAGCGTCACGAGGTCTCTCTCCTCTGCCCAGCCCTGCCGGGAAAGCCTTTCCCGGCACATCACCCCCCTCACAGGGGCTGGACATGGCCCCTGGGTGCGAGGGCAGGGCTCCTCGCACACTCCCAAGACCCGTGAGGCAGCGTAGCCTCCCCTCCCAAGCCGCTCGCCCCAGTCACTCGCTGCTCCCTCCTGGCCCTCCTGCCTTGCTGGTTTCTTCCAGCAAGAGCCCAGGAAGCCACAGGCCCCTCTTCCCCCTGTTCCTGCTCAAAGGGGCCACGGCTCCTCCCAGCACCCTCCCCGACGCCTTGCAGCGCGTGCACAACCCCAGCTGCACCGTGCCCTGCACGACACCTCGCCATGGTCACCCCAAAGGGCTCCTGGACTTCTCAATATTGTTGCAGGAGCCAGAGGAGCTGCTCCCAGGCGTGCTCGTGGTGCTCCTCTGTGTGCACGAGGACACCCATCATGGCACCCATCGCCCTGAGGACAGCCTGCTTGACCTGCTGCGGGACAGGGACACACCGTGTCGAGGGCTGAGGGAGAGCTCACCTCCCCCAGGCACCAGCCTGCCCTTCCCGCACAGGGGGCTTTCCCTTCCCCTTCATCCCTGGCCAGAAGGGCTCGCTCGCCAGCACGGACAGCGTTTCCTCCCTGCGCCCTGGAGCCCACCCTGCCAAAAGGCCCCAGGATTCGCATGCTTCCCGGCATGTTCGTGGCTCCCGGCTCAGAGCCGCTACGGGGAGCTGCTGTCCTGCCGCCAGCCAGCACCGCTCGCTGCGGCACGTGGCCTGCAGGCTCCTGGCTTGGGGCACTTGCACGGCCAGCCTGCTCCCTTGGGCTCCTCGCACAGCGCCACGCACAGCCCATCCGGCCCCCGCGGATGTGCCCACCGCTGCCCACGGCTGCAAAAGCAGCAACGCTCACCTCTTCCTCCTCACAGCCCCGCCAGTTCCTGCGCACGCAGCAGAAGAGGAGGTAAGTGGGAGCACAGAGCTGGGCTGCCTCCAGGCGAGGGAAGGCACATTGCTCCCATTCGCGGAAGTATGTGGTTCTCCCTCTGCACCACTGCTCCACAACCGCAGCACCACAAGGGAAACAGGATCGCGCCAAAGTCTCTGACCCGCAGAAGAGCTTGCGCCAGCCCCCACGCCTGCTTGAAGCCCAGGCCAGGCTTGCCAGGGCTCAGGTTGCCAGGAGATCCGGCTTCAGGAACATGCTGGCCCACGGGCTGAGATGTCTGCATTGAAATGCTGCCTTCTTTCTCCCCTCTTCCACCCCAGCACCCCTTTCCCTCCGCACAGCCTCACTCCTCCACCACTGCCTGCTGCAGCCCCTGCCTCTTCCTTCCCAAGCGTTTGCCCCTCGGCCCAAGCCTGGAGGTTTGGGCAGTTCTTTCTTGTGCTCTCCCTTAAAGCCCACAAACACAAAACCAGGCTGCCCTGCAGAAAAGGGAAGGGGGGGGGCGGGCAAAACTGGCCAGAGCTCAGCCGAAGACAGCTAAAACTTGCCAGGAGGCAAGTGTGGCAACGGAGGCAGCGAAGGCACCCAGGAGCTCCTCGGGCCAGCTGCACCGAGCGCTAGCCCGGCCTGCCCGCAGACACCTCTGGCGGCACCTGCTGCTCCTATGCGTTCAGGGCTGTCGGGCTCAGTTTGGGGCTGCCGAGGCCAAGGCCGGAGCTTGCCGCAGGCTCAGCCCTGCCAACACCACCTCCCTTACAGCTGTGCAGCAGAGTCTCTCCCCTCCCAAAGCCACCAGCTGCAAGTAGCAGCTGCATCTAGTCCAGGCTGCTCTCACAGCAACAGGCAGCTCCCACCCAGCCCCCTGCGTTTCCCCAGGTCCCGGCCCTGAGCTCAGCAGCCCCCGACCTCCGCAGAGCCCAGCACGGCTGCGCTGCCAGAAGCGCTCACGGCACCAGGGGCTGCACGAGGTTAGTGGTAGGGGCTCTGGGGCTGACGACAGGTGAAATAACTAGCTCTGTGGCGAGCATGGAGGCTGTGGCCGGGGCAGCGCTCAGGCTGCAGCAAAGAGTTTTGTGGTTCTGGCACGACCGTGGCTCTGCTCAGCGCCTGGGCACTGCTGGGCAGGACTTGCACAGTGCAAGCGGCTCCTTGCTGGCTGCAGACCCTCATGGGCTCGCTCTGCCTCTGTCTCCCCTGCTTGTCTCATCTCGCAGCAGGGCCCGCCCAGCAGCGGCACCCCACACAAAGTGCCCCGGCCTCAGCCCACCCCACAAAAGCCCCCTCAGCACTGGGCTCCTCACAGCGCCTGATCCCAGCCCCGCAGCCTGGGGCCCCAGGGAACAGGCCCTGCTCTGCCCACTTAGGCTGCCTGCGCTTGCACCGGCTCTTTACTACTTTCAAATGCCCGGCCCATCACCAGCTGTTAAAACAACTTGCCCAAAACCTCCACGCAGCCTAAACTAGACGCTGCTTTGGGGAAAACTCCCTTGTCCTTGCTTAGAGAGGCTGCCTTTATTCCGCGAGCTGATCCTGGGCGCTACCTACATGAGCCCTCACCCTTTTCACTGCGCTTGCAACTTTTTCAGCCTTTCAACTTTCTCAACACTTTTTCGACCTTTCCGCTGAGAAGCCCCTAATGGAATCACGCTATAGCAAGAGGACTCACTCTACGCAGAGAGCAAGAAGGGTTTGTACTTGATTCCAACAGTCAAGAAACCTTTTCTTGAGCTCAAAAGCTGCACATCCACTGCAAAGTAGATTCATGTGGCCCCAAACTATGTTCAGTAAGTGCTGCTGTATCAAATTGACTTTCCTTACTACCATCCACACCCAGCTGTGTTTGCTTTAAGATTATCATTACCCCTGCAGCTAATTTGTTGCATCTGTGATGTATAGGGAAGGCATTGAGTTACGGGTAATCTGAAGGTTGGGCATCCTGTGGTGGATTTATTGTGGGGTTTGGGTTTCTTTTTAGTTTCAAGTTTTATATGCCAGGCATGCACAGAATCTCCCTTTAGGCTCAAGCAGATACAAACAGCTCTGTCTCAGTTTTCACAGTGCCAAGCTCATACATTCCTCCTATGGCACAACCAAACCAAGAGCTGTCCTTTAGTTTAAAGCAGAAAATGGTAGGCTGAGGCAAAATTAAACACACACAGAGAGAGAGAAATGAATCACCCCCCTATTCAGAACCACATGCGGAGGTTAAAAAATAAATAAATAAATAAATAACCCAAAGCCTGGAAAAAAAACCCACCCACGGAAGATGTTTTGGTACTAACCCTGCTGGGGCAGCTGCTAACGCAACTGCTTGCCAACCAAAGGGCATTAGCCCAACCAGCGTGTCAGCACAGCTGACCCAGGAAGGCTCGTGCACGCACAGCATGGCGCGCGCAGTGATTCCCTTTGCCTGCATTGACCTGACAGGGGGTTGGTAATTCTGCTTTGCCTCAACTGCTGCAAAAACAACAAACCTTTCCGAAAGCCAGGCGGAGAGCTGATGGCATTGGAGCAGCTCAGTCTTAGGGGAGAAATCCAGCAATACCTGACCAAAAGAAAACTGGAAGCACAGGCTCAGTGTCACTGCCCACATCCCCCCTTCAAAATGCGCCTTCCCCCTCACCCCTCTGGGCTGTGTCCATTCCTGCCCTCCCATGCCACCCCCAGCCCCATCCCACCCACATCCATGCTGGGAGCTACCAGAAGACTGAAGATCCTCCCTGCTTGTCCCAAGCCACCCCCAGGCTCCAGAGGGTCGTCTGACAACAGCAGAGCAACTGCCCCATTGCTCAAAGGGGCCTTGCTGGGGGACACACTGGGCACAGAGGGGACCGGCTGCCTCCAGCTGCTCTTCTGCAAAGCTCTCTGCCCTGGGCAGTGCAAGCCCAGGCAGATGGAGCAGGCATCTGAGAGAGACTAGTCTTCCCCTACAGAAAAAAAAAAAAACAACAACCACCAACAAAGCTGCTTGCTGGTTCACACAACCTCAGTTTTCTCAGGAGGTCTGACACAAATTGGACAAAGCAGCAAGGCTGAGCTCTTCCCAAGCACTGTCTGACCTGGGGGACTCAGCAGGACCAAGCCTTTCTGTGGGACCTTGCAGCAGCAGGAAGGACAGGGGAAAAACACTCGAGTGTCTTTGATGAGGAGGAGTTTGAGACCTATATGGGACAGTTACAGCCTAATATTCCTCACTCTAATTGGTAAGGGAGGGAAACAAGCCTTTGCTTTAAAGAAGAGAGGAAGACCCAGACTTTGTGTGTTTGCTCTGCAGCTCCACAGGGGCTGGGCTGAGCCCAGAGTGCAGCAGTGAGAGGAGGCTGTGGAGCTGCAGAAGAGATTTGGAGGCCTGTCCCATCCCTGCTGCTGCCTGAGCCGTCCATGGCGGCTGCTCTCACCTGGCTGCCCTGGTCCTTGCTCTGCGCCGTGGCCATGGAGGTGAGGAGCTCTCTGGCACAGGCCTTCTCTCTCGCGAGGTGTTACAGCGCCCAGCACAAAGGGACCCTGGATTTAACTACAGCCTCCTCGAGCAAAGGGAGGAAATGTTAGTGTGTCCTTTTTTTCCTCTCCCCCAGGCTTTTTAAAGTCTTCACATCCTCAGTGAGGACTTTTAGACACAGCAATTCACCTCCCAGGCTGTCAGCTCACCATTCGGGGGCTTTGAAAAAGCAATAGGTTTTAAAGGGAGAGGAAAAGCCAGGGCAGCGAGCCCTTTTGGGGAGGAAAACATTTTGGCTGTTTGTCCTTTCTGGGCAGCTGGTGTTAAGGGCTCTTCTCTGAGGTGCCTCACTCCCATCAGTACGTGACCTTGTGGTGTTTGGCACTGACTGTTGAGGTGCAACTGCCTCGTGGCCCTTGAAGCTACCATTCCTTATCTCCCCAAGAGAAGGATGGTGTGTGGAGGGGTGGCAGACGAAGTGGCATTTGATGATAAGCAATGGAGCCCCTTGAAAATACTTGAAATAAGAAAGCAGCCCAGCAAATGATCTTCCTCCTTCTGGACACAAAGGACCAAGAAAGCCACATAAGCAAATGACGAGGCAACTGCTCGGAGTCCGAGTCTCAGTTGCATTCAGCTTCCTTTGCCCCACTGTGCAGACATGATGCTCCCTTGCCAAGCTTCTGACCCCTCAGAGGTGGTTTGAAGGGGACTGTGCGGAAGTGAGACTAAGTCCCAGTGTTGTGGGGTTTCTTCCTCCCCTGTGCTCAGGCTGGGCAGCTGATGGGTAGGGCTTGACTAGTTTAACCATCGAGGGGAGTGGAAAGGTACCTGCTGAGTTGGAAGGCAACTCAGCTGGGCTTTTGGGGACCATTGTCTCAGCAAGGGAGAGGAATTGCTCATGGTGCCTTGGCAGCCTTTTGTAGCTGAGCTGGGGAGCAGCTCAAAGGAGATGCTCTTCGTTCGAAGCAAGGTGGCCTTGAGTTTTTCTGTACTATTTTTTTTGTCATGTGCTTTTTATGGGAAACTACAGTCCAAGAAAAGTTTCTTTCCTCTCGGAGGGAGGAGGGAGGCAGTGATAGGAGAGGAGAGGATGGGTAGTCAGTCCCTTGAGACAGCTTTTCTCGCATACTTTCTTCTGTTATTCCTCTTTGACTTTTGTGGGTTACTTCTAATTTAATGTTTTGTACCCTTTTCTATCAGAAGAACTGCACAGCATTTTGAAGAAATTGCCTCCCAGCCAATCAGTCTGAGCACTGCCATTCAACGTAATTGCTATTTTATTTTGCACCTTCTGTTTGATTTATGGAAGTAAGGTATAGCAAGTGTGTATGTATGTGCTTGGAGAACCTTTCCCTCAGCTGACAAGGTCAATGGTTAGGACTAGGATGTGAGATGGGGGGCAGTCCTGTGACCCCATCAGTGGGTGAAATGTGACCTGCTGCACCTGGAGTGATTTCTGGAGCAGGCATTCATGGCAGCTCTTCTCACAGTGGTTGTATTTTTCAAGTGCTTCTTGGTGTTTCTCCTGTTAATGGGAGAAGGATTTTCAGGAGCACAGAGAAGAGCCTGCTCTCCAGCAGGCAACTGAACTGCTCTGTGACCTTGCCTTCTTCACACTCATATTTTGTCCTTGAGCAGCTGAGGTTTCTGTTTCCTTTGGAGGGAGCTCAGCCTGTGAGTCAAGGTGAAATTCAGTTGTGAGCTGCCTTGTTAACGTGTCTGGGGAGAACTTGCATCCTGTCCCCAGGCAGCCTTTGTGGCAGTGGAGGGGGAGGATATGTTGCCTTTGTGCAGGTGCCACCAAAGGTCTGAATTCTTCACCCACCTGTGGGGCGGCTTAAGGAGGGTGCGAGGTGACCGTGGGTTATGGTATTTAGCCTGCTCAGAGGGTGTGTGATTATTGGCAGTGGTGTCATCTGCCTGCTCCTTTGCGGGTTTAGCGTCTGGCCCCGATTTACTGCCTTGTCCTCTCCTGCTTTTCCTGATTGCTACCTGTGGCATGCTCCTCTTGCAAGGTTCATGCAGTCTGCTCCTGGACAAGCTGGAGGCTCCTTTGCTCCCGGGGGCAGGAGGGAGCCCTGGGTAGGTGGTTCTCAGCCTTGTTCTTAGGCCTGGTAGGGACAAGGTTAGATGTCCACGTGCTCTGCAAATTCACAGAATCACAGAATGGTTGAAGTTGGAAGGGACCTCTGGAGATCATCTAGTCCAACCCCCCTGCTCAAGCAGCGGCACCTAGAGCACATTGCACAGGATTGCATCCAGGAGGGTTTTGAATATCTCCAGAGAAGGAGACTCCACAACCTCTCTGGGCAACCTGTGCCAGTGTTCCGTCACCCTCACAGTGAAAAAGTTTCTCCTCATGTTCAGATGGACCTGCCTGTGTTTCCGTTTGTGCCCGTTGCCTCGTGTCCTGTCGCTGGGCACCACTGAAAAGAGTCTGGTCCCATCCTCTTGACACCCTCCCTTCAGATACTTGTACACGTTGATAAGATCTCCTCTCAGCCTTCTCTTCTCCAGGCTGAACAGGCCCAGCTCTCGCAGCCTTTCCTCATAAGAGAGATGCTCCAGTCCCCTAATCATCTTTGTAGCCCTTCGCTGGACTCGCTCCAGTAGTGCCACATCCCTCTTGTACTGGGGAGCCCAGAACTGGACACAGTACTCCAGATGTGGCCTCACCAGGGCTGAGGAGAGGGGGAGCATCACCTCCCTCCACCTGCTGGCAATGCTCTGCCTAATGCACCCCAGGATACCATTGGCCTTCTTGGCCACAAGGGCACATTGCTGCCTCATGCTTAACTTGGTGTCCACCAGCACTCCCAGGTCCTTCTCCGCAGAGCTGCTTTCCAGCAGGTCAACCCCCAACCTGTACTGGTGCAGGGGGTTATTCCTCCGTAGGTGCAGGAACCTGCACCTGCCTTTGCTGAACTTCAGGAGGTTCCTCTCTGCCCACCTCTCCAGCCTGTCCAGGTCTCTCTGAATGGCAGCACAGCCCTCTGGGGTATCAGCCACTCCTCCCAGTTTGCTATCATCAGCACCAGAGGTGCCTCCTGGCACCGGAGGCTGGACTTTGTGAGGCTGGCTTGTGTGCCTTCCCACCCTCCCCTCTTCATGTCGAGCTCCCCAGGTCACTTGTGGAGTTCTTCTCTGGAAAGAAGAAAGCAAGCAGTGAAGTGACTCTTTTCAAGGCAGGTGTTTTTGTGGAAGAGCCAAGCAGTAGGAACACTGTCATAATACAGCTAAAGTCATTTTACTTTTGTAGACTGCACTTTCTAATTTACATCTAACAAATTAGCAGAGTGTGCTTTAAGGATTAGTAAAGTTCAGTCATGGAGTGTAACAGAAGAAGGTGCCGGCCAAGTCTGCAGATGTTTTGTCCTTTTATTGTTGACAGATCCCAATCATATGATGGAGATCTTCTGGGTACATGGCTCAGCCCATGCGAAGCTCTGTGACTTCGCTGGCTTTCCAGCTGCTGCTTATACACATTACGTATTCTTCATCAAATGGGTTTTCATCTGAAACATACTGCTTTATGGATGCTTAATAAATTAAGCTTCAGTATGCTTCTTGATTTGAAGACAGAAGATAAATAAAGAAGGGAAACTGAGGCAATATAACATTTTAGTTGCCTTTGTAGCCTTTACTTTTCTGTAACACAATCTCTTTTATGCCTACCTTTGTTGCATCACAGGGTTCTAGTTTTGACGTCAGAGAAAACGTCGAGTTTCCTAACTGCAAGTTCAGAATGGAGCAGGTAGAAGAGTTGGATAGAGATTGTTTTCTGTATGTTTAAGACAGAAACAAATAATCCACACAGTGGCAACTCTGCGAAACCTGAGCACTTTGAATATACATTCCTTTTGGTATAGAGCATTAAGGTTCAGCATGGCATAAAAGAAGTGCTCAGGTCTATTTTCCTTGTACGCATTTCACCTTCCCTCCACCAGCGTTCCCTCCTTGTGCTTACCATTACTTTTCTCAACAACCCTGTCTTAAGACTACACCAGGTAGCACACGCTAGCTCTTCTATGTCTAACTTCATGCTACGGCCTGAAAGATGCACTCCTGGCGGGTGCCTTCTTGCACAGATTTTACCCGGAAATCCAGAAAACATTGCCTCTTTCGATCGTTGCTCTAGCATGTATCTAGCAAACATGTTCTGGCCCTGCTTAGCATGTCAGCTACTGGCCTATGGGGGTGTTATTTGGTTCTTTTTTCTTTTTGATGAAGGTGTTTGAGGAGCTGCACAATGACCAGAAAGATATGATTTTGACTCCTTGTCTCTTACTGGTGTCACTGAATGTTTAGGTTTAGCTTAAGAGAAAAATTTCTAGCCTCACTGAGCCTTGTGCACAACCGGAACCAAACAGAGGTCTCGTGTGCCTTTGTGCTCCTGGTGGCTTTTGCTGCTCTCGGCAAGAAGGAGTTCCTGACGCGCTCCCATATCCTGGCACTGGAAGCTGGACTTTGTGAGGATGGCTTGCGTGTCTTCCCACTCTGCGCTCCTCATGCTGAGAAGGAAAAAGCAGGCAACTGGAGACTGGAGAATACTGCCATTGCCCTCCCCCTTGAGAGACCCCAAACTGTGTGTCTGCCTGTTTCAATTACGGAGTCCCTCAGACCTGTTTACCAGGCCACCTGTGGACTTCAGGAGCTCACAGATGCAGTGTGACTTGAGGAAAAACTGTAGCCTCGACTCAGGCTGGCTCTGAGGCAGGGAGAGCAGCTTTCAAAAGAGACCTTTCTGAAGCTGAATAGCAGAGGGAGCAGGAGAGAGAGAGGCAAGCTGCCTCCTACTGCCCGGTCCTTCTCCATTCCCTTTTGTTCAGCTTCCTTGAGGCCTTCCCACTGTCCCCTGTGTTTCCCTTTCTCCTGTGCTGCAAGTAACAAGCCTTCCCAAGTTGGGTGTTTTCCCCTCCCGCATTGCCGGTGCTCTGGCTTAGTTCCGAGCAGAGCAGAAGAGGCTCAGCTAGGAGGAGCAGCTGTTGGAGAAGGAAGTGGAAGGTGTGCAGTGTAGCAGCTCTGGTGTGCTCAGAAGGGCTTGGGACCTTCAGGTGGCGCTTCTGAGCTGAGAAGCTCGTAGAATCTCTGAGCACGGGTGCTGACTCAGGCTTGCCTTTTCGGACCTAGCTGCACGTCTCTCAGTAACTCTAGCTCCGGAGGGATACACTTCTTTGTGGCATGGTAACGTTTACCAAGATGGGTCTAGGTGTTTAGAATTGGAACCTTTTTGGCTGGTGGGAGTAGAGGGGTAAAGCGGAAACATCAGTGTCCATGTTTAGTGTTGCTTGTATGAGTTTTGCACAGCTTTGGTGTTACAGTACCACAGCTACTAGAGGCCCGCATCCCGGGTGTTTTCAGCCCCGTGCCTCTTAAGAGAAATCCCCCAGCAGGAACTCCTTGACTGGCTGGAGAGCTTCCCTTCTCCGGCCATTGCTGCTCTGTTCCTGATGGGAGTGGCGAATACGCAAGCTCTTTGCTTGCCTTTCCCTCGAGTAGTGTAAGCAAATTGTCTACTTCTTCCTTAACTCTTTTGGCTACGAGCATGGGGGTGCCCAACACTGGTGCAGGTAAAACCCTCACCTTTGTGCTGTGTCCTTTGAAGAGCTGGGACACTCGTGGTGTAGTCAACTGATGGCTTGCAGTCTTGGCAATAAGGTATTGGCCTGTAGGTGTCCCTCTCTAAGGCAGGAGTGACTGTTTGTGGCCCTGGTGATCAGGGGAACAGCACCTTTGGGAAGGGCAGGAAAGAGAACGGAAGGGCAGGGAGCTTTCTGCATTTTTCACACCTTCTGGTAGGGCTGGCATTCGTGGGCTGCGGTGGAGCAGCAGAGCTGAGCCTGCCCAGCCACCTGCCCCTGGGTTTCCTAGCAGAAGCACGGACCCTGTGTCTTAAGCACAAGCTCTTCCAGGCAAAGTGCATTGATTACATTTCCTCTTGTCCATTCAAGGTGATGTTGAGTGATTTCTGAGTCACAAAAGCTTGGGGGCAGGGGAGGCAGGAAAGGTCTCAGAGGAAAGAATCAGTGGCCCAGAAGAATGTGCACAGGCAGGGAGGCATTTCTGTCTTTACTCATGGTTCGGCTTGCGCGTCCCCCGACTTCTACAATGACGTCGCAGGAGCGTGAAGGGCTCTCTTCTGCAAGACCGGCCATAACTAGCACGCAGGTGGGTTCCGTCCCTTTCGAGGCGTGGACGTGAATTGTCCGCCTGGACACGAGTTTAAGATGCCCGAGGTGCAAATACTTCTCTTCCTGCAGGACCCAAGTTTCCAGTGGCAAGTAGGTGGCTTTGGAACAAAGCGTGGACATGCAGGCGCTGGCACAGTATTTGTTTCTTCTCAGAGCTTGTTGCCTCCTTATTTGCAGAGTCCAAGGCTGCTCTTCAGCTCTGAGGCACTTTGCTGTGGGTTTAGTTAGACGTGAGGAGGCAAAGAACGCCTCTGCCTCTGGAGACGGCTGGGAAAGATGCTCTTGTTGAGTCTGCTCCGATTCACAGAGCTGGTCTGTGGGACTTTTTGGCATGACTCCGTTTCCCTCCTGTTCCTGGGAAGTGGCATTTACTTTACTGTCATTTCTCTGTGCCCAGTGAGCGCTTCTCTGACTCCAAGCCAGTGTGTTTTGGTGTTCTCCCTTTTGGACTCCTTTGAGACGAGGGGGCAGGTAACCAATCTCATTTTCCTCAGCCCGCAGTTTTCAGACTGCAAGCATCTCCCATTGTGAGGGCTTTGTTTTTTCTCAGAAGCAAGTTTGGTCTTTGTTCCTATTTCCCCCTGCCGGGAGGCATTTCTTGTGCTTTGCCGTGGAGCAGTTGTTTGCAGATAAAAGCTCCATTGCTCACCACCTTCCGTTTCGGCTGCACGTTAAACACCACCGTTGTTTAGCATGCTGGCCAGGCCCTTATAGCTGTTGCTGTCGGAAGGAGGCCAGCGTGGGCTTCTCTGGGTGTGTACCCCCGAGAAAGGGGAGTGTGTTGACAAAGACATGGTCTGGCTTCTGGCTGGAGGGATGGAAGGAGCAGCTGGAGGGACTTTGCCCACTCCCTAGAGGTCGCGTTCTCTTTCTAGGATAGCTTTATTCCCCGTTCCCGAACCATATGAACACCCGGGATTTTAATCCTTTAAAGGAGGAATTACAGGCAGTAAGGTCAAGCTTGCTCTTTTCGTGTCAGTAGTCTGAAGAAGGAATACAAATACACTCTCATCACCAATGTTAGGGAATTTCTGCTCTTCGGCCAACCCGGGAAGTTATTTTCATTGACCCTGTTTCAAGTTGATGCAACACAAGATGTTGGAGGCAGTCTTCCTGCAAAGGTGTGAGGAATGAAGAACAGAGGAGCTTGTTGGTCTATCATTCAGCGCAGTGTATGGTTCTGTAACATCGCAGCATATGAAAAGGCAGCATTCCTTCTGTAGCAGTCTCGTGTGCTCGTCTACAGCAGCACGATCAGTTTGGCAGCTGCCGAGAGAGAGGTCTTCCTCTCCCCAGACAACCGCCTAGTTCCAGAACATTGGATATGCACATACTGGAGAATTATGCCATTGCTGGTTTTCTTGAGCCTACCCTTCTGCAACAGAGATACCCTCTTCTACAGGTGAGCAGCTGAGGCTGTCAGGATGACTTGCCCCTGTGTCTCTGTGGTGGCATGAGGAACGGAGCCTGGAACACCCGAGTCATGAACTGCCCAGTCCCGTCACAGCCATCCTCCATTTTGGTCTCAGTGTAATTAAGTAATGCAGATTATGCTACCTCTGTCTTTGAAGGCTCATTGCAAGAGATCTGAGGAGAGCGAAAGAAGAAGCAACTGCGGATCTGTAGTCTTAGACTTTCTACCAAAGAGTGCATGCAGCATTCACTGTATTTTGGTCTCTTGGGGGACTGCAAGGGTCTTCTTCTCTTGTGATGCTCCGCAGGTTTTCAGCGCTGTCTGATCACACAGCCAGCATCGTCTTTGGCTCTGTTTTCAAGAAGTTCATTGCGCAAAGTTCTTTGGTCTTGCGTTACCAGCCAGTATTGCAGTTACCATCCAAGTTTAGTGGCTGTTTTGTGGGGTACTCCGTTTGGCAAAAAAAAAAAAAAGCCATTGCCAAGCTGGTTTGATGGCTATCACTGTCCTTTTGGTCTTTAACATACCATCTCTTTGAATTTTTTACAGAGCTTGCTGGGGTGCTGCATCAGTGTCACGTTCGGGCATCAGAAATGGTCCATTTCATTCATCAAATGCACTATTACATTACATTTGAGGTACACTTTATCCACCCAGTTGGTTGCTTAAAAAAGAAGCGCTTCTAATATGCTGTGCGTGTTGTGTGTGTTAAATTTCAAAGAGCTTGTCATCTAGCAAATCAAAATAGCCCCATCCTGAATCATTGCTCCAGGTACTTGAATGTTCGTGGGATGAACTCTGGAACAAGGTCCGACAAGCACAGGGCTTGGATCACATCATTGCGGCTCATGAGGTTTTTCTGGACACAATCATCGCTCGGTGCTTGCTGGATAGTGACTCCAGGGTAAGTCGTTACCTTTGCGTTAAGCTGTAGCTTTTGTGATCTTGGCTCATGGGTTAGCAGTTCTCCTCTGTTATGTTACAGGAACACCGGGAAAAGTCATTTTTCCCCCTCTGATATAAGACTTGTGGTAGGCTTTGTACCTAGTCCCTGCATACACACGTGGGTGCTGATTATAAAACTTGCTGCAATGATGTGAGCCAGTTGCTTTTGGTCCTGAGAAGCTGCATTCTCAGGCAGCAGCTGACCTGGGGCCCTGCAAAGCAGCCTGTCTGGCTGTGCTTAAAAAGATTAAATTTTTGCATGTTCCAAAGAGTCTCTTTCACTGTAGAACTCTCCTCAATGTTCTGCTGTTGTACGATCTCACAGGTACCTCTCAACCAGCTTCGGGCTGGTTTTGATCAGATCGTTGAGCTCCAGAATGCCCAAGATGCAATGTACAGAGCTGCTTTGGAAGAGTTGCAGAACTGAGGTTGCAGTCTGAAGAGAGAAAGAAACAGCGTGAGCTTGAGGTACAGCAATGCTCTCACTAGAACATGGCAGTTAATTGAGGCAGATATAGGTGGGTTTTGCTCTCTAATACTCAGGGTTTTTCTGACAGCATCTAGAGCTGAAACAAAAATTTAATGCTGGGACAAGTGTAAAAGTCATCCGTAGCAGGTAGTGAATTCAAACAAAAGCCCCCGAATGGTGTTTTTTTGCTGCGATAACTCACCCATATTTTCCTTTCAGCTTGTAACAGTACAGTAGGTACAGGTTATTTACAGCAGCTATAATGGCAACTCTGTACCTTTTCAGCACGTGCACAGCATTTCCCAGCGCTTCTCTCCAGCAGTTTCCACCATAAGATCCATTTCTCTAGTGCCTACAGCTTTGCCAGGATATAGCTACCCTGGATGAAGTGCTGCATTGCCAAAAGAGTTCAGTTCACATGCAAGTTTGAGGGAAAACAGGTCAGAAGTGCTAAGGTCAGAAAATGCTGGTGGCTGTTGTTGGAGGCTGTACTGATCCCAAGCTATTGATGCAAGGACTTCAAGTTTGGGAGCAGTTTGCCCTCTGGCTCCAAATATGGCATTTTTCCTGCCTGTGAAAAATTGTGCTCAATTCTTTAAGAATTGAGAGCCCAGAATAAATTGTCATTTGCACGTTCAGAAGAACTGCTAGAGGTTGGCGATTTAGCTTCTGTCTGCCTGGACTATATTCTGGCTCAGCCCCACCATGAATTTCCCAGGCAGGACCTCCCTGGCCAGCCTCCGTCATGTCTGAAGGTCACTGGGTGCTCTCCCTACGCATACGTCCACACTAGCATTTCAGCGGAGATCAGGAGTGAGCTCTTGAAGTGAGTCTTCCCACGCTCCCTACCTCCTGAGCTGCGCTCCATCCTGGGGAGAGCTCCCGCAGCCCCTTGGCTGGAGCTGAAGGGCAAGAGGGGCTGCAGGCCTGTGCCTCCTGGGTCCTGACTGCTGCCGGCTGGGCAGTTTATAGATATTTATTATGATATAATCGTTGGCTGCCTCCACGACCGGACCTAAATGCCCCCAGGTTTCGACTGGCTCCAGCTGGTTCCAGTGCAGCAGCAGGGAAGCACAGGCGGGGGGCCGGGGGGCCGGGGAGGCGGTTTTGCAGGGGGCTGGACGGCACCGGGCACAGCGGGTGGCAGCTGCTGCTTTGCCCACGGCTGCACCTGGGCCGCGGCCGTTGGCTGCTGGTGCCCAGGTGCCGGGGCAGTGCTGGGGGGCCGCGAGGGCCACGGCAGGGGCGGCTGGGGTGGGCGGCTGCCCGCGCGTGGTGGGTCCCCTTCTCTGGGGCGGCCGGGGCGGTTTTCCGGGGGCGAGGGGCGGCTGCTGGCGTTGGGTCCAGGTCTCCCGGGCGCCGGGGTGGGGGACCAGTTGTCCTGGCATGAGAGGCGGCCGCTGGCATCTGCGCTGGATCTCTGGGCTGCGCGGAGGTTCCTGCGGGGAGAGGTGGCTGTTCAGGACACGCAGGCTGTGGGTCCCAGGGCGCAGGAGAGCCTGGAGCTGCCGGGGCGCAGCAGCCCCGCGGTGTGGACGGGCTCCGAGGGCTGCTGCTCCGGGCCCCATCGGCCACCTGGCTGGGCCAGGCCACAGCTGATGCGAGGGTGCCGGCGGAGCGGCGTGCAGCCCCCGTGGTGCCTGGCACCCTGCCTCCGAGTAGGAGCTGTGGGGTACCGAAAGCTACACGTAGAAAACAGGGCACACTTGCACCCACACAGCGTTGGTTTTGCTCTCCTGCACCGGCCACCCAAGCCTAGCGGCCTCTCAAGTTCTTCTTGGCCCGTACCACATTGACCTGCCTTCTCTGCACATGCTGGGAGGGGGATCGAACTCTGAGAAACAGCGGGGACTGAAGTACTGCACAGTATGCCAGAATCTAGGAGAACTGCCTAGTCTTACTTCTCAGCGTGCCTGACAAAGACCAATACTCAACTTGTAATATTTGACTGACAGCGACTACCCAGGGTATCCCCAAGGAAACAAGACCACAACTTCTGCTGCAATGACAGCTAGGCTGAGCAGCACATTTGGAATTAATGGCATTAGATAACAAGGTGATTTCTGTCGCCAAATTCCCTCATAGTGGACTGTAGCTATTGCAGTTCTTGCTTTCTATGGCAATCTCGCCCTTCTTTGTTTCTCTTCCTGACTTGGCTTTGCCTTCGTCTGTGCCTGCGTCTTCTCTTTTAGCAACAGCGTCAGTATTAGGTAATACTGGCAACAGCAGGAATGGCTTTCAGCAAAGAATACTCATTGCTACGAACTAAGGGGCCAAACAGAAAATCTTACACCAGAAATCTCAGTAGAGCGCCGTCAACAGCTAACTTTGCCCTCCTGAAGACTACATCTGTAAACTCTTCCTTACTAATAGCAGCCGTCTAATACAGAATTTTAGGGGAAAAAAGCACACGCACCGTTTCCTCTTCCTCCGCAGCAAAATAACTAGGCAGCACAACACTGCTCCAGCCACAAGGATCCCCAAGGCTGCTGCAGTGCCTATCGCGCGATGCTTCCACACGTCCTTTGGATCTGCAGCAGCTGCGCTTCTCTCACTCGCCAAACCTGGAGGAAATTACATAAGGCCATATGTTACTGTGTTCTGAACTGCTGATAATCTCACAATGTGTTTGACATTCCCAGGAAATTTCCTTTTTCCCCTTTCTTAGCATCTCTGAAGGAGTGAAATCTGCAACGCTTCCTTGGTTTCAGTAGCAGCAAAGTGCCCAAGTCACTGCAAATGAGCACGCTTTGGAGTCTCTCTTTAGCCTCTCAGCCTTGTTTACGTTCTGCGATGGCCATAATCCAGTTCTCCCAATTGGATGGGTTTGCTCCCCCTTTCTGGCGATCCTTTACATCCCACAATTCCTTTGGTGCTCTCTCGCCTTTCTGAGGCTCAAAAGTGCTGCTGCACGGAGGCATGCTCTGACCCTTTGGGACAAGTCGTCCCACTGAACAAGACTCATTAGGCCAGGCGGAGAGCACTCGGCGGTGCTCATCTGCTTTACCAATAACTCCTTTGAGTGACGTGGACAAAAGCCATCCCAGGTCCAGGGAGTGCCACTCCGACTCTTCCCTCCCCGGTCGGCACACTTGCCCCAAGGGGAAAGAGTCAGGCTCTCTTGGGCTCTGGCTTCCATAGCCCGTGACACCGGTATTCCTGGCTACACCGTGTGCCGGCTCCAGCTGAAATGGTGCTGGCTGCGCTCCCCAGCCCAGCAGCCAGGGCCGGCTCCTCTGGGGCGGCCGGCAGCAAAGGAGACACCTGAACCTGGCTCTCTCCCTTTGCCTTTTCTCCAACACAGGCACCACCTCCCCTTCCTCCGCCCTCCGCTCTTCCAAACACCACTTGTGTGCTCCACATCTTCAGAACAACTCTCTCACTTAGGCATCCCTGCAAGACTGCTCAGTACCTCGGTGCTTTGGAAAAAAGGAGTATTTCCTGTCGTGGAGGGCTTCCCCGGGCCGTGACACTCTTGGAAGCCCTGTCAAGAATCAGAGAGAGGTAAAGCCTCAGCACTGCTCAGGCACACAGCATGCAGAAGGACGGACGAGCTTCCCTCCAAACCCCTGCCCGACCGCTGAATCAGGGCATCACTCGGGACCTCCTTTCACAGCAGGCATCCCATTCTGTGCTCCTTCTGCACCTAGGGCCTCTGGGGACTCCCTGCAAGTTCTGAGATGCAGACACGGCAGGAGGTCGAGTCGATTAAGAGTTGTGGAGCCTGTGGAACCTGCACTCAATGTGGTTAAAACTGCCTCGTTCCCCAAATGGCAAAGCCCCGAAATCCCTGGGAGCTGCTTGGGGGGGGGAAGTGAGGCTGTCTAACAGGACCCACAAAGGTTGCTATGCACATCTCGGGCACACTAATTGCAATCATCTCCACATGCCAGAGACAAAAGTCATCTTCAGAAAGCCGCTCCTGGCTTGTTTCAGAACACTTCTGGAGCCCTCATACTTTAACATTTGGTTGCTGACATGCTGTGCAGTAGTGGGCCCCCAGGGAAGAGCCTGCAGACACACAGGGATTTGGAGTTCCTACACCAGATGACAATGGACAGCAAGTACCTGGCATGCCCGCTGCTTGAATTGCCTCTCCTTCTTCATCAGGGACTGCCGGAAAGGTCTCCTTCTCCAGGGTCTCCTGATGATTCTCTTTGGAAAGAAAGCAAGACAGCTTGATTAGAAGGAACTGTTCCTCATCCACTTCCTCACGGTATCTTCAGGAGGCAATACTTTTCAAAAGGCTTCAGGAAAAACCTCAGAAGCAAAACCTGGCGTTTCAGGGCGGGCACCCAGTCACTAGCCCAAACAATGTGTCCTTTGTAGAGAAAAATCAAAGCGCGCAAAATCTTCCAGATAACCAATACGGGCAGCAACACCGGCTGTTTGGGTGGGGAGATGAGACAATTGCATGTGATCCTCTCGTTCCCATTCCACTTGGTGCCTTTTTGAGAATTGGCAAGAGAGATTTGGCATGATGAGCCTTGTTTCTCAGAAGGCTTTTTTCCCAGCTGAACCGGCTACAGCTTTTTCCTGCTCTCTTTGAAGGAAAGCATTCAATAAGGCTCATCATGCCAAATCCACCACACAGTATGCACAGCAGTCACATAGAGTGCACTGAGCCCCAAGCTCTTGCCGCTCTATATCCAGGGCGCTTTCACAAACATGGTGAAGAACACGCTCGTAGAAGAGACCCCGAACAAGCTCTGCAGCTTGCCAGCGCCTGCAAGGTGTGAAATGGTGCGTCACTGCGGCAAGGCTCTGGTCAATCCCTTTCTCCTGCGTAAGCTACAGCTTATCCATTCCTGTTTCTAAAACCTCGGGTTTACAATGATTGCGCTTAACACACAGTGAAATCTACCCACCAGCTGCTCTCTCCAAGTCCTTCAAGATTTCCTGTAGGACTTCAGAAGATTTCTGAGAAGACTTTTCCTTTCGCCGAGGACCTAAACAGAAAGGATTAAGCTGAATTTCACATGAACGAGACATGCACAAAGAAATGCTGCTTCTTTCAAGTAAACCAAAACAGTAGGAGAATAGTCACGACCCACCTGCACGATTCCCCAGAGTCTCTAAACCTGCATCCAGCTGAGAAGCTGCAGAGACATCCTCTACGGCCACATCTGTAACCAAAGAGACGAGCAGAGCTCTTTCCGTAGGCTGCTTCAGATTTGAATGGGAGTCAATGAGCATGGAATGTATCATTAGACCAAGGCACTTGTCCCGCCCTTCCACTCCTGAGTCTTCTGCAAATACTTATCGGGTACCTGCAAAGGCACCATGTGGCTACAAATCTGAGCATGCAGGGAAAGGATGCCCTGGAGTTCACACAAGCTGTAACCTCAACCCCAAAAACCTGCTGCCTTTGCTGTAGGCGCTGCAAGAAGCACAAGGCTGGAGGAGCCAGGCAGAACACCCACCGTACATCTCTGAAGCCCTCCCAAAGCCCACTCTGCTCCTCTGCAGGCATGAGCCTCAGCCAAAGAATTAAGCTACACGGCCCATGAATAAAACTCTCAAACAAAATGCTCATTCCAGGAAGTGAATAAATCTCCACCACTTACTCCTCGCATGCCCCTCAGGCTCAGAGATGGGATCCAGCTGAGCAGCTGGAAGGCCACTGCCTGCAGGAACGCCTGTAAGCAAACACAGACAAGACAAGTTTTCATCACGTGGTGCCACATACTTCCGCAGAAGTGACTTGCCGTGAATTTCCGGAAGGGGAATGGGGGACACACATGTAGGTCGAGAGTCTCCCAGCTGCAGGAGGGCCAGGGGGACTTGTTGGCTGGGACCTGGCACCTCTCCAAATCCTCCTTCAAGGCGCTACCCAACAGCCCCCAAGCACCCCCAGGACAAACATCCGGCCCCTCGGTGCTTCCTTCTGCGGAGGTCTCTAACACACACCAGGGAAACCAGAACTTTACCAGCAGGCAAGCTGTAGAACCGGAGGACAACAAGGATCATTTACATTGCTCACGCACAGGAGCCCGCGGGCCGGTGGAAGACCGAACCAGCATTACCCCTAGTTGTTCTGCTGCCCTTTGGTCAGGGGATGTGTGCTGCAGACTTTGGCTTCCTCAGGAGGGCGCTACAGAGTGAGAAAAGAAAGGCCTATTTGTTCAACTGACTATCTGCTGACTACTCACCTCCAGGTTCAAATCCAGGGTCCAGAGGAGAAGACAAATGTCCATCGCCTATGCCCACACCTGTAACCAAACACACATAGGAACAACTCCCATTACACAGATTTCCATATGCTTCTTCAGATTTGAATGGTAGTGAATGACGGCGGGGAACACAGAATCACAGCTAGGCACTTGTCTTGCCCTTCCACTCACGAGCATCTTGCAGACGCTCACCACGTGCGTGCCCAGGCACCGTATGGGTACCAATCTAAGCAGGCACAGAGCTGCTGCGGGAAAGCACACCCTGCAGTTCACACAAGCTGTAAACTCAACCCCAACAAGCCCGCTGGCTTTGCAGCAGGCTTTGGAAGCAGCACAAAGGCTCTGCAAGGCAAAGCACCCCGAGGCACATCTCTGAAGGCCTCCCGAGTCCCACTCTGCTCTTCCGTCTGTGCGAGCAGCAGCCAAGCACTTATTCAGTTACACTCCACACCAAGAAAAGTTGAAAACGGAAAAGCTTCTTCTGTGAAGTGAATGCATCTTAACTACCTACCCTGCGGATCCTCCCGAGGCTCGGGAAGGGGGTACAGCTGAAAATCTGGATAACCATTACCTACAGGCAGAGCAGAAAGCCAACACATAGGTGGCCAGTTTTCCTTACAAGCTGCTACCAGCTTCTTCACAAAGCAGGTGTAATGAATGGAAGGGGGGGGGGGTCACGTCATGACATGGGACATATATGCAGGTCGAGAGTCTCAAAGCTGTGGAGGGGCAGAGATGACCTTTGGTCTGGCACCTGGCAGCTCTCAAAGTAAAGAAATGCTCACAACTTACCCCTGGGGCGCCCCCGCGGCTCTAAAGCCCTTGGACGACCTGAAGAGCAAGTATGAAGTACAATTTCATGTCAACAGAATAGTACAAAGTAAGTTCTTCTTCTTTCAGGGAAGTAAAAATGGACTACGTACCCCTGGGAAGACCCCGAGGCTCAGCAACAGGATGCAGCTGAGAAGCTGGATAAACGCCCACTACAGCCGCATCTGTAACCAAGCCGAGACGGGAACAATTCTCATTAAGTATTTCCATAGACGACTGCTGATTTGAAGGGTGGTGAATGACGGGGAACATATAATTACACCATACTTCTGCTCCCGTGCACCTTGCAGACACCTAGCGGGTGTCTGCACTGGCACCGTATGGGCATAAATGTCAGCAGGCACAGAGCTGCTGGGGAAGGGACGCCCTGGAGTTCACACAAGCTGTAAACTCAACCCCATCATGCCCCCGGGCTTTGCAGCAGCCACTGGCTCGGGTGCACTCGCCAACAGCGCTTTGCGAGCCAAAGCGGCCAGCGCAGATCTCGGAAGCCTTCCCCAGGTCACACAGGCAGGTCGAGAGCCTCACAACTGCAGAGGGGCCGGGGGCACCTGTTGGCTGCGACCTGGCAGCTCTCCAAACCCTCTGTGCAGGCGCTATACGACAGCCCCCAAGCGCCCCCGGCACAAACACACGGGGCCCCTCGGTGCCTTCTTCCGGGGAGCTCTCAAACGCCCACCAAGGAAGCCAGGACTCTACAAACGGGGAAGCCTCAGCACCGCAGCGCAGGAAGGCTCATTTACACCGCATGGGCACAAGAGCCCGCCGGCCCGCTGAAGGCCAAAGCGGTGCGAGGACATCCGTGCTTCCAGCCTTTCCAGGGAAGATCCCCTGACGACTCGCCTCCAGCCCGTCCGTGAGGCTCACCACTGGCACCCGGCCAAGCGCCGCCATCGCCATCGCCCCCAGGCACCGCTGAAGCCACGCGCGGGGACAGCAGCTCCCGCCACACAGTGCCAGGCGCTGCTCCACGGACAGCTCCCGGCGCCGGCGCTGCCCCGCGCAGCGCCCCCAGCGCCCCCAGCCTCCCCACGAGCCTCGCGGAGCCGCTCCCGGCCCCCGACGCCGCCGCCGCCGCGGCCCCGCAGCCCGGCAGCCGCCTCCCGCCGCCCCGGCCGCAGCCGCCCCGGCCGCTCGCCAGCCGGCCCCGCGGCCCCCAGGCTGCCGCACCGCGCCGTGCGGGGGCGGCGGTGCCTCCGTCGCCGCCCGCCCTACCTGGGCCCGGCGCTGCCCGCGGAGCAGCCCGGCTGTCCCGGGCACGCAGGGCCGCCAGGAGGCCGAGCAGCAGCAGCAGGCGGCGGCCGGGGGCGGACGCCCCCCGCGCTCGCACCATGCTGCCCGTCGCCAGCAGCCGCCCCCCGCCGGCGCCCTCGAGCAACGCGCGCGCGGAGCGGCGTCTGCCGGGCGCAGCACAACAACAAGCCGCAACACGCCGCAGCGCAACGCAGCGCAACACAGCGCAGCGCAGCGCAACGCGGGGCCCCTCTGTGAGCTCACGGGCGCCCTCCACACGCCTCCGCGGGGGCGCCAGGGGCCGCGCACCCCCACCGTGGCCCGCGCTCCCTCCGCGCGCCGGCGCCGCCCTGTGCGGGCAGCCCGGGCCTGCTGGCGGCCGCGGTTGCTGCTGCTGCTGCTGCCGCCGCCCTCGAGGAGCCCCTCGGCGGCAGCCCGGCTCTCTGCCCGCACGCTCGGGCCCCTGCGCTCGCCTCACTGCTCTGCAGCTCCGCGCCAGCGCTGCCGGCCCTGGCGCGGGGCCGCCAGCGCCTGCCGCAGCCTCGCTCCCTACTCTCCTGCCCGCCCCCCCTGCAGCCGCTTTGCTCCAGCCCCAACTCTGCGCTTCGGCAGCTGGCCCGGGGGCAGCTGTGGAGAGGCGTGGGGGCTCCGGCGCCAAGCCTGTGCCCCAGCTCCCATCACCTGTCAAGCTGCGTTCCGTTCTCCTGCTTTCTTGCTGGCACCACTCCCTCTGTACGTTTGGCCTTAGCACGAACATTTCTAGCCTCGCTGAGCCTTGTGCACCGCCTGAAGCAACCAGAGCTCTCCTGGTGCTGTACATTTCCCTTAGTGCTCCTGGTGGCTTTGGTGCTCTCTCCCAGCAAGGAGGAGGTCCCGACGCTCTCACATATCACAGAATCGCAGAATCACAGAATGGTTGAGGTTGGAAGGGACCTCAGGAGAAGATCATCTAGTTCAACACCCCTGCTCAGGCAGCGGCACCTAGAGCACATTGCACAGGATCGCGTCCAGGCGGGTTTGGAGTATCTCCAGAGAAGGAGACTCCACAACCTCTCTGGGCAACCTGTGCCAGTGCCCTGCCACCCTCACAGGGAAGAAGTTTCTCCTCATGTTCAGATGGACCTGCCTGTGTTTCAGTTTGTGCCCGTTGCCTCTTGTGCTGTCGCTGGGCACCACTGAAAAGAGTCTGGTCCCATCCCCTTGACACCCTCCCTTCAGATACTTGTACACGTTGATAAGATCTCCTCTCAGCCTTCTCTTCTCCAGGCTGAACAGGCCCAGCTCTCGCAGCCTTTCCTCATAAGAGAGATGCTCCAGTCCCCTAATCGCCTTTGTAGCCCTTCGCTGGACTCGCTCCAGTAGTGCCACATCCCTCTTGTACTGGGGAGCCCAGAACTGGACGCAGGACTCCAGGTGTGGCCTCAGCAGGGCTGAGGAGAGGGGCAGGATCACCTCCCTCCACCTGCTGGCAACACTCTTCCTCATGCACCCCAGGAGACCATTGGCCTTCTTGGCCACAAGGGCACATTGCTGCCTCATGGTCAGCTTGGTGTCCACCAGCACTCCCAGGTCCTTCTCCGCAGAGCTGCTCTCCAGCAGGTCAACCCCCAACCTGGACTGGTGCAGGGGGTTATTCCTCCCCAGGTGCAGGAACCTGCACTTGCCTGTGTTGAACTTCAGGAGGTTCCTCTCCGCCCACCTCTCCAGCCTGTCCAGGTCCCTCTGAATGGCAGCACAGCCCTCTGGTGCATTGGCCACTCCTCCCAGTTTGGTGTCGTCAGCAAACTTGCTGAGGGTGCACTCTGTGCCTTCATCCAGGTCATTGATGAAGAGGTTGAACAGGACTGGACCCAGTACTGACCCCGGGGGGACACCGCTACCTTCCTTGCTTCCTAGCTTCAAGGACAGCACCTGGGAACATGGCTATATTGAATCAGTCAGGAAAAAACAACAGCCAGCTGTAACCGAGAGTGAACTTTCTTCATTATAACACCATTATAATGCTAAAACTCACCCCCACCAGGCTGAAGACCCCCAGCCGTGGGAGCCCCTTCCCCACCGGGCGTGCAGAAGTGAGAAGCACAGCGGAAGCAGCCCGCAACTAACTGAACCCGTCCTGTACCGGGGCAGGACAAGAGGCAGCTTCTGGCCGAGAAAACCCGTCCGGCCGGAGCGATGCCGAGCAGCCTGGCTGCTGCCTTTGGGGATTCACCCCCGGCGCCGACCGCGCGCAGCCGCGAAATGAACCCACGTCTCGGCTCCGTGGGCGCATTGACTCGTTGCAGCCCGGGCGACGAAGCCCCGATTTGGGACAACGCCGCCAGCAACGGCGCCCGCAGGGGCCGCAGCCGCCACGTGCCGCGTCGGGCAGAGCCGCGCCGCGCCGGTCACGCGGGGCACGAGCGGCCCCTTTGCGCCCTGCGGCGCCGCCACGCGGGACCCCGCGCACGGCGGCGCTTGGGGCAGATCCGCCGCGGCCCCGGGCGCCCCGCGAAGCCCCGCGCGGCTCCGTCCCGGCGGGGTTGGGGGGGGCGACGATGCCCCGCGCCGCCGCCCGTCACCGGGCTGCAGCCAACACGGAGCGACCCGCCCCGGCCCGCGCCCGCCCCCGCGCCGCCCCAGCCGCCCTCAGCCGGCCCCGGCCCCCGCGCCGCCCGCGGCAGGCAGAGCCGAGCCGAGCCGAGCCGAGCCGAGCCGAGCCGAGCCGAGCCGAGCCGAGCGCGGGGTCCCCGCACCGCCTCCGGGGCCGGCGCGGCTGCAGCCCGGGACGGGGATGGTGGGCGCGGGGGGCGCAGCGCAGCGCCGGGGCTGAGGCCGGGGCCGGGGCCGGGGCCGGGGCCGGACACGGGCAGCCCGGGCCCGCGGCGGGGCAGCGGCACCCGCCGATCGCCCCCGCGCTGCCGGGACGTCGCCCAGCGCACGCGGCCCGGCCGAGAACGGCGCGCTCGTGACACGCGTGGCGACGGGGGCGGGGCCAGGGGAGCGGGGGCGGGGCGGGGCGGGAGGTAGCGGGCCGGGGGCGGGCCGGGGGGCGTGGCCAGGGGGCGGGGGGGTGGCGGGGCACTGGGGGCGGGGCGGGCGGCAGGGCGCGTGCGCGGGCTGCGGCGGGCGGCGCGCTCAGTTCGGTGCCTCGCGGCTGGTGGCCGCTCGCTGCCTCTGTGGCTCCGTCACGGCGCGGGCGCTCGGGGCCGGGCGGGCGGGCGGCGGCGGCCCCAGGTGAGGAGCGGGGGGGCTCGGCCGCGGGGCCGGGCGGGGGCAGCCGGGGCCGGGGCTGCGAGCGCGGCTGGGGCTGCCGGGCTGCGGCGGCCGGAGCCGGGCCCTGCTTCCTCCCGCGGCGCCGCCCCGCCCGGCCCGGCCCGGCCCGGCCCGCGCAGCGCAGCTGCTCCCGCTGCGGCCGCGGCTCGTGTCCCGCCGCGCCGGGCCGGGGGCTAAAGCGCGAAGGGCCGGAGCCCGGCGCCCCCCCCGCCCGCCCGCCCGGGCTGCCCCGCACCCGGGGCCGGGGCCTCCGCTGCCCTCTGCTCCGCTGCCCTCCGCCGCCCTCGCCGCGGGGCCGCCCCGGCGCAGCTCCCGAGCAGGGCCCAGAGCCGCCCGGGGCCGCCCGGGCTGGGGCTGCTGCGCCGGGCCCCGCACACGGCCGGGGCAGGGGCGGGCGGGGGCGACACGGGCCGCGTGCGGGGCTGCGGGGCCGCACACGGGCTGGGGGAGCCCGGCTGCTCCCGGGGCTGGAAGCACGGCCTCATTCCCGGGGGTTTCGGCTCCGGAGCAGCGGCCGCGGGGGGCTTTGGGGGCTGGAGGAGGGAGGCGAGGTCGCTGCTTCCAGCTCTGCCGGGAGGGACCGAATGCTGCGTTTTGGGGGCCCCGGGCTCTGCGTTCAAGCGGGTGCCGCAGGCCTGTGTTTCTGAGCTCAGCAGCAGGGCTGAAGCCCTGGGTTTGGGGTCAGAAACAGGCTTCGGGGGCTGTTTTGGGGGGTGGAGAGGGAGGCTCAGGCCTGCCTTTAGGGGCCCGAAACAGGGGCTTTTGGTTGGCTGTTCTGTGGTTGCAAACAGCAGCTAAGGCCTGTGTTTGGGGGGCCTGAAAGGGAGGCTGAGGTGGCTGTTTCTAATCCTCAAAGCGGAGACCAAGTCGTATGTTGTCAGGTCCAGAAACAGAGACTAAGGAGTCGCATGTTTCTGGGACTCGGCAACGGAGGCGAGGTCAGCTGTTTTGGGCACTAAAAACAGAGGCCAGTGCTGTGTTTTGGGGCCACCGAGGGCAGCTTAGTCCCTGTTTTCAAGCACAAGAACAGGTGAATGAGTCCTGCATTTTGGGGGCCCAAAAGAGAGGCTAAGCCCCGTGTTTTGGGGGCCACAAATGGAGGCTCCCTTGGCTGTTTCTGTGGCTGAAGACACAGACTGAGTCCTGCGTTTTGGGGACTTGGAAACAGAGGCAAGTTTGGCTGTTTCCAGCCCCAAAGGGGAGGCTGAGGGGGCCCTTTTTGGGGTGGGGGGAGGTGGTGGTGTGGGGGGGAGGGTGTGTGGACCCTCCCCGAAGGGGGGGGGGTCCATCCGTGAGTACCCCGAGGGCAGGGAGGCTGGCATGCACCAGGCCCAACCTCGTGTCTGGGATAGTTTCTGGCGCAAAAGTGGTTTTGGGGAGGAGGAAACACCAGGAGACACCATCTTCCAGGGCCAATATTTATTCAACATTCATCCAAGACTTTCACCACTAATGAACCAATGAGCTTGGAAGTATTGAATCAGTCCTGACCAGGGAGTCAATATCGATTCAATATTCACAAGCTAAATGCTCAATTAGTTCGAGGAGTCAACAGGGAGTGGACATATAGAAACCAATTAGTCAACATTCACACAAGACTTTCAGTACTAAATAAACAATTAGCTCAGAGGTTTTGAAGCACCAGGAACTAACTAGTCACTAGGGATTCCAGATGTGTGAGGTCATTAGTCATCCCTGAGCCAATGTCCCTGAGCTCATTACTCAGCCTTCACTGAATATTTATAAGGGAATTAGCCAACACTGATCCCATATCCATCAGCTAAGGCTTCAACACTGATGCAACCTTCAGTGATGCCACCAAGCTCTGAGCTGTGATAGCAACTGATTTATGGCCCTGTCAGTAATTAAACAGTAATTAAACAGTTGGCTATTGGATCAGTCTGAGCTCATCAGTCCAGACTGATGCCATGTGCACAAGCTCATCACTCCGCACCAGCTGTTGTGCCCGAGCAGCGGCTCTGTTGTGCCTGCGGCTCCGTCCGGCACTCGCTCCTGGCAGTGGCTCCGTCCCTCCGTCCCGCTCCCGGCGGCGGCTCCGTCCCTCCGTCCAGTTCCTGCTCCCGGCGGCGGCGGCGGCTCCGTCCGGCTCCCGCTTGGCGCTGTCCGTCTGTCCGTCCGTCCATCCGTGCGTGCGTGGCAGCCCCGCGGCTCGCGGCCCCCGCGGGAGGGCAGAGGCGTCCCGGGAGCGCTCGCGGCCCCACGGGGCTCCGCACCGGGCCCGGCCCGGGGCTCCCCCGAGGGTGCCCGCTGCTGCCCTCCCCTGCCCTCCCCGGCCGGGCCCCGCTGCCGCCTGCCTGCAGGTGTCACGAGGGCCGGGGCCGCCCCCCCGCAACTCCCCCCGACCCGACCCGGCCCGGCGCTCCCGGCGGCCGCGGCTCCCGCCAGCCCCGGCGGCTGCGGGGCCGGGCCGGGCCTCCGCCCCCCGCTGCCCCGCGGACAAGCCCGGGCCGCCCGCTGCGACCCTCCCCGGGGGGGGCCCCAGGTGCCTCCCGGCAGAGCCGGAGCCTATCCCGCCTCCCCGCTACCTGCTGCTGCTCCTCTTCCTGCTCCGCCGGCTGCTTCTGCCGCCGCTGGTTCCGGTAGCGCCCCGCCCCGCCGGTTCCGGTTCCGGTTCCGGTAGCGCCCGCCCGGCCCGGCGCGGGGCCGCCGCGCACCTGCCGCCCCTCAGCGCCGCTCGCCCGCGCACGGCGGCGCCGCCTGGCGGCCGCGGGGCCGCTGCAGGGCCCGGGCAGCCCCCGCGCGGCGGCGCCCCGGGGCCCCGCGACCGGCGACCGGCGACAGCGGCAGCGGCGGGGCCCGGAGCCGCGGGGAGAAGAGCAAGAGGAAAAAGAAAGGAAGGAGACAGAAAGAGAGAGGGAGAGAGAGGGGGCAGAAAGGGAGAGGGAGGAAAGAAGGAAAGAAAGAGGGAAACGAGGGGAAAAAAAGGAAAGAGAGAGAGAAAGGGAAAGCGGAATAAGGAGGGAGAGAGGAAGAGAAAGACGGAAGAGAAAGAAAGAAAAAGACAGAAAGAAAAAAGAAACAAAGGAGAAGGAAAGAAAGGATGAGAGAGAGAGGGAGAAAGAAAAAGAGACAAGGAAGACAGAAAAGGTGATAAACAGTGAAAGGGACAAAGAGAGATGGATAAAAGAGAAAAATAAGGAGGGAAAGGGAAAGAAAGAACAGGAGAGGCAGAGATAGAGAAAAGGAGAGAAGGAAAGACAGGGAGAGAGAAAGAACAAGACAGAAAGAGAAAGGGAAAGCATGAGAAAGAAGAGAGGGAGGAAGCCAGAGCGAGAGAGAGAGAGAGAGAGGGAAAGAAAGAACAAAGAGGGAAACAGAACCAGAGAGAGAAAGAAAGGGAAAGGGGAATAAAGAGGGAGAGAAAGAGAGAAAAAGAGGAAGGGAGAAAAGAGAAACAAAGAATGAGAAAGAGAGAGAAGGAGAAGGAGAAGGAAAGATGGAGAGCGAGCGAGAAAAGACAGGAGAGAAGGAAACGGGGAAGAAAGAGGGAGAAAGGGGGAGAGAAGGAGGAAGAGAGGCAGCAAAAAAGACCAAGACAGAGAGAGATGCAAAGCATGATAAAAAGGAGAGGGAGGGGGGAAGAGAGAGGGGAAGGGAGAGGGAGGGAGAACAAGAGAGAGAGAGGGAAAGAGAGAAAGACAAAAGGTGGGAGGAGGACGGGCAGATGGGAGAGAAAGAAGAGGAAAAAAGCAAAAGAGAGCAAGTGAGGTAGAGAAAGACAGCGGGAGAGAGAGAAAGCAAGAGAAAGAGAGAGAGAGTAAGAGCGAAGGAGAGAGAAAGAGGAGAAACAAGGCTAGTGAGAGAAGAGAGGGAAGGAGAGAGCGAGGCAAGAAGAGAAATGCAGAGGGACCGAGGAAGAGAAAGCAAGAGAAAGAGAAGACAGAGCAAGAGACAGAGGGAGAAGGAGACGAGAGAGAGGGAGAGGGAGGGAGAGAAGAGAGGGAAAGAGAGGGGGGCAGGGAGAGGGAGAAAGAGGGAGGGAGAGAGAAAGAAACCGAGAGATGAGGAAGCAAGAGAGAGAGAGAAGAGTACAAGTGAGAGAGAGAAAAAGAGAAAGAAGAGAGCAAAGGAGGGAGAGAGAGAGGGAGAAGGAACAAGAAAAAAAGGGAGAGGAAGAAGAGATGGGGCAGAGAGAGAGAAAGAGAGGAGGAGAGCAAGAGAGAGAAAGAGACAGGGAAAGAGAGAAAGAAGGAGAGAGGGAAAGAGAGAGAGGAGAAGGAGGGAGAAAAAGCAGGGGGAAGGAAGAAAGCAGGAAAGAGCAAGAGGGAGAAAGGGAGAGAAAAAAGCCAGGAAGAAGAGCGGGACATAGGTGCAGAGAGGGAAAGAGAGGAGGAGGCAGAGAAGCAGAAAGAGACAGAGAACAAGAGAAAGAGAGGGAAAGAGAGACAGAACGAGAAGAGAAAGGGAAAGAAAGAAAGACAAAGATGGAAGGAAGACAGAAGGAGGGAGAAAGAAGAAGGGAGAAAGAGAGGGAAAGAGTGAGGAGAGAGAAGAGAAGAGACTGGGAAAAAGACAATGAGAGGACAGAGAAAGAGCAAGAGAGAAAGGCAGAATCGGGGAAAGGGAGGACAGAGAGAGAGAACAAGAGAGGAAGAACATGGGAGAAAGTAAAAGAGAGAGAGAGAAAGAAGAGAGAGAAAGGGATAGAGGGAAAGTAAAGAAACAGGGAACGAGAAAGGGAGGTGGAGACACAGAGAGAGAGAGAGAGAGAGAGACAGAGAGACCCCTGCAGCAGGGAGAAGCATTCCAGATTAGGGCTAGGGTTAGGGTTAGGGTTAGAGAAGAGAGGGAAGGAGAGAGCGAGGCAAGAAGAGAAATGCAGAGGGACCAAGGAAGAGAAAGCAAGATCTGTGCCTGACTTCATCAAAATATGCCCAATCCATTGTACGCGATGCTGCACTGATCATACCAGTGCCAAGGGCTAAATGATGACCCACAGCACAAGGGACAGAGAACTGCTGTCGTTATTGAATATGTCAGACCTGATCCCAGGCTTCCTTAAGCCACGTGGGCACCCCGACTGCAGCACTGAACCTCACACATCGAAAAAAACCCTAAAAGCAATTCAAAAATGGGAATGCTGCATATGCTTAGCCCACAGAACAGATATCTTGAGTCTGAATATTAAATCCCGTTCAGTACACACACTCATCTTCAAGTGCCCCCGTCCCGTCAAGGAATGGGTGGCAGGAACGTAAGCCGCAGTAGTGGGCAGTAATGTGTCTCCTAACTAGGCTGACAACACTGGCACACGTTTAAGGCAACGTGCAGTGCATCATCCTACACTTCTCCACAGCAACAACTATTATCAATTGGCTGTGATGTACGGAGGGAGAGTTAGGACTTATTTTCCTTTGGGAAGGATTTATAGACCTGTTAGCCGCTAGGCAGACTTAATGCTATACTTTGGAAAAGGAAATGAAAGAGGAAGGAAAAGGAGTAATAAAGCAGATTGGAGCAATTCTGGTTTAGGACAAGTTCCCTCAGCCAGCCTTGTTTTTTATAAGTCAGTATATTCTGTTTCTTTATCTGCTCAAGGGCCAGCAACGATTTTGGCCAGTTTCAAACAGTATAATACAAACAGTGCTATTAAAGGCACGTAAAATTAGTACAGACACATATAAAGTCTCCTGAATATGAGACAATCTGAAAGTCCTGCGAATTGTGCTGTTGTCAGAGCTCAGCTGCCTCTAGGCAGCTTTCTTCCACAGCCACTTCTGTGCCATCTGCAGCACATTTCTGTCTCCCTTCATGAGAATGAGAAGCTTGTTGTGAACATTCATTGCTGTAAGCAGACAGTGTTCTCAACACATGCTAGTAGAAGACTGAAAATTAGTATTTCCCCTGTGGACTTCCTTATCCCTCCTCCTCCTGTCCTTTAGAAGAGAAGGAAACTTTTCTTAAAAATTAAAACAAGCTTTGCAGCCCTTAAACCCCATCCTCCTGGCTTTGAGACTTCTCATGAGCCCCCCTAGCTAGCTTCACATCCTAAGAACAGAATCTGGATTTACCTCTATTTTCAGGCATAAAGGTTGTTTTGCTTCCCAAAGCTCTGCGGAGGTTTACAGCCCCCATTCTACTTTGGGTCCTGTAAGCATACAAAGTCACGCTCTTGGACCTGAGAGTCACTTTCCAAATCTGGTAGTCAGCTTTCTCCTTTGTACAAGCAAGTCTGCATTTATCTTACCAAAGCGCAGGCTCCTGGGGGCAGCGTAAAAGTGGACATACAGGTAAGCAGGTTCCTCCTTTCACTGCTGAAGAGAGAGGCATCAAAGAGAGAGATTAAGCTAGGAAATGCCTAATTCTCTCTACTGATTTTGCAGGAGACACTGTGCTCCTGACTTGTACCTAAAATTAGGAAGGATGAATCAGGGTCACAGTGCCAGAGCTGGTGCCACTGGGCTGATGTCACATAGCAACACTGGGAAGAGACTGTAAGGGTGTTTGGGAACTTTGGGATAGGCCCTCCTTTCCCAAAGTAAATGGTTATTCTAAGAAACCCCATTTCGGTGTACACAGTTTGAGACACCTTATGGAAATCTGACCCTACTTAAAAATACTTAAAGGTATGCCAAGTTAAGCCTGTTTGCCTTAAAACCATGGCAAACAAGAGCACTAGCTAATGTTTCAAAACATTACAGATTTTTAAGATGCTTAATCTGGATTAAAGAGGGAAATCTAGGATAATTTTGCATCACCATCCTCCTCTGCATGGTGCACCTGTCATTTGAGAGGGGCATGAACTACACAGGAAGAAAGATGGAAGATCTGCTTCTGAGTGCGTTTCAGACCAATTTAGACCTCAGGTTAGGCCACTCTGCAAATGCAGTACAGCTTCTGCCTTCTTTGGAGGAAGCTTATTCCAGCTACCGGAGGAGACAGAAGACCGGACCAGTCTGAACATGGGTCTGTTCTTCTTTGGTGAGTCCTGTGAGCCTAAAGATACTTGGGTCCTATTGACTCCATGACAAGTTTCTGACGCAGTAAAGCAAAACTAGAGGAAAAGACATTTTTCCAAAGTGCTGGTATCTGCAAACAAGATGCCTCAAGAGACTAGAAAAGTGGGCTTTTCAGACCCACTGTCTCAGGAGCTGCTTGCCAGCGGGGAGTATGGCAATGTTCATCCTTCCACCAAAACGTGACCTGCTTTTCTCTCCACTGAGTCCCTTTTCCACCACTGCCAGACCAAGGCTGATCGATTATAACCACATGCTGAGCAGGAACTTGAGGAAGGGAGAATTCCCTGTTCCCCTTCTCCTCTTCTCTAACACCACACAGTGCATTTGTTTTCGGCAGCTCAAAATGGGCGTCCCATGTGCCCACATGTCTAGGACAGATCTTCTCATCTATTATCCAGGAACCAAGCTGTGGACATGGAAACAAATCAAACAGTCATAAAGTCATGGCTCCATATAGCAGTGCTGAAATCTGCATTGATCTTAAACATCTTGAGCCATTTTGAGTAAATGGTACTGCGCACGGTCAATATGAGAGAAAGAATTGACTTTTTCCTTCATCCTGCACTGTCAGACTTCCCTATTGCCCCTGCCTATCATCATACAGATGATAAGGACAGTCATGAATGAAAACCGCTGCAGTGCAAAACACACTGCATAACTCAAATTACATTCAGTTTACCTGCAAGCGTCCTTCAAAGGAAGCTTGCCACTTACTGCCCGACTAGCACTCTCCCCATCCCACGCAGGAATAGCCAGGAAGCAAAAGACACACAGTACATCACTGCCCCAAGGACAGCAGCAGTCGCCTCCAGGGCAGGCTTCAGAGAAAACACAACTTTCCTGTCCACTAGGCACCGCACTGCACACTTACCAGAGGCAGTTCTAGCTCAGCAAAGGCAAAAGACCTTGTTCTTCAGGAAGCTTTTATCCCAGAGGCAAGTGGTTTACTAGGGAAGTGCATTCTTCCTGCTGGGTAACTGCCGTGCCGCTTCAAGCACTATTTGATTCTCAAACCGTTTTTCTTATTTCCTCAGCCCTCAATTTCCCCGTTAGCTCCGAAGAAAACACAGGCTGTATTTGTCAGCTTGTTTCAAGCAGGCAGGAGAAAGGGAAAACGGAAAGCAATAAACTGCAGTATGTTGCTCTGCTGGATAAATCAGGCACCAAACAAAGCAGCAACAATTTTTTTAGGAAACACTCCTGTCAATTATAATATACAACTTAAAAATGCTGCTGTTATTCATCATAATTCCTCTGCTCAAAGGCCTCAGTAAAGACTTGTACTTCTCCACATTTCTGCCTAAATCCACATATCTTCATGGCATATTAAATGCACAGTCCTTCTGCACGGTCCAAGCTACTGCTGGCTACACACCTTCAGAAGCAGCCGTTTTCAGCAGGCCCTTCATAAACCTCTTTTGCTGGCTAATAAACCTGTAAGAGGAAAAGGCTCGGGGCTCTAGTGTCTCAGAATCTTATAGGACATGCATATAAAAATCAACACAACTTAAAATTTGGCAAATTCAGTGGACTCTAGTAGAAAATTTTGAGTACAAGTTAACTCAGGACATTTGGAAATTACTCTGGGGAAAAAAAAACGTCCTTCCCTCTAAACTGGAAACTCCTTTTGTATCCCAGTTTTTTCTTGAATTTTGTGTCTTAGTAATGGCAAGCAAATAAGTTCTTGCCATATGGGCAAGCCCATACAAACCAAGGCGGAAACTTTATACTTAGGATACCTTGAGACAAAGAATCTGGTCAGAACCTCAGCTGTTATTAATTGATTTTCTTGATTATTGCTAGGTATCTTCACTACAATACACAAATTTTGTTCTGGCTAGACTGCTGGCCACACTACCACGCGTTTCTTTGAACATTAAGGCAAAAACTGATCCACAGCAAAGCTGTAGTTCCCTGAACATTGCAAGGCAGCAGCAGACAGCCACTGCCGGAATAAGCAGCCCCCTGCCCCTCTGCTGCAGAGAGCCGTCCCTGCGCCAGCATCGCTGCAGCCCCAGCACAGGAAACGTGCAGCTGTGTGCTGAACCCGGTGGGAACTCCTCTGGGTTGAAACGCATCCGGCAGAACAGAAATGTTCTCTCTCAAATTCTTTTGCCTCTACACGCTGCTGTCAAGCCCCCTTACCCACGTCAGGGTTTGAGAAGCACCAGTGCGAGCTGTGTACATCCCTCGTCTCAGACTCAGCCGAGTCCTCAGTTTGGCATTCTCTACAGAAGACCCAGCTGCATACCATAAATCCTGGAAAGTATCTGCTTTCTTGCACAAAAATCCTATCTGTGGCCAGAAACTGAAAGGGTCTGGATCATATCTTGTTCCATGCTATCTGGGGGAAAAAGAAGAAAACAGCTAATTATGGCCTGCACCAACAAAGCAAACCTACAGCCCATCTATAGCTTCTCATAACTCTTAAACCCACTAGTACGCTATAAACCATCACCAGCACAACTGTGCAGCACAGGAAGAGACACTAACGGGCTTAAGTGAATACGTGCATTTTTATACCTTTTCTGTTACCTGATCAGACTAAAATATCGACTCAGTGCTGATGCTGCTTTTCCCCAGACAAGGAAGTCTGTCGGTACAGCAGAGTGAACTGAACTCAGATTCCATTTGAGCAGTGATGGCAGCACTTAATACCATCTTCTCTGGAAATGTTCTTGCCACTAAATATTAATAAAACCTTTATATTAGAGGTCGGTGGGGCTTGAAAAGAAAAATAATATGTATGGAAGGAGACAAGCAAAGCAAAAGAAACTGGGAAAGAATCATAACTAAGTGGTAAATGAAAGGAGTGATTTATCTGAAGAGGGTGTCAACAGATGTGCTGGTATATTTTCATGAGTGATAAATAAGCAGAAAAGGAGGAATAGGATAGATACTGAGAGAAAGCAGAGGGGAGAAAGAGGAAAAGTGCAGCAGGAGGAGAGAAAAAAGTGCCTTAGATAGCGAGGGGGCACTCTTCAGGACAGAACTAGTAGAAGAGTCACTTCCACGAGTGGGAGCCGTCACCTCTCTCACACCAAGTGCAGCTCTGCAACTTTCAAACCCTCCCAGTGCTGCTATATGCCAACCAGTGATAAATAACGAAGGCCTACACAAAAACCAGAAGGCACTCGCGCTGAAGCACTGCTGAAATTTTAAGGCGCAACACTGGGACTAGGTAATAGCTGCGCCAAAACCCCTCGTCTGTCGTGTAGCTTGTCATATATTTTCAGCTGATTTGTCAAAAGCACTGCGTTTGGCTCAATGCCTAACAACCTCCCGTTCCTCCCATTAAACGGAATCAGACCCGTGCCAGGAGCTCGTGCATTTCCATCCAGTGTCCTCGTGTTTCCGATGGGGCCTGACCAGCACTGACAGCACATTCAGGGCGTTACCCACAGGAACAACAAACTCCCCGAACAAACTCGTACAAACGTAACGCCAAGGTAACCAAGTGCAAACTCAGAATAAGCCTCATGTCTTCCCTTCCCTCCTCTCCCATAAGCAGTGACTTTCTTCAGCAGGAAAGGTGAGGAAGGCACGCCAGGAAATGTGAACCCATGTCACTCATTATTTCTTACGATAAACTATTCGGAGACGTTAGGATATTTTTCAGAACTCTGCTGTAGATCCTGGTGCCAACAAAACCAAACATATGACAAACCTGGGGCTTGAGACCTGTGTATCAGTGAAAAGCAATTTGCAGACTTGCTGCCTTAGTTTTCCCCCTTAAATGTCCCACATTCAGCATACTTTGTTTGGATTACTTTTGCAATAGCTACAGCACTGTTTTCACAAGCAATTTCTGGTTTTGGCACCCCAGCGAAAATATTTTCAAAGAACTCAACATTCAGAACGTGGGCGTTCCAGTCTTTGACACGATCGGGCAATCCGCTTAATGGGCCTCCACCCGGACACCTCCAAAGCTGGACAAATAGAACATATGGTCACTGCTAAAGGCTGCCCACCAAGAACGGTCTGCATGATTTATCTCCCAGTGCTCTTCCAGACCTAAGGCAAATCACAATGGTAGTTTTCAGGCAACTTTTTTTTAGCATTTGCCCTGAATACCTTCCTTGACAAGAAAATAATATTCTTCACCAGAGAGCATCTCACTTTTTCTTTCCTGTTCAAGACCATATAAATGGTACTGCATAGACATTTAACCATTCCTGTTGCTCTTCTTTTCCAGACTAACAAATTAGGGTACAGAGAAATTAAATAAATTCATGAGGTCACCTAACAAGTCAAGACCAAAGCAAGAGATAGGACTACAGAGGCCTTTCTAATTGTTACACTGCGATTGAGAAAAATAACTTTGCTTAAAATCTGCTTAAGGAAGGAAATAGCTTCTAGCTAAAGAATTTGCATCTTGGCTTATATAAATGAATAAATCAGAGTCAGTGGATTTTACTTCTTCCTACATTTCACTGTTATCTTGGGTTTTATATTCAAATGACAGTGTTCTGACTAAGTTCAATGAAAAGCATTTTCGTTCTTCAGAGCAATTACTTCATTTAAACTAGTGCTTCAATTAACCAAAATGCTTTTTTTTTTCCAGTGGGCAACTTCACTTGGAGACGTTACTGATTTTCTGAAGGACTATTTAATGAAATTTAATAGAAGTGTCTTTGATTCATTCTTAATCAACTTGTAAATTTTTCATTTTTAGAAACATATTAGGAAAACCTTTAATTTCATATTTGCTTATTTATTTATTCAATTTAATTTCAGTCTTGCATTTAAGTACTGCTATACTCCTCAAAATATTAAAAATCATACAACCCAATTATTATTATTTAAAACCGTTGCATATTTAGAGCAAAATATTTCAGTTAACTCTAAAAAGTATTTGATATTCTAATTACAAGAACCTCTTGGAATGAAACCAGAATGTAAAGGGTCAGCTTACTGTAATTTTCAACTGTTAAAGGAATTTTGAATTAGAATATAAGTAGCAGCTTCCAGTGAACTTTTCTTAGCAAAGTATCAACACCTGCAAAGGAGAAAAATGAATGAAAGTATTGTCATAGTCTTAAATACACCAGTAGAAATGTTCCCCTCAATCACGAGAGAGAGAAACAAAAGATGCGAGAGCCTTTGATCACCCAAATGCAAAGCCAGATCACAGAAATGCTGACTTTATCTGAAGCACTAAGACTCAAGAGTTACTGTCTAGCTACCCACTACTGTTCCCACCAACAGGAAGTCACCCACCTGGGGTGGCACGCGGTTTTCCTCCTCCAGCTGTCTCCCTCTTGCCTCCAGCTGCCTAACATAGGACAAGGTTGATTCTAAAATTAAAAAGAAAAAAACTCTCATTATCCACAGAGATCTGCTTGTGTATACTAGTGCCAGCGCCTGTGCCACATGCTGACTTGTGCTCGCAGCAGCCTTCTTCTCTTAAAATCCCCTTAAACATGCAGCTCTGTTCCTCTCAAGGGCACTGCAAATAATGCTGGTACTAGAATTAATCCAGTTCTTTGTCACTTTGGATTCTAAACTACTGCACTTTAAAACAATATTTATAGTCCCTTCTCAGACAAAGGAAATCTTACAGAAAGGCAACACAGACTTGATTTCTTCTATCCCATACCCTAAGCTCTGTGAGCTTGGACAAGAGCAATGCATTCTTCTACAGGGTCACCACTTCAAAACTCAGAAAGAGAAGACTGTCTTCTGCTGGCAGATGCAGCCAAAGAGGTCCCTCCACACCAGGAAGCGGAGGGCTGGTGCAGCACATGCAGACTTCCCATGCAAGCAGTGATCCAGCCTGCAGGGAATACCACAGCTAGCCAGCACGGAGGCACAAGGTATAGCCTGTGCTGGGAATCAGGTGCGTTGTTCTGGCTTTAGCCTGTGCTGGGAATCAGTTGTGTGCATCTCCAGGGTCCTGAGAGAGCTTTGAGTCTGGCTGATAGAGTGCACAACCGCCTGAGACACAGCATTCTTACAACTATTATTCCTCATGCGAGCTAGGGCAGCACCGTACTAGCATACGCTCTCGTAAAGCTGCTTTGCTGCAGAGCAAAATCCCACCCACCCTCCTCACGAGTAACATCACTGGCCTTCATAAGATAAATTGATTGATTATGGAGAATAACATTTCCCATGGATATGAGTACTGAAAGAGCATCTGAATGTTTCAATCAATGATCTTATTTCCCCCTGGAAAATGAGTCACGGTCTGTTCTGTTCCCAAGAATTTACTGTAAGAAGAGTAGATCCAAGATCCATCGCTAGAAGCATCTGAGAGGTTTTGTATCACACATTTTGGGGGGCACACAGAAATTCTGCCATTAAAATACTGTACCTAGAAAAAATACATGCCTGGGAAAGTAGCTGGTCACTGTAAGAGAAAAGACCTCTTCTCAATACAGAATCACTGCTATGACTCTAGTACCTCCTCATACTTAGGTGGAAGTCCACCATGGATTTACTCCTGACTCAACGATCCATTAAACTTTCTTTGAGATGTCAATTCCATTAATTTATATGTACTCATACTACCATGTAACTAGTGTACAAATGGAAACAGCTACATCTCTGATGTCTAACTGTATGGAATCCATCGGTGTCAGGGCAGTACTGGCAGTTGATATCAAGCTGCAAAGCTGCACTGACACCAGAGCAGTTCTGATATAAATTATCAGATGAATTTGTGTACCCTTCTCCTCTGATATCTAAATCACCGTGCCAGCCTGCCCATAAAATAAAAGTGACAGGACATGAGGTGTCACTTATTGCTCTTGTGAGACTGCAGTAGGCTAAAATATGCACGCACAGATAGTGCATGCGAATTTACAGAACATGAGGACAACAGACAGAAATTTGTCAAAAATGATTACTGCACAGCAAGGCACAGGATTAAAAATAGCATTGTACAACAAAAAGGAAAGAGGTAATCTGAGGTTCTGTGTGCTCTACGGCATAACGATTTTCATAGCTAGTGATGGGTGCATCTCTGGAGAGCTGCTAAGCCTGGTTCGGATGAGCACTTAGAAAATGAACGGCTTATTCAATTAACTATAGACGACAGGGTCCCTCCCATCAAATCAGCTCCTTTCCCAGCAGTAGCGCTTCTGCGAGGAGCTGTAGAAGCTTCCTCACTGGTATGGCCATTAGTGTTGGCAATAGCTCCCAGCACATTTCTTTTCTCCTCTCTGCTGTTTTCTACAGAAGATGGTTTTTTGTGCAACCACCTTTTCCGAGGGACTGAAGTAGGGGCTTTCTTCGGCACTAGCAATCTCCCAATTTGTTGGTTACAATTCTGCTGCTATGTCAGCTTGGGCACCAAGCTCACATTCAAGTCCAACTTCCCCATTATCCACATCTGACAACACATTGACTAATACCCCAGCTCTGCCCGGGTGGAAGCCAGCCAGCTTTCCTGGCCCCAAAATCCAGGGGCAGGGTGGGGACTGGTTTGCACATGGGGGCACAATTGCCTCAAGCTAATCGGATCCACAGGCCTGAGCCAAACCCGAGCACAGCTACAAAAGCAGTATAATATACCCCCGGCGACCCCTTCAGAGCATGCCGGGCTCACCAGCTTAGTTCATGCAAGCTCCCTTCTGAATTCCCGTTAACTCCGAGGCATTTTCTGTGTTACCATTTACTAGTTCCGTACATGCTGCATAGCTCTCGGCAAAGTTTGCCTCTCAGTTTTATTCCTTCACTTATATGTTGGAGTCTAGCGCTGAGATGTCTGCTGCCTCCAAAAAGACAGCTCCACTGTCAGCTCAGAACCTCACAGTGCCAGTTTACACCAGCTGAGGATCTGGTCTAAAATCTCCTGGCGTTTTAACCCTTTTAAAGTGTGAAACATTTGTTTAAATTTCCTTTTGTAATCTGATGAAAACTGAAAATTAGGTCAGCTACCAAAGGCCTGATCTAGCAAATCCTTATTTATGTGAGCATTCTTGACGTATAGGCTAGATGCATATATATTTCCGTATCTGTTAATGTATTTATACTGTGATGCTATGCATGAGCTTAGAGGAAAGGGAGAGTGGAAAAGGCAGTCAAGGACACAAGAGAACGAGGAACTGAAAACACACAAAGTGAAATGCTGTCATCAGTGATGTCGACAGCAAACCATCCCCAAAAAGTTGCACGTAAAAGTGTTTATGGAAGGGACTATAAAATCCATCTCTTCTTAACTAGCCTGGAGACCAGCAAAGAGCCCTAACTAAAAAGTAGACCTTAAACTGCCTGCCAGAAAATGGTCACCTGTTGTCGCTCTCCTTGTTGTTCCAGGCAAATTTTCACATGAAAATTAAGCAGGTTTAAACTGAGGCAGAACGAACTGATGATCACAATGCTTTATTTTCAACAAGAATATGTATCTGACCTGAAAACAAATGTCTCCCAAAGTCAAGGAGAACAGAAACATAGCATTTCTTCATAACATTATTGTTATCTGACATTAAAGCATTTTATAAGATGCTACAATATATCAGGCAATCACTGCTCCGAAAAATAACCTGAGCAAACAGGATTTTTCAGCTGATGTCATTAGTCATAAAACCTTTTCTGTTTTATCCTTCCCAAGTAGATTTATTTAATATCTATAATTTTCACACAACTGCAAGTACACATAAAAGCCCTGCATTACTTGCCAGATCTTAAATTTGAGTAGTAGACTGCTTATATACAAACTTCCAAATACAGCTCTAAAGGGAGCTCTAAAGCTCTGTCTAAAATACAAAAGGAAAAAACGGTATTTGTATTAACACTATAAAAGCTCTAGTATTGTATTCTGAGTAACAGCACAAAACTGTTAACTGTGTTGAGATCAAATGCAGATAAAAACAGACAATAAATTTGGGTCAACATCTCAACAAGATCTGACCACAGAGACATGACACTGTGGTAGCCAAATTACCAGCTTCATCAGCTATGGGCTTCTTGGTTGCATTATTTGTGCTCCTTCCAGTCTTCCTTTGCTAAGCAGAAGTTTTACTGAAATAACAATTTTGAACAATTTCCATTCTCACTACCAGATTTATACTGAATAAATTAATGTTCCTACATTAATGCTCCTAAATTATATCACTATCTATTAAAGATGGAAAAAACTCCCATTCTCATATTCTTTCCCAAATATTTCTTTACACATTGCTCCTTCGGGATACATCCACACCGCTAAAGTCACCCACTCTTAGGCCAAGGGGTTCACAGTGGCTCTCGTCCACACCAGTGCAGCCTGCCCAAGTCCACACTCAGCGAGTTTGTTTGCCCCTAGGGCTCTAAGCCACAGATCCCTGCATGTTTTCTTCAGTGCAAAGCATCTGGAATATTGTGAGGAACATGTCCCGTCTTACCGGAACGGTGTTTTTAAGCATGCAGCATGGTATGTATGTGGGACATGACACGACAGAGTGGGAGGTGTACAACGCATGCTGGGAAAGTGTTAGATCACGCAGGGCGAAGGAAGTTAAACGTGACATGGTCTTGTCTATAACAGCTGTAGAAAGCAGTTCCCAGAATAAAATATCCCCGGGTTTTGTCTCAGAGAGAACTAATCGGTTCACTCCAAAAAAGAGCTTGTGAAGAAAACCTGCAATAAACATGATCAGAAGACCAGGAGCAAACCAAGGAACTAAGTTATAGGACTATTAATTTACCATTAGTGCAGTCTAAGTCTTATTTCAGTGACAAATAATATTCAAATTCATTTGATCTTTCCAGTGGAAAAAAACGGAAAAAACTTTGCAATTTCACCAAATGAACTTCCACAGTTTAGCTTCCCATGCTCTTAAGATGATTGCAAATACGATCATTGTGCAGTGCTTCATTTCAGGAATGAAACTCAAATTCTTTTCCAAATTATTATAGCGACAATAATAGCTTGCTTTTAGCGAAATTCAGTGACAATCTGCTCTTTCTCCAAATCCATCATTCTAACATGTTATTAGAGAACATCAATATTGATGTAGCTGATCTCTTTTTCTTTTGACATCTACGCTCTTGAAGCTAGTAGATATTTTGGGCTTATGTCAAACTGTATCAGACACGTATGTTGCTGCCAAGGGCATATTTGTGCCTTGGCTTTATCCATTTTTTGTGTGTCTATGCCTGATCTCACTCTATTAAATACCTCATAATGTTCTTTAAGCTAGATTATCCTCTGCTCTTTTAGAATGGTTGAAGATGTCACATTAAATTCTAACTTTCTAAAGACAGATTCCCTTCTTTTCTGTTTTTTTTTTTTCTTTTTCCTCCTTTTAAGGCCAGTATTAAAAAGGCATTGATCCAGTGACAAGTAAAGCCAAAAAAGACTTTTCTGTTCCACATCAGCGTTAGCCCTGAGGACGTGCACGTGAGCCTGGCTCCCTTTGGAGACCAGCCTTCCTAGCCCGCACGCTCGCTGCGGCACTTCTGTCTACGCTGCAGAGCACAGCTGGGGGAGAGTCCCCAGCACGCAGGCAGCCTCTCACAAACAAGCTTTCACGCTGCAGAGCTGCACACTCGCCTTCTCTTCCTGTTCTACCCCTGTGCCCCCAGTCCAAGTCACACCAGGGACAGACTCCCCATACCTCACAGGAGAGCTCACCTACCCTCCCCAAAGCGTCCCCGGTCTCCACCCTTCAGCACTTCTGGCTCTCTGCGTTCCTGACTTTCATCTGCTCCGGCTGGTGCCAAGGCAGGGATCCAGCATGGCAGGATGAGCTGCTCCTTACTGCAGCTCCACTCTTCCAGTGGAGATGGCGGTAACATTTCAGCCCTTCTTGAGAGGAAGGCAGCAGGGTGCACTGCAACGCAAAGACGCCAGCCATGCTGGGCCGCAACGCAGCAGTGTTGAGACACCTGCAGCATCCTGCCGTTACGAATTCCCTCTGGTAAATGGGGTCACGTAGATGGGGGTAACTAGCGTAAAGCCTTGCACTGCCCAGGCACTGAGGTGATGGAGGCTGTGGAGATACAGAAATAGGATGCTATCAGCTCCGAGCAGGCTCCTTACCAAGGGGTCTACTACTAACCAGCTGGTACTAGCAAGTAAAATGTCAGTACCGCAACACTAGACTTGCATGGAATTATTAAAAACGAGCCGCCCTTAGGACAGCGCAAATAGGCACTATGCCTGGAATAATACTGGAGATTGAGATGATGGGTTACTCAGAGCATGCTAGGTTCCCAAACTGCACTCATATATTCCTCACAGGTGCGGGCATCTCAGTCAAAGCAAAGGACACTAGCTGATGGTCTTGTGGACTGAATGGCCTTACAGGATGGTTTGTGATCAACTGCTGTTGGTTGTACCAAGTCTCATGATGCCAGGATGCTAAGCAGGTCTCCTGTTTACCCATTTGGAGAAGCAAGGTCCTTTTTTCCCCTCCAAATAAAGTGGTGCTTTCTAAGTAGCCCCACAATTTTCAGGTCTTAAAAGGATAACCAGAAAACACAACTGTCACCATTGGCACAGGTACCATCACGTCTACCATCATAAAATTTGAGCAAAGAAGAAGAAACAGGATGTTTTGGGCACCACTTTTCTCATATAGTCATGATAAACCACGGAGAAAAGTGATGCAGGGCTGGGGATTGCAAGGCAGCGTGCTCTGGCAGTTTACAGGGTAACTAATCTGTTCATTTTTCTGTGGCGTATGTGAAGTTGCATATATTGGATAATAAAAGAGCCAACTTCTGTTTCTCTTATCTCTATTACAACCCAAATATTACATTGAGAAAAACAAATTATTAACAACATTAAAACATCCGAAGTAACCAAAAAGATTTGGAAAGCCTGCAGGCTTCAGTCCACAGTATTCCCCATGACCATTTCTGAACTGGAACAGCTGCAGCATCTTCCCCTCATAGTTCCCCTGCAGAGCTTGACTCAGACTCTGTTCCAAGATCCCAGTTTTTGTTAGCTCTGTCCTTGTCACTTCACCTCCTCATTTACTAGAAGCTACTCTAGGGCCTGCTCCTCTAGAAACCGGTGCACTCCCCAGTCATGCTGATTTGTGAGCTCTGCACTCGAGGCAGCAGCTCAAAATCCCCGCAGTAAGCAGCATGTGGACATGGAGTTGTTAGACTCACAGACACTACCCTTTGCTATGTGACAGACATCTAAGTAATGCACTCTCTTAAGCAGACATCTGTCCACCTGATCCTGCTCTCCCAGCTCCAAATAGGTTCACACAAACACTTTTTTTCCAAAAATCACGTTCCCTGTAACCTCCCTTCTCAGAACAATGTTTAACCAGGACGCCAATATCTTCTTCCAGCCAGCTGATGCGACAGTCTCTTAAACAGGCTGGTAAAGAGAAGACGAGCGGTGCAGAAGATGTGCGGGGAGTAAGAGAGCCCACACTGATGAAATGGGCATGATCTAGCAGGTCGTTTCTGGCACCCTGGAGCTAATGGAAGTTACAGAGACAAGGGGGGTTACAAGGTACAGGCAAATGTGGGACAGCACTGGAGAACTTCCTAAAATATGAGGACCTTTACCCAGCTGTTAGCTCCTCGTGAAACAGATAGATCAGAATCCCATACAAAGGAAAAACTCAAGGGTTCAACCTATACTTCTACTTGTTCAAGAGAGCTTGGGCGCCAAGCGCAATAAGGCAGGTGGAAGGGATATTATCTAATGCCTTTATATTTGAGGTAAAGTAAGGGTAGAAGATGTAATACCTCTAGTACTGACATAAGCTCGGAAAATAATCCATTAAAACTGCTTCAACTCAAGAACTAAAACTCTGTTTTTCTGGATTTTTAAAAAATGTTGATTCCAAATATACTAATAATAGTTCTCTGCAAAAATTGACCACTGGGTATCTACATACCGCCTTTTGATTAACTCTAAACAATAAATCATCAGCGCAGAAGATACTAGTTGCTTCATTGATGTTAAAAGAAGGTTAGAGTTTCCTAACTTTGAAGAAAAACTGTAATACAGTGGATAAACAAAGCAGACAAGCCACAATAAGAGAGAAAATCCTCCAAGATGAAAATACTTGGAGGCTGGAGGTATTGGGAGAAAAGTAGAACACTGTTTGCCTTGATCCTAGGCATTTACTTATGGCCACTGTTGGAGACAGGATGCTAGGCCAGACAGAAAGCCGGTGTGGAGCAGCAGGCTGTCCTGATGGCCAGAAAACAGAAGAACACGATTTCATGAGAATGCAAACATCATCTTGGTTCTGTTAACAACAACATTTTTTGCTTGGAAGACCAAGTGACGCTTCGTAAAACAGAAATATGTGCGTTTATCACAGTGTGCCTCTACCAATCAGATGTGCCTATGCTTGCAAGTCAGATTTAAAACAGATTTCCATGCTTATAAGGGCATTTAGGTGGAACTTGGACTTCCACATCAAAAACTCTAACCTTGAAAAAAATCTGCTTAAACACCATCTCCAAGCTCCTTGGTCACATCACATTTTAAACTAAAATTCGCCAGGGAACCTGTTACGCCTCTGGACTTGCCTAAAATGGCTCCAGCTTGACAGAGCAAAGGAGCTCCGAGTGGAGCTGGCACCTCAGGCAAACGTTCGACACGCCAAGCCTCAGGCTTGGTGGGAGAGGAAGGGACCGAGGCAGAGCGGATAGTCTTTCCCTTGCTTGTCGACTATGCAAAAAATTAATTGGAGACTAAGGTAAAAACAGAGCACAAAAGGGACAGCGAAGCTATCATCTTGAGAGTCTGGTCCTCAAAAGCAAGGCAGGAAGAGACCTACTTCTGCATTTCAGAAGAGACAGAGCAGGCTGCGAGCAGACGGGTGCAGGACTACCTTCCCCCTCTGCCCTTCCCGGCAGCAGCCCCCGTGCCGGGCCCCCCTGCGCCGAGCGGGGGCTCAGCCTTCCCGTCGTTTCGGGCCACCGTGCCGAGACGCCCAACTAACTTCATAGACTGCAGACCGAGGGGAACAACGTGCGGACCACAGACGTCTCTTCTTCCGCCCTTCAATGGCGCTAGCCCTCGCCAGTAAATATCCCCGACAAATAATACCTCCCCGGCAGAAGGAAGCTGTGCCAGCGTCATTTCTAGTATTCACTTTTCTTCTAAATGCACCGACTCAGGCTCTCGTAATACACAGAAAATTGTTAAGATGCGAGCTCTACTAACACAGAACAATAAATATTTTACACAGTAGTACATTTACGCAATCCTGTTGCATTACATACACCGGATTTCTCTGTGATCCTTCCTGCTATTAGAACACCTGTATTCAGCACAGTAAAAGTGGAGCCACTTGATTTTTACTTCACATTATATATATATAATATAAAATATAATAGAAATGTAATATATATATAATATAAAACACATGCACGTATTTGTGTTTTCATCACCAACTACCGTATCAGTAATTTCTTCAGACACCATAAGAGTTCTCTAGTTTGTGTCAACAAGCACAGCCCCCCCCAAGTAAAGGGCAGCTGGCACCAAGACCAGAGGCATTAAATTGTCGCTGGCGCCAGGACCACGGCTGCTGACCCCAGTTTGAAACCTGCCTTTCTGAGTAAATCCTAGGTCATCTTCATTTCTTTATTCCAGATGTAACCACTTCAGGAAAAGGGACTGCCTCGGGCGATGTGTCTGCACGCTGCCTGTCCCAGCAGAGCTGCGATGCTGCCTGGCCCCATACACAGGCAGCGAGTAAACCAGCAGCCACTAAGGCAAGTTCCCTAAGGAGACGCCTGCGACCTGCCCCGGTTCGGCAGCCTGGCCTTGGCTAACAGCCGAGCAACGTCCCAGCTAATCCAGTGGTAACTCTCACGCTTTCGCAATGATTAATGTAGTGGGCATATCTATACTGCGAGTGTTGTAGTGCTCTACATACAGTACTGTACATGTGCATACGGTGAATGTATTTACACTGTACATGCTGACATCCGCTGTAAATCCACTGTTGCTGACATGGATTTACTGTTTAATAAATTACGGGTCGGATTTTGAAAGGCAGCCAATGCCCGCTCTGTTCTCCTTGAAGTTACCAGGAAAAGTCTCTCTTGACTTCAGCGGAAAAGTTAGAGGAACACTCAGAATTTTTTTTAAATCCTAACTTACATGGAGATGTAAAAGCTTACAAAATGAGTATACACAAATGTAAATTGCTCAAACAATTCTTTAAATTTACCTCAGAAAATAATTTTGCAGTTTGCAGGTATTTCACTTCAAAGCCACAGCAGACATGAAAGTCAAGAGGAGCAGAGAGAGAGAACTGAGATTCATGACTCTCTTTGTTTCTTAAATCTGGACATAATGCATAATGTTTGAGTCTTAACCTAGACCTGAAGTATAACACATGGCAGCACAATGTTTCTTACAGCAAAAGGAGCTATATCTTGTAGCAGTAACTTATAAAACTTAAGTAACACGAATAATTAAGAGGAGATTAACAGAAATATTAAATAAATAATATGTTGCATTAAAATAGCATCACATTTAGGTTTTAAAACTCTTAACAGATAGTGTAAGGAATAGTAAAGCACTTAGAGCAAATAATTTTTACCTTCACCAAATAATCTAACGGTTTAGTGTGTTTAAAGAAGTAACTACCATACACCCGGACTTTCAACATGACAGAATCTGAGAGGCTGTATATAGTTTTCTGTACGTAGAAGAGGAAGTACCATATCCTAATGCTACAGACATTCTTCCCAAACATTGGGTTTTCTTAAGGGCAACTTACAAGAGCAGTTCTGTTAAATAAATAAGGATCAAAATTGCTACCTTTGGTCATGCTGAGCTCCCTTTACTCAGGACCTGATCATGCACGTAAACTCAAGGTTGGCATTAAGAGCAAGTACAAAGCCTTGGCTGCGCACCACAGCTCACAGGACCAAAGCCCATCAGGACAAAACCCCATTTCCTCAAGAAATGCCCAATTCATTTCAGAAGTATCTCCCATCCAAACACTAACACACGCACCTAAGCGTGATCCTAAGTACCTGCGCATTTAGGTACATCCAAGAAGCCATATCCCAGTGAAGAATAGTCTCTGTCATACTCCTGAGCCCTTTCACCGCCTAGATGAAAAAGAGCAGACGTCAGCATCTGCAATTGAAACTGAACGAATAGGATTTGCTTGCCCTTGAGGCAAAGGCAATAGTTATAAGAATCTAGCAATTAATTATTACTAAAATGACTTCTTGCATGAGCCTCTGCAAAGGTATTAGTTAAATGAGGGGCGTTTAAATTACAGTGAGACACTTGCAGATTCATAGTTATTTGGATGCGATAGCTCTCAGTAAATGCTGTCTGTTGTAAATCATGACAACGGAATATATTGCAAAACATGCTAAGGAACAGATGACATCTGAAGCCAGCAACAGTTTCAAATCGCACACGGTGGACAGATGTCTCTGTATTTCAGCGGTCACCTTCTCAAATTATTCTTCGGACCATAATACTGAGCTCTCAATAGGCAGAGCATCTCCTATCTGTAAGCGCATTCATTTTATCAATCATCTGGTTTGTGGCATTTGTGGCATCTTCCATTACCACCCATCATGAGACACACTATCCTTCAAACATTGTTACATTGTCAGCACTTTTGTACAAGACGACTTTTTAACGTATTTTTCTTTGCTTTCCCTATAAAGAATTAAAGATGAGGAAGGTGAGAAAAACATTCCACTTACCATATCTTTTCATAAAACTCTGATCAACTGCTTCTCGTGTAACTTCTAAAATGTGCCTTTTATTATTAATTCAGTGGATCAGAGAGCTCCTGTAAGACCTTCAGAGACTCTCTAGAACTATGTGCAGTTTACAAGCTTTAAGCACGTGTAGTATTAGACAGCTGCAACGGTTTATTTGGTTTGGGGCATTCATTTTTTCCCCACATATGCAAAACGGTCACCTCCAAGATCACAATGCCTCTCACCTACTGCCCACAAAAACTGCACGCTAACCATCTTTATGTGACTTTTTGCTTAAAGAGAAATGCTGCAGCATCTATGCCACAGGTAGATTTTAACAATCACAGTCACGTTTGTATTCTCTCCAAACGCTCCAGCTCTTCCACTCCCTTGACATCTCCATTCTCCCAAAGATGAAGTCACATCAGCACTGTTAACTGATCGGTAGGAACTAAGTTTGTCATGGACAAGATCCGGCCTGGCAGGTGTGATGGTATACGAAAGAGTAAAAAACAGGAGACTGCCTTTTCTGGCTGGATCTTACATTTGGCACTACCACAACCCAAGAAATTCTGTTTCCTCCCAGCACCCAAGTCCATCTACAGAGCTATGGGACATGCTGAAGGGATGATAGCCTAAGTACGTGCCTTTGAGGGACTCTTCGAGGAAATCCGTCTGCTGGCATTCGTCCCTAGGCAACTATGGAGCGGCTCCATCTCTTTTGTGGAACAATCATAACCGAGCCAAAACTACTCTGGTTTCACGTCACCGGAGATTGGAATCTGCTCGGAAGGTACAGCTGAAACATACCCCGAACAACTGGTCTGACCACTACTCTGGAGTTCTAATAACAGTTGTTTAAAAGAGCATCAAATGCATCAGCGGATTTTCAAAGCAAACTATGGCCACCAGGAGCTGGATTTAGAAGCCCTACCTTTACAGAAAGATCAGTGGTTGTCTCATGATACCTTCAAAGTCAGATCTCAGCTGAGATCTTCATGGTGAAAAGCCTTGAAAGCAATAGTATTTCCAATATGCTATTCTATCACCCTCCCTTACTTCTCTCCTACACAAAAATAAATTGAGAAAGACACTTTGGGGGATATCATAGGATCTAAAGAACAGATAATGGAACAGTGAACCTTTCACTGCCAGGACACCAGAGACTTCACACAGCAGATTTCACCTGAGAGTGATTTTTTTTAATGTTTCCGACCTACACCTCTAGAAACAGAGCTTTAAGAATATGATTTTCACATTCCCTCGGCTTAGGTGTTACTCTAAAGAGAGACTGCTAAAGAAAGCTCGATTACCTGGGACAAGATCAAAAAGACTTAAAAAAAAAATAAAAAAAAGGTTTCAGGGCAAGTAAGTTAAATGCAGAGTGTACACGTATTTGAGAGACACATTTATTCCATGCAGTTGTATTTTTTCCTGTATTTTTCTCTTTACACAATTCTATGTAAAGTTAATAGGCAGACAGTCAAAATATTTTAACTGTGCACCTATCTCTAATTTTCAGTGTCTGAGTGCTCTCTGATTGAGAATCTTTCTTGAGCAATTTTTTGCCATTTTAGCAAATACCCAAATAGGAGCAAACTGAAGAGCAAAACAAGCTGATTGCCAATTTTTTTCCAAGTAAAAAGCACAGCCTGTGGCTTTACCTACCTAACGGGGTCAGGATTTTCCAGCCCAGCGAGTGTTCAGAGAGCTGGCGCTGGTAGAATCCGTGCCCTGGTCTGGCAGCAGTTCACCAGGCAGCACCCCCACGTCCAGAGACCTGGTGCTTTCCATGAATCACAGAATCACAGAATTGCTGAGGTTGGAAGGGACCTCTGGAGATCATCTAGTCCAACCCCCCTGCTCAGGCAGCATCACCTAGAGCACGCTGCACAGGATTGCATCCAGGCGCATTTTGAATATCTCCAGAGAAGGAGACTCCACAACCTCTCTGGGCAACCTGTTCCAGTGCTCTGTCACCCTTGAAAGCCTTGTCCTGCCTGTGAGCTATGATCAATGTATCTGGGGTTCAACCAGTCGGAACTCCTGAAAAGTTTCAGCCAAATTTTTCATGCAAAGTGCCAAAACTTCTAAGTTCCAACACACTAGTCTGCCAAAACACTGCATAATCCAGACTTGCAAATCTTTCACTCTTTCTGCATAAACACCCTGTCAGGCGACAGACAGGTTTAGATGAATGCCATCAGAACCAAGGATTATAGTATTTCACTCCTGACCAAAATTAGGGTAATATATCACCAGAAACCTAGCCCTAGTGCACCAATGAACCCGTAACAAACCAATAGTAATAGCTGTAAACAACATTATTAATATCTGATACTAACTGCTGAATGTAAATATGCTGGACCTTCCATGCAATTCGATGCAACAGGAATGCATGCAATGTGGGCACGTGGGTCCAAGTCACCTCCGTTTCACAAAGGAAGGAATTTGCATCACTAGATCGTGTAGACCCAGGAGAAATATCGAGGGCAGGGAACAGTCTGACAGTGAATATTCTGCCTCAAAATAAACTGATGGTGACTTAATAGCCTACTCCCACCTCGCATAATCTGCTGCCAATAAGGCTATGAATGAATGAATGAAACTTCTGCACCAGAAGAGTAAGACACTTTCTGTGTGATATTGGGCACTGAAAAAACAAAGTTTGTCTAGTAAAGCTATATAGGAGAACAGAACTGAAGATTTCTATTTTCATTATGTAAATTGAACAGTTTATAGGACAAAGGTCTGTTTCATTTTCCATTATTGCAATTCATACTAAAACAAACAAACAAACAAGAGCTTTGCATGAAACACTCTTTGCAGGTTCTTTTTCAAGTGGGCCATGTTAAAAACATCTCCTGTTAATATTTTCAATATTGTTCCCCAGTAGCTCTAGAAAGATCTAAATTTTCAAGTACTTTTGCTCAAAGAAAAGGCTGTATATGAAGGGAGCAGACAACCTAGCTGAGTCACACTGGTTCCAAGTAAAAGTACAGAGTATTTGATGACAAATGTGAAATATATGTCCCAAAACCAGTGCTGTGCCACATACCTAAGGAACAACATAAGGAAAATTTTCAGAAAGCAGAAATACCAGTTTCCTTCTGTTTACCTTCTGTAGCGTAGTGAAGACATAATTACCCATGAACGGTACAAAAGGCTGGTTTGAATCTATGATTTTTTCTGAAATGCTTCCAAAATACCCAAATGCAGCAAGGCCCTAAATGAGAACTTCAACATCTCAAGAACATCAATCTTTTGTGAGACTCTTACAGGTTATGTTTTGAGTTGCAGCTGATAATCAGAAGCGGAGAAAAACCTATCTAAAAAGTTGAAGTAGTCTCAGAGGAAAGGGGTGGAAGGAATAGAGATTTGCAGAAAGATCTTTCAAATACCAATTCAATTTTTTAGACAGCAGTGGATTTTGTGTGCACGATGATCTTCAACAGGCAAAACGGTACAGTAGTGGTCATCCTTTTAAGGTACAACCTAAACCAATATTCTCAAAGATTTCTCGGCCATCTGAAAGACATATGGGCTTTTTTTCCATTTTTGCAATGTTACAGATATTTCTTCTACTTTAAAAAACAACAAACGTTTAAGTCAAACTAAGCTCTCAAAAAAATTACCTTCTGATAACAACCACATGCTAAATGGCAGTTGTACAGGCCCTGCAGTAAGAGATTACTCACATCTGCAAGTAGAAAGCATTTATAAAAATTAGAGTCTTATAAACCATCATACATAAACCTATAGAAAAATCAATGCCCATGGCTTATATTAGCAAGGAGCAATGAATTATTACTTATCCAGCACATAACAGAAGCTTGCTTTTCCTGAAAAACTCAAAGCCCTTCAAACCATATCCAAAGCCCTTAGAAGTCAGTGAAGGCTTCTCACTGACTTCCATGAGCTTTGGCTGACACCCATAGTCTGTCCTTAATCTTGTCAGCAAATTCTATCACTTCTTTCAGAGAAAATCCAGGGGTTGTTTTAAGTGTGTCTAATCCATGAGGACAAAACTTTAATGAGTTTCTAAATTTATATCTTTAGAAGCAAAAAATATATATATATATTATAAAAAAACCTGTGACCTAGAATCTATTCCAAACCACTGCTCTTCTTTTCACTGGCTCTGCTCACTCTCCCGAGCCAAAGTCGCTAGATCAAATTCATCTCACACACCTGGGCTAATGGACAGAAAATATACTATAATTCTCTCGCCACAAAGAAATAAGGTTTTTACCTTATCCCTCAAAAACAGCAAAGGGCTTGAGCTCTGCAGACCCATTATCACCTCAGGGAAGCTATCACCACATCTGGCTGCAGATGGAAGTCAGCGAATAGCTACTTACATTAATCATCATCATATGATTTGACATACAGCTTGCTAACTCGGTGTGTGCATGCATGTGCATGTGTATATATAAATGTGTGTATTAATATCTATACTATAATTAATCTGCACTGTGATCACTTCCCAGCACTAGGGGAGGGAAGGTTTCACCTTCCAACGAATAAACACATTTTTAACCAATTAGGCAAGCGTGGGAATGGTTATTTCCTGTCTGTCCGAGCAAATGAAAACCATTCAGGACATTCACAAGATAAATTATCCTTTCCACACTGGGAGATGGCAACAAAATTGCTTTGCGAGTTGAATGACTAAGCCCTTTCCTGATAAACTTAAGGGAGTAAACAATTAAGCCAAATAAATAAGCACTAAAACACTGGGAACATAAACTATTTCATAGCGATTCATAGTTTAAGCTAGTTTCATCAACCCGTGGGCTGTACGGTTACAAATGACTAGCTATGTCTCATTCCAACTGACTCCTTATTTCCTTTTACTTAGTAGCTTTTAAATGAAAGTGATTTTCTCTTAGAATGACTTAAATGGCAGACTGCCTAAAAAAGTGTATTTTATTAATTACATTTTTCAGAAAACTGCCTTGATTTGGCAGAAAAAATATTATCTGCAATTTATTAAGCTTGACTCCACAGTTCATTGGCCATCTGAAGTTGCCTGTTTCTCTCTCCATTAACTACAGAGGGAGCCTTGGGTGACTAAGCTCCCAGCTTTCGCAGTCGGGAATGGGAAGAGAGATGGGAGGAATACAGCCTTCAATTCATCAGACTTGCCAGAAAGATTCAGAGACACCAGTCACTACTGAGCCTTTACTCTTCCCCAGGCTTAAAAAGCATAAAAGAAGATTTCTAGGGTCTGGAAAAAAAAATTGGAAAATTGAAACTATATTTGAACTGAAATGTATTTGTCCAATTGCCTTCTGAATTCCCCGCCTCCATAAATTCTTGTTCAGCAAAGGACCACAGACAAAACACTTCAGGTGGATTACTTTAGTTTTTACCAACCTGATGTGCGACTTCAGCTAGGGTTACTGGGATGCCTGTCTTAACTATGGAGACCACATAATAAACCTAAGCGTTCAGCATTCCCCTCGACTCTTTTGGTTTTCCAAAAGAGAAAAATAATGTTATGTAAAGTGGTGGTGTTACACATTTGATGATTGGATGCTCACTAATGTAACACCCTGCTTAGTGAATAAAAATACGTATTTGTGTCTGAAATGCCATTTTCCGTAATCACTAAACCATATGTTTGATGGAAGTTAGACTTCTTTTTTAGGGCAAGGGCTATACTTCAAATTTTCTGCAACTCTACAACCATACATGAAATATTTGTTCCCAAAAAGTATGTCCACATAAAGAATCACAGCAAGTAACATTTGGGTTAGACATTCACCAGACCTTTATAAGGCTAACAGCAAAGCAATGATATAGACAGCCTGAGGAGACTGTAAGATCTTCAGCATTGGAGATCTGAAGAAAAGGTTAGAGAAATATTTGCCAGGAATAGCTGAGACAGAGTTGGTTCTGCCTTAGACAGGTAGATGAGCCAAGGGACCTCCTAAAGTCTCTTCCACATGAATCTTCTACGGTTTTCTTTGTGCGTATGTGGGTGCCTGACAGCATGACATCATTTCCAGATGAGAGATACTAGTTTTAGGAAAAATAAGAATTCAAAGAAATGAGGCATTGAGCAGGCCTTTGGGAACAGTAACAGGCTTATCCTTGATACTCACTGTCCATCCTGAAGGTGGTTTAATAAAGGGCAGGATATTGCACATCACAAAATGAAAGCGAGAAAACACATAAGAACTTCTTGTGTTCCACTGGGTTGGTTTATAATTTGGCAGGTCTCTAATTTAAAGGAATTGAACAGTACTTTCTAGGCAGACTTTATCAACCTGAAAACAATAATATCCTACTCTAGTACCTAGGGTTTATTACATTTCTAGCAAAACGACAAATGAGAGCAAACAGGAACCTTTCACTCGTTTCCACCCAAGAACTTAAATTCCTTCACTGACCCATTTTCACAGTCTACAGGAAACTACAGAGCAAAATCTTTTACTTAGTCCCATTTTTATTTAATTTTTAAATACATTTTATTTACCTTAAAGTCATAAACCAAAGCTGGTAAACAGCTGGGCGAGGGGGCCAATGTATGGAAAGAGGAAGATAATTTACTGTGTTTAGTTATACATACACAGTGTAAAAATTACATAGAAATACGTGAACAATGAACTATGTATTTATGATCACACCGATCGTTAGAGTTGCTCGGTGTAGCTCTCTCTGCATCCCTTTTTTACTGTTTTTCTAGTGTTTATCATCTTTGTGGAAAAGACAATATTCCTTTGTGTTTCGACAGTGCTAGACGCTTTGGGGATGCCACCACAATCTAGCTAATATCTGTCCCCTTAGAACTCGTTGGCTGACACCTACAAGGCTCATTGAGTAAAAGAGAGCAGGAAAGGCCAAAACAAAGCAGCAGAAGTGCAGCAACGAACACTTGCCGCAGCAGAGAAAAAAGTACAAATCTGACTAATTCAGTCTTCTGTGTTCGTAAGCAGATTCGGATATTGCTCTCAAGGCTTGACCTGGAATAACTTATGACTCCATCAGAAAAAGAGCGTGTACCAGGACTGCAGATGACATAGGTCAAGAAGATGTAATTTGATGTTATCACACCCTTTGACTCAATGGTGATAAAATAGTTACTATTGAAGTTTTGACCTTTTCCCATCTGGCGCCAGGCAGAATCCTAGAAGGAAAACCCTGTCTTTTGTAAAAAAAAAAAAAAAAAAAAAAAAAAAAAAAAAAAAAAAAATACATATATGGGGTTGTAGAGGAGATAGAGGGGAGATTTTGTCTCATAAAAATATTAAGAAGAAAGTTAAAATAAGAGTATACTAGACATCTGAAAAATAGGGATTTTTCCATCTCGGCATACTCTCTGGGCAAAACGCTTTGGGAAACCTCTATTCCACTGTTGTCCTGCCAAGACAGCTACGGAAATATAGACTGGTTCTTACTGAATTCAGTAGCAGGCCCAGTGGTAAAGCAGGGGAGCTTGCAACTTAAATCCTGCTCTATCTCCTGGCAGCATACATCGTACTGGCTTTTGCTCAGCCACCAAATAAGAAATTGGTGCCTCCTTCAATACTTCACCACTTATCCTCTTTCCTAGCCAGCTTGCGTTCAGTACGAAGAGTCCAAAGGCAGCTGACAAGTGACACTGCTTCCTCTTCCAGCTCTAGCATCTGCCTTGCCCTTCTGGGCCGTGCACCAGGATGGTCTTGAGAGCAGCAGCTGGCAGTGTTTGAATTTACCCCTTCAGCCCTGATCAGTAGCACTGTCCAGTGCTGTTACTGCTGTCCTTGCAGATGCCAGATGCAACACCACCACGTCGCTGGGGTGCAGAACTGGCAGGGGCAGGGACTAAAACCTCCAACCAAACACCTGCACTGTGCCCTTCTTCCTGTTTGGTCCTCCAACTTTTGTCCTGTTTGATCCTGCTGAATACATAATAAGTAAATAATGCCTTTCTCCCATTTGCAGATACTGCTAGAGGGCTTCTCCCTTGTCCTTGTTTCATGCTGATTTTTATTCAATCTCTTTCATAACTCTTCAGTCACATTTTCATATAAAAATGTGCACATCTGTAGGATTTAATCCATATGGTGTTATTTCTGTACATATAGCCTAAACAACATTTCTGCTTGCAAATTCCCTTAATTATAACCATCCACTAGCACTAAAATAAGCCACAGTACCTAATGCTCATAGTCTTCAATCACAACATGCTCAGTATGAGCTCACTTTGTGTGCAGACCAAATGATCCAGACCAGCTCGCTCTATACTGCATATACAGGCAGACTCTTCTGCACTTAGGGCTCCTCACCAGGTGAGCAAGTTTCTGTGCACGACAGTAATCGATTCAAAAAAACAGGTAATACAAACAATTTGTGGAGTAGCACTTCAGGATGAAGTGAAGATCCAGAATAAAAGACTACATACAGCCTTGAAGTGGACAAACTAACTTGCTGTTTCAGGGACACACGAATTATCACACTGAAGATCTGAAGTCAGTCTAGCTCTATCAGTGATTGGATCAAGATGCTGCAGAGCAACAGGCAAACACTCCACCACAGGCTCATGCAGGTTAATTTGCCCCCGTCAGTAGGGAGCATATCTTGTTCTTTACTGGACAGAAGCAAACAAAATCCTGAAATACAGTTATTCTAGAGCAAAGTTTATTCCATTTAATTATGACGACACCGGACATTCCTAATATCCACGTCTGAGTCTTTTTTCAAATATAACTACATTTTAAGCATTGACAACTTCTTTGGGTAGTAATTTTATTTATATATTTAAACAACAGATGTAGATTTTTTTCATTGATTTTGAATTTCCTGGTTTTGAATTTCATGGAGTATCTCTTATCTTTTCTATGAGAGAAGTAGAAAAAAAGCTCCAAAGTGTATTCTGCAGTTATTCATGCTTTACATATTTTCAATCTATTTTCTCTTCTTCCTCTCCTCAAAGATTAAAAATCTTTTCTCAATTGCCCTTCGCTGAATCTTTTTTATGAGACTGAGATGACCAGAACTTGACATACTATTTAAGATAAGACTTATACAGAATACACATGTATTATCATATTCTCCATAGCATTCAAGGTCCCATGCAAGCTAGCATCACCTTCATGTTTTCTAACCAATGCCACACGAGAATATGACCTCATTCAGCTGGAATGCCCAGGTTCAATAGCAGTATTGATGATGCCATGACTTTAGAGCTATGAAAAGTATCTTAGTTATTTCACATCCCTGTTAAAATTATCCTACCTGGACAGTATGGCTGTCATATTCAGGCCACATATCGTGGCCTGGAGCTCTTTAGTCTCAAGAATCCAAATAAATGCCAGCCTCTCTCCCTAGCCTGCATAATACCTTTCTTAGGCACAGGTTTCCATCACTCTTTACAGGATATGCAGGCTTGGAACAATACAACTCCCATTTAAGCTACTACAGTAGTTTAAGTTCACCACCGTATACAGAATTTATCGCTCTGAAGACAAGTTGTATCCTTGGTCTTTTTAGTGATCTATCACTGAACTGTGATGAAAACATTAAAGATGCAATCATTTCCCACACTTGATATCCTATAAGAAACAAGTGCACCAAATTTCAAGATTTTAAATTAATGCGAACGTGTAAATGATTCATATCAGTCATCTTGTTAAACATGTCTAGTGTATGGCATCTGGTGTTAACCATTTCTCCTATCATCAAGCTCCAACATGTAACTAGCTAGCTAGAGTCATTGATCCAACACTGTCAACCCTAGCTTCTCACAGAAAGAAAACAACAGTAACATATAATGCTTTAGGTAACAGGGGTATCCACAGCTTCCCCATGAGCAAGCAATTCACACCACCAATGAAAGTATCATGTATGTCATTAAAAACGGAAGAGGGTTAACTAGAGCTAGCAAGACAAATCCCAAGATGAAATGTTTTTCAGTATGTTGCTTGATACAATATGATGACTTTGCATCAAATTTTTGTGGACAAGTTTATTATATTCAAGCAAGCTGATCGTGAATAAATTTGTTTTGCTGTGGAATTTTTCCAGGCATGACTCACATATTAAGCAAACACTATCCACAATGTGTTTTTACTCCTAAAGGCATTTGAATCTTTTTTCTAAAAAGAGACAGAAGGACAAATATTTGAGACTTCCTCCAGGGGCAATCTTTGTTCATTTGCTACTTTTCCACTGGGTTTTACTTGCTGTACTCACACCTTCATTGTGAATTCTGCAGAGGTTCCCTTTGTTCTCTTTCACATGTCATTCTCTTTTCATGTGCCCACCATTTATCTAAAGACAGTTTTTCTTATTTGGTAAAAGGGCAACTGGAGGCAGAGCAACAGTTTAACATTTTTGGTTCCAGTCCTGTTCGGTAGTCAATTTAATCTCATCACCTGCTTCACGCTCCTTTCATTCCTCTTGTTCAGAAACCCATAGACACATGGTAAGAGCTATCCAGAGGCAGAGTGAAACGGCATGCAGCAGGGGCTTAGAGCTGAACTAAGAAAAATTAATTCCAACAAAGGTCAAGTTTTTCACCAGAGGTAACAGAGGGTTCAGTATTGTACTAAAGCGCCCCAAACAAAAGAGCAGCACTTTCTGCATGGGCACTTACAGTACAAACACCTGATCTCCAGGTGACAGACACTGGTCGAATCCAGGCAAGGAGTAGTATTCCTCCTCAGGTGCTCTTTGCAGTTTTATAGTCAAGGTCCCAAAAGGCAACCGGTCACTAAGAGCCAGTGCCAGCGAGGAATCAAGTACTTCACACTCACCTGCGAGGTCAGTACTTTGGTGGCAGTGGAGTCTTCTCTGTTGGAATTTGTAGATATTACAGCAGTTGTTCCTGCTGACAGTCCGCAGAACTGGTACAGCAAGAACCAGCGACCGGAGGGAGCATACGCAGGTGCCAGGTGGGAGACCTGCTCTTCCAGTCCCCAGGCCAGCCTTACTAGCGAGGATCAGAAGGCAGAATGAGGAACTTAAAGAAAAGGAGATAAATGCCTTACATTCACATTGACCAGGTCTCCTTTCCTTTGACCTAACATGGTCCAAAATGAGAGTAAGGACCATCCTGACAGCAAGGGCATGAAAGTTCAGGTAGCCACCTGTGCTACACACACTTTCAGGTGTAAATCAAAGGCAGAGTAACATAGAGGCAGTTCTAACTAAGAGATGGGTCCTGCTGTTTTACCCTACTACAATGTCTGCATCATGCCTTCCCCTGTTTTGAAGGGAACAGATAACTTCCCGTCAGGATACCTAGGAAGGCTGAGCTACATCCATACGTGCAGAGCTCTAAGCCCTCCTGCCAGCCCGGCTGCCACTGCACCCCGGAGGGCTCAGTCGCCAAGCCAGCTCACACCAGCGGCATTGCACAGCCCTCCTAGTCAGTCTTCTGCTGCAGTAACCATCAGAAGCTCCACAGGACAAGGACGGGGGCCCTGCTGAATCAGAAAACAGTTCTATCTTGCCAGTACCTTCTCCTCTAGGTAACTGCAGATTTTGGCTGCCTGCAGACCACCTGGGAGAAGGTAAGCTGTGTTTCTGTGCTGTATAGCACAAAACAGCTTTCACAGAGACAGTACTTTCCTGCTCAGATGTCCCCTCAGTTGAGAGAGGTTTCTAGCAACCCACCTATCCCATTATCTGTAAAATGTTGGATGTTCTATTTTAACCCAACAGAGATGCTTCTTGCCTTGTCTAAAGTTTTCCTTTATCATTCCTAGGAGATGCTGGAAAGCCTGCTGTCTTCTAGTGAGCTTTAGTTTTAAACCTTTAAGGCACAATACTGAAAGTTAATGGTGTTAAATTACAAGGCGAATAAAAATAGCAGCTGATAAAAATCCCTGTAAAAGTGAAATACAGCTTACTCTTCTTGCAACTTCACATGCAGCCTACATTTCTTCATAAAGCCTCAGAAAAGGCCAGGAGACAGACCATTTATCAGGAACCATCAAGCTAGATTTTCAAGTCAGGCTAAAAAGATCCCAAGGGAGCTGGTCGCTTATAACTAAAATTACCCATGAAGTAGGGTTTGGAGCTTAATTTCCTTACCTTTGAACCCCAAAGCAGAATGTTCAAAATCAGAAAACTCTGTTCACAATTTAATTCACCTTATTTTTAAAGTCCTTCTGCAGCATCGATCAGCTTGCATTTGCTATCAGGCCTTCGTTGTGCATCAGACTATAAAATACACACGTGGCCCTTTGCAGGCTGTCAGCTCATTAAGGAGAGAGCGTTAAAAGCTACAGCACTGTTGGGACACCCTCCAAACTATACGTTTGGACGTGTCATTAAGCATTCGCAGAACAGCCAAGAGATGACTGAATTGGTCTACATGTACAAATACCTTTTTGCATAGGCTTCTACAGATGAGGTAGACGAGCAAGAGTTTGGAGCCAGCCATGAATACCAGGTGCCATGGCAATAGAATGAAGTGGTTAAAAAAGCATTAGAAATTTAATAAATCAGTTCCAGTCCTGAAACATATCACTCAATACAGGTGTACCTCGTTTTATTGTGCTTTGCAGATTTTTTTTTTTTTAAACACGAACTGAATGTTTGCAGCAACCCTATGTCAAGCAAGTCTATCGGCACCATTCTTCCAACAGCATATGCTCACTTCGTGTCTCCGTGTCACACTTTTTTTTTTAAGACATAACGCTATTGCACACTTAATAGACTACAGTATAGTGTAAACATAACTTTTATATGCACTGGAAAACCAAAAAATTCATGTGACTTGCCTTATTGTGATATTCGCTTTATGGCGGTGGTCTGGAACCAAACCCACAATATCTCTGAGGTATGCCTGCAGTCATATTCATATTCAAGCAAGTCCATGTTAGGTACATGGAATTCCCCCCCCTCCCCCCCCCCCAAAAAAAAAAAAAAAAAAAAAAAGGCAGCTCCGTAGCGGTCTGTGCTTAGCCTGAGGTTAAGGGAGGTATACTGTTCACTGCAATGACAAAAGAGTTACCTCCATGCTGTATCTAGCTCTGCATACATCAGGGCTCATCATTTTCTTCCCTCCTCACTACAATGTCTTTACATTTTTAAAACTCTTTCATGAAGAATAGGGAAAAAATGAAAACAGCAAGAAAGATGTATTAATACAAGTAACCAAAAAGCCTCCCTTTTCTGGCTATTACTAAATTGGATTAAATGATCTCCTGCAATCAGAGCCACCTCTTACTGGAAAAAGGAGAAATGAAGAAATGGTTCTGAGATGAGAACTGACCTTAAGAAAAATATCATTATTGCCTTCTTTCTCCAAAATGTTAAACAGTCAAATCTTACTTGATTTCATCAAGATACTCCCTAGGCAAGAGAAAAGATTCCAAAAATACTACAAACACTACGACTATTTGCACTGCAACATATTCCCAGACACTTTCCTTGCGATCTATTCCTTCTGACATGACATTCAGAACATCACTAAAGCTCAGTATCAGGCTGTGTCATTCAGCATCTGGCATTGCAGCAATTATTGAGTTACTGTGATTGAACGCCTTTCCCTGACTAATCCACACAGACTGAGGGTACTCAGCAGGAGAATTTGACTTCTGAAGACAACACTGATCTTTCTACACCTCAGCACAGGATGTGTTTCTAGGTCCTGCACGTTTAGCATAACTCAAACCAGCCACAGTAGGAATTTCAAGGAGTAGATTATTAAAGCACTGGCATTCTGCAACTGCTATTTACTTTCAGAATACCTGCTATTAATGTCTTCTGTCTAAACAAACATCACCATCACTGCTCCCAGTGCTTCCCAGTTTTCTCCCCTCTTCTTGATCACACTACAATTTCCTTAAAGCTTGACTATAAGTCTTCTCATCATTTTAACTAGTCATTGCATTGTGTGTAAGGAATACTGAGGATCAACTAGATCTTGCACTTTTTCTTTATTCTCCTGCTCTTCTCAGGCTTTTATGATTCCTGCTGACATTGCTTGCCTAGGAAATCTCAGATCTGGAAAAGGATTTTGTTTCGGTTTCTCTAAGAAAATGAAAAAAAAGAAAGAAAGAAAAAGAAATATCCCATCAAATCTATTGCCTTACTTAACTCATTAATCAGTCAAATGCATTGGGGTGCTTTCTTTGCAAGAGCTCTGATTTTTTTTCTTTCTAGATTAAGAAGAACCAATGCTTCCTCTAAACTGCGTGTCAGCCTAAGCAGGTGTAGAGACAATGCGACTTCATCCACACTAATGGATTTGGTCCTCCTTTGTTTTGGACTTCCAATACAAGACAGACATTGACAAACTGGAGTGAATCCAGGGGAGGGCCACCAGAATGGTCGGGGGCTGGAACACATGGCATATGAAGGAAGCGGGGTTGTTCAGTCTGCAGAAGAGAAGGAGAAGGGGGTCTTACTGCTGTCTATGACTACCTAACAGGTGGTTAGGCAGAAGATGGAGTCAGACTCTTCTCAGATGCACAGGGAAAGAATAAAAGGTTCCGAGCACAAGGTGCATCAAGGGAAATTCTGATTAGCTATTAGGAAACAAAATTCACAGTGAGGGTGATCAAATGCTTGGCCAGGTTACCCAGAGAGGCATGCAATCTCCACCCTTGGAGATACTCGGAGCGCAACTGCACGAGGCCCTGAGCACCCTGAGCTAAGCTGGTCCTGCTTTCAGCAGGAGGTTGGACTAGAAACCTCCAAAGGTTCCACCAAGACTAAACTACTCTGTGTTTTTACGATTCCACCCTGATATCACTGAATCAGAAGAGGCCCATTTTCCAGGCTACTTGATTCCTCCAGATAGTTCACTTCTCTTTACAATGAAAATTCACAACTAGTACAATATTTGAGTAGAATAGGCAGCTTGTAACTGGCATCTCACATTTAACCTTTCCTTTCCTCTCATACCAAGCAGGGTGATGCAGTTCTCTGCTCTGTTCCTGAGAATGATCAGGAAACATTAATCTCAAGAATGCTAATAAGCTCTTTTCTGTCAGTAACAAAGAACGTGGGAGGCATGGACCTTCTACTGTAAGGATCCAGGGCCTAGCGATCCGTGTTCAGGAATAAATCATCAGTGATCGTAAGGAAGCCAAGATCACATATGCTCTGCAAATGAACTAGGGCTAAATTTTGTCGTGCACATCAACAGCGTTCACACAGGAAGAAGCTCATCCATGCCTGCTGCCTTCTGACAAACGCAAAACAAGATCGCAGAAGAGGAAGAACAAGCTTGTGGGTAAAGCTCCCAACCAGCTCCATGGAAAACACAATTCACTTGCAGCCCTGCCACAGGCCTTAGCCTGCAGCACTACCAACAAGATTGCCTGGTTACAGGGAAATTGGAAAAGGTCTCTCCTAGGCTCTGCTTGTCAGTGGGAAGCAGGTACCTAATTCTCAAAACTCACACTCACTTTCTCTGTACATCCTCAGCATTAGCTGCCGCCCATCACCATCAGCGTATCTTCCACATAATAGGAGCAGAGATTCCACAGGGTTCAGGCACTCCACGAATCCGAAGGATCAGAATGCTGCCTGGGGCAATTTGCAGCCAGAAATCTATCCCTCACAGGTACTTACACCTAAACCAGGGCTGCAAATGCTCAAATGTGGCATTGTTCTGATCATGTAATTCAAAGCCCCAAAAAGTTTAACATTGCCTCGTTTTGTCATTTGAGGGTTTGAGCTACAACATTCTCCTGTCTTTTATTTCTCATTTTCTCACCCCGATGCTTAAGAAAGAAGTTAAACACTCATTTCAATTCATTTTCCTACCCTTAGAGGAATAACAAATAGAATTTGAATATGCAAAAAGCAAACAAAAAAACCCATAGCTTCATCCCACTCTAGCAAGTACTTCATTAATATTGAGAAGCTCATCAATTTGAATTTATTTGGAATCCACGAGTCACAGTCACTAGTAAAATGACCTAGAGACTACAGTGATAACTCCCTTGCATTTCAACACAAAAGAAAACCTTCCACAATACACAATGTGAGCAAAACTTTTGGCTGAATATCATCATTTTCCTGTTTGCTTCAGCTACTACTTCAAGTGATGCTGTTGCTATTTTTCAGTGCACTGTCCCTAAGTAAATGGCTGCGCACACCATATAAGATAAAATTAAACAACAACAAAATATGTATATATACACACACATATATATGTTTTCCACATTCATAGTCTTTTCAGGCCAGTACATTCTCTGAAGATAATGAACTACCCTGACATATTCTGGAACTCTTCTCCCTGTCCGCTGTAGCAATGGGAGAATGGAACCATTCATCAGCATGACATATCATGGCTTCCAAATATTGAGACATCTCGATACAGTCAGCTGAGTAATATCGCTTTCTGTATCTCTGCTGTTGCTTTCAAAAATGATCTAGTAACAACCAGGGAAAGACAAAGCTGTGATAACTTTCCACAGGCCAGGTGAAAGCACAGACCAGATCAGGTAAGGCACAATTATTCTGAGCTTCGTCTTCTAGCTCCCTAGGGAAAAGTTTTAGGGCTGCTTTCTTCTCACGTGACTTTGCTGAATGCGCCATTTCTGACAACAACACATCCAAAGTACTTTCTTTCTCCACCACATTTTTGCCATTCCCTTGTCTATTCAACCAGGAAACACTAAAGCAAATCATATAGTACAAAGTACGTATTCGACATAAAGTGCAATATATCTTAAAGTATGCATCAAAACTAAATGCTGCCTTTGGATGCAAGCCTAAAGCTTCTGCAAGTATCTAAGGGAAAGAATTTTTTCAGGATTCAACCGAGATCACCAAGTACAAGTGTAATACTCAAGTTGTCTGAATTGCCAGAGTCAGAGGCTGGAAGCGTGCCTGTACTTTTTGGCAATACAGCACTTCATATGATGCAACACATGGCTCCAGTCAACACTCCTTTCTCTGGTACAGCAGGCAACAAAAGATCAAGCCATTAGTCCTTCACTGTTTTCTATTCCAAGGTTTTATCCCCTATGTTTTGAGATGCTCTCTCATTCCATGCTGTCTGACAGCACTTTTAGCTTTTTAGAAGTTGGAATTATAAGAATTATTTACATTTGAAAAAGTAACATTTTGGATGCACATTCTGTTCTTGGCCAGAGGCTTTTTTTTTTTTTTTTTTTAAAACTTTTCTACCTGCTTGGCCTGTAGAACCATTTTAACTTTGCTAAAACTTCCAGAGAAGCAGCACTTTTACCAGCCCTGAAATGCACTGCATCTTTCATGTCTTCAAAGAAAAATTAAGCCCAACCTGTCATCTGTTAGATCTGTTGCATCCAACACTTCCTGCAGAAGAGTGCTAGTTTGATTATCCTCTAACTAGACTTTGCTGGAGTGATCACAGGATCCTATCTAAAGCATAGTAACAAATCTTAGTGTCTCTTCCATTAGCAACCCTAATGTACTATAAATGGCCATAGGCTTAAAACCTATGACTAGATTCAGCAAAATGTTCACTACTATACATAATTGTAAATAAATAATAGAACCTTTTATTATTATTATTACTCACATTGTAAAGGAAGTCAGGAGTACACCATGGAGACAGAAGAGAAACTTATTTACAAAAGCAGGCAGTAGAACATATTCTACCATTGACAACAAAGCCAATGTTGAGCGGTCCTGAAAGAGTTTGTGCCTTGAGCAGCCTGACAGGTAATGCAGAACATCTACAGGCAATGCAGGAAGGCTATAGCAGAGGGAACAGCAGAAACTGGATCTTGATTTTGGCCAAATTTTTTCCCCACTATGACCAGACAGTACAATCCAGTACTAACATCGCCAAATTAGGATCATTTCGGAGAGCTGGCGAAGAACCCACAGAGGTCTGGCTGTTGAGAAAGACAAAGGAAACTATTTGTGACCTAAGATGCATTTCTTTAATATAAAAAGATTTTTCCACAACTGAAGTTTCATGACTTCACATTCCAAAAGTCAATAATTTGAAATCATTGTTTTATGACTACACTGAGCTTAAGCTTAGTCTTTTAACACACACCCATGTTTACTGCACCATCAACATTCACTCATTTTTTTTACAACTTTTTCCAGTGGTGAAGACTGGGATGCCAACAGCCCCTTAAAGAAACCGTCTCTTTCATAACTACGCTTGTTCATCAGACAGTCAAGCCAGATGTAACTATGAGAGTCCAAATGCTGTTCATTCTGATAAATACAAGATGACATTGAAAAAAAGGGAGATGCGTAAAGAATAATCATGATCATTTTTTACCCGGCAGAATATTCTCTGGTTTGCAGGGCACTGCAGTGGGTGGTTCTCAGGTAATCAGAGTAGGGAGAATTGCATAGTCACCAGGTACATATTGACTTTACCAGCCAGGATAAGCAGAAATCCAGCTCAGATATTTTGAAATGCTTTAACACAGATTTTTTTTGAAGATATATAGTCAGAGAGGAAACAGCATTTCCAACAACAGGACAAGAAGAGTTTTTCCCACAAAGGGAATGATCTCTTCCAGACAGTCGCAGACTATTTCCATTCTCAGCAGGTATTTTTGCTTATAATTAGATCTATTTGAACTTCCAAAAAGAAAATACTGAAGGCTGGCAGGGAACCTGGAATGAACAAAAAGGGGCAAAGAGATCATATAAGACAAAAGACGGTTTTGATAAAGAGAATAAATAGTTACTACTATGAGAGAAGAGAAAGTGAGTCTGCTTCAGGACTTGAAGCAGATCGGCGTAAAAGGCTGTATTTGTTCAGAAGCACACAACAGTATTATGCAACAGTTCCTGACAAGAAGTGAACGGTAATATTTTCAGCCAAAATAACAGGAGAAATGCATGCGAAGCAAAATGCATCAGCTATGTTAGCAGAGAGCCTTGGAAAAATTTTACTGCTCTTGGTCTTTGGGACTTTAAATAACAAGTCGAAAGAATCTTAGCTTAATCTTTCAGACTTTACTCTAACAGGATTTATGACTGACTCAAAGGAAAGATGATGTTTTCTTCCATCACTTCCTAGAACACCTGTGTCCTCTGCAGAGGTTATACACCCAAGCAATAACCCAGACTGATCACGCTTAGCTTACAAATGCCAAGAACAGCCTCCCTTGCTAAAGTACAGCAGCATGGGAAGGCCCAAGTGAGCAGATGATCTGCTCTCAGATTCCACCTGCTATTTAGATACGGACAAACTGCATTTTGAAGACGCTATACAGAACACACGTAAATAAAGAAAAAACAATACTTCAATAAAAACCTATGCACATATACATTTCTAACATGCTTGTCACTTAAATGGGGGCAAAACTAAAGCTCTAAAGAACTAAACAACACTTCCTATTAGGAATTAAATTCTCCTTTTCTACATTGAGTCTTTGCTTCAGTTAGCCAAGACACTGCTGAACCTTCTGCCATTCTGAAACTGCATGAGAGCCTATGTATAAGTGTGGATTATGCAATAACCTCTGAACAAAGCAAAACTGTAGGATCACCTGACCCCTCTAGGGTCAGAACCCAAACCACTAAGAATCTGAAAGAGCAAGTAGTCGCTTATGTCCAGCATTTAGGTGCTAGTGAGACTGTCAAAGTCTTTACTATACGTTGCCTAACTCTGTGGATTCCCAAAGTCCTGTAGACACTGGCGTTTCCACCAGTAGGCACATAAAACACCCCTCACCCTGCTCCTGCAAAGCCTGATGCAGCTGAGCTATTCACCAGCTGAGCTGCTCTTTACTCTGGCAAGACTCTCAAATACGCACTGCTTGTCTCCAGGATCTAATGGACACTGACAGTTCATTCCATCTACTCAAGATTACCAAAATGAGATTTTCAGCAGGAACCGGCTGTATATGTTCACATAACACTGCATTTAAGATACCCACCTAGGAAACAGCACAAGTATTTTCAAATCTCCACAGCGCCCGACTCAAACCCAAGTCTCTTCTGTACCAACAGAAATCCCTCATCTCTGTGTCATTAGGCATTTTCTCTCCAGGGGAGAGTTAACATCCATACCACAGCTGACCTATTACCTTTAAGAGGTGATGCCCCTGATGTACTTCTCCCCTCGGCCTCCTGTTGGCTTCTCCGCTCAGTTTCCTAACATTTACTAATCCCACTCCCAAACGCTTTATTCTCACCATAAGTTAAAGGGGAAGCCTAGGTACAGAGGTTGGCGCTGCAGACTCCCTTAGGCACTGGAACGGGGCATCCCTTAGTTGATCTAGCCCTGAAAAAAATAGAGTGACTTCTCTCTCCCCACCTGGGCTTTCAAACAAAGGCCTGTCAAGAGATTAGCCCAGACACTGCAGTGGGTAACAAAGCACCGCACACAAAGAGAGGGACGATAGGCACAGCATTTAAGCCCCATGAGAGCTTTAAAGAATAACACCAGGAATTTCACATGGAACCGGATTACAGTGAGCTACAAACATCTTTTGCAGCATAAACTGCTGTTAGACTAGCTTCTTAAGCATCTCCTGGGGAAAAAGGAAGTATTATTGTTGTGAAAAGCACAACTCTTTAAATCTCTCATATCTTATTTTTGAGGGTTTCTTAAATGATATTTATCAATCATATAAGAGTCCAGGGGGTACCAAAAAGCGATCAAGTGAATAATCCACTAAAAATTTTGCATGCTGGTCCCACAGTTTTAAAGGTAAGACATCACCAAATCACCAGCACAAGACTAGAGCATCTATTTCATGCATGAAGCAGCAATTTATCCTGGTAAATTTAGCTGTGTCTTTTATTAAACTCACTGCAGTCTCTGGCCAGGCAGTAGAACCTGAAGAGGCTTTCACATTATATTCCTCGGAGATTCAAATAAATCGAAAACTCTCTCATTTTCATGTACCTACTGGGTTTTTAGAAAATTACTTAACCATTTCAACTACTGAACTAGTCAGCACCTTCCTCCTCTTCTCTCACCTTCTCACATACCAACTGAGATAGTGTCACTTCCTAAAGTTTACCCAAAATTTTAAGCAATTATCTTTTATTTCATCCCTCAGATTACATCAGAAGAACAGCAACAGCCTGTGTGTGGATGTCACGTCATATTTATTCTATGAAAAGGAAGGCAAACAGCATGAATTTGCATTTCCTAAACAAATTTGAGGTACAACTTGCAGAGTCTGCAAAAAGTCTTTGTGGGTGGATGTCTGCTACAGACTGCCAGATCAGGAAGAAGTAGATGAGGCCTTCTTCAGACAACTGGAGGAAGCCTCATGTTTGCAGGCCCTGGTACACATGGGGCACTTGAACCACCCCGATACCTGATGAAAGGGCATCATGAACTGGTGGGAGTGGTTGATACTCCAAAGGGTTGGGCTGCCACTTAGAGGGATCACAACAGGCTGGAGAAATGTGCAGAGGAACCTCATGAAGTTCAGCAAAGGGAAATGCCAAGTCCTGTATTTGGGCAGCAACAATCCCATGTATCAAAACAGGCTGGGGGCCAACAGACTGGAAAGCAGCTCTGCAGAGAAGGACCTGAGCGTCCTGGTTGGTGGACAACAAGTTGACCATGGCCCAGCAATGCGCCCTCACAGCAAAGGCGGCCAACAGCCTCCTGGGCTGCACTAGGAAGATCATTGCCAGCAGGTCCAGGGAGGTGATCCTTCCCCTCTACTCAGCAGTGGGGAGACCACACCTGGAGTGCTGGGTCTAGGTCTGGGTGCCCTGGTACAAGAGAGACATGGACATACTGGAGTGAGTCCAGCAAAGATGATTAAGCGACTGGAGCATCTCTCCTATGAGGAGGGGCTGAGAGAACTGGGACTGTTCAGCCTGGAGAAGAGAAGGCTCGGGGGTGGGGGGGAAGGGCAACGAGTGTATTAATGTGTACAAATACCTGATGGGAGGCAGTAAAAACGACAGGGCCAGACTCTCAGTGGAGCCCAGTGACAGGATAAGAGGCAATGGGCACAAACTGAAACACAGGAAACTCCACTCAAGCATAACAAAAAAGAAGTTACTGTGAGGGCAGCTGGTGGAAGAGCTTGCTCAGAAAGGTTGTGGAGTCTCCATTCTTGGAGATAATCAAAATGCAAGTGGGCATGGTCTTTGGCAGCCTGCTCTAGGTGACCCTGCTCTGAGCACGGCGGGGGGGGACTGGACAATCTCCAGAGGTCCCTTCTAACCTCAGCTATTCTGTGATTCTGTCTCAAAAGTCATACCGAACAAATCCGTTCCCAAGGAACAAACCCTAACCTAACCCTAACCTAACCTTTTCTAAGTGTCAGTGAATTAGTCTATACCAATGGAGAAGCACTGAATCTTAAATAGTGAGGCTACATCCGTTTCCTCTAGAAACAACGGCAATATTTCTATCGATTTCAATGACAACAAGATCAAAACCTCTACCATCAACTTCTCATTCAGATTTTTCCCCCGTGCCCAAAATGAAATGAAAGCAACTTAAGCATTTTCCAAATTCCTGTCCTTTCTCCCCACGCTTTACTGACCATTCTTTTCTGGTGCGATCCCCTGTTTAATGTTCTAAAGGATGAATTGTGGCCTAGTGGGTCAAGGTTTTATTCCAACCCCACATAGCTGTTTCCTTCGCATTGATTTTTCAAACTTCTAATTATCCTGGGAAACAAAGGTTTAGGGAAAAAGTTCACTATCAAGTATGAAACATACGTTCCCATGAAAATAAAATCAAAAGGCAATTCTGTACTACCAGCTCTGAACAGTAAGATAGGTTTTTTCCTCTCCTTCTAACATTCCACTTTTCCTCAAAAACCAAAATGGTGTTGAACAGTCTGGAAGCAGCACTTTGGAACCACCCATGTCACCTTCTAACCTCCATCACTCCAATTGTCCAGGGGTTAATTGTTGATCTTGGTAGCATTAATTCTTATTCATGCTTCAAAGAACACTGCTGTTTGGCAAGAAAACAAGCCCTACAATTCATCTAGTTCAGTATTTTCTTGATTCTACTTTGGATTTCTCTCCTTCTGTGTGTGTGTGTGTGTGTGTGTGTGTGTGTACGCGTATATATATGTAATTACATGAGATGAGCATGTGTATGGATTTCTCTTTTTGTACATATGTAGCAAAAGGGTTTACTGAAAAAGCATACTATACTCTTATTATTCAAAATACATAAGGACCAGAACATCTTGTGATATGTGCTAATTTGTTACATCAAAGTGAGAAACAGCCTTGAAACATCCTGGACTGTGATGTGTGCTAATTTGTTACATCAAAATAAGAAACAGCCTTGGGAACATCTGTGGGAACATCCTACATCCTGTGGTGGGGGCATGTACCCCGCCTGAGATAAGGGAGTTGAGCTAGCGAAGCGGCAATGTTAGTTTAGATAGCCTAATATGGTGATGGCGATGTCACACAACTGTGAAATATAGCACGACCTCGAAAGCTGTAAAATATATGCGTGACCTGAGGGTCACCACTCGCAATGCAGAGGGCTGAGGAAGACCCCCTAGCAACAGCCGGCGCAACCGCAGAAGTTACAGGAAGTGCCACATATACCCGGAGCTGGAATTGCATATAAGGAGACTGTGAGGGGGGGGATCGCGCGCGCCGTTGGTGGAGCAGGAGACTCCCCCGGCCGCCCAGCGCTGTTTTGCTTACTTGTAACTTGCTCAATTATTCTATAAATTGGAATTTATGCAACCCAGCCCGAGTGGTTGTCAATTTGTCGCGTTTACCTATAACAATCTGATGTGAAGGAAAGTTCAATGATTACATGAAGTTCTGCTAATTTACCCTCAAGCTTTTAGGCTTATCATTTCAACAACGTGTCCGTTGCTCTGATGAACGCCAGGTCACAGTGCAGGGATCTCAGATACTGGTTACACTGACAATGACCAGCTAGCAAAAGATAGCCAAGGAAAATCTGTTGCTTTTGCCTATCTGACAAAATAAGAAAAACTAACCTTAAAGAGAAAAGTCTCTAATAAATTTAAAAACATATTTTACAGCTATATGGAGTTTTATAGGAAGCTTTGTGTCTACTGTAAATTTTTGTTTGCCTTTCCTTTTACTCTGTGCTGCTTGGTAAGTCTTGATCACTTGGCTTTCTTCATATTCCTAGTCACAGGACCACTGCTCAGAAACAGGAGTCCATGGGAGTCTTCACATTGACTTTCATCTCATCTAAAGTAATGACAGAACTAACTGTAGCCCAGCAGAACGTAATCCAAGGGCAGTAAAATCCTGTATTTCTCTCTCTCCAAAGCATTAACAACAACACACTTCCCAATCTAATTCCATTTTCCTGAAAAACAGTGAAATATTTAATGCAGTTCCTTTACTTGTGAGGAAAAAGCTCCAAACAGCATGGCCAAAATTACACCCACAGTAATTGTGACTTTTAAGACATCAGTGACTAACATCTGCACATCACTCAGGGAGCAGAGTTGTCTTCTTTTATCAGTCTACCATTATCTCTTTAGCAAGCAAACACTGCCAGCCCTTGGCTGTCACCGAAGCAAAGTCAAAAGGAAATAAGCAACAGATTAGTCTCCAGAAACGCAATCACATTCCGTGTTAGAACAGCTTGAGTGCTCACTCATGTATAGTTTTCTCCTAGAAGCATTACATATAGCCTGGCATACAGAAAGGCTGTCTCATAGACGCTCATAAAATTAACTTCCTGCACAGAGGAGGTGTCACTTCGTGCCATCAGGATAGCAATAGCCTGGCAACAGGTGGCAACACTCTTGGATTAATTCTACTTTACATCTCTTGTTAAATCCCAGACAGCCCGTATATTTGAACATACAGTTCATTTGTAGAGCTAGAATACAATCTATACTTTATTACATTGCATATGTTCTTGCATTTGACCTATCTTTTTGAAACATGGATATAGAATTTTCCAGACAGAAGTGCATATCATACCTGGAGTTTTGCACAAAAGGATCTATAATACATGGAAGGAAGGGGATGGGGGAGAATATAGCCCACATCCATATCTTTTCCTGAAGGAGCACATATCACTCTGTGCTGAAATCTGAAACATAAAAATCCTCTCTGATAAACATTTTTGCTTTTCACCAAAAACCTTGGCAGGGTGACCGCAGTCCCCAGGCACTTGCACCGTTTTACTCTCCAGTCTCCCCAAGACAAAGCATCTGCTCTCAAACTTTTTAAAACAGAAAGGGAATTTCATGTTAATTTTGTCCAGTTCAAAAATCTCTCTCATCTCATTGATCTTCCATGAAAGTTTTCACTCTCACAATAATTTTGATAAAGTTAACATGAACCAAAGGTAACATTGAGACAAACTGAAAAATTAAAGGTAATCAAGGCTACGCTTAAAAAGAGTCATAACGCTAAAGGCTATGGATTTCAAGTTACTCAAGAAAGCTTTCTCATCTACAGCCTTCAAAAGATTATTTAGTTAGTTCCTTGATAATCTTCAAAACAACAACAAAAAATACTCATCATGAATTACCAAAAAGCCTCAATTGGTCTTCTGAATTGTAGGAAATTGTTTTCAGACCTTAACTAAAAGACATACATTTACTTAGTAGTGCATTACTAAGGCAAAGCTTGGAATAAGAAGTAGTCATTATTTTTAAAGAGTTTATGGTTGATGCTGCATTTTCTTTATGAAAATATGCTAATGTGAGAGGATATTTCTACAATAAGTAAAAATGCACACAAACTCACTCATTCTTCATAGGCATTTTCTTTCTTCTCATTGGCGTACTGTCAATGAGATTTGTGATCCATTCTGGTGTTGTATCACAGCACTGTTCACTACAGGGAGCTAACACTAAGACAGCCTTTCTTATCCAGCCACCTCCCTTTACTCATTTTTCATTTCCTCAGATTATGTAGTCCAGTACTTTTTCATGCTAAGTAAGAACCAAAAGACATTATTTTGGAAAGGTTTATTAAAATCTGCTCAGTCATTATGGTGATTCCAGTCTATTGGGGGAAACCATTTAACATTTAAGATTTTTTTTTTTTTTTTTTCAGATTTTTCAAATTCTACCCTGTTCATTTAAGTACTGCCTGGTTTGCAGGATTTGTTTCATGTACGAATTATGAATTAGATAATGCTTCGAGCAAGGCATGGGAAAGGAAACTTACCCACATTAAAAACAGAAGAAACGGGGAGAAATCATTATTCAAACTTCTGCCAAGGATCATTTCCCCTCCTGCTTCCTCCTTGCTCCACAAGTGCTGCAAAGGTAATGAAACATTGACTTACACCAGCAACAAACTGCTGCCTGCAATGTACTGCCTCGAACCCTTTGGCTTGAAAATGAAGACGAGAGACCCCTCACTACCTGCTTCTCTCCCTCCATGAGGCAGCAAACGGGCAATTTCATTTCAGCCCTTCCTGCATGTGTGGATTCAAAGCCTAGATAACATCAATAAGACTCTAAAAGGACAATTCTTTCTTCTTCCTGCTCCATAATCCCTTTAGCTGAAGGACAGACCAAGCGAGAATTCATCCTTTACGAGTGTATTCACATTGTCCATCTTTGACTAACTTAGGTGCCTAAATTAGGTGCTTACACTTCCCAAAGTTACTAAAGTCTTCAGAAAATACCTCATACCATCCCCTGGGCACTGTGAATACCTTGTATAATGTGTAATATACTTCTGAGAACCTTCATCTGCCGCTGATTTTCTATACTTTTCTGGCTCTGAACAAATCCTTTGCTACCATTTTCATCCATGAGTTTACTTTCCAGCACCTGAAATACAGACTCCAAAATCCAAACACTAGGAAACAACCTCACGGCAACATCCCTTGATAATGCTACCCAGCGCTACACACTTCATCCACTTCAGAAAGCTGCATTTCTTCCTCTCTCTCTCTCCAAACATCTTACAGGACTGAAGTTTATGAAAAATTACAGATTCAGCTATTCCCCACCCCCAGCTCTGTTTCTGGGTACGATTATCCAGAGAGCTGCAAGTCCACCTATACGAAATGATGGCGGAAAAAAGACAGGTAGGAAGAGCTTAGTGCTTTTGTTCCAACTAGTACTCATTGCTCTGTTTCTAAAAAAAAAACAACCTCTTTCTCTTAGCAATAACAACCTTTCCTTTTTTTCAACTTGTGATGAGTTCAGCAGTTTTCACTGCTAGTGAAAAGTGCTAGTAGAGCTGGTTACAAACCTGCAGAAATAGAAGAGCACTGGGGGACCAACAGGAGGAGGAAGCCACACTGAGATACCGTTAAATATTGTGTCCCCTTTATAACTGGAGTCAATGTTTGAGTTTGCTATTTATCACTACAAGAGAGAAGAAGGAAAAAGGAAAAAGGAAAAAAAAAAATGCCTAGCCTAAACTGATAACTCTAAAGACCAGAATCTGAGCAAGTAACACACAGACAACTTCCCTGAGGCCCATATAAAAACTTGGAGAACTGGCTAGTGGAAAACATATCAGGATTCTGCTGTAAGATATTAGAAGTTTAAAATGATATGTAGATGGTAGTTTAACATGCTAGTTCAGTGGCGCCTTACATCTATGCAATGCACAACTATATGATTATCAAGTGACACATGATACAACCTTAGTAACTGAAATTAATTTGTTAGTTTTAATTTAATTTGATAGGTCTACCCGTCTGTCACACCTATTATCATGGCATTCGAGCAGTTGACTGAACACTTTTTACTGAATTTGAAATGAAGCAACAAGTGGTTCCCTAAATTCATAACTGCTACCATGTAAGGAAACACAATGTGAATCATCATATTCTTCCCTCATTCAGATAATCTACACGATTTTTTTTTTCCCCCCCGAGTGCTAAAGCATAGGCACATTTAGGAAACACTGTGGGGTTCTTCATACCACCAAATGATGACTCTATATTAGCCAGACAGCACCCATTAAAACAGCTGCTAGACATGGAATAATAAGATGAACCAGGAAGAATTCCTACATCCCTGCCTCCCTCTGAATAATACCTCATCTGCTATCAAAAATAAATCCAGGTAAAGGAAACATTTTAGAAGAACCTATTATCTTTTTTAGTCACTGCCAGATTTGCAGTAACAAACCTCAGTATTGGCTAGGGGGAAAGTCCCTCTTCAGGGGAACAGGGATAGTGCTGTTGAAAGCAGAAGAATCACATCAGATCTGGATGTGACCCCAAGTTTATCTAACGAGATGTATTACACAAACGTAAAAGTCATATACACTAAACTTTTTCCAATACACAAAAGAAATTAAACCTATTTACTACTACACTGCACACAATATATAAGAGATGATGAAATAAGACTGAAACAGAAAACATTAAGTGCTGCATGAAAGGCAGCAATCATAGGATGATGTGTTTTACGAGGACAGACAGGACTCTCACAGCTGGGTTTGTGTTGCAGAACAGAACTTGTAAACTAGTTCTGGAAAACATTTTCTATGACTTTGATCTACGTTAGGTTTGTTTTGCAGTGTCCAAAGCACAGTTTCCAAACCCAAAGTTAATTAAAGTTTACTTATCAACACGGTCTGAACTTTAGGTCTGCAACAAATTCCCTGCACCATGTGATTTCTTGTAATGAAAAAAAAAGCTTTGCACAGCTTTGCCCTTTAAAACAAGACCAAGCCCTCATATCAGCAAATACTGCATTTGTACTTAAAATAAGGAACACACAGACAAGCCTGCAGAAGTCAGCAGGATCACTTCAGCACATTATGTTAGAGCTGTTGGTAAATGACCACGATTTAGAGCCAACAGTGTAAAGCTATGCACTTCATAACTGCAAGGGGAGAGGGAGGAGGGGGAAGGGGGAAATAAATGAGGATTGCAACCCAATGCATCTGCTAAGCTATTCTTTACTTCAGAGCAATGCGCATTGTCCCTGGCCCGACAGATCATTCTGATTATGCTTACATGCACATCACTATGCTTTTAAGCAGCTCTACAATGCTGAAGGAACAGTGCTGTGAGAGCCATCTGGATCTTCCACTGAAAATCTTCATTATATCCTTAGGTACTGCTGGACTCTCTCTCTTTCGCCATATTGCTAAACCCATCTGATTTTGCTAGACTTTTCTTGTCTATTCCTAGACACAAACACACGCCTCCAAAAAACCACACATGAAATTTGGTTGCCAAGCAAGGACTCATGAAAATTCCCTGTTCTCATGGGCAAGATGTTTCTTGGCTGAATCTTCTGTCAAACCCAACAGCATTAGGGTAATGCATTTTGCACTTTGAGGAGAGATGGCTGACACACTAATTTGAAGAATTTATTGTTGCAGCAACAAATCACAAAAAGAGAAGAAACGCACCTAGCAAAACTGAAAATCCAAATAATTCCTCGCTTCCATTCTACCTGTAGATAGTCTAAACTATGCACATAGAATGTAGCAAGAGACTATCCCTGCCCAATACAGGTACTAGCACTGTAAAGCTTTTATCTTGTGTTAGACTTTTAGTTGCTCTTCTAGCATAATTTCTCCATTCTCAATCATAAGACGAGACTTACAGCAGACACCTCAAGCGCTTGAGACGTCAAACGCCACATAGAGTCAAGATGTTACAAAAGTGTCCTGACTGCCCACTATGAGCCAGTCAGAATCAGTACTGCCATGAGGCTAGCCACATTAGGACTGGCAGATGCTGTAAAACATCTCCTAATTTTTGTCTGATAATGGAAAGGGGGGAGGGATATCAATCTGATATCTGCAGCTCACAAAAACCATGCATATTCAATAACAAGGAAACCTTCAGCTATCAATCCTTTTGAAAGTAGAGGGTAGAAGAGTAGAACTTCTTGAAACAGAAGTTTAGATTTCCTTCATATCAGAACAGTCGGCAAAAAGGGATTGCTATCGCTTCCCCTGGAATAAATTTCCAAGGCCCAGCTTGTTTGCATGGTGCCATGCAAAAACTACTGCTCCTGGAAGGCTGTGAACATGGTGGGAATCTGCAAGTGTATAAAGCCTGTCACCTGCATAAACAAATGCAGTATCAAACCCTAAACAGTCTCATTAGCAAGAACAGTATCTCCAGTGTGACAACACGGCGAGTCATTTTGTTTTCAGAAGTAAGATTACAGCACACATCTGTGCACACGTGCATTTCTATAGTACAGTATACAAGTGTCTAAAACAGGCAAGCATTTATTCTAAGTAGCATCAACAGGAGTTTCACATGTTGGTTTAATACTATTCGTGCATACTCCTAAAAGACATGCTAAAATTCTTTATTGAACCTTAATGCACAGGCTTAAGGCTTCAGATGTTAAAGGAAGCATTTTCTGGGAGCTTGTCTTTCAAAGCCTGTCCAATTCAATCCTTACGTGCACTCAAGCTGCAGGCTCCTCTGTAACATAGCTCCTGGGAAGGCACAGGGCAGCACAAGGCCCTGTCATCAGTTTTTTACTAGTTGCATGCCCTAGAGCATTTCCTACATTGACAGGTAATACGGGTAATGCTTATCACATGCCCATATCTTGATACCTTACATTACTTCAAGACCACCACATTAATCAGCATCCTTGCTTTTCCACTGCTGCGGAAGAGGAGTAGTTTTAGATCTATACCACTCCTTGAGAAAAATATTTTTGCCCACTTCTAAAGAGCAAGTTTGTTTAACAAACTTTTGCTAATTCTCTCTCATGTTCGATAATGGTTTAGCAATGTGCAAAAGTACTCTGGTTATTCTGTTCCTCTAAAAGAACTAATACAAACTGTGTCAGCTATGCCAGGGTCTTCAGTCTCAAAAACATTTTCAGTTTTCCTTCACAGTATATAATGTGTTATTCTGCATTCTTTGGTAAATGAGATTTCTTGCACATTCCAGAATAAACAGTAGTGAAGGTATTTGCTGACCTTTTAAGGCTGTCAAACACCAAAACTCCTTGCTGTGTTCACTGCAAAGTAAATAACTAATATTAAGTATGTATGTGTGTATATATATACACACACACTCTGATATGTTCAAAAAGATAACTAGAATTATGCAGGATGCAATGTAGAAGTGTCTGAAAGACTGATTAAATTAATTTTTGCATGGTTTTCAATCGCAATCCAATTGCAAAGGAGAATTGAAAAGCCCAAACTGATACTGAAGGCAAATAAGTAATTAGAATGAGCCATTAATTGCTCATCATAGAAACTTTTAGTGGCTGCCTGATGAACTGAAACTGCACAGCAGAAGGCTTGAAAGGAGGGAGAAAGAGTAAAGAAAAGAGGAACCACCACCCCAAATAAACTCCCTTTACAGCCATCTGGAGAGACTGTCTCTGAAGGAGGCAAAGTGGTGCATGCACTGCTTACAAGTCTTCCTAAGAGTGGTCTGACTATGTCTCTGCATATAACATCCCGCTCCCAGGGCAGGAGAAAAAAGACCATACAATTTGCCTTTCTCAGCTCTTTATGACTAACACATCCAGTATCTTTTCCATGAACACTAGAAAACTACTCCTTAGCAACTTTATGGAAGAATGAAGAAAGAAGGGACATCAAAAAAAAAAATGTCCTCCCCACCTCCACCAGCTTTTGGAGGAAGCTTCCTCATCATCAATATCCCTTCTTCTCAAGGCAAGTCAGATGAAGTCTTATTGCCTCAGGTGATCTCCTTTAGTGCTAAAAATTGACAGTGGCCTGGATATGACCCAACAGTGAGGTTTCTGCAGTTGAAGTGTGACACTTTCTTCTGGATCCCATGAAAATCTTGTAAGAGCAACACTCATGCTAGTTACTGTAATGCACGCTTAGGAGAGGTTCTCCTTCGCTTGCATCCTCTTCCTAGAGCTACTCAACACAGCCAGTCCACGTGTTTCACTACTGCTGACTTCAAGAGCATTTTGCTTCTCAGACCAGACCGACTTTAAACATCCCTAGTGGTCAAGAAACCAATCGTACGAGTGATTTCATCTGCATCTGGGTTTGGTAGACCTCTTTATTTGGACACAACTTGCTCCTCAAGCTGGGATGCCAAGCATGCACCAAGACGGGGAATTTACTAGTCACCAAAGGATCTACAATATTCTGACATTAACCCGCATATTGCTTGTCCTTTGCTGACACTGACTCCACTGTCGCATCAGCGCACATCTGTTTCTCCATGTCTGGCCATTCTCTTCCTATCGCCCTGTATTTAGAACCATCTCCCTGACACTTTCAGCCACTCCTCCACAGGAGTTTAAACATTTCAGACTGCAGTACTTGATAGATAGCAGCAGCAACCATCCACCTGCCAGAAATAAGTCTGCTGGAAAAAATAGAAGAATAATCAATTAACCAAAAATCTCAAAATATACTAGTTCACCAAGATCCAATCTTCTACATCTGCCAAGTCACACAGATGTTCACACTATGGGAGGCGCCATGGAGATTTACATCTAAGTACTACTTCCCCTGCTCCCTGGCACATTTGCAAGGTGGCACATTACTGATTGACACTAAGGGTCAAATGACCATCTTGCCACAGGTTGTGCTCAGATTTTATTTATTTATTTATTTATTTAAGTCTAAGACCACTTTCTTTTTCCATATTTAATCTCATGGAAGATGAGAAACCTGAAAGCCCCAGCTAATAGCTAACTGCACCCCAGATTCATATCAGCATCTTGATTTCCCAAATGAAGACAATTACAGTTACATGACCATTTCACAACAGCAAAAACGGGCCACCAGAACCAAGACAGAGAAATACAGCTTGCTTTGCAAAAGCTATCACAGCACTTCATTTTTACCCAAAGTTGGGATTTATTGTGAACTTTGTTTTAAACCTGCAAGAAGAGTTCTTAAGCACCCCATAAATGGAAAAGGTACATTAACATATCCTGATGTCTGTTCCATGAAAAATATATAAATAAAAATAGCTTTGTTCCTCACTGGCCTGGTTAGCATAATTCAGGAAGGAAGGAAACAGTTTGCCTTAAAACTTGATTTGGAGAGGAAACACACTGAAAATGTTTGTATCAAGCTAATTGTTCATAAAGGTGTTTTCTAGGCATGTTAGTAACTTCAGCCCCATTCTTTACTCCACACACCAAGCACAGATTTCTATAAAAGAAGCTGTTAGAAAAGCAGTGTGATGCAAAAGAATAAGCAGCAGCCTAAAACTCAGAAGACCTAGATTTAAGGTCTAATTGGTGGTTGACTAATCCTGTTTTGTTAACAAGCATAATATTTAAGTCAGGTTAACAGTTCATCCATAGTTCTTCATAAGCATTAGGGCCTCCATTTTGCAAATACATTTTTTGACCTGTACTACTTCTGAGCTGTAGAGAAAAAAGGACCTTCTGATCGCTTCTCATTGCGATCAGGAGAACAAAGGAAGACAGCACTGTCTTGCACTCCTTCAGGTCCTCCAGCTGGTACCACAGCCCCCATCTCTGAAATTGCAGACTTCTTTGGGCCTTTGAGAAGCCGATAGGATCACTGAAAAGCAGAAGCAAGCTTGGCCAGCAAGAACCAGAGCAAGATTTTCACATCCAGAAGTGTAACAGATTGGGCCCAAAGAGAACAGACATACTGCAAATGCCATTTTCCAGCAGATGCACTAATCTGATTAGTCTGATGACCAATATATTGGAGATTTTCAGCCTCTCCTTTTGCCAGATGTTCACGAATTCAGCAAGATTTCAACATAGCACAGAAAAAAGGTTACCACATAACATTCATTTTGGTGGCTTTCAGATCCGATATACATTTGGGTTTGGTTGTTTAGGGTTAGGGTCCGAGGGTTTCTTTACTTTTCTGCACAATACACCTCCAGATTCCTCATTAGGTTTCTGGAGCAATAAAGGAACTGACCCTCAGACAGCCTTTCCCAGTTTGTTTTACCAGATAGACTGGGACACAAGTTCAGTACTTAGCACTGTATAAACAGTCACGCTACCCGGCTGAGGAAGCCAGTTGGTTGATTTATTCATCATCTAGCTAGCATGACTAAACACCTGAGCTCAAGAGATACACCTGAGCACCTGAATACTACACTGATGAGCAGAAACACACAGAAGATGCACTGAGCCTCAGTGTTTTGAATTAAGATGTTCCTGGTCCCCTCGGAAACAACATTAACTAATGTTTGCACTCTCTGGATTTATTCTCTCTATTTTTCCACATTTTGGACAGTGGAAATTCTACCACTTTCATCTTCTACTACAGACCCCTTCTGACCAGTTTCAAGATCCTATGACTTCCTTGCATCATGATGTATTTCTGGGTAGCACTTCAAAAACAAATCAAGAAAAATTTAGCCAAGTTTGGGGCTTATTAAAAGTACCTTCTTAAAAATGTTAAGTTGGAGAGAAAACGTCCCCTGACTGCATTTCCTCAGTCAGCACCTTCTTTTCCTATAACCAAGGCAATGAATACCCAAAATCTCACAACAGGAGGAGAATGGACATGTAGGACTGATAACTCTCATCAACTTACTGAAAGATACATCTGCTAAGTGCACCTTTATCAAACACAAAAACAGACCAAACCAAGACCTGCCACATTAAAAGCATAGAACCTTTCACACTGATAAATTCAACAAATATTTTGCTCTCAAAGAGTAATTATTTCATATTCAAACATCCTTATTAATCCTTCAAATGTACCTCCATTTTCCAAACAGATATCAGAATCATCTCTGTCAACTGAGTGGGTTAGTTAAATAACTATATATATTAAAATAAAAACAGCATCAGGCAATAGAACTGGAATAGAACATGTTGCCCAGGAAACTGGCTCCTAGCTTCAGCACCCACAGCACACATTTTCAGGTGGCAGCTGATATGCATTGACTTACCTGTTCCATGCAACACACTTTGCTTGATTTGGGTGGTTGTAGAGTTATCATGAAAGAGGGTAAAGCAAGTCCCTTTTTAGGCTTCCACAAGTATCTTTTCAGTACTCCACGGGTCTGTAACTGCATATAACTGCAACAGTGTGATCAACACAAGGAGTTAGCACTATCCAATTCATTCTTGACAAAAGAAGGATGATGGAATGACTTGAGGTGATAAAACTCAGATCCAAGCTTCCAAAATAGTCTGATCAGTCATTTTTCATGCTGTCAGGCAACCCAGCAAGTCATTTTTATCAGCCTAAGTACAACTCTTCAGCACATTATAAAAGATATCTTTCCATTTTACTACTTTCATATGGAAGGCAAAATGTCAGTACAGGCACCTAAAGACTGAAAGCAGAGTTTGGCTTAATATGCTCAAGATGCTTTTTGTCCTCCTGACTCTCCAAATCATTCACATGTGCTGTGGCAGCAAGCAGTCAACATGTAGCATTCAGTATTATTGATTGGAGTGTAGAGTTCAGGTGTCAAGTTCCAACAACAAGGAATAAATCAAAAAATTCTTAGCGCCTGTACCTGTAGGAGACTGATTCTGGGATCTTCTGCCTTAATTTAAGGCTGCAGAGCCTTTGGTCTTGGAGGTTGGAGATCTGGTTAGGAGAAAAGAATTGTTGGAATGCTTTGCTTTTATGTTATCTCTATGGACTGCATAATCTTTACTGCAGTATCTTTAATGATGCCGCAAAAATCTAAAATTCAAAGTCTAACTTCAGGTTACAAAAATCTTAAAATAGATACAAGCAAGCAAGACAAACTACAATAACAGGCAAGCGATGTCTGTAAGAGTGCTGCAAGAGCAAGGATATCTTGCTCTTGTCTGGGCACCCAGCTTGAGCGCAAGTCAGGTGCCCAAGGAGTGAAATGATCAAATACTTTAAAGGACTAAGACAATCTGCATGTTTAACCTTTAAGCATTCAGTTGAACGCATTTGGTGTATTGTTTTATTAGCTGCCTTCAATGCAGTGTTCTTTTTCTCTTTCAGAAACAAAGAGTATTTTTTAGAGACCCATCTTCAGGCCATCAATAATATTCTCAGACCACAAAAAAACATAAGATGGACATTTAGCATTAAGATTCACCCACTGTAAAACTAAAACGGACTCACAAACCAACAGGGGATGTGGGTCACCAGTCAATGCTTTTCCCCAGGTTTATCTGAGCTTAGCATGAATATGAGCAACGTAATAATGAATAAACCCTGCAACCTTTGGTAAAAGTATGTATATTTTTTGAAGCCAAGTTGCAAATATATATTCCAAAGCCTACAGCAAGCGCTGATCAAGCCAAATTTTTAAAATCCACAGGAATTTAAACAGATGCACTTAAAAGAAACAATCAGTTTTGAGGCCAAACATTTGAAAGAGATCTCACTATTTATCAAATAGAAGTTTGATATTGCAGGTTCTGTCTCACTAGAACCTTAAATTTAAACAATATCACAAAAGCTTCGGAATATTTAGGTAACTTTGATGAAGTACCAAAATAGAGAACTTCAAAAGATATTCAATACTGTCGTTTATCACAGGGCTCACTGATCATAGCTGAAAGATAATGCATCTCTTATTCCTGACAGTGTTTGAACAGTGCTGTGTTCGATTAGTCTAAACCACTTAAAATTATGATATGGATTTTTACAGGTCAGCATTACAAATACTGTCATCTTTCTCCCCATGCTCTGTCACCTGACACAATATGTGTAATCATCCAGTGCAAAGTTCACACAAATCATGCACAGGAAAAATACAGGGTCAAAGATTTGCTTGCTGAAGTACACAGGTGCAAAAACCTGCTAGATCCCTCCCCTCCCCAAACAATGTATAGGGAGGGACCAGTGCAAATAAACCAGAAGTTTTAGAGCAAAACTGACACATGTTGAACTAAGCTTATTTATTATTCACAATCAGGCTTCACAGATCTGTTTATCCTTCAAGATAGCCTAGCTCAATATGGCACCTTTCCCATTTGCAATTAATACATCTGCAACTTTTTTCATGGTGTGGACCACATGCTCATGGACAGATCTCAAACTATGATCCTGTTTCTTTTCTATGGATTTTACAAGATTAAAAGCATTAAAAATTTCACAAAGATACTAAGTGTGCATAGACTAGTATCATTAGGGCTTTTTTAAGGACTGATGTATTTTTTTCCCCTCCCTCCCATGTTATAACTGTAGAATTAATTTCCTCTGAAACAAGTTACTGTTATTAATGGTATATCTCACTGTCTTGCAGTCCCACTGTCCAAGGCTCCTTCCAGGCTAATCCCTCCATTTCCTTATTTCATTTGGCATCTTTGAGCTGTAAGACTGTCTGAAAATTTGATCACAAGTGATCAGGTTTCAAAAGAAGGACCTGAGACACAACAAGCTGGGCGGGGGGGAGGTAAGAGAGAAAGGTAGGTTTTTCTTGCTTGTTTATTTAGATGCGCTTTTAGGTTTCTTGATTGTAAATGCCCCACACATTACAGAAGATTCTTAATTCATGTATATAAGCACCACTAAAACCCTTCACAGTACTTCAGGTTTGCCATGAAGGTAAAGACCATATTATTAAGCCCTTGAGGCATATTACAAACCACTGCTGGAGAACAAGGATACGGAAAAAAAGAAAAATGCATCCACATACAGAGGACTACAAAAGAACCACCTACAACAATTACAGCTTGCTATACTGGATCAGGCAACTGACCCAATCAGTCTTTCATTCCTTTTCCTATAGTGACCAGTACCAGCTGCTTTAGATGGAGGCGCACAAAACCTCTTGCCATAAACAGAAATGGAATAACACGTCAGAGTGAAATTCATTCTTAGTTTCCATTAGGTAGATGGCAATTTATGCTTTAGACCAAAAGGATCACATCTCTCTTCCAAAGTGTCATGCATTCCCATGTTTTTACATTTCTTTGAATGCTACTGTATGAAAGATAATATGTATGATCCTTTTTAGGACCTCGACAGCTGTTGGGCTCAGTGTCATTTCACAGCAATGAGCATCTGGCTAAAGGTGCTAATGGGGCTTAAGAGCTCAGTTACAATTGAGCATCCTATTAAAATACATTTCCAAATTCCATGGTCAAGTGTTCTGGCCCTTTTTCTTTACTATGGCTTAATACTCCAGGTTTCTTCAGACAGACAAGTGGATACAGTGGACTCTTCTGCAGCTTCAAGTATGCGGTTGTAGTAAAACCTGTAGTAGTAAAACAAGCACTGCATGATTCAGGTTTAACCTTTTTGCAAGAACAGATGCGGTATATTAAAGACTGACTTCTTCCTGCATGAAGCAGCAAAATTCAGAGCTCAGTGTTTCCATCCTAGCTACTTTGCTCAATGGAACCCACCCTTTAACTGTTCAAGAAGCACACACACACACAAGATTTATATCAAGATAGTTACTTGAACATAATTCTAAGTGTTCTCTCAGTTACTATAGATCTGTGTATTTGACAATAAGACCTAAGATAAGCTGTGCTTCAGTTCACTAATTGAGACATGACTTGCTAGCTCAGAAACCAATCAGTTTTCATTGCTAGAGTCATTCTAAGTACACAAAGCTTTATCACACCTCGTTAAATACCCTCTAATTTGGAATGCTTCACTGTCCTATAGCACCTGTCAACATCTAAAGAATGTACTTGGTGTGTGAACAGTAAGTACAATATTTTCAGCACCACTCTACACTGACTGCTTTGTTCCTCACTGGGTATTATTAACCCGTTCAACTCGCTGTACAATCTGCAGCCCCCCATTATTACTTTTCTAATAAAATAAAAAAAGTCACAAGAAAAAGAAAGGCTCCATTAATAGGTAGAGCTGGAAAGACAGGACACCCTTTGATTAACATGCACAGTACATCCTGCAAGGCTGAAGGGCTTAAACAAGCAGCACTTACCAAGAATTAGAATAATATTTCAACTCTGCATTAAAACTGCCAGAGTTCAGAGAATTTGACAATTTAATCACTGCAATAGTTCTAAAAACATTTTACTATAATAATACCATAACATAGTAACTCAGAAGACTGTTTGAAGGGCTACGTTGCACCATGGCCCCTCCTGAAGTTAAAGGTGCTCTCCCCAAGCAATGATTCCAACTAGGCTTTAACGTAAGGACTTTTCATCCTGGTACAAAAGTAGTCTGCCTATATATTTCAGGCAGGCAACACTAACTGCCCCTCCAAGCTCCCGATGACTCAGCAATCATCAGGAAGGCAAAGAGAAGGCAAATATCTTACAACTTGGCCCAATTATCATGAAAATAAATGAGCTTTTATGTTGGCTTCAGTACATGATGAAACAACCTCCTACTCACTACTTGAAAAATCTATTGTTTTCAAAACATACATTTAAACAAACCAAAAAACCCCGCAATGCATCAGATGCGTCCCATGTAGAACACCAGTAAAGTCAGGGGAGCCACACAAACGCTGGCTTGCAGAGTTGGTCAAGACTCTGGCAACACCGGCACAGTGATGCACTACGTCAGCCTTCCGCCTCTGGAGGTCTGCGCTCAAATGCCAGTGAAGTTCTAATGGACACTCAAAACAAGAGATAAGGCCATAAATCTCAAATAACCAGCCAGCTGGCATAGCCGCTAATCTCCATTTCGTATTGGTTAAATGCTTGGAAGATAAGGGCACTACTCAGGTCTGAAGCGAGGGTTACTGACGGGACTGTGTCAATGCTTCTGTGCAACTGCAATACGCCTGGCCCTGGCCACATACACTGGGGGAACTGAGGAACTGATTCAGCAACATAAAAGACTAATTCACCCATAAATGATTCACCCATAAAAGACTAATTAAAATTAAACATATTTTTAAATCTCTTCCAAATAACTTGCCTGAACTAGGGGTATCTCCCATTCCCTCTATAGGAGCCCCATTCACCAAAAAAAAAAAATTTTTTTTTTTTTAAAACTCTTCTGGCCTTCACACTGAAAGGTATTTGTGTTTAAAAGAACAGGAACACATTGAGGTGCTATTCAAAATGGATAAAATCTGCACTCCACTCTCTACCTTTTGAAAGTTATTTCCGATAGCCTTTGAAACATTACCTTTATTGGTGAGTCCCTCTTTGAGGGCCAATTAATCAGAAGGAAACTACTCTTTAAATAATTTGTCTTCAATAAACTGCCTATCTTGTCCAGCCTTGAACCTGTCTAGCTCTGCTGTGCTTACCTTTGCACAAACTGAAAATGGTACCTCAAGAGGGCAAAAGCTCTTGCTTGTTATTCTATTCACCATCACTTCCCTCCTGCCTTATTAATGCACACAGTCATCACAGGCTAGCTAACAGAGACTTTGTTCTTAAAGATATGTGGCATACTGGTGATGATTTAAAGATAACATATCACTTCCAGGAACCCCTTCCCTGCTCTGGCACTCATAGTGAAAGGGTCACTGCCTGCATCAAGGAAAGACTGAATTAGCATCAAGTCCTGACAGCCAAAATAAAGACATCTGTGCAGCAGAAGCAGCACTCTAAAGGGAAAAGTAAGGAAGCAGAGAAAAGAGATGAGAAGGCGGCTCTGTACAGGTAAACCCTAGGCAGGCTTATCCTCTTTTTTTTTTTTTAAGTGCATAACAAGGTTCATGTTTTTAATCAATCAGTGATTCAAAATAACCTCCACATCTGTATCTGCAGAACAGCTACCTAACCAAACATCCCCCAGCCTCTAATGGAGCAATAACTATTCCTACCTAAATGTAGGATTTGGCATTCATCCTTATTACATTCCATTGCATTGTTAAGACTAGTTGTCAAGATGCTATCATTGAAATTGCTTTCGGACCTTCCCACAAAGTGGGTCATCTTGAATTTTACAAAGTATACACTCCATTCCTTTAGCAAGTTATGACAGAAAACAGTGAAGAATGACAGACGCCTGTGAAAGCTCAATTCTGATCTTGCCCTTTCAGAAAGGCTGTAAGTATAGACAATTACTGAGAAGGTGCATCTCTAGACACATTTTCCAAACTGCTGTGGACCTACCTTATAGGAGTTTAATCAAGCCATGCTTCCCTAGCTTGCTAGGGGATATCAGGTGAGACAGGGCCAAAACCCTTCCTAGTTCAAGATAGTTACATTTACTATCCCCCACTCTCCCCAGCGCCTATTACTTTACAATACATAGGAGAGAGATTGTTTCGTATCATTCTTCTTAACAAGTTTACCTCAACTTATTTCCTCCTTACCACCTAGACATTTAAAAAGTTTAGTTACTTGTTCCAGTATTTTTCCAGATATTATTATTAAATTGACAATTCCACAGTTTTCTCATTTTTTTCCCCCCTCAAGACTGGAAAGTCAGCATAGTCTCTCTTCCAAAACTTCACTCATCTTCTTTCAAGATATCAAAGAAGAGATTGAGATTCTCCTTAGAGAATTTACTATGAACTTTATCAGGCCTAGTTTACTTGGAGGGGAAAAAAAACAAAAAAACCCACTAATTATTTTTCTCCTCTTTCCTTTCCTTTTTTTAAGTTTGAGGTCTTACTAGAATGGTTTTAGCCATCCGATCACAGTTCACTAAATGGACTAAGATGGAATCAAAAAGTAAAAATCCATCAATGAAAAAATCCAGCATCACTTGTAGATGGTATTAAGTAGAAGAGTAGCCGTCATCCTCCTTGTGATAGTAAAATACTTGCAGAATGCTTTTGTCCTTTAAGCCCTTGGTTAGCTGTACTTTCCAACAGCCTTTCTCATTACATCCTCATGGGCTTCTACAGTACACAAGTGCAGAAATAGTACCGTGCACACATTTTCATGCATGTGGTTTCTTTTGAGTATGGTCTCAAAAACACCTCAGCTCACATTCTTCTTCTACCCTCAGAGGAACTGGATCTCACTCCCACTTTATGGGAACTTCGGTGTTGATTTCCTAATCACTGAGGAGCTCACAACCTAAATGCACTGGTCTTTAACTGTACCACCTACCCTTCTTCCACACCGGGCCCTTAAATGGCAGGGGGATAGGCTGCTTGGTGAGTGATATTTTTGTTTGTTTTGAAGAACACCACAGTAGGTAAGAAAATCCCACCCAGAATGCTCTCAGCTGACAACAAGTCTTCAACCCAAGACAGGTGTTATTCATTTACTGCTTGTCCTGCCTGCCCTAAAAGCATTAACAAAACCAAGGGGGTAGGTAAGGCTTCAGCTAAGCATTCAACACTTCAGCATTCAGAAGCCTCCACCAGGCACTTCAGAAATACTAGCACAGAAGCTGGAAGTGGTGAGTTCACGCAAAGTGTTACATACCATGTGTGGCTGTGGTTTATTTGCAGTCCTGGAAGGGGGGGGACTGTTAAGCTGAATCCTTCCTATGCATTCCCACTTTAAAGTGTAGTGCAACCTCCTATCTCCCACCAAATAGCTACAGAGGGAAGCACATCTCTGCAGTCAGCACTGGCTGATTCCCACTCTGATCCTCAGCTGAACTTCTCAGTAGCCAGAGTGCTGCAACATTCAGCCAGCTGGTTTAAACCAGACAAGCTTCTTTATAAACAGACAGTCTTCCCATTAAGATTCACATACTTTTACTGGAAAGATGATCCAGCATATACTCAAACATTTAAAGCAGAACTATTTTTGCCAGTGAAGTTAAAGAAATGTAAGTGTAAAGTTCTCCTGTAAGCCCTCAGACATGAGTTTCTAGTAGTTTCATAGCTCTCATATTATAAGCCATGTTTTAGCTTGGCAAATTACCCCACAGAAAGGACTTTGTCAATAAATACAGCATGCTCTAATCACATACATACTCACATATCAGGCCTCAGTTCTCTTGCAGTCTGTAATGTCTGAACCCGATTTATGAGTCTGATGCAAATCCTATGGAATTCAACTGAAAGACTCCCATTGACATGAAAGTTTTAGACCTCTACACTTAAAATAATAAACCCCTGAAATAAATAGTAGATTAATTCACAGCAACAACTAGAAATTCTATCGACCCTGTAGCCTTTGTTTATACAGCAGGTTACTCTTAAGAGTAAATAATACTGTATTAGGCTCTAAATGTCAGATGTGTATTGGGTGCCATCAGGAAAGCTCCATTTACACACAAAGTATTGTGCACTGCTACGAATGGCAAGCAAATTATTTTCATTTCAATTGTATGAAAAGTAACATGTAAGCAAGCCTACACAGACACGTGACATCATTTCACTATTTGAGCAGCAGGATATGAGCTATTTCCACTGAAATTAACTCAGTAACATTATTACCGATTTTTGCTCTCTGAAGTCACATTGCACTTTCCTCTTTTTACTCAAAGCAGTAGGTTCTTATTTTATTTTCCTTATAAGCAGCAACACATTTATAGCAGAATTTTTCAAAATTTAAGCTGAGTCTCCATTTAAGCCAACAAATACTTTTGCTCAAGAGAGACAGCATTGCATTTGTTCTGTACATGAGTCCTCGCACCTCCAGCAGCGCTTACAGTGTTAGTCAGCACTTTTATTTCTAGTCATTAATAACCTCAGCAGGAAGCAAAAAGCACATCTGAAAGCCTTCTGATATTTTCCTTTCACACAAAAGTCAAAGCCCAGAATAAAACAAAAGACTTCTAAAATAGAAAATTTACAATAAACTGCTTAGAATAAAAAAAACTTAGATTGCAAATCCTGAACACATATTAATTTATATTTTTGCACCCACATATTTGTGTCAGAGTTAAAGACTGTCATGTATTATTTGAGACTGCATAAGTGTTCACTGTAAAATGTTTTTACCACTGCTGTTTTCCACCTAATTTCAGCCATCTTCCTATCCCAAATAGCCCTGTGCTCATTAACCAGAACATTTTAAGAGGGATTCCAGCAAAAGATCATTAACTGCTACAACACACCTTGTATTTGCTTAGAGCCTTTAAAATGAAATGTTTTCAACTAACAAGCACCAAGCCAAAGGGAGCTTTCAGACCCCACTTCTGTGACTCCACAGCTTGAGGGCACCCGTTTCAGAAGAGACAACGGACCAAAGACAACCTCTCATGTCCCTCATGGGAGCTTAAAGGATGCAGGAGGCCCAAACAACGAATGCATATACCATCTCCTGTAACGCGGACTATAGCTACACACCGCATTTCTGAAACCATCATAACATTATATTGCTTAAGAGTTTGACCAAAGCCTGCAGAGATTCCATCTCTGTTCCCTGTACATTTACATACAAAATTTTGGTATAGATAACTGCACATGACTGAATACATTGCTTCCCTGTGGTCATGCAAGTGCTAACAAGACCAGAACTCAGGGTAAATAGGAGCTATTAGTTATGGATGGAAGATTTTATTTCAACAGAAACAGCTGGGCTGTCTGCAAACATGCTTTCCAAGAAAGAAGAGCAATTTCAGGTGGACAGTATAGTACTTCTCAGAGCAAGGTCTGATATGCAGAGGAATACCTTCTCCTCTCAGACCTGATTTGGAGTCCACATAAGGCAATGGAGGCCATTCCATCTCATCCAAAGGGAGATGCGCCAGGCCTCTACTGAGCTGGGTAAGTTCCAATTACATGATTAAAATATATTATTTCTACAGAAGAGTCAAAAGATGTTACTCTTCACTATTTACCATTTATCAACACAAAAACTTCATTCTTGCTGCTCAAACAAATGACAGTCACAGAAGTACTGCTGTAACATTGGAAATGCCCTGCAAAATAATCAAATGGCCGCGCAATCAGCCTACTAGCTGAATATATTCTGAATTTTAAAGTAAACTAGGTTTTCACCAACATGATATAATAGACTTACTACTTGATTTGGGGATAGGAATCAAAAATAGCATCCTTTTACATTGCTCATCTGAGTTTAAGGCCAGGTTTCCATGCCACTTTCTTACCTATGTTTGTACAATTTTAGCATTTCTTGCTGCAGATGCAAAATTGGCATTTTTGTTACAAGCTCAATGTACAGCTCCCAGTCTGTACTCAGTTGGCAGGTTCATGTATACAGGAACACATAAAACATGCCAATTAAGGTTTACAGATTACATTTGCAGTGATGGTAAATTATATCGGTCAGCACTTCTAGCACTTTTGTGTAACTTCTTCCCTAAAAGGCCGGGGGGCGAGGTAGGAGAGCAGCAGTTGAGCCTAGCTGTGAGGATGCGAAGACAAAGTCTTTTCCTCAAGTTTTTAAGGGTTATTCCTTACAGCAAAGCTCACAAGAGTTTAACATTTGACCAAAATGAGACAAAAAGTCAGACCAAAGCCAGAAGTCAACTCACAGCTAACATCTACCTCATGCTTATGTCAAATTACATAAACATAAGAGAGGCTTGACAACTTATCGGGGTGCAAATTCCTCTGCAAAAGTGATTAATACAAAGGGTGGGACAGGCGATGCTCTGATTCAAGTCAATAAACAGACTCCCAAATCACTGGCTCCCCTCTCCAGCTCCCTGTTATCTGAGTCACAACTGCGGCTATTTGAGATGCCCTGCACAAAGCGGGTCAGTCACCTCAGGTTTAAAGTAACAACTGCTGTCATCCCACTCTTAAAAACACAACAAAAAAGAACTATTTGGATTGAAAATACCAGAAAGCCCACCGTGCTGGGAGCAGAAAACCTGTATCCTTGTCTGTGAATGAGTTTGAAAAATGCATACTTAAGACCTTAAATCACCTTTCTACGTAACCAGTGAATACATTCGTGAACATCATGGGCAAAAGTAAGAAGTCTCTAGGAAGTGTGTTTCCATACTACATGCTACTTACAAGTCAGTGCTGTTCACTTATTTTAACTGAACTGAATGGAGAAAGAAATACAGCATTTAAAGGAAGTTTTGCAAGGTCAACTTTTAGAACTTACTTATTTGCATCTTCACATAGTTTTCATACATTCGCCTTATTAATTACCTGTTTTGAAAATTAATTTGAAGTCTCCACACTTACCGCTTTGGGGGTTATCAGCCCTGTGGAATACGCACATGTCACTGAAAGTAATCTGGACTTACACCTACAAAGCAGGTTATCTCAGCTGAAGGCATTCTGCAAGTTATTCATCAAAGATGAACGGACTGATGCGAGACAGCAACATGATAAATGCTGAGGACAGCACCCGGCAGAGAGCTCACTGTCTCCATCTCACAAGCAGATCCAACAACAAGCAGTCAGTTCCAATGATGGCAGAAAGACTTCTCGCAGCTGCTTATAAAATGGGAACACATGAACTCCATCCGAGACAAGTTACTATGGCAAAACCCTCACTTTCTTCTGAGCTCTGTTTCAAATCTACGTACAAAGAACTGAGAAATGAGTTTTCAGCTATAAATAAGATGCTGACTTCTTTTATGAAAAGATCTCAGAGCATGTAGAAGAAAAGAGCAGACTACAGAAATTTTGCTAAGTCTACAAAAAGTTATTTCAACAACAGAAGATGTTTATTTGAATTTTGTTTTTAATTATTTCATTTACTCTATTCCAATCCATATTCATTTCAATAATATTGTCATAACCACTTGTCTCCCAAAATACCAAGACACTTAAATTGTGCCTATCTTAAAAAAAAAAAAGTTAATTGCAATCAGTGGGGATATCAGCTCCTTAAAGCTAGGCATGTTTATTGGGTATCTTCCTAAAGGGCAGCAATAACAACAAATATCCCTTAGGATCTTCCTTAATTTTTAATTTGTTATAATTAAATACATGCAAAAATCAAGGCTTTGGAAAGCTTTAGGAGTATCAGATTCATTTATATTGAGCCTAGCTCTTCATCTGGCATCTTCTCCAGAGTTATATGCTTTTCCATAAAGAAGCTTTCCATCAATAAAGAGGAAATGCTAAAATCTTCAAAGCTATAGACAGACTAACTTAGAAAGGCAGAAATGAAATTGGAGACATTCACCTCCATTCTGCTGACTCAAATACAGACAGCATAAGAAACACACATAACTCCTCCCTATCTGATACCTGAGGTAAACATAAGTCTACATAGGGACAGTTTATGTCTACCAACCACCGGGCAGAATCAAGTCCAAAAGTTGTTTCTTGATACCTTACACAAGCACTCAAGATGAACTTCTTCCTCCACTCTTTCATCAATCCACCTAAAACCTGGCAGAAGGACAACTGGGTATACCCCGATTATTTATCAAGTCAGTTAATACTAACATCAGACTTGTTACCTTTCATTTCACATAAAATACTATTCTTTTTCCAAAAGTGTTGACACAGAACTGAAACTACCTTAGGAATTTTGAAAAACGAGCTCTCACTAAATATATTGACCCACCATTCATTCCATTGTATATACTTCTGTGGTGAGGTGACAGCTCATCTGCTACTTGTCTCCTGAGGGGACCTTCTCTGCTGCCTCCACTGAGATGTTTGAGATGCTCTGGGCTCCCTCCAAAATGTTGTTTGAGGTGCTCAGGGCTCGTACCCCTCACTTTGTGCAGATGTTCTGGGCTTCCGCTTGGTGTGCGCTTTTGAAGATGATCTGGGCTGCCACTGCTGTGCTTTTGATGCTCAGGGCTACTGCCAGGCCTGTGCTTTTGAAAGCGTTCAGGGCTACTACTCAAAACGTGCTTTGGGAGAGTTTCTGGACTGCTGCTGCTGTGCTTTTGTTGCTCAGGTGCTTTGACAAGGGTTTTGTGATGTTCTGGACTTGGTCCTTTCAGGTGATGATCAGGACTGCCAGAACCCCTAGGCTTCTGGAGATGCTCGGGGCTGATGCTCCTGTGTTTCTGATGCTCAGGGCTTCCTTCACCCCTGGTTTTTTGAAGATGTTCCGGACTAGTACTCGGATGATGTTTATGATGGTCTGCACTGTCTGGACTTCCAGTGCTAGAAGTACTACTCCCATCACCAACATCTCTTATGGATGTACTTGTTGCAGTTAAGTGGCACAGGCTGATTTGGCTGTCAATAGAGCTCCGGCTGCCTGCTCCACCAGTCTTCTCCTCATCCAGCAACACACACAATTCTTTTAGCTCCAGCTTTTCTTTAACCACTTCTTCTTGCCTCACTTCCAATTCTTTCAGCTTCTGTAGGTAGGAGGCAACCTCTTTGTGCATAATGCTAGCACTGTGCCTGCCCAGTCTCTGCCACTCACGGGATGCTTTCTGGATGATGATAGGCAGAAAGGCAAGAAGGTAACAAAGGTCTCTCAGTTCCTGGTTATCTTCTTGCAGCTTCTGATTGATATCCTTTAAAAGAAAGATAAGCACGAGAGAAGAGTGTCTAAAAAACTTAACATTATACCATTAGCATTGTACAAGTCAGTGAACAGCACTGCTACAAACCATCAGCTAAGCACTCAAGTAAGGCATAAACAATTGTGTGTGTAGATCTGGCATATTATAACTGCATCATGTTTCATACTAACAGAACACCTGTCCAGTACAAAACTGAATATGCAGAGCTAATTTGGAAAGGTTCAATGACTAACTTCCAATATGGTATGAAAATTTCAGGTGTTTAATTAATGCTCAAAGGAAAAACAAAAAAACAAAAACACAATGAGAAATCCAGATGATCATACTCTCTCATGATGTTCTCACTCCCTCAAAAACACTCACTTGTAAAGTTATTGCTAACTAAAACCAGAAAGTACATCAGAAATGGTAATCTTGCTCAGATAATTAACAACATTTATATTCTCTATTCCCTAAAGCATATTCACATATAAAATGAACTTTTTAGAGATTTAAAATATTTGGGGTTTGTTTGATTCTGCTTCAGATTTGCATAAAAGAATCTTGTCTGTTCTCACTTAATCAGAATTGGTTCAATCACTCTGAAATGAAATAATCTGCTTTAATAGATTTTTCACTTCTAACAAAACAAAGCAGTACATGTTCCCAGTGCCCTTCTCTAACTGAAGAACAGTAATGCTCTGAAGAAAAAAACGTTCAGGCTCTTACTGTAGCAGAATAATACAGCAAAGAAAACATTTTCAGTATTTCGCCATCCTACTTTTACTAAACTGGCTTGTAACCATATTTGTCTTCTCTGGTCTAAATAGTCTTCCCTTATGTCTGGTATTACAAGCTTAGCCTTATGGAAAGGCCATTTTAGCACAGTTTCTTAAAATAAAAAAGGAAGCTTTTGCAACTCTGCTGGGTGCGTGCCTGAGTGTGTGACCTTCCTCTCAAAATGACTTTGAACTTGACCAGTTTCAACCCAGGTTTGACAAAGGAAAAGTCTCAATGAGGTCGCAAGGTAACCTGAAAAACCTGTACAGGATAGGGATTCTTCAGATGACCCCATGGTGGAAAAAAGTTGAAGTGACAGCCCACAGTTTATCAGTCAGAGTATCTAAGCAGGCAGCAGCCATCCACTCAAGCCAGGCACAGCTGTTCATCGTTACTCATGGACTTGTTCCTTCACATGGGACAAAGAAGCAAGTAGGTACCCACATACCACTGAAATCCATTGGAGCCCAGAGACCTTGTTCTCCCAAATCCCTTTTAAAAGTTTCAGCTGAGACATCTGAACAAAAGGTGGAAGCTGAACATCACTTAGGAAGTTCAGAATTGAGAGAGGAAGTTGTCACTCCTTCCTACACATTTTGGTGTGCTTTGTTACTTACCTGGCAGATAGATAAACCCATATAACATCACAACACCTTTGAACATAACCAGGAGAATGATATTGCTGCTGTAATTTAAATTGCATTTAAAATGTAAGCTCTGTTTTCACTAAGCTAATATCATTGATGGGTCTCTTTTACCCCCAGACACCTTCTATTGTCAAAATGGAGGGAGGGAGGATTGCTGTACGCTGCAGAACAGGAAAGCTTGGATTATCAAGGACACTTGCTCAATAATTTAGTTGTCTAAAACCATTCTACAAGTCATGAACTCTCTTCTGTTGTACCCTCACATAACAATTCAAAAGGCCACACTGCATCTGGGTCTCTCCTCCTCTCCAACCTCACCTCAACTAAGGAATTTTACAAAAAGTGCCACGTGTCACAGCAACAAGACAGATAATGCTTTGTAGTCACGTCCGCTTTAAAGTAACTTTCAAGTTCTCCAACACAGTTATACGTGGTACATCAGGGTAATTCTCTGGCAGTAGTTACGCTGTCTTCCCAATTCTCAGAAGCAGGGAAGGAAACATTAGGGACTACGCTTCCCACCTAGCAAGAGTTAAATTAAGAAGGCATCAATCATCACAGCCTTGGTCTGCCTCTCAGTGCAGTCTGTGGAAGTACACCATTGAAAGTGACTTCCTTAGAGATGCATCCTCAGATGTCCTTTCCAGACAAGGAAACTAGAGAATGATTCTCATCACTCCAAGGCAGAGCCTAGTAAGTCATCTTAAAAAAACATGACAAAAAACAGCATAGGCAAAACAAAGCCTTTTGAATCTCTACAGCTCCGCACATTGTATTCTTTCACATGTATTTCAGATAGAAACACTGAATCTTACCAGAAACCAACGAAGTCTACTGCAAAGGTGACAAGAATTAGATGTTCCCATCAACCCAAAGCGCAGTGGGACACATTACAGAACAGCTGTGCTCCACAGACCGCGGAATAGTTTCTCACCGCTTTTAACCGGGCACTTCATTTCAAGCAGGCTCAAATCCTATTCGCTTTTCATGCCATTCTCGGCAAGAACCGCCAGCACATTCACCTGACGAGGGCTGGGCGACGCCACTCGCGGTCGGGAGATGCAGTCGTGTGCCCGGCACCTACGTGCAGGGAAGTTTTCCGCGCAAGGACCCCGCGCCGCGGGAAGGTCGCCAGCCCCCGCGCCCCCCACCTCGGCCCCGGGGCACCGTCGCAGCTCGGGGCCGCCGGCCCACGCCCCACGCGTGCCGGCAGCTCCGCCGGGCGCAGCTTCGGCCCTGCTCCCCGGCACCGCTCCGTGCCCGCCGCTCCAGCACGGGCGGGCTCCCTTTCTCGCCGCCGCCATGCGCTGGGGACACACCGGAGAAACTCGCCCCCCCGCCCCGCCCCGCCGCCCGCTACCTTCAAGCCGCGGATCTCGCCGAGGTGGAGCTGGAGGCGGCGGTTCACCTCGCGCATGAGGCTGCTGTGGTCCAGCATCGCGCTCCTCTGCTCGGCCTCGGCCCGGCGGGGGCTGCGGATCAGCTCCTCCTTGCTCCACGCGAGCAGCTCCTCGTCGGACACCTTGGACGAGTCCCCGGCCGCCGCCGCCCCGCAACTTTCCGCCGCCGCTTTCGACGTGGTGGCGGCCAAAGGGCCCGAGCCCGAGCCCGGCGGGCTCCTCACGCCCCGGGCGCCCCGCGGAGGCAGCCCCGCAACACCGCCCCAGCCGAGGCGGGGGGAAGGGCAAGGGGGCGAGCCCGGAGCGGCGCGGGCAGCTCTTCCCAGAGGGAGGAAGGGGGGGGGGGGCCGCCCCGCTTCCAGCGAGGGCGGGCAGCGCTCCGCCCGCCTAGTTCGTGCCTCCTGTGCCGGTATAGGATTGGGGGGGGGGGATACGAAGGGAATCACCTCCGGCCCCAAGCAGCGGATCCTGGAAAAAGAGAGGAAGAGGAGAAGGAAAGGGTGTGGAGGAAGCCAGGCTAGAGTCTGGGGAGCAAACTTCCCCCTTCCAAAGGAAAAAAAAAAAAAAAACAAAAAACACAGGTCTTTCAACAAGTCAACGGTAGCAGCGCGCGTCTCGTCCTCCCTGCTCCTTAAGAGCTGCTCATCCCTTGAAGCCGTGCTGTCTAACGAGGGCTGCTGTGGCAATCGATTTCTCTTCGGGTGGCAGATGAAGCCACGCAACAGATGAACGCAAAGTCCCGAGCCGAAGCCCCATCGTGCACGGGCGGGCAGAAGCGGGAATCCGCGCAGGGAGACCGCAAGCGCTCCTCCGAAGCCGCCTCTTCCCGCCAGCTTCGTGCCCCCGTGCGCGGGCGGCGGCCAGGGGAAGGGGCGCAGGCGGGGGCCGGCGCGGCCGTCCCGCGCCTTGGCATGTGCCCGCAGGGCGGCGGCGCGGCGGCAGCAGCCAGAGGCGGCGGCGGCAGCAGCCAGAGGCGCCAGCAGACGCTGCCGGCGCCAGGGAGCGGGCACGGGGCGGCGCGCGGCTTTTGAGCGGGGCGCGCAGCACGTGGGAGCCCGCGCGGCGCGGGGGAGGGAGGGAGGGAGGCGGGGAGGCGGAGGGAGGCGGGGAGGCGGGGAGGAGGCGGGGAGACGGGGGAGAGGGAGGCGGCGCCGGCGGCCGCGCGGCACCTGCGGAGGCTGCTCGCCGCGGCGGCCCCGGGCGGGACACGCGGGCCGGGTACCCCGGAGCTGCCGCGCGAGGGGTGGGCACAGCCGTTTGCTTTCGCTTACCCTCTGCTGGTCCTCCCCCCCCCCCCCCCACCTCCCGAAGGGGCAGGGCAGCTTCATGGAAGCCCATAAAAAACGCCCACAGAAAGCCCAAAGGGAGAGATTTGCTTTTGTGCCCCCCCACCTAGCTCAAAGCACACCTAAACAGAGCATCAGCGCTCTCCTAAGGCCTACACAAGCCTCACATTTCCCTCACGTGGTTTAAGTGACGCTTAAGTAAGCAATTTTATTTCTGGAAATAAATGTACAAACACATTCAACTTCACAGAACTTCTGATACCTCTCACAGGGCGGCTTGCGAGTCGCATTTGATCGCCAAAAGCCAGCACCGCAGCAGCTTTCACCTCATCTTTCATTTACAATGGGAATATTTAAACTTTATAGACCTAATTCTTTCCAGACAAAACTAGATGCAGTCCCGTACTCCAACTCTTTACTCAAGCTGAAGGTAGCATATCTTGCTTTGCCTTTCTAGGTAAGTTCCAAAGACCCCTATTAATTTAATCTCTGCTTCATTTGCTTAGACTTTGCACATGCACAGGGGTCTCTATGCAGTAATTTCAACCCTAGAGCAACTAGGCTGTACCAGAAACAAAGCGAAGCTCCTCAGGAAAAGCCAGAGGAGCTCCTGTTAGACTGGGACTGAAGTGCTCACATGCAGACAAAACAACCAGATTTGGGAAATTCCAGGGGCCAAATCCCCATCGCTTCTTCCTGTATGGCTATATCTCTCTGAACTCTTAGAGTGATTGCAGCTTCCACTGACTTACCTCAGAAATCACCATTTCTTGTACCACTGGTACTAAAACCCCAGCGGGGCAGAGCTCACCATAGGGTAACTGCTTCTGGACCTGCTTCTCAGGCAGTTTTTCATCCTGAGCCTTCTGTTGCTGCAGCTCCACAGCAACTTAAATGCAGCACGCATATATACCTGCACATGAGCCAAACACGGAAGTCTTCCATTAGAAGAAACTGAGGCTTCAAGAGGCAGCAAAACAAAGACATATTCTGGTAACTCATCTCTCCCTGATGCCAACCTTAATCTTACATTTTGAAATTACTTCCTTTCAACATCTATTATTTTGTGCCTAACAGACTGACCTTTTGGAGAAGGGAAAAGTTCCTTCTAGGTTTGCAGGCCACTGGTCTGCAGGAATGTTGGGCTGAATGCCTGGATACCTCAGTTTTGGGAGATTTTCCAACAGTTTTCAAAGATTTTCAGGTATTAAAAAAAGTAACCACAAAAGCCATAACAACCCCTACACGCTACTTGTCATACACAGCTTACAATAAAAAGAAGTCTCCCCCAGCTGACAGGGTAAATGCATTTGCTTTTTCTCCACAAAAATAATTTGAAGCAGAGTGCCTTGCTGCAATGAAACTTTGCCTGCTGATACTTTCCTACCACTCTCAATCTGCAGAGAGTCTGGGTTTGGCCTCCTGCTGTTTTGCACACCTGGTTAAGAAAAATTAGTTCACATTGCTGCATTTTTCCCACTACGTGTGTGGGCTGGGACTCTCTGTGCTTTGCTGTTCTCTTTCTTTCTTTATGGATCAATGCAAATGGCCCAGGTAGAGTTTCTTGTAAGAATCTTTTTCTTCACACATCCCTACGTAATCGTCAAGCATTGCATTTCAATTTGTGAGTGTGCAGGAACACAAGCATTTATGCAGCCTGATACAGTTACCTCATTCAAATGACTTCCCTTTTCATGTCTTAATCCTTTATCTAACTGCAGAAGCCTCTGGGCAGCTGATATCCATTCCATAGTCTTTGTTGTACTAGTCACATTTTTCCAATCAATGAAATCAGTAGCACACTTACCATATTTTCCCTATTGCATAAATAAATATAAACCTAATACCTCGAGCACATAGGTTTACGTGACAGAGAAAGTGGAGTACACTAACGAAAACCAACAGAGATTTATGCAAGTCAGGCTGAATAAAGCTCTTGCTAATAATTCAATCATCAGTCAGATTTTTCCACTTGAATTACTAAAATACCCACAAAGTTCTAGCTTGAATGTCTAGTGCTGATTTCAGCAGTGTCTTGGGACGATGTTTTGGCGCAGCTTTCGCCGGATTTCCCGTTACAGCAAGTACCTGCCGCGCGCAACAACCACTAGGGCGAGGCGGGGGGGGGAGGGGGAGGCGCGCGGCGACCGTTGGGGGGGGAGGGGGAGGCGCGCGGCGACCGTTAGGGCGACAACGAGGCAGAACGGCCAGCGACTGTTACGGCAGCCTGGGCGGGGAGCGCGCGGCGGCCGTTAGGGCGGGGCGCAGGGGCGGGGCGCGCGGCGGCGGCCGTTAAAGTGAGTGGGCTGCGGTGGGGGGTGGCTGTTGGGTGCTGTGATGGGGTGTGTGTGGTGGGGGTTGAGGGTTTTGGTGAGGTGTCCTGCCGAGAGACAGCGTCAGTCCTGGAGAAGGGCTGGTTCTCAGCCTTGTGGGGGAAGGCAGCTGTAGGCTGGTGCCTGGGTGCCAAAACCCAGACAGAGGCAAATTGCTGCTGCCCCGCAGTCCCCAGGGAGCGGGGAGGAGGTGGCAGTAGCACCAAAGCGGCCTTGCAGGGGCTGCAGCTGCTGGGGGTGAGTGGGGCTGTGTGGCAGCCAGCGGCGGGGCTGCCCAGCTGCCTGTGCCATGTGCTGGGGAAGCCTGTGAGAGTGGTGAGGTGACCCCTGAGCGTGCCTGGGTTTTAAAGCCATTTTGGGCTGCGTTGATGTCCCCTTGGTAGCTTTGCCTCTGCACTCGTGGCTCTTCCCTCGGTTGAGAGGCATTTCTGCTGCAGCATAATGTCTGCAGCCTGTTGCCCCCCAGACGCTCCCCTGGAAGTGCCCTTGTTTGTGTTTCCAAAGCCCTGAAAGTGCTTCCTAGTGCAGCCTGTCCCAGTGCAGGCAAGGAGGCTAGTGCAGTGCAGCCTGGGGGTTCCCTAGTGAAGGCAAGCAGCTGTGTGCAGCAGCTCTTTGGTCATGCCCTGCTTCAGCTGTGCTCAGGGCACCTCTGAAGTGTGTGTTTTGAATGCTAGCAATGTGTGGGAGTGCCTTCTTGAAGGCCAGTGGCCTCTTAAAGCAGACTCTAGCACTTGTGTGGGTGGTGTGAATTTGCCTTGCAGTAAAGCTGTGGCTTGTTGCAAGCTGGTGGGTCTGGGTCTGCTCTCACAGTGGAGAGTAGAAGGATTTGTAGACTTGGGTGGCAGTTGCTTCCTGAGGCTGCCTTCCGAGTCCCTTAAGGAGTGGTGTTTATCCTGGGGAGTTACAGGCGAGGTGTGACTTTCAGGCGTTGGGTCAGTTGTGAAAGCGTCTCTGAAAGGAGACCCCAGTCAGTCCTGACTGCTTGTCGTCAGCTTCAGAAGTATAAATGAGAAAGCAAAAAGGGAAGCAACCAAAGCCAAGGAGCCTTGATCAGGTGCTGCTGGTATCCACATAAGCAGCGGTGCCCTGGTGGAGTTGCTTGGCCTTTGAGGTGCATCCCTGCAGAGCTGCTTTTCCCTTTGGCTAGGTGTTAGGCTGCTTCTGGCTGTCTGGCCCTGGCTTGCTTAGAAGTGTGACCGTGTGGCCTGTGTTCAGGAGGGAAAAGCCAAAGGAAGTGAACTCTGTTATAGGCAAACACGACCAATTGGTTTGCATAAAATCTACTTTAATGGAATAATTGAGCAAGTCACAAGTAAGCAAAACAGCGCTGGGCGGCCGGGGGAATCTCCTGCTCCACCAACGGCGCGCGCAATCCCCCCCTCACAGTCTCCTTATATGCAATTCCAGCTCCAGGTATATGTGGCACTTCCTGTAACTTCTGCGGTTGCGCCGGCTGTTGCTAGGGGTCTTCTTCAGCCCTCTGCATTGTGAGTGGTGACCCTCAGGTCACGCATATATTTTACAACTTTCGAAGTCGTGCTATATTTCACAGTTGTGTGACATCGCCATCACCATATTAGGCTATCTAAACTAACATTGCCGCTTCGCTAGCTCAACTCCCTTATCTCAGGCAGGGTACATGCCCCCACCACAGGATGTAGGATGTTCCCACAGATGTTCCCAAGGCTGTTTCTTACTTTGATGTAACCAATTAGCACACATCACAGTCCAGGATGTTTCAAGGCTGTTTCTCAATTTGATGTAACAAATTAGCACATATCACAATCCCCCCTTTTTGTTTTGGTCCCTTCTAATTTGTTCATCAAATCGAGCAACAACCTCCTGTGCCAGGGAGAGCATAGGGTTATGCTTACTCTCATCTTCATTTAGTTGTTCATATTGACTTCTTATCAACAGTAGGTGGGCAGCTTCGAGACTGCTTTTTGCTAAGTTAATTATTTTATTTACTATACACGGTCCAAAGGTCAACACTAGTACTAGTAAAGCCAATGGGCCCGCGATGGTAGACAATAAGGTTGTTAGCCAGGGAGAATGACTGAACCATGATTCATACCACCCTTGCTGGGCTTCTCTTTCCTTTTTACGTTTTTCAAGGCCTTCTCTCAATTTCGCCATAGTATCCCTGACAACTCCTGTATGATCCGCGTAAAAACAACATTCTTCTCCTAGGGCTGCACACAATCCTCCCTGTTGCAAAAATAAGAGGTCCATCCCTCTTCTGTTCTGTAAAACTACTTCTGATAGCGATGTCAACGATTTTTCTAAGGCTGTAATGGATTTTTCTATTCGTTCTAAGTCCTCATCCACTGCTGCTCGTAGGGTGCTAAGGCTCTGCTGCTGTACCACTAAGGAGGAGATTCCAGTTCCCGCTCCTACTGCCCCTAGGCCCAGTAAGGTGGCTATGGTAATTGCGGTGATTGGTTCTCTCTTTACTCGGACCGGGTGAGGGTTGTCCCAATGGTCATACATCACATTTTCTGGGTGGTACAAGATCCTGGGAACTACCTCTATTTGTATACAATACTCTTGGGACTCACCAAGTACCCTTAGGGAGACACAGGGAGTTAGGCCCGTTTTTGAACATATCCACCTAGCTCCTTGGGTGGGAATAATCCATCCAATTTCGGAGGTGTAGGTTTGCAGTGTCACAGACCCACACAGCTTTCTCTTTGATTTTGGTATTTTACCAATACACATTCCCATTCCCGTAACTTGCTCCATGGTCAACCCCTTCTTCTTATCTTCCCATTGACACTGGGAGCCGGGATTATTGCTCACAGTATATGTCATATTTAGTCCTATTGCTTCATAAAAAGGGGGTCTTATGTCGTAGCATAACCAGCAATGGGTGGTTATACTAGGGGTTGTAGCATTTAATACTTTGTAGGTTGCCTGTACAATCTTCCACAGAGGATTGTCTACCCCCTCTGTGGCTTTACTTTCTGAGATTACAACAGTATCTTTCGGGGTGGGGTGGCTCATAGGAATACTTGTCAAATTCATTATCGCAGCCGTTGGTTTGATTCTTAATTTTGCTCCTTTAACGGCTAGATTCGGCCCTATTGCTTGAGGAGCAGGTTGCACACTTTCTTTCTTTATGAAAATCAATCCACCCCTATCGGTCCCGGGCTCCCAGTACCGGACTCCCCAGGTCTTTCCCAAAAACCACCCTGGATCTTCAGGACGGGTGATATTTATCATTAAATGTTTACAGTCCGAATGGGAGGACGGACGCATACCTCCAGAAGAGTCTCGTTTGGGGGGTGTACAACCATAGGGTCCCCACTGGGTCTGAATAAACTTATCTGATCCTGCGCCGGGTGTCCAATCAGAGGCTATAGTTTCACATCCCCAATAAGCACAATAATAAGAGTTTGGGTAGTTACAGTATCCTCGCCCAGGATTAGAACTAGGGCAAAAGTAAAACCCCTTTAGATTTAAACATGGCTCAATGGGTACCAATTCACACAAGGTAGGTGTGAATGTAGGGTTCCCGGGTACACTTCGTACTTGGATCACTGTTTGATCTTCCCATCTCATTAATGACCACTTAAAGGGTTGGTGTGCATTATGTTCCCCTTGGATTCGTCTTCCTAATAAGCCCAGCACAATCATCTTCCAGAGGAGTAGTGGACCCATGGCTTTGTCAACGGATATTTTACGAACTCTTAATGCCTTGGAGGGGCGATCCGTGATGCCAAGTGTCTCTGGGACTTTAAAGAGTCTGGGTCTTACAATTTTGGGTATTCCTGCTTAGGAGGTGGCTTATCGGCCTCGATCCCCACAAGTTCTATACGTCTCTGCCTCCCTTGCCTACTCTTTTGCTTCAGAGCAGCAGGGTGTACCGTCTTCTCGGCAGCAGTCGTATTCTTCAGGGGAACCTCCTGTATGAGCCTTTTAGATTTTTTTTTTAAAGGCTTCCCAGTTCCCAAGAGTGACGCTCAACATACGGCGCGGTCCGCCTATAATTGGTGTTTTCAATTTTAGCCTTATGTGATTTGGGGTGGTTGGCGTGGGTACAACCTTTCTCTGGTTGTACTCCTTTTAACAAAGGCTTCCCACCGTTCTACCGATCTTTTCTTAAGATCTTTTAATGTCCAATAAGTCAATTTTGTCGTAACAAGGGCGGCAAATGCCGTTAGGGAGATACCCGTACTAACAATGAGTCCACTACTTCCCTTTACAAACCCTACATGCATAACACACAAAGGGATAACAAATACAATGTGGGGTTATAACAAATACTGTGTTAGGTTTTACAAAAGGTGGTCTCACTTATCGAGGTTTCCAGGTTTCTTCTTAAAGGTTACTTTTAAATTGTCCGGGTTTCCAAAGGCTTCCCACGATGATTCTGAAATCGGTCCTTTAATTCTGCTGGCATGTGTCCATCCTCGCTCTGCGGTACGAATAGCAGTGTCTGTGGTAAGCAAAACAAGGAAAGGTCCCTCCCAGCGGGGAGTCAAGGATGAGTCTTTCCAGGTTTTAATTAAAACCTTGTCTCCAGGGTTAACTCGGTGAATGGCTGCATCTAGTGGAGGTCTCTGTACTATTAGTCCTTTCTTTATCAATTCCTGTCTTCTCTTCATAAGCTCTGTAATATATTTCTGTAATAATCTCTCTTCTACTTTAGGATGTTCTTTTGGTATTTCTCTTAAATCTTGTACCAATCTATAAGTACCGTCTGGTTTCTTTACGGGCAGTATGGGGGTATTATAGGGAGACATACAAGGCTCCAGTAACCTTTGATTTATTAGCCTCTGGATTACTGGTCGGAGTCCTTGCCTCCCTTCCTGTGACATTGGATATTGCTTGACTCTAACAGGGATTTCTGGATTCCGTATACTCACTTCAAAAGGAGCAATATCTAGTTTCCCCACTGATTCTGGGGTATACCACACTTCAGGGTTGATTTTGGCCTCATCTTCAATAGTAAGGGTGCATAATTTTATAACTAATTCTTGATTCTCTACTTCTAAACTGACTCCTAATTCAACCATCATATCTCGGCCCAGTAAATTATATTCAGCTTCGGGAACTAATAAAAAGGATCCAACACTTAATCGAGAGTCTGATTCTATTTCCACATTTTTAATTACTGGGACCTTAAAGGGTTCTCCCTTAGCTCCTATCACTTGTAATTTCTCTGGGGATGGTTTACACCCCCAGGGTACCGTTTGGACAGTAGATCTTTCTGCCCCAGAATCCACAAGGAATTCTACTTCTTGTCGCTGGGGACCCAATTTCAGTTTTATCAAGGGCTCGGTTCCTTTATGAGTCCCCAGCAGATAGAGCCCCTGACCCCCCTAATCTTCTTGGAACATTTGCTCATCCTGCATTCGCTTCCTACAATTCCTCTTCAGATGCCCTTTCTTCTGGCAATAAAAACACTCAACCTGCCTCAAGTCCCTTGCCACAACTTCTCTGGGTTGTCCTTCTTGGTGAGGTGGCTTTCTTTTAGGTCCGTTATACGACCTAGGGGGTTGCGCCTGGATTCCTCTCTGTCCTTCTCGGACTGCTGCCACCAGAATCTTTGCCTGCCGCCGATGGGTTTCCTCTTCCCTCCGCACATGCACTTTCTGAGCTTCCCTCAGCAATTCGTCCAGCCCCCTATCTTGCCAATCATCTAACTTCTCTAGCTTTCTTCTAATATCTGGAAAGGCCTTTGCTACAAACTGTGTTTTCAATAGAGCCTGTCCCACAGGGGTACTGGGGTCTACCCCGGAATAAAGTTGCAGGTTTTTCCTAAGTCTCTCGAGCCATTCTGTTGGTGTCTCATCCCTTTTTTGTTGTTCCATGAAGGCCTTATTAATATTTTGCCCCCGGGAACAGATTCCCTGAACTATTATGGCTCTCAGATCGGACATATGTGTCCGATGCTCAGCATTCTGATTGTCCCCGTCCGGCCGTTGGGTGGGCCATTTGATATCTGCTGCGGGACCTTGTTGGTGTTGTTGATCCCAAATCCGCATCCCAGCCCTACGGATCATTTCCCTTTCTTCCGCTGTAAATAATATGCTTAAGATGGATTGTAATTCCTCCCATGTATAAAGGCTGGGACCTAAAAACTGATCTAATTTCTCAGCCACCCCTAAAGGGTCCTCTAATAAATTCCCCATTTCTTTCTTAAAATCCCGTATGTTTCCTGAACTCAGGGGCACGGACACAAAACCCATCCCTGGTTGTGGTCCTCCCATAGGGAGTTCTCGCAAGGGGTACAGCTGATCAGGTCGCCCACCTCCCCTCGTTTGACTCCTCGTGACCCTTTGGGTTTCTTCTGGGGAACTAGGAGGGTCTAAATCCCAGTCCGGGGTCGTTGTGGGGGGGCTATGAGGAGGGGCTGGTATTGGGTTTTGAGCCGGAGCTGAGGGAATATAGGGGGGAGGAGAAACGGGAAGTTCCTCCAGTGTTTTGCTTTTCTTCCTCGAACCCTTCTCTTTCAGGGTAAATATCATGGTCCGAGTATCTGGTCTTATCCATAAACTAGCATACTCACTTTCTTCTAAACTAAAGGGCTCCTTTGAATTCACATATATATTTAGAGCCTGACATATCCAATTTTCAAAAGACCCGTATACTGGCCAATAAAGGTGGTCTTTTCTAATTTGCTTCCTGCCCCATACTTGCATACAGTAATGTACCATTTTTTCTCGACTTTTGCCTTTTCTGGAGGGCCAATCGTTCCAATACTTAATCATTAATCCTAAAGGGCTATCGGGCGGTATATCTGGTAACCGTACTGTAAAGCCCTCCATGGGATCAGAAGACTTGCTCTCTTTCTGTCCCATCTTCCGGAGCACCCACCTCAGTCACTCTCTTTCTTTCCGCAGGGGACCGCACTCACACCACCCGAGTCTTTAACTGCTAGGACGGTTGTCCCTTCGCAGCGGGTGGCCCAGTTGGCCGACGGGTGCCCCTTTTCGGTCCCCTGCTACACAAGGACCCCCTCTCCTGGAGGGTCCGCACTCACTCCATACGCAAGGGCCCCCTCTCCTGGAGGGTCCGCACTAAGGACCCCCTCTCCTGGAGGGTCCGCACTCACTCCGTCCCCTGTTACACAAGGACCCCCTCTCCTGGAGGGTCCGCACTCCCCTGGGGACTTCTCACGTGCTCCGGGTATCCCACCCCAACCGAACGGAACCGCATACATATACTCACTCAGTCCTGAGTCTTCGTTCGGATCTTCGTGCACAAAGTTTACGGGGTACTGCAGTTCTTTTGCTTACTTGTCCTGATTTAGGGTTCGGAAATACAGGTTATGGTAGGGGAACTACCCACTCAGGGGCCATCCGAAGACGGGATGGGGCGCCTCCCCTGAGTCAGAGTCCCGAAACCAGGGAAGCCTGTATCCGAGTCACGGCACCAAATTGTTATAGGCAAACACGACCAATTGGTTTGCATAAAATCTACTTTAATGGAATAATTGAGCAAGTCACAAGTAAGCAAAACAGCGCTGGGCGGCCGGGGGAATCTCCTGCTCCACCAACGGCGCGCGCAATCCCCCCCTCACAGTCTCCTTATATGCAATTCCAGCTCCAGGTATATGTGGCACTTCCTGTAACTTCTGCGGTTGCGCCGGCTGTTGCTAGGGGTCTTCTTCAGCCCTCTGCATTGTGAGTGGTGACCCTCAGGTCACGCATATATTTTACAACTTTCGAAGTCGTGCTATATTTCACAGTTGTGTGACATCGCCATCACCATATTAGGCTATCTAAACTAACATTGCCGCTTCGCTAGCTCAACTCCCTTATCTCAGGCAGGGTACATGCCCCCACCACAGGATGTAGGATGTTCCCACAGATGTTCCCAAGGCTGTTTCTTACTTTGATGTAACCAATTAGCACACATCACAGTCCAGGATGTTTCAAGGCTGTTTCTCAATTTGATGTAACAAATTAGCACATATCACAAACTCCAAGGGCTCCATTGCCCCTGGGTGGTCACTGAGTGTGTCCCTTTGTGTTAAGCACCACAGGGTGGGACCTTCCTGCTGTGAATGGGCTGCAAAGGAGTTGCTGTAGGTGGGAGAGACAGCTGCTGAGCTTGTGCTAGCTGCAGGGGAATGGCAAGGTGGGTGTGGGCAGTGGTCTTAGGCAGGCAGGGTGCTGGTGTCCTGTGGTGTGGAAATGTGCTTCTGGGGCAGGCTTTTTATGGTGCTTTCCTGGCAGCCTTGTGCTGCCTTGGAGAGCAGGTGGGAACTTGCCTGAATGTTCTCAGTGAGTAGCTAGCCCCGAGGCTGAAGGCAGCTGGTGTTGTGTGGCTGGCTGTTTGAGTGTGTGGCTTGTGTGGTATCAGTTGTGGCTGCTTTATGCTGGCCTGAATGTGCAGTTGTCCTTGAGCGCGGGCAGGCTCCTTCTCAGCAGTGCCTTGTGGTGGGAAGCTCTGCAGCCTCCTTGTGGGGTTTGTTTTATTCGAGATGCTTGTCTTCCTTGGGTGTGGATCACCTGCCTGGGAAGATGTGCAGGAGCTTTAGCTAAGACTGTTACCAGGACCACATGCGTAATGATTCTGTCAATATGATAGTTCCAGGGAATAGAATGAATATGTATAATCATTCTGGGAAATTCAGTACATATGTGAGAGAGCAATAGAAACTTTGGATGATGTGAGACATGGTGTGCACGTTGGGTGGAGCTATCCCCCGTGCATCCGGCGCTGTAATAAAGAGAATGCCTGCTTCTTAATACTACATTGGTGTTAAGGAGTTTTTCCTCCCGATTTCGGTGACAGCTTTGGCACCCCAGATGGGACCCTGCTTCTGAATCTCAACGCATCTGTGGGATTGCAGGACCTCCAGCCAGCACCGAGGGATTCTCGGGGAGAACCTCTGATCTCCAGACCAAAGAGCTCTGAGTAAGCCCCCTGGGAAGGTAAAGGCATTCCTTTCCTTAACAGGTCAGGTTGCCCGCTGGTCAGATGCAGTGAGCCTTGCAGAGCTGGGTTAGAAGGGTGGAAAAGGTGGGGTCGCCCGCCTGTAAGGTGTGGTGAAAGCCATGCAGGGAGGTCAGGTTGGGCTCTGGAGGTCCCTCAGGGGGAGGAAGGTCAAGTTATTTGTGCACAATTGTGTGTTTATGTGGTAATTTGACATTTGGAATGTTATTGGACTTTGTTTTGTGGATTTTGTGGTTATGGGTAACCAAGCGTCGAAAGAGGGGGGGATTTTGAAGAATTCACCCCTGGGATGTATTTTAAAGCATTGGAAAGAGGAGGCAGGTCCGCCAGGAGGTACACTTACCAAGAGAACAATTAATTGAATACTGTAATCATTGTAATCATGTATAGTTTAGAAGATCAGGAAAAATGGCCTAAGAATGGAAGTGTGAACTACAATACCATATTACAATTAATGTTGTTTTGCTGGAGGGAGGCGAAATGGGATGAAGTAATGTATGCAGATTTGTTCTTTGCACTAAGAGACCACCCTGAATGGCAGAAAGATTGTGGGATGATTCCAAGGGATCCGATGATACTAGCACTAGAGAAGGAGGGAAAGGGTCAAAAGTTGAAAAGGTGTTGTTCTGCTTGTAGTATTGGAAAAAGGTGTTTAAAGTATGAACAGGAGGAGGAAGAAGATTTGGAGTTGATGGTTGTTCCCCGACAGAGGTTGGGGGAGGATATTGAGGCTATGTGTGGGGCTGAAGGGGCAGAAAGATTTAGCCCGATTGAGAGGAGAACAAGAGGATGACAAGGGGAAGCGGGGGGGGGGGGGGGAGGAGGGGCGGGTGGTTTACAGGCTTCACTTCTGCAGGTGGTTGGAAATAATGGACCAGTAACAGTTAAAGTACCTTTCTCTATAATGGAGTTAAGGTCCTGGAAGGAAATAGCAGGGAACTATAGAGAAGATCTGGGGAAAGTGGCTAAAGTGTTTGAAACTCTAATTAGGACTCAGGATCCAGATTGGAATGATTTACAGGTAATATAAGACACCCTGCTAGATGATACTGAAAAGAAGATGGTATTAAACACTGCTCGGAAGCAAGTGGAAGGAGCACTTGCTGGTGGGGATTTGCAGGGGATGCTAGATCAGAATTTTCCTGCTGCAGAGCCAGGGTGGGATCCTAACCAGCCAGGACCCCGGGGACTCTTAACAAGATATCAGAGATGGATAATGTTTGGCATAAGACACGCCCTGCCAAAAGCAGTTAATTGGTCTAAGCTATATGAGGTCCAACAAGCACCAACTGAATCCCCATCTGCTTTTGTGGAATGATTAAAGGCTACTGCCAGGAAATCTACCAACCTGGATCCTGAGAAACCAGAGGAAGCCCAGCAGTTAGCTTCAATGTTTATGGGACAATTGGCCCCAGACATAAGAAGGAAACTTCAAAAATTAGAGGGGGCAGATTTGAGAGATCTGGGGAAAATGTTAGAAGTGTCCTGGACGGCTTTTAATAATAGGGAAAAGGAAAAAGAAATGCGACGTATTCGAAGGGAGTACCTAAGAGAAGGGAGATTGATTGCTGCTTTAAGCAGGGCTCCTGGAGGAGCCTATAGAGAAAGGGAAGGCCCAGGAGGGGGTTACCGAGGTGTGAAAGGGAGTAAGAGAAAGGGAACATGACCTCCTTTTGTGCAACCTCATCTAGCAGATCAGTGTGCGCAATCTGCAAAGAAAGGGGGCACTGGCAAAGGGAATGTCCTCAGGCTGGGAACTTAGCCCCAGCCCTGCAAGCCATTAAGCTAATGACCTTAAAGGATGAATCGTGAAGGGGACCTGGGGAATCATCCGCAGCCGAACCCCTGGTTACACTAAGGCTGGGAAACGAAGAAGTAGAATTTGTAGTTGCTCCAGGAGCCACTTACTCTGTACTTAATACTTGTAAAGGAAGCTTTAGCCATGAAAGTGTAAGCGTTGTTGGTGCTACAGGGAAAGGAGAGAATGGGCCCTTTTTGCAGCCCTTAAATTTTAAATTGGGAAACCAATGGGTGACTCATGAATTTTTATATATGCCTGAATGTTGGATGCCCTTGATGGGTAGGGATTTATTGGATAAGTTGAACACGCAGATAACCTTTAAGAATGGAGAGGTGCAGCCACTAATACCTGAATCAAAAGCTGTGGAAACGAGAATTTTTATGTTACAGAGCAGCACGCAGAAAGCGGAGGAGGAGATTGCTGCTGGCGTAGAAGATGCAGTAGTACCCTTGGTATGGGCTAGTGGAATTCCAGGTCGGTCTAAACTGGCGAAACCAGGAGGTTGTTCTAAAATCTGTGACTAAACCGGTAAGACAAAAGCAGTATCCTATTAGGTGGGAGGCTAGAAAGGGGTTGGAAGAATTAATAACTAAATTTTTGAATTTTGGGTTACTGATAGTGTGAATCAGAATATAACACCTCAGTATTATCAGTAAAGAAACAAAATGGCAAGGAATAGAGGTTGGCTCAGGATTTAAGAGCCGTGAATCAGATTGTTCAAGATATTCACCCAGTAGCGGCTAAGCCATCTACCTTGCTGACATCCCTGAAGGAGGACGATAAATGATTTACTGTACTTGATCTCGGGGATGCCTTTTTCTGCATACCTCTAGACAAAGACAGTCAGGCGATATTGGCCTTTGAATGGGAAAGCCCCACCACCGGATGCAAAACACAACTTACTTGGACGGTGTTCCCTCAGGGGTTCAAAACCAGTGCAACAATATTTGGCAAGCAATTGGCCAAGGAGCTGGAATCATGGAAAAGGGAAAACCTGGAAGGAACAATACTGCAGTATGTAGATGACATTTTGTTGTCATCTGCGGAGACTAGGGAAGAGTGTCTACAGATGAGCATAAGCCTGTTGAATTTTCTAGGACAAAGAGGCCATTGTGTAACAAAAAGTAAGGCTCAGGTAGGGAAAAAGACTGTGACTGATTTAGGTCTCGAGATTTCACAAGGACAACGGAGACCGGGAGCTGACAGAAAAGAAGCGCTCTGCCAAACTGCAGAACCAAGAACTGCACGAGAGCTGAGGGCATTCTTGGGTATGGCCGGATGGTGCAGACTGTGGATTCCCAGCTATGGGCTATTAGTAAAACCCCTTTATGAAATTTTGAAGGGGTCAAACAAGAGCTACCTACTATGGACCCCTGAATGCCAAATAGCTTTTAAAGACTTAAAAAAGGCTCTGTCAGCACCTGCATTGGGACTGCCCAATTTGTCTAAACCCTTTGAGCTATTTGTACATGAACGACAACATCTTGCCCTGGGCGTGCTGACTCAGAAACTGGGAACATGGAGAAGAGCTGTGGGCTATTTCTGCAGACAATTGGGCAGTGTGAGTAAAGGATGGCCAGGGTGTTTGCGTGCTGTAGCCACAACTGTTCTTTTGATCCAAGAAGCTGGAAAATTCACAATAGGACAAAGAATCATAGTGTATGTTCCACATATGGGAACAAGAGGGGGGACATTGGCTGTCTCCAAGCCGTATGCTCAGATATCAAGTTATCCTGTTGGAAAAGGGTGATGTGGAACTCAAAACCACCGCAGCAATCAACCCGGCGATGTTTTTGAACTCAGAAGTAAGGGACCCCGAGCCCTTGCACCATGATTGTCTGCAAAGCATTGAACACGTATATTCAAGCGGACAGGATCTGAGAGATGAACTGCTAACTAATCCTGATTTGGAACTGTTTACAGATGGTAGCAGCTTTGTACAAGATGGGAAATGGGTGGCCGGATACACAGTGGTCACAGCTACATGGGTAATAGAGGCTGGGTCCCTAGCCATTAACGTGTCAGCCCAGAAGGCGGAATTGATAGCATTGAGACAAGCCTTGAAGATAGCTGAAGGGAAAAAGGTAAATATAAGGACTGACTCAAAGTATGCATTTGGGGTAGTCCGTGCACATGGGGCTACCTGGAAGGAGAGAGGATTGCTGACTGCTCAAGGATCACCTATTAAATACAAGGAAGAAATTTTCCGACTTGTAGAGAATATTCAAGAACCTGGGGAAGTGGCAATAATGCGTTGCAAGGCACACCAATTTGGACAAGCCACAGTAAATGTGGGTAATCGATTAGCCGATAAAACCGCTAGAGGTGGCCGAATGAGGCATCCTTGTATTGGTACCAGTAAAAGAGGTGAAGCTGCCAATTCTGAAACCTAATTACAGTGAGGCAGATCAACAATTAGCATCACTGTTAAAAGCACCCCCAAAGGGAGAGGGTTGGTTAATAACGCCTACAAAACAGGTCATTGTTCCACCGCAGATAATGACCGAAATTGTAAAAAAGAGACACGAAGAAGCACACTGGGGTAGTGAGGCTCTGATTTCTAGTCTTCAAAACTCGATTATATGTGTAGGAATGAGTGGAATAGTAAAGTCTGTGACGGCAAAGTGCCCTGTTTGTTTAGAAATTAATCCTATGAACAGGAGAAGACTGCCCCTGGGGACCACTAAGCCCGGAAGTTCCCCCGGAGATGATTGGCAAATTGATTTCTCTGAATTACCAAGGCAAGACAGTTCTAGATATCTCCTGGTATTAGCTGACACCTTCTCGGGATGGCCGGAAGCTTTTTTCCCTGTTGCACCAATAAAGCTAGGCAAGTAACTGAAATATTGCTCAAAGACATAATACCAAGATTTGGGGTACCAATAGGAGTGTCCTCTGATGGGGGCCCACATTTTGTGGCAGATAGTCCAACAGCTAAGTAAAATTCTTGGTATCAAGTGGGATTTACATACCCCGCGGAGGCCTCAGTCGAGTGGGAAGGTAGAAAGAATGAATCAAACTTGAAAGCAACAGATTAGTAAGATATGTCCAGAAACTTCTTTAAGATGGCCCCAGACCCTTCCACTGGCTCTTTTAAGAATCAGAATACAGCCAAGGTCTAGGAGTAAGATTAGTCCTTATGAGGTATTATATGGGGAAACCATACCAAGCGCCGCTGATTCCAGGGGAGATCCCTGTAAAAGGAAAAACAGATTAAAGTTCTATCTGATTTCTTTAGGGGAAGTCCTTGCAGCTCTCTGATGGCATATTATTTTGACAGGACTGCTCGTGTTGGACACTCCTGTCCATCAGTATCAACCGAGAGATTTCGTATACATTAAAAAGGTGGAACTCCAAACCTTTACAAGAGAGGTGGAAAGGACCTTTCCGGGTACTCCTACCTAGTTGCACTGCACTCAAGGTGGAAGGGATCAAAGCTTGGGTTCATTACACTCGAGTTAAGCCAGGACCTGGGAGTGAGTGTTGCTGAATTATTTGTAACTTTTGCTTGTTTTTGCAGTTAAAGCGTCTAATTGTTAAAGCGTCTAATTGTTAAAGCGTCTAATTGTTAAAGCGTCTAACCGTTAAAGCGTCTAACCGTTAAAGCGTCTAACCGTTAAAGCGTCTAATTGTTAAAGCGTCTAACCGTTAAAGCGTCTAACCGTTAAAGCGTCTAACCGTTAAAGCGTCTAACCGTGTTTTTTTTCTTTTTTTAGGTTACAAAAGGAAGGGGTGCTAGGTGGTTTGGTAAGGCACAGAGCATGCCTGGGCCTGGTGCAGTGAGTGAAAGGAGCTGGATGCCAGGCCAGAAGTACCCCCACTGGCAATGGTTTTAGTTCTGGTTTGGGCCTAGGACTCTAATGTGTCACTGGGAGAAGAATGCCTCTGGGGCCACATTGCCCCTTGTGGGTAGGGAGCAGTTGACTTGGTCAGATCTGTGTTGGAGGTGGAAGCAGCTGGCAGGCAGAGGGTTCCCTTTTCCCAGTGGTGGTTTCTTGGCCGAAGCCAAGAAACTGCAGCAGCTTCTCTTTCCTTCCGTGGTCTGCTCTGCGCTTGTGTCCTCTTGAAGAGGATGTGCCTGTGCTCCTCAGCGAGTTCTGCCAGGAGCTTGGGACTGCTGTACGTTTCTGATAATCTCTCTTTCAGCATTGTGGTGTTTGCGGTGGTGATCTGCAGGGATGAGCTGCTCTTGCTGGCTGGAGTATGGCTGCACTGACAAGGAGCTGGTGCCCACCTGAGGCTGGAGCAGGACTGCAGGTGTGCCAGGGTAATTCTGCTTCTATCTGGGTAACTTTTTTGAAGCTCAGCCTTGCTGCCCAGACTGACAAAGTAGATAGAGCTTAAAAGCTGCTCTTAAGATGCCTGGAAATAGGAGGTGAGCTCAGCTGAGAGTGAGCTGCTGGCTGCTCTGTAGGGACAGCTGGCCAGAAGGGAAGAGTTCTGGGAGGGCAGGTTATGTTTATGGTGGTGGCGGGATGAACAGAGCTGATGCTGTATGAAAGCAGGGAGAAGGCTGGGGGTTAGAGTGAGCAGAGGTGTGGCTTGTGTGTGCCCAAGCAAGCCTTGCTGCTGGTCAGGGGATCAGTGATGGCAGGAGTGGAGTGGAGGGCTGCTCCTTCTTGGGAGCTGAGGAAAGCCTTTGGAAGTGAAAGGGGGTGGCATGATGTTAAGAAGTTGAGCCCCTCTCCTTTTGCCAGGGGCAGATGGGGAGGGCTTTTGTCTGTGCTGTTGAGGTGGGGGCGGGGGTTGCCTGGTGGGAATTTGGGGGTAGTGCTGTCCATGCAAGGGAGTGTCCCAGCAAGGCCAGGGAGCCCAAGTAGTGCAGGTGGCTTGCCCAAAGGCAGATGCTTAAGATTGTCAGCAGCTGATGAGCTGAGGCAGCTGCAGGTGTGACATGTGTTGCTGGGGTGCCTTGCCCCCAGGGCAGCCCTGGCATGTGGCGTGCACAGCTGAGAAGCCAAAGAGGTGGGGGAGAAGGAGTGCTGCTGTTGCTGCCCAGGATGCCAGGTGGCAGCTAGTGCCTGCAGGCAGGGCCCCTGGCACCCAAGCAGATGTGCTTTGTGCCAGTAGGTTGCCCTTTACAAGAGGGGTTTCTCTGGAAAATGAGGAGCGCTCCTGTAACTTGGAGCTGCCAAATGGGTGGTAGAGGGGGGCGGAGGGGGAGGGAATGGACTAAAGTCCTTGAAGCCACCTCTTTGGCATATCTCCTCTGGGCAGAGTTGTGGAGACAAGGAGGGGTTTGGCAACCTGTTGAGTGACACTGTTGTCAGAGCCTGGTGCTGCTGAGGGAGGAGGGTGTGTGTGTGTGGGGGGGGTGATAGCCCTGTTGTAAAGTACAGTTGCAGAGAGGGCTGCAAGGGTGGCTTGGTGGCTGGAGCAAAGGTGGGGGGTGGCAGGTGCTTTTGTGCCTGGAAAATGAAGGCTAGCAGGGCTGGTTGCTGTACTTGTACACAAGTCTTGGAGTTGAGGAAAGAAGAAGCCTTAAAAGGCTTCAGAAGCTTGGAGGCCTAGCCCCCTAGGTGAGAGGCAGGTGGTCACTGGGGCATTAATGTGGAAGTGAAGAGCAGGTGGAGTGGCCTATGCCAGGGAGAAGTGGCAGTATGTATTGCCTGCTGGAGTCAAGTGAGTTGACCATGTCCCAGTAAAGGGGATGGTTCCTTGGGGCGCCACATGTCAGGTGGAGGCAGGAGGAGAAAAGTGTTGGGAGCACCTTGAGCTTGAGAGCAGGATTGCTGTGATTTTTGAGTGCTGGTGTTTGTTTGGGGAAAAGGTAGAAGAGCAGGCTAGAGGAGAGGGGAGAGCAGCCAGGGAGGGCAAGAAAGAAGCTTGGCAAGGAGCCTGTGCATGGAAGCCATTTAGTGCAAATGGGGCAGTGTGAGAGCAAGCTTGCTGCAGGCAGGCAGGCAGGCTAACACGTGCTGGGCTTGTTGTCCTGCTGTGTCAGCCTGTCTTGCCTGTTTGACCCCCACAGCAGCTGAGGTGGGAGAGCTGAAGGTAGTGTGCCCTAAAGGTGTGGGAGGGAGGGTGCTGAGGCCTGCCTGGGGCACTGGTGGAGAGTGGATGTGTGGGGGCTGGTGGGGCAGGGCAGAGGAGTTGAGGACTCCCCAGAGCATGTCAGGCTGAAGTTGCAGTGTGGCTTTGTGAGGGAGAGCCTGCCGTGAGGTGGGAGCAGCCAGGGGAGCTGTAGGGGTGTGCCAAGGGGCTCGTGAGGGTCAGAGAGGACAGAGGGCTCCCAAGTGTGAGCCCAGTATTTTGGGGAGCATGGCTTTTGTGTGCAGTTTTCCCAAGCTGCCTGGGCTGAATTGCTGTCAGGTGCCAAGTGCAGCAAGGGCTCTTTGGCTTCCCCCCTGCCCAGGTGTCAGTGGAGCTAAGCTCTAGTGGTCCAGTCTGTGCCCTTCTGCCCAAAGCTGCAGCTGCTTTGCCAAGTGGAGGGGCAGCAGTTTCCTTTGAAGAGAAGAGGATGTTGTGGAGAGAAGTTTGGGGCTGGTTGTCTGGAACAATTCCAGCAGCTGGCTGTGTGCTTGAGGCCTAGTGCAGGTTGCCAGTGCCCAGGGTTGTGGGTGTGGGAGCTGCCCACTTGAGCATGCTATGCAGGGGAGCTGCTGTGTTTCATGTGTGAGTGAGTGGTGTGTGTGTGCAGGTGTTGAGTGGAGAGCTGGAGGTGCCTTTTGTTTGGAGGAGCAAGTAGGGCTGGGTGTTTAGTGGCTCTAAAGCAGGAAGGAAGGAAGGAGGGTGGTAGGTGTGAGCATGGAGCAGTGGGATGGTCTGGCAGAGAGGTGTTGCCTGGGTGAGCAGAAATGAGTCCTTCTTTCGCAGGACTGCCTTTTGGTGCTTTGGGGGACGCGCCTGCCCCTTCCTGGGATGTGCTTCTCTCTTTGAAGGTTCCCTTTTGTGCTCTGCATGGACCCTGACTCTTTGTGCCAGAGGGGGTTACCTGCTTTGGCCAAAGCCCTTGGGAGATGGTCCCGCACACTTCTTTGGTGCTGCCCGGCAGCTTTTCCCTGGGGCTTGACCACTTCTGGTCAGTGTTTGCCAAGAGAGGACTGCTCTGAAGAAGTTGGGGATATCTCGGAGGGTGGGGGCATGTGCCTCAGCTCTGCTTTTGAGGGCCAGGAGGGGCAGCACGCAGAGATGCAGTTTGTACTGATGGCAAGTGTTCCTTAGTAAAAGGCCTCAGCTTGCTGGGACCCAAAGCCTGAGAGTGCTGTGGCAGAGCGCGTGGGCCCTCGGTTGTGCTCTGCCTTCTCTTTGGTGGCAATGGCTTTGCTGTGTTGGTTGCTTCTGGGGGCGTTCTGTGCTTTGTCATACGCAGCGGTGGCCAAGCGGTGTCTGCAGGGCACAGGATAATGGCAAGAGGGAAAGGTGCTCAGCAGAGCCAGGACTGCTGCAGCTTCCTGGTGTTGATGCAGTTTTGCAGAGTTGGAGCCCTTTGCAATCTCTGCAGTGAGAGGCAATTTATAATGCTGTGTGCCAAAGGTACCCTGAAAAGCCTCAGCTGTTTGAGCCCTGGGCAATCCTCTAGGCATGACAAGAGGCTTGCGGTTTCTCTTTTTTGGCAGTCCCCTCCTTGCTCTCGGGTCTTTGGAGGTGCAGCCTGGAGTCCTTGCAGCCTCAGTGGTGTGCTGCAGGAATTGCCCAGGCTGGAGTGCAAGCTGTATTGCAGGCCCTTGACAAGGAGTGTTTTTGCTGCTGCTGCTGGGCCAGCTCTGTGGAGGCAGTGTATTTCCCTTCAGTTTTGGGGAGGGTCATGACAGGGTTCAACTGGTGGAAAGTTACAAGCAGCAAAGCATATGGGAAAGGAGAAGCAAGGAGCGAGGTACAAGGAGTTACAGGTAGCAAAGCGTATGGGAAAGGAGAAGCAAGGAGCGAGGTACAAAGAGTTAAAGGTAGCAAAGCGTATGGGAAAGGAGAAGCAAGGAGCAGGTACAAGGAGTTAAAGGTAGCAAAGCGTATGGGAAAGGAGAAGCAAGGAGCAGGTACAAGGAGTTACAGGTAGCAAAGCGTATGGGAAAGGAGAAGCAAGGAGCGAGGTACAAGGAGTTACAGGTAGCAAAGCATGCTTTTGGAGGAGCTTGGAGTTGTTTCTGTGTGCTTATGAGGATGCTGCTAGCTTCTGTGCTCTCCTTCTCTAGGTTCCTGTGTGGCATCCCTCTGCGTGCTGTCCGAGAGCCTTCTGCATGCACTGTCACGTATCGGAGAGCAACAGCTTCCTGGGCTGGATTTCGATCAGAGCCATCAAGATGAAGCGTGCACATCATCCTGCATGGTCAAATCTCCAGGTGAGTCCAACTGACCAAACTCTATTCTCTTTATGGGTTGGTGTCCCTGCCAGGATCCTTGAATGTGTACCTGCCTGAGATAAGGGCTCATTGGATGCACAAGCAATTTGCAGAGCACGTGGACATGTAACCTTGTCCCTACGAGGCCTCAGAAGAAGGCTGAGAACCACCTAGGCAGGGCTGCCTCCTGCCCCCAGGAGCAATGGATGCTCCGGCTTGCCCAGGAGCAGAGTGCAAGAACCTTGCAAGAGGAGCATGCCGCAGAGCTGGCCTTAACCCTAGATACCCCCCAGAGTTGGAGCAGCCCTGACCAGTCCTCCGTGGCCCTTGACTTGCCAGTGACTGAAAGACAACTGCAACTGCAGTGCAGTGGGGTGACATTTGGCAGCCTTGAGACTGCAGTGCCAGGGACTGTGGCTGCGATGGGCACGAGCGCTTGCGGAGTGGCCTGAAGAAGGCAGAGAGCAAGGGGAGGCCCCTCTGGGTGAGCATGTGCCTCTGTAGGACCTTAGCAGCCCCCTGATGAGGTGTCCCAGCATGCATTGCAAGCAGCGGCCCCGTGCCTCCCTTGGGCAGAGGTCAAGGACACAGGCAGCAGTGGGGAAAAGCAGGAGAGGACAAGGCAGTAAATTGGGGCCAGACGCTAAACCCGCAAAGGAGCAGGCAGATGCCACCACTGCCAATAATCGCGCACCCTCTGAGCAGGCCGAATACCATAACCCGCGGTCACCTCGGGCCCTCTTTAAACTGCCCCTCAGGTGGGTGAAGAATTCAGACCTTTGGTGGCACCCGTGCAAAGGGAACATATCCTCCTCCTCCACTGCCGCAAAGGCTGCCTGGGGACAGGATGCAAGTTCTCTGCAGACAGGTTTATGAGGCAGCTGCTGGAGGGCCAAATATGAGCGTGAAGAAGGCAAGGTCACAGAGCATTTGAGTTGCCTGCTGGAGAGCAGGCTCTTCTCTGTGCTCCTGCAAATCCTTCTCCCATTAACAGGAGAAACACCAAGAAGCACTTGAAAAATAGAACCACTGTGAGAAGAGCTGGCATGAATGCCTGCTCCAAAAATCACTCCAGGCACAATGGGTCACGTTTCACCCAATGATGGGCTCACAGGACTGCCCCCCATCTCGCGTCCTGGTCCTCACCATTGATGTTGTTGGCTGAAGGAAAGGTTCTCCAAGCAAGTGCAAGGTGTCCAAATATGCTTTATGTATTCTGCTTCCATAAATCAAATAAGAGGGTATAAAAGGAGGTAGTGATTATGTTGAAGAAGGCTGCCCAATAGAAAATCAGTTCAAGAACTGCTGTTCAAAGTGCTGTGTACATCTGTCTACTGAGAAGTTGATAAGACCATGAAAGTAAAAGCAACTGGAGAAGTCCAAAGATGAACAGAAAAGAACCCAGGAAAAGCTGTCTCAAGGTACAACCTGATGAACTTGGAGTATTGCTGTGTCACGAAGTTGCTTTTCCCATAAAAAAGCAGATCAGACAAGATTGTACAGAGAAGGTTGGGGCTATGTTGCTCTGAATGAAGAGCTTCTCCTTTGAGCTGCTCTTCAGCTCAGCTACAAGAGACTGTAGAAACACCATGAGCAATTCCTCTCCCTTGCTGAGAAGATGGTCCCCAGAAGCCCGGCTAAGTTGCCTTCCAACTCAGCAGGCACCTTTCCCCTCCCCTGGAGGGGAACCTGGTCAAGTCCTACCCATCAGCTGCCCAGCCTGAGCCCAGGGGAGGAAGAAACCCAAAAGGGCTCACTGCCCTGGCTTTTCCTCTCCCTTTGAAACCTCTGACTTTTTCAGCGCCCCAAAACCCTGAGCTGACAGCCTGAGGGGTGAATGACTGTGTGTAAAAGCCCTCACCGAGGATGGGAAGACCTTAAAAAGCCTGGGAGAGAGGAAAGGAAAGGAAGGACACACTAACATTTCCTGCCTTTGCTCAAAGAGGCTGTAGTGAAATCCAGGGCCCCTTTGTGCCGGGCGCCGTAACACCTCGCGAGAGAGAAGGCCTGTGCCAGAGAGCTCCTCACCTCCATGGCTGCGGCACTGAGCAAGGACCAGGGCAGCCGGGTGAGAGCAGCCACCACGGACGGCTCAGGCAGCAGCAGGGAGGAGACAGGCCTCCGAATGTCTTGGCTGCACAGCCTGCTCCCAGCCCTGTGCTCTGCAGGGACAGGCTCAGCCCATCCCCTGCAGAGCTGCAGAGCAAGCACCAAGTCTGGTTCTTCCTCTCTTCTTTAAAGCAAAGGCTTGTTTCCCTCCCTTACAAGTTAGAGTGAGGAATATTAGGCTGTAACTGTCCTGTGTAGGTCTCAAACTCCTCCTTGTCCAAGACGCTCGAGTGTTTTTCCCCTGTCCTTGCTGCTGCTGCAAGGTCCCCCCCAAAGGCTTGGTCCTGCTGAGTCCCCAAGGTCAGACAGTGCTTGGGAAGAGCTCAGCCTTGCTGCCTTGTCCAGTTTGTGTCAGGCCTCCTGAGAAACCTGAGGTTGTGTGAACCAGCAAGCAGTGTGTGTGTGTGTGTGTGTTTGTGTTTGTTTTTTTCCCCCTTTTAGGGGAAGACTAGTGGGTGGATGTGGGTGGGATGAGGATGGGGGTGGCATGGGAGGGCAGGAATGGATACAGCCGGGGGTAGGGAGGGGGAGGTGCATTTTGAAGGGGGGATGTGGGCAGCGACACTGAGCCTGTGCTTCCAGTTTTCTTTTGGTCAGGTATTGCTGGATTTCTCCCCTGAGACTGAGCTGCTCCAATGCCATCAGCTCTCCGCCTGGCTTTCGGAAAAGGTTTGTTGTTTTTGCAGCAGTTGAGGCAAAGCAGAATTACCAACCCCCTGTCAGGTCAATACAGGCAAAGGGAATCACTGCGCGCGCCATGCTGTGCGTGCACGAGCCTTCCTGGGTCAACTGTGCTGACACGCTGGTTGGGCTAATGCCCTTTGGTTGGCAAGCAGTTGCGTTAGCAGCTGCCCCAGCAGGGTTAGTACCAGAACATCTTCGTGGGCTGGGTGGGGTTTTGTCCCCCCTCCCCCCAAGCTTTGGGGTATTTTTTTTTTTACCTCCTCCTGGTTCTGAATAGGGGAGTGATTCATTTCTCTCTCTCTCTTTCTCTCTCTCTCTTAAAGGACAGCTCTTGATTTGGTCATGCCATGGGAGGAATGTATGAGCTTGGCACTGTGAAAACTGCAACAGAGCTGTTTTGTATCTGCTTGAGCCTAAAGGGAGATTCTGTGCATGTCTGGCATATAAAACTTGAAATTAAAAAAAACCCACAAAACCCACAATAAATTCACCGCAGAATGCCCAACCTTCAGATTACCCGTAACTTAATGCCTTCCCTCTAGATCACTAAATTGCTGCAGGGGCAGTGATAACCTTAAAGCAAATGGAGCTGGGTGTGGATGGTAGTAAGGAAAGTGACTTGGATACAGCAGCGCTTCCTGACCATAGTTTGGGGCCCCGTGAATCTCCTTTGCAGTGGATGCGCAGCTTTTGAGGAAAAGGTTTCTTGACTGTTGGAATCAAGGACAAACCCTTTCTTGCTCTCTGCGCAGAGTGAGTCCTCTTGCTATAGCGTGATTCCATTAGGGGCTTCTCAGTGGAAAGGGCAAAAAAGGGTTGAGAAGGCTGAAAGGCTGAAGAAGCTGCAAGCGCAGTGAAAAGGGTGAGGGCTCGTGTAGGTAGCGCCCAGGATCAGCTGCTGGAATAAAGGCAGCCTCTCTAAGCCAGGCCCAAGGAGTTTTCCCCAAAGCAGCGTCTAGTTTAGGCTGCGTGGAGGTTTTGGGCAAGTTGCTTTAACAGCTGGTGATGGGCCGGGCATTTGAAAGTAGTAATGAGCCGGTGCAAGCGCAGGCAGCCTAAGTGGGCAGAGCAGGGCCTGTTCCCTGGGGCCCCAGGCTGCGGGGCTGGGATCAGGCGCTGTGAGGAGCCCAGCGCTGAGGGGTCTGTTGTGGGGTGGTCTGAGGCCGGGGCACTTTGTGTGGGGCTGCAGCTGGCGAGGAGCTCTGTGCCTGGCCACTTGCGCTGTGTGAGTCCTGCCCGGCGGCGTCCGGGTGCTGAGCAGAGCCACGGCCGTGCCAGAGCCACAAAACTCTGCTGCAGCATGAGTGCTGCCCCAGCTGCAGCGTCTGCGCTCACTGCAGAGCTAGTTTGGGGTCAGGTGCCCTGCAGGGAAGAGTGTGCCCTGGGGAGTGATGGTGTCCCAAGGTAACGCGCTCCGGCTGCGCTTCCCCGCTGCCAGGAGCGAGCCCGGAGAGCAGTGCTTGCCACGTGTTGATGGCTGGGTGGCTGGTGCGTACGGGGGGAGTAGGCAGCCCCGCGGCTTTGTCCTTAACTATAACTGTGCGGCAATGGCTGTGGAGAAGTGGTGGGCAGCGCCATGCAGGGCAGGATATGTGCGGTGTGCCAGGGTGCTGCCCTGCCCAAAGCTTTCTTCCTGCAGCCCCTTTTGGCGCTGTGCCATGGTCAGCTGGACGCCGTGGGGTCTGGCCTCCCTCCTTCCTCCTCGGCGAGCTTGAGCGTCAAGGCAAGGGGAGCGTTGCGTTTCCTTGCTCGCTCGGTCCCGAGGCGCCTGCTTGCCCTCCTTGATCAGGCTGTTAGTGCTCGCAGGCGTTTCTGCCAACCTGGAGACAGGGAGTTGCCCTTTTATTTGAGAAGTCCCTTCCTCTTCATGCCTTGCTTGGACCTTGCTGTAAAACCCAAGGCTTGCTTTCATGTGACTTGTGGGAGTAAAAGAAAGGGCCTTTCTTCTGTGCGTGTACCCCTAAAGGAAGGAAATGGGGGGCAGAGGGGCTGTGTCCGGTGACGGAGCGGCAACAATCCTGCGTTAGGCCCTGTGGCTGCCCAAAGCGCAGCCCCCCCTGCTTAGTGTGGGTCTGACACTCGAGGCCCAGCCTTCTCCCCAGGTTGCTGCTTGAAGGATTTAATCTGGCTGCACAGAAGCAGGTCTGCTGCCATTTCTGCCTGCGGTGCTCCGGAGGACGGAAGCATCTTCAATTTTGCCGTGCTGGAAAGTATACCTCTGCCATGCGATTTGGGACCTCCAAAGATGCCCCTTAACTGGATTTTCCATGTGGCACTTGCACCACTGCGATCTCCTGGTTTGGCTGCGTGTTTAGTTTCAGAGATGAACTCCCAGCTCTTCCTGCTCCCAGCCCAAAAAGCTTGAGAGCAGCTTAGTCCTTGTCAGCTTGTCCTCTTTTGAGGCTGCTTGTCGAGGCCCTGAGAACTGCCCCTGCCTGTGCTTGTAGGTCTGCCTGCCCCGTGTGCTGCTTTGGGAGCCCCCTGAGTGAAGCCAGCGAGCAGGCGGATGGTGTCAAAGCCATGCTGCCTCATCCATTTAAAGCCAAAAGAGTCCCTCGATGGGGGTGGCATGAGTCCCCGAGCAGGTCCGTGTCTGGGAGCCCCCAGGAGGTTGCTCAGAAAGGCGCCTGGGCCAGCAGCACTGCAGGCTGCATTGCTGGGTGGCGACAGGCAAAAGGGGCAGGTGATGGGGTCCCCAGGCAGCCTGATTTGGGCAGAAGCTGCAGCCCTCGCTGGCAGCTTGGCCTGCCCCTGTCCGTCCCCAGCGGCTGCTTGTAGCCAGCCCCGCTCTGCCTGCAGTGGCGATTCCCGCAGGACCACGTTCCCAGGGAAACCCCCCCATCCCTGGAAAGCAGCTCCATGGCTGTCTGGTCCCAAGCAGCGCCATGCACGGCCTTCCCGCGTTGGGGTCTCCAGGGAGCCCCGTGCTCGGTGTGCACATCCTCCTGCGTCTCCCCATGTGTGCGGAGGCTGCAGCAGGGTGGGCCAGGGCCCAGCTTTGCTTTGCCTTTGTGCAGGGCTGAGCCCAGGGACCCCGGGTCTATCAGAAGGGCTTCTGGGGCCTCCAGAAACGCAGCTCCGAAATGCGGAAGAGAAAGGCAATGATGTTGCCTTGCCTCTGGCCCTGGCTTTTCTTCCATGGCATCGGGATGAATTAGTCCTGCTACATTTGAGAAAGGGTTGTGTTGTGGGCTGGCCGGGGAGCTGGAGAGCAGTTTGGCAGCCTGTGTGACCTGGCAGCTTTTGTGCTGCTGCCATGGGGCCCCTGGGTGCCAGCGAGGCTTTCTAGGCGGCCGAATGCCCTGGCGCTGGTGTGAGCAGTGGCGCGAGCCGCTCCTGGCTCGCGGGGCCTCTGTGCTGGAGCAATGGCCCCTGTGCGCTAGTGGGAGCGCGCTGGATTTTTCTTCAGGCTCTGGCCCGGGTCTCTCTGCTTCCCGTGTGCCCGGTTTTGTGGCCTGGCTGGGATGGTGTTGTGAAAGGAGTGATGCACTTCACTCGTAAGAGGGAAGCAGCACTACGTTTATTGCAGTAAGACAGCGACTTAACAAAGTTCAATTGTAAATAAGAACGATTTAACGAGGTTCGATTGGCAAGGTTCACTCAGTTATTTACTGCATGAAGGACAGGGTCAGAATCTCTCAGCCTCGAGGAGTGACCGTGAGAGGTGTCCCTGCTCAAGAGGAGGTTCTGCAGTGCAGCCCGCTGCTGTGCAGGAGAGCTCCATGGGCTCTGGGCTGCCCCCTATTTATGGGGGGAGATGATTGACTCATCGTCATATTTGCATGCTAGATGGGTCTTAATTGGCGCACGCTCAACTTCATAGGTGCTGCTTACAGGGAGGTCAGGTTGAGGGGGAGAGAGCACATCAGTGGGGGGGGGGAAGGAGCACACTGTCACACGCTGTCTGTGCGCGCTGGCTGAGAGACAGGAGAGAGCAGAGCACAAGGAAGAGGAGGAGGTGCCCGAGACCCTGGAGTCTGAGGAGCAAGGTGGTGAGCAGAAAGTGCCGGCGTGCTGTGTGGGGCTGGGTGGGAGTGGGGCCACGTGTGTCCCTGTGTCCCCTGCCAACCCTGCACAGGAGGCCCGGGCCAGCGCGGGGCAGAGCTGCACCCGGCTCTTGCCAGGGGCCCGGGGGCTGGTTGCTGCCGTGCCGGGGCTGCCTTCGGCGGCAGCTGTTGAGCCGCAGGAGCCCGGCAGGGCTGGTGCGAAGGCGGTGCGGCTGGAGTGCCCTTGAGCCCCGCGTGGGGCCGTGGGCCGTGGCACGGGCAGGGTCCGGTGGGGCTGAGCATCTCACGCAGCCTTTCCTTCTGCCCGCGGGCGCTCTGCCCGCTGCCCAGGCGCTGCTGGCTCGCCTGCTGGTGAGTAGCGGGGCCCCAGGGACAGAGCTTTTGTGGCCAGGGCGAGGGGAGAGGCTGGGAGAGCTGGTGCCGAGGCCGGTGCCCGGCATGATCCCCGGAGCCATGGGGGCAAGGTGGGCTGCAGAGATCCCCCTGCTGCTGCTGCTGCACCTGGCAGGTGAAGTGGCGGCGGGGGGAAGAGGCTGGGGGCGGAGGGGGCAGCAAGATGCCTTCAGCCGCCCAGGCTGGCGGAGGGCGATGGTGGCGGGTTGGCGAGCGCTTGTCAGCGCGATGGCCTGAGGCTTTGGGGCGTTGGAGCACAAAGGAGGCGCCCGGGCCCTGCCGTGGCATTCGCTGGGCTGAGAGCGAGGGCTTTTGCTTCCTCGGGCTTTGCATTAGGGGAAGAGCGAGAGGCGGGTTGCAAGAGGGGCGAGCGGGGAGAGGGGCTGCCACGAAGGGGAGCTCTGTGCCGACAGTCTGTGGGGCCGTGTGGATGCGCAGACGGCCCTGGCCAAGGGCAGGGGAGCATTTGCTTCACGTCTCACTTGGCCCTAGTTCCCACGAACGTCGCTGGAGCTCATCGAGAGCGAGGCCTGGACCATGGGCCTGAGGTGGGAGCTGAGGTGGCAGCTGGGCAGCTCTCCCCGCCTGTCCTGGGAGAAGGTTTGCTCCCTGCGTGGGCAGTGGAGCTGGCCAGGGCTGGGCGTTGGGGCCGCAGCGACTGCCCCTTTCTGGTGCGTTGCAGGCACTGACTTGTGTTGCGTCTTGCTGTGCTGAGAGCTGCTTCCAGCTGGCGTTGTCCTCAGTCGAGGGGTTCATGGAGACTTTGCAGCAGCAGCAGGTAAAGGGCCTGGGGTGTCGCTGTTTGTTTTCCTTCTGGCCTCTTGTCACTTGTGCCCCAGCGGCAGCCTGGTGGCGGCTGCTGCGTTTTGTTTGCGCCCGTGTTAAGAAGCGCCTGAGCGCTGCGCTTGAAAGGGGCCGTGGCGGGGCTGGGGCGCGTGGGGTGTTTTAGGGCGGGAGGGGGTTGGCGCCTGGTGGGTGGGAGCTGCCCAGCCGGGGCAGCTGCAGCGCTCGCTTGCCCGCCGCCGTGTTGGTGAAGCGCCAGCGGTGGGGGCGAGGGAGGCTCTGCCCTCGGCCCGTGCCTGCGCGAGCTCCGCGCCTGTGGGGTGGGTGCCGGCCGCCGGCGCCGAGCTGCCGGGAGCTCGAGCAGCGCCGTGGGGAGGTGCTGGGAGGTGCGCGGGGAGCTGAGGCGCCGGTGGGGTGCGGGGCAGCTCCCGCCTGGGGAGCGCAGGGGGCGCCGGGCGCAGCGGGGCCGTGGGGTGGCGTCTTGGTGCTTCTCCGGTGAATGCGCAGCAGAGCAACCCGGCGAGGACTCGGGCTGCGCTCGTGGGTGTCTAGAGCAGGATGGCGCTGCGCGCCGCCAGGGAGCAGCTGCTCGCCCCTGTTGAGAGCCACGTGGTGGGGAGCGTCCTGCGGCTGTGCCGAGAGGGCTGCTGGGCGGGTGCTGGGGCGCGGAGCAGAGCAGGCCAGCTGCCGCCAGCTCCAGCCTCTCCTCGCCCTTCCCGTGCACCCCTTTGCCGTTGCAGCCGTGCCAGCGCTGCTCGCCCTGCTGCCCTGGGCCAGGGTTGGCGGGGTCTTTCCAGGCGGCAGCCAGGGCAGCTGCTTCCCTGGCCGCGGGAGGCTCCTTCGCGGGAGGGGAGAGGAGGTTTGCTGGCTGGGGCGCAGGTGCCGAGCTGGGGTGCGCTGGGTTGCTGGAGGGCGCAGTGTGCTGCCGGTGCTGTGCTTGGAGGCAGATTGCCCCCAGCCGTGCTGCTCTTTCCACCCTTGGCCAAGCTCCAAGCATGTTTTTGTCCCCTGGCCTCAGGACGCAGAGCTGAAGCTCTCCGTGGTGCAGAGCATCGCTGAGCTCAGCCTGGCCGTCCGGGCTGTGGCCACCTGCTCCGGGTTTGAGCTGAGCTGCGAGTGGAGCTGCTGCAGACGGTGCTGGTGAGCGCCCGGAGCCAGGGCCACTGCGCAGGGGAGCTTTGGGCTGTGCCTGGGGCGGGTTTGCGCAGGGGCGCGCTGGTGTTGTGGGGCCGTGCGCAAGGTCCCGAGCGCCCTGAGCTGCCTCCCCAGCTGGCGGGGCACTTGGGTGCTGGTGCTCAGGGCCGTGGCAGGCGAGCGCGGTGCGTCCGGGCGCCAGGGAGGTGCCGCCTCGTCCTGCGGGGCCTTGGTGGGAGCCGTGGGGGTGGTGGTGCCGGTGGGACCTGGCAGCAGAGCGCGTGGCTGGGTCGGGCGGGAGGGTTCTCCCGCAGCCCTGCACGCTGCCCGCTTTGTGCCTGTGTCCCTGTGACTTGCAGGAGGTGATTGAGGAGGAGCCCCCGGAGTCCCTGGTGCACCCCTAGGCTGTGGTGGCCGTGGAGCAGTTGAGGTAGGGTCTGTGTGGGGCTGTGGGAGTCGCTGCATGTCCCAGTGCAGCTGGCTGGTGTGGCTGGGGCTGTGGGCACTGGATTTGGGGCTGTGGATGGGGACAACGGCAGTGGTCCTTTGAGTCGCTCTGGAGAGCGCTAGTAAGGCCTCTTTGTGGTTTCCGTCCCTTTTTTCTGCTGGCAGCAAGCTGCAGCCCCGTGTGAGCAGGGAGGAAAAGCGCAGCCTCCTGGCTCAGTGCTGCGAGGGCGTTGTGTGCCTTCGTCACCCGGAGCAGAGGGAAGAGGAAGGGGATGTGGTGGTGGCTGCCGCACGCACGCGGGTACCTGCCGGCCCTTCTCAGCTGCCCCTCGGTGGGGGCCCAGCTCCGGGCGCCCCGCGCTCTGGCAGCCGCTGGCTGCGTTGGCGTCTCCGCGGGGTGCCCGGCCTCAGTCGCCCTTTCTGGTGTCAGGGTGTACAGGCGCCGTCCCTGCGAGCGCTGCGCCAGCTCCTGAGAGCCCTTCTGCAGTCCTGCTTTGAGGACACGGTGCAGGTGAGCGTCCGTGGGGCGGCAGGGAAAGCGTCACCGCTGCCCGAGCGGGGCGGCCAGAGCCGTGGGGATCCTGCCCGCGGGGCTGCTCCGAGGAGAGGAGCTTCCCTGTAAGCAGGTGCAACACCCCAAATTGGCAGCGAGTGAAAGGGTGCCAGTTTGAGGTGCCCTCGCCCTAGTTTTGCAGCCAAGCTTTTCCCATGGGCAGCAGCTTCCTTGCAGGCAGCTCGCAGTGTCGTGCGGAGCTGCCTGGACGCGCCGCAGCTTCTGCATAGGCGCAGCCGTGAGCGAGGGGCACTGCCCAAGTGCAGGGCGCCGCAGCGAGAGCCCTGAGCGGGGAGGTGCCCGTGGGGAAGGGCTGCTGGGCCAGGGCTGGGGGGCCTGGAGAGCCTGGGGCTGTGGAGGCGGCAGGGCCGGGAAGGGAGGGGGCTGGCGAGGGGCGCCGGGCGGGAAGAGGCCCGTGGTGAGGCAGGTGCGCCCGTGGCCGGGTGCTGCGGCGCTGGCTCGCCTCGGCGCAGGCGTGCAAGCGGGAGAGGGCCCTGCGGGTGGGTGTGCGTCCAGCTGCTGGGTGCTCATGAAGAGGCCTGCGAGCGCAGGGTGAGCAGGGCGCCCGCGTTGCCTGGCCCCCTCCGCGCTGGCCGTGGCCCCAGCAGGGAGCTGCGCCCGGGCGAGCGCTGGGTTTGGGGTGTCCCGGGCTGCGGGGCAGCCCCTTGTTTGCCCCCTGCCTGGCTGCGGCTCGGGGTGGGGGGTGCAGCCAGGAGAGGGCGAGCGGCTGCAGGGGCTGCCAGTAACCTTTTCGGCTGCCTCTTGCTCCCACAGCGAGGCCATGCCCGCGAGCAGTTGGGCTCCCTGGCGGCGCTGCTGGGGCCTCTGACAAGCGCCGTGCCAGCCGCGTCCCGCCGGCGGGCAGCGACCTGCCTCGGCTGCCTGCTGCAAATTGGAGGTGAGGAGAGCACGCAGGGCCGGTGCCCGCTGCTGCCTGAGGGCAGGACGTGGTCCCCGGTGGCAGGGACCAGCGCCCTCCACGGCCGGCCCCTTGCCTGGCTCGCAAACCTGCTGCGCCGTGTTGGGGGGCCCTGGCTTCGCCCTGGCCTTCGCCGCCCTCCCTTGGGTCCCGCTTTATCTGCGCGCGGGGCCGGAGGTTCTCTGCCTGTGAACATGACTCCCCTCTCTGCTAGCTGCAGCCGAGACCACGGAAGCGGCAGCTGAAGGGATTGGGTCCCTGCACGAGCGGCTGAATGCTGCCACCGCCGAGTCTCTGCCGGCGACCTGCGTCAGCATCGTGAAGGTAACTGGGCCCTGCAAAGCGGGGTGGGGGCCCGGTGCGGGGCTCCTGCCCGTCTCCCTGCTCCCTGCAGGGTCTCGCGCAGTTCTGTAAGTGAGCTGTTGCGTGGGGATGCGTGACGTGAGCACGGAGCAGGGAGCTGGAGACAAGTCTGTCCTTTTGGCCCACGGCAAAAGGAGCAGATGCCATGATTTGTGCGTGTGTGTGTGTGTGTGTGAGCGCTGTTGTCAGGACGTGAGTTCTGCTTCTGAGCAACCTGTGACGTGGTCTCTTCCGTTTCTGCTTTCTCCCCAGCTTGTTTGCAAACATTTCCCCCGAGGCCAGGCCACAGACTTCCTGAGGCCCACTGCGGAGAGCCTGCTGTGTGCCAGGCCCATGTGTGCACGGGTCGCTGGGCGGTGGATGCTCCCGTTCCTGGGGGAGTGCAGAGAGCAACTACTGCAGGCAGAGGTGAGAGAGGTGTTTTCTCCGTTTGCCTTTGGTTGTTCTCTGTTGTTGGCTGTTGGCCCCAAAGAAGGACAGGGAAAGGATGCAGCGAGCCGTTCTTTGTTGCCTTCCTCCTTCCAGGTGCCCGAAATGGCGAGCATCCTTTCCACGTGCCTGCGGAGCACCTGGCAGAGCCCCCCGCGGCGGGTTGTGCTGCGGGCGTTGTTGCTCCTGGCCCGCTCTCGCCAACGGCTGGTGCTTGACAGCCTCCTCGAGAAGCGCCTGTGCGTGGACAGGTCTGCGCACTGGCCCTTCCCTCGGCAGCGAGAGCCGGCCCCAGGGCACCCCTGCGTGGGGGGGTCCCGCTGGGCAGCAGGTGGATTTTCCCCAGGAAAGGCTGAGCGCTGCCGGCTCGGGGGCTCGTGTCCCCGTGCCCGCCCGGGCCTCGGCAACCCTGTTGCTGCAGACGAGGAGAGCGTTTGGCCTCTCGCGAGGACGTCGCAGGTGCACGAGGATGCGGGCTCCCAGGCAAGCGTCTGTTCCCTTGCAGCGACACAGCGGAGCTGCGGAGGAACCTGAGGAGCAGCGCCCTGGGGGGCTGCACGCTGGTGCACTTACCTGAAAAGTTCAGGGCAGCTGGAAAGAGCAGCCGGAGGAGCGAGTGCTGTGCTTGGGAGCTGGGCAGCGCGGGAGCCTTGCGCGATACGGCCAGCGGCGGAGGCGTTGGTGCTGCTTCACGTCTGCTTTCCAGCTTGGGCTTGAGCGCGAGGGAGTTTGGTGCCCTTTGCGAGCGCCCGGGGAGCCTCGCAGGGTGCTGTGCCGGGGCAGCGGCAGCGTTAGCGGTGTGGGGAGGCAGGACAGTTTGCTGCTGGCGGGCCGCAAGGCTGTGGCCGCAGTGAGACCTGGAGCCAGTGAAAGCCTCGCAGGCCGGTGGGGGGACGTGGATGGTGGGCAAAGGCCTTGTTTCACCCGGTGCTTCTTGGTTGAATTCCTCTGTAGATCACCCAGGCCCTCTGTGAGGTGGTGTCGGCGGTGCGGAGCGAGGCGCTGGTGCAGCGCCTGCTTCCCTTCCTGCTTCCCTGCCTGCTGGGGCAGATCAGGGAGACACTGGGGGAGGAGATGACGCTGTCCCTCGGGGAGCCAGGGAGCAAGGAGACGCCAGGCAGGTGAGGAGCGGCAGGGGCCGGTTTTCTGTTAGCTTGAGCCTTGGCGACTGCAGAGTGTCATTTCAGGGGTACTTTGCCTCTCCCTCAGCGGGGTTTAGGCTGCGTGAACGAGCGCCTCGCCAAGCGGCTGAGCTGTTTTAGCTCCGCTAGAGATAAATGTTCCCCCAAAGTTGTGCGCCTGGCGACTTCTCTGGTTTTTCTTTTCCACCAGGCTTTTTGCGGAGGCTTCAGAGCTGGTGCTGGCGAAGTGCCTGGAGGAGCGGTGGCTGCGGCTGCTCCGGGAGCAGGGAGCGTGGGCATCACTGGCAGAGCCCCGGGCTCACACCGCCGGCACGCTGTGCGTCTGCTGGCGAGGTGAGAGCGCCGGGATGCGGCGTGCCCTGTCTCGGGGGCTGTGCACGGGGAAAGGGCTGCTGGGAGCTCGCTGCGTGCCCAGGAGCTCTGCTGAGGTGCAGAGCAGCGTCTGCGTCAGAGCGGGGGGATTTGGGAGTCGCAGCCTGTGGCCGTCCCGCGTGACTGCACGTCACAAGCCCGCTGGTGCTTTGTGCGCAGCATGCTGCTCGGCGCGGAGCTGGTCCCGTAGCACCTAGCGGAGAGCCTCTTCCCGTGGCTGGAGTGGCGCTCGGCAAACCTGCGGCTCGCGGCCACGGCTTTCTCCGCTGAGGTGAGGCAGCAGCAGGGCAGGGAGGGCTCGGAGGGTTCCCTAAGAAGCGGCTGCTCGGGGCGTCCCTTTCTGGGGGAAGGTGGCAGCAGCGAGTGTTGCTGGAGCGCCTCGACTGGCTCCTGCTCTGTAGGAAGCCTCTGGGGAGTGGCACTCGCCGGCCCCTGCAGAGCCCTTGCCAGAGCTCTGCCAGGGCCCTTCTTGCCGCTGCCAAGTGGCCCGTGCTGGCGCTTGTCGCTGGTGCCGCCGAGCCCATCGTGGCCCTCGTGCCTGGTGCTGCTGGGGAGGGCAGGTGGAGGGGTGTTTGCTGGGCGCCGCCTTTGCCAGGCACCCCAAGCCCAGGCGGGACGTGCTGCTGAGCTCGGGGGGCCGCGGCAGAGCTGCGGGGGCCCCGGGCCCGAGTGCAGCTTCCTGCCAGGAGGTGCCGCCCCACGCGGGCCATGCGCGAGGCCTCCCCGGGCGCTGCGCGGCTCTGCTTTCGGCAGCTGCCCGGCCCCGCAGCCGGGCCGGCCCGGAGGGAAAGCCCCCGGCTGTGGGGGAACCCGTCGGGGGCTGAGGGGCTTCTCGACCCTGGAGTGCCGGGCCGCGGCTAGTGCTGCGTCTTGCCTGGCGTGAACGGCGTCGGGATGCTGGCGGCCCCGTGGCTTTATTGCAGCTGATGAAGGAGCAAGTGGTGGAGCAGAGCGAGCTCCTGAAGACCCTCTTAGAGGCCTTAACAGAGAGATCATGCGACCCCGTCAGGAGCGCGGGGCAAACGGCCGTGAGAGGCGTGGGCAACGTGGCCAGCGGAGCGCTGCGGAGGTGAGACGGCCTTTCCTGCGCTCTGAGCACAGCCCGAAGCCGAGAGCTGCCGGGGAGAGGTGCGCGGGGCTCGAGGAGCGTGGGGAGCCGAGCAGAGGCTGACGCGGGGCTGCGCTAGGGCCGCGCTCCTCGCCCTGCCGTCAGCAGGGTGGCAAGGGGGACGCTGGGTGCAAACAGGGGCTCCCTGGGCTGGGGGTGCCAGCTGTGGCTCTGGGGGGGTCTCGCGCCGGCCCAGCCCTGCCCCCCCCCCCAGGACGTGGCCTTGGTGCCCCCCGGCCCTGCCCTGCCCAGGGACGCGGCCTGGGGGAGCGGGGACAGGGGGGAGGGGAGAGACCAGGGTGAGTGGGGGCACTGGGAGGTGCCTGGGGACACCAGGGAATACTGGGGTCACTGGGGGGAGCGGGGCGCTGGGGTGGGACTGGGCATGAGAGGGGCCCTGAGGACCCCGGGGGGAGCGGAGGGGCTGAGGGGCAAGTGGGGGCTGCGGGGGGCCGGGGGCACCGGGAGCCTCGGGGAGGCAGCCGGGGGCACCGGGAGCCTCGGGGAGGCAGCCGGGGGGCTGAGTTTTGGGGCCGGCAGTGGGGCCGCAGGCTCTGGCTTCGAGCCCCAGAGCAGGTGCCCAAGGCCTGTGTTTCTGAGCTCAGCGGCAGGCTGAAGCCCTGGGTTTGGGGTCACACCCAGAGGCTTCGGGGGCTGCTTGGGGGTTGGGGACAGAGGCTCAGGCCTGCATTTAGGGGCCAGAAGCGGAGGCTGAGGGGGCTGGTTTGTGGCTGAAAAGGGAGACGCAGCCCTGCGCTTTTGTGCTCAGAAACGAAGAGTGAGTGCTGCCTTTTGGGGTCCAGAACAGCGGCTTTGTCGGTCTCTGTTTTCAGCCCCTCCAAACAGCTCAGTCCTGGGTTTTTGAGCTCAGAATCAGAGGCCAAGTGCTGCTTTTTGGGGTGGAAAACGGAGGCCAAGCGCTGCGTTTCTGGCTCCACAAATGGCGGCTTAGGGGGCGGCTTTTGTTACTCGGGGAGCCTGAGCCCTGCGTGTCTGAGCTCCAAGCAGGGATTAAGTGCTGCCTTGTTGGGGCCAGGAATGGAGGCTCAGGGGGCTGTTTTGGGGGTTGAAAACAGAGACCAAGTGCTGCGTTTTGGGGACTTGGAAATGGAGGCGAGTTCAGCTGTTTCCAGCCCCAAAGCAGAGGCTGAGGGGGCCCTTTTATGGGGTGGGGGGGGAGGCAAAGGAGTGGGGAGGGGCAGGGTGTGTGGTCCCTCCCCAAAGGGGGGTCCATCCATGAGTGCCCCCAGGGCAGGGAGGCTGGCATGCACCAGGCTGATCTTCCCATCTGAGATAGCTTCTGGTGCAAAAGCAGTTTTGGGGGGAGGAAACACCAGGAGACACCACTTTCCAGGGCCAGTATTTATTCAGCATTCATCCAAGACTTTCAGTGCTTCCTAAACAATATCTTAACTAATTAGTTCAACGTTGATGCAGTGCACAGCAGCTCTTTGTTCAGTACTGTTCCACTATTAACTGATGACCTCAATCTCCAAGCTGTGACAGTGACTGATCTGTGGCCTTGTCAACACTTTCCATAACAATTAATCAATTAGCTTCTAATTCTTGAATCAGTAGTAGCTGGTTAGTCACTCTGGATTCCATAGACATCAGCTCCTTGGTCAACAGCATTCAGTATTCATAAGCTCTTTAGTCAGCCTGGATTCAGTCTTCAGAAGCTCCTAAGTCCTGAGTCAATGTCCAGCAGCAACTTGGTCAACATTCATGGAACAGTTATGAGCTCCTTAGTCAACACTGATCCAATGCGCCTGAGCTAATTGCTCCCCACTGATCCCAAATCCCTGAGCTCAGGAGTCGGCACCAGGCAATAGCCACGAGCGGCCGGCTCGGCGCCAGACCCCCCTTCCCCGCTGCCGGGCCCGGGGCTGCCCCAGCGGGACGCGGCGCCACCCCTGTGCCCGGGGCAGCGGCTGGTTCCTGGCCGTGTCGCTCCCGCGGGGGCCCCGCACCAGAGCGGCCCCAGCCCGCGGCGCCGGGCAGCAGCCGGCGGCTTTGGCCCGGGGCCTCGGCCCGAGCGGCAGCTCCGGCGCGGCCGCGGCTCCTGCGGCTCTCGCTCCCGGCGGCGGCTCCGGCGGGCTCGGTCCCGGTCCCCGTGCGGCGCGGCAGCTGCGGCCCCGCCGCACCCGGCTCCCGCGGTGGGAAGGGAAGGGAAGACGCGTCCCGGGAGTGCTCGCAGCTGCCCTCCCCGGGGCAGGGCCCCGGTGCTGCCCTCCCCGGCCGGTCCCCGCCGCCGCCCCGCGGCTCCCCCATTCCCTCCCGGCGCGTCCCGGCCTCGGCCCGCGGCTCCCGGCGGCCGCGGCTCCCAGCTCCCGGCAGGGGCGGCCTGGGCCTCCGGCTCCTCTGCCCCGCGCACAGACGCGGGCCGGCCCGGTTCTCCCGGTGCCCCCGCGGCAGAGCTAGTGCCCCGGCTGCCCCCCCTGGCCCCAGCCCTCCGCGGGACCCTGCTGCCCGCCGCTGCCTGCTCCTGCTGCCGCTGCCGCTGCTGCCCGGCCGGGCGGTGCCGCTTCGGGCTCCGGGGCCGCCGCGCACCTGCCGCCCCTCAGCGCTGCTCGCCCGCGCACGGCGGCGGCGCCGCCTGGCGGCCGCAGGGTCACTGCAGGGCCCGGGCAGCCCCCACGCGGGCCGGAGCCGGAGCCGCAGCCGGGCGGCGTCACCCCGGGCCGGACCCGCCCAGGGACCCCCGGCGCCCCCGGCCTGGGCCCTCCCCGAGCAGCGCGCGTTTGACAGGCGCCGGCGACAGGGCAGCGCCGCGGCGGCTCCCGGCCGCTTGCGCCGTCGCCCGGGGAAAAGCGGCCGCAGCCCCAGCGCCGCTGGTAGCTGAGCTCGGGAAAATTATCAACTGACCTGGCGAACTGCACTGCGGAAGGAGTTTGAATGGTTGCGATTTAGGCCCGGAGCAGCTCTCCTTCCCGGAATCACAGAGGTATAGCATGGCTGAGGCTGGCAGGGACCTCTGGAGATCATCTAGTCCAACCCCCTGCTCAAGCAGCGTCACCTACAGCACCTTGCACAGGATCGCGTCCAGGCGGGTTTTGAGTATCTCCAGAGAAGGAGACTCCACAATCTCCCTGGGCAACCTGTGCCAGTGTTCTGTGTCACCCTCACAGGGAAGAAGTTTCTCCTCATGTTCAGATGGACCTGCCTGTGTTTCAGTTTGTGCCCCTTGCCTCGCATCCTGTTGCTGGGCACCGCTGAAAAGAGTCTGGCTCCATCCTCTTGTCATCCTCCCTTCAGATACTTGTACACGTTAATAAGATCTCCTCTCAGCCTTCTCTTCTCCAGGCTAAACAGGCCCAGCTCTCTCAGTCTTTCCTCATAAGAGAGATGCTCCAGTCCCCTAATCATCTTTGTAGCCCTTCACTGCACTTGCTCCAGTAGTGCCACATCCCTCTTGTACTGGGGAGCCCAGAACTGGATGCAGTACTACAGGTGTGGCCTCAGCAGGGCTGAGTAGAGGGGGAGAATCACCTCCCTCGACCTGCTGGCAACACTCTTCCTCATGCACACCAGGATCCCATTGGCCTTCTTGGCCACAAGGGCACATTGCTGCCTCATGCTTAACTTGGTGTCCACCAGCGCTCCCAGGTCCTTCCCAGCAGAGCTGCTTTCCAGCAGGTCAGCCCCCACCCTGTCCTGGTGCATGGGGTTATTCCTCCCTAGGTGCAGGACCCTGCACTTGCCTTTGTTGAACTTCAGGAGGTTCCTCTCCACCCACCTCTCCAGCCTGTCCAGGCCTCTCTGAATGGCAGCACAGCCCTCTGGTGTATCAGCCACTCCTCCCAGTTTTGTATCGTCAGCAAACTTGCTGAGGGTGCACTCTGTGTCTTCATCCAGGTCATTGATGAAGAAGTTGAACAAGACTGGACCCAGGACTGACCCCTGGGGGACACCGCTAGCTACAGGCCTCCAACTAGACTCTGTGCCACTGATCACAACTCTCTGAGCTCTGCCATTCAGCCAGTTCTCAATCCGCCTCCCTGTCCACTTATCTAACCCACGCTTCCTGAGCTTGTCTATGAGGATGCTATGGGAGACAGTGTCAAAAGCCTTCCTCAAGTCAAGGTAGACAACATCCACTGCTCTCCCCTCATCTACCCAGCCAGTCACTCCATCACAGAAGGCTATCAATCAGATTGGTTAAGCATGATTTCCCCTTGGGGAAGCCATGCTGACTACTCCTGATCACCTTCTTGTCCTCCACATGCTTGGAGATGGCCTCCAGCATGAGCTGCTCCATCACCTTTTCAGGGATGCGGGTGAGGCTGACTGGCCTGTAGTTCCCTGGGTCCTCCTTCTGGCCCTTTTTGAAGACTGGGGTGACATTGGCTTTCTTCCAGTCTTCAGGCACCTCTCCTGTTCTCCATAACCTTTCAAAGATGATGGAGAGTGGCTTAGCAATAACGTCCACCAGCTCCCTCAGCACTCGTAACTCAGCACTTTGAGGAGGAGGTTGGACTTGATGACCTCCAGAAATCCTTCCCAACCTAAATTATTCTATGATTCCATCTGCAGATTGAAAATGATCTTTTTGATCTCTAAAATGAAGAAATAGGCCTACCTTCCTTGCATGAAGGTGCGAGATATTTTAGGCCATATTGATCCCAGAAATAAACTCTTATTTCAAAAGCTACAAACATTTCATGTACCTTCGTAATAGTGAGTAGCTTCCTTCTTCACTTCAAAGACATCTTACTGAAACAAATCAGACGATTTATCTAAATAGAAAAACTTTAGGACTTCAGACTTGCAGTAGAGCCCCTCCCTGCTCCGGATAAATGCCCAGATAAATGTTATTTGCTTCGATGTTTGCAGAACTACGCAATTCAGTACTGCCTTTGGAGCAACAGCTCCTTCTTTTCCCTATATGTTGCAGCTGACCTGCAGCCTGGGCGTTGTGAAACATTAGTGGAGTGACACGCTGAGAAACAACTTCAATATGAAATGTGATATTCTAACACTCAGCTTGCCGCTTCGGAATTCTTTCTTCAGAAAAATGGTGTTACTGAAGTACTTGGTGTATTTATGACTCTCAATGCAGTTTAATGTCTGTAAATTAGATCTCCTGCAAGACACCAGGCCTTAATTAGGAGTCTCAGCAGATGCACTGTAATGAAGAATCTTTCTGTGAATTAATTTCCCCTACCCGTGGTTAGGGGTCCAGTCAACATCTATTCTAGGCTCCCCCTATAGACAAAGGAAGCAATATCACCTTTAGAGGACAATTCATCCCATCTTAAGATAAGTGTGATAAGCAGAAGGAATCATCCTCTAAGGGTGTCTTTGTTGTCATTGATTATAGGACATGCCCGTCTCATTCCCTGCTCTTACTACTTTTTACTAGTGAAACTGATGACATAAGTATCCTAGCAAATTCAGTGAACCTGTCTGTCCCTATCAACTCACAAACAAAGCTTAACAAAGCTTTAGACTGCAAACTTTAATATAAATTCTTTTAATAATAATAAGACCATATTCATGTAAATAGCAGTACAGTGTAAGATATCAGAGGAATCAGTTCTGCTTATCTGATTCTGAAGAACTGCAGTGCAACTCCGTGGAGTTTAAGTATGCCATCTGAATGTGAATCCACCTCTGTTATTAATTATGATCAAACTTGATAATTCTTCCTCTAAATTAAAATGCACAGTCCTGATACACAGTTAGCTGGTTTTTCCACAGAAGACTCCTGTTGTCTCTAATAACACATCCACCCTTGGACTCGTGTCCTTTGTTAGATAACCTCTTTGTCTCATGGACCATCTAGTTTCAGGCAGCCTGCTCATCTGTGGAGCATATATTTTGCTGTGATAACCTGTTCATCTGTGGACCATCCAGGCTCAGATTGTGTGTCCATCCATCGGGGTAGATTTTTCTTCAAATGCAGATAGAAAATTCTTCAAGTAGGTAATCGCTGGTGATTTGCTTAGAGTTCTGGTGCCTCTGCCTTAACACTGCCTTTGCACTTGCACCTAATCCCACATATATTTTTCTTCTAAGGTCCTTGAATAATTAACTCTTTTGAAGAAAAGAAAAATAATGGTCTATTGGAAGATGTTGACATAGATATCGTGCTTTAGTAAACAGTTTGCCATTAACCTCTCTCTGTTCTTGCAATATCACTGGACACTTATTGAAATTGCTTTATGATAAGATGATGAAGACAGCTGTTCTGGGAAGCTGAGGAGCCTTTGAGACATATGAACAAAGACCCTTCCCCTGATTCTGGCAGGAGTTTAAGGACATCTCTACCTGCCAGAAAAGCTAGCTTACTTGTGCTACTTCGAGGGCTTTGAGGTTGTTCGACAAACTGTTGGCCTTCAGAGCAGAGAGCTGAATTGTGTTACTCAGCTGAAGAGTGAACTGCTCTGACTGTCCCTAGCAGGGAAAGTCATCAGTGGGGCTTAGGCAGGCAGAAATGTCCCAGGTAACGCAGCCCCGGTTAGACTGTGCTTACAGTGGCTGCTCGTGTTGTGGAGTGGGGGCGACTCCTGGGACAATGAATGTGCAGTGCCTTGTGTAAGATGATGAGTGAGGGAAGCTCGTCTGTTTGGGCTGCACCATGAGGTCTGCAATGTATTTGCATTGGACCGAGTCCTCTTCCAGACTGGATTAGACTGGCAATGTAATGGCTTCCGGAGTTCTCGTCTAGACTACGTGAAAGCCGTGGTGTTCAGGAGATAGCTGGGTTAAAAGTAGATCAACAGGTATTGCTTGTCTGGGTTATTTATCTTTCTTTGCTGTAGTCCTCTCTCAGAGTTTTGTCAGGAATATCTGAAACCTCCATGGTATTCTAGGAAGCATGAAAATGTTTGCTTGCAGAAAATTTGTACTTCTAGATGCTGCCAGAGTTGCTCTGGGAACTGACTGGTTATTGTTTAATAACACCTGTCAGTCTTAATGATAAATCTATGGATATGGAAGAGTGGAACATATTTCTTCCTCAGACTCTACGTTTACACATTAAGGGCTCTAAGTGGTTCAGGATGGGCAGAATGGGGTGCTCTGAGTGATGACCCCCAGTGAGAGGGAGTGTAGCTTTTTATGGGACCTTTACTTGCAGTCCTTCCGAAGGATAGGGAAAAATGGTCTTACACCCATTTGTCTAATAACTCTGTGTATTGAGGCAGTGTTATAGCAGGTTCCGTTTCCTTCTCTGTGCTACTTCCATGGCCATGTGACTGAAGTCTTTCTCTACTGAAGCCAGTGGCTTTTTGTTCTCTACGAGCCAGCTCCCTGAGTCAGATGGAATGTGATCCAAAACCAGAACTCAGGGCAGCATTAAGCTGCATTAACGTGGACTTGAAATAATTCCATAAACCTGAGCTGGTCACTCTACACTCTTCCTGTAATTCATAGATATAAATATAGACCTTTCAAGGGAGACAGAGACAGGTGTGATCAAACTATGGAGGCAAACAGACTTTTATTTGCCTTCATGAGCTATAGAAAGAGCCTACAAGTTTGGTTTATGCTTTGGCAGCTCATTAACAGAAGTCTAAACTTAGGTAAGATGAATCCCAGCCTCGGCATTTGTAAAAAATTCTTCTGTGTGCACATTTTTAGCCTGCGATGAATGTGAATTGGTTCAAGGATATTCACCCACAACAAAAGAGGGTAGGCTGTCCCTCAGGACCACCTGCTGTGTGGTAACTTTGTTCTTGCATGGAAGACTCGAGTCGCCCACATCACTAATACTGTAAACAGTTTAAGGTGCCTGATGAATGTGACCCACTTTTGCTAAAAGGTTAATGATCACCTTCAGACTGGGAGTCAGGAAAAAAAAGACTACAAGGATGTATGAGGTAAGGGAATGGAAACAGAACATGGAAGTGATACTGCTGAACTGGTACTAGTTAGCAACAGTTGAAAACAAAGCTGGGATGTCTTGAAGGCATCAAACTTGAAAGTAAAAACTTAGGTGAAACTAATCGCATTCAAAAGGGTCACAATTGTACTTTCTCACAGTAAAGCTGTAGCTCTTGCTCTTGCAGAAAAGTCTTTAATAGTACAGTTATTTCTTTCTTCACTTCTGCATTCACTTTTCTCCTACTTCTGTTGCATAACGAGCAATTATTTCAGAATAAATTCATCCATGAACAGCTGTACTCATCATTTTAATTTTTTAAGCACCTGTTCCAACTCCTTTGGAGGTTTTATTGTGCTTTGTGCCTTCCCTCGCTGGAGTGACACCTCAGGATGGCAGAGATGATGTAGATGTAGCAAAATGCGTACCTGCAGTATGACGAAGATGTCACCTAAGATGCAAAATGCTGCGAGGATGATCTTGTTAACCCCGATGTCAGAGCAGGAGATAGCACAGATCAGGGGTACCACACCACAGAAGTGACTGGTGATGCTGGAATGGCAGAAGGACACCCAAAAGGCACAGCTGCTGTGTATCATTGAGATTAGAGACCCACAAGAGTAAGAACCAAGTCACAGCTGGATGCTGAGGCTTCATGACATGACAGCTTTGTATGGCAGTGGTTTCCAGCTGGTCATATGCCATCACAGCCAGAATGAAACATTCGTTGGTGCAAAATGTAGAGAAACAGTACATCTGGGCAGCACAGCCACCAAATGAGACAGCTTTGCTCTCTGCTAAGAGACTGGCCACAGTCCTGGGGGTGATGACTGAGCAGCAGAGCTCTAAGACTGCCAAATGGCTAAGGAAAAGCTATTTGGGAGGGTGGTTTGGGGAGACAATCCTTATTAATGCGGTCAAGCCCAGACTTCCAACTACAGTCATCAGGTAAATAACTAAAAGCATTACAATGAGAGTGGGCTGTGCTTCTGCCTTGTTGATTAGCTCTAGGAGGAGGAACTCAGCTACTGTGGTGTAATTTTCTCCTGCCGTTTTGCTCAGATATTTGTTCACATTAGGTAAGCAATCTTGTCTTGATACGCTCTGGAGAACAACTGGCAAAAACCGATCATGATCATATGCTCCCGCTAGCGGTGAACAGCTTACTTCCTTTGGTCAACGAGGACAATACTGATTTCATCCAACATGCCATTCTGAAATGTAATCACTTGTCTGTGTTATCCCAAACCAGCTGTAACATACATTATCTACCTAGATTGTTCCAGTGTGAAGCTGGAGCACTATGAATGCCACCAAGTCACAGTCTAATAATGGGAAATATATAGGTATCAATGTTCAAGAGCTGTTAGTGGGAAGTAGGCTAAATGGGACTGGAAACAGAAGAAATAGTCTCTGACAGATCTTAAAGAGGTAGTAACATTTCCCAGTTCTTTGAATTCTTAAATCAAAATTACATATGCTAGTGAGCATTTCAATTACTACTGTTTCCAGGGTCTGAGGGCACTAATAGGCCTTAATGGGCCTGATCATCCTCGCCTGAGGCAGCCACTTGCACCTCCTGCCCATGGGCCCAGGAGCCCCATTTAAGCTCAACCCTGGGCCTTCAGTTTCTGTCTGAGCTACCCTAGAGGAGCACTGATCTCCAGCTCAGCTCAGCTCAGCTCAGCGTGCAGACTCCATTGCTCTGGACCGTGCCCCGTGGACTGACTTCCCAGCTTGACCCTGGACCTATCTTGTCACTTTGGGCCTGCCCAGTAGGCACTGGACTGTCTCTGTCCCTGGTTACCCTCACCAGGCCTGATCCTGACTCTGACCCGCAGGCTGACTTCTCAGCTTGACCTCATACCTGCTTCATCACCATGAACTCTCCTGGTCATCCGGACTCTTGGTTGAACTCGGCTACCATCTCTAGGTCTTCTCTGCCCACCTGGCTCAGGGCCAGAGGGACAGGCCCTGGCTGCAGCCTCCTGAACTTATCATTCTACACATCCTGAATAGGGAAAAGGAAGGAAAAAATGGGCACTTCTATGGCATCACTCATCTCATCGTGTAGCAGATGTCTAAGATACTCACATGAACCATTCTGTAAAAATACCTGTTACTTTTTTTTTCTCCCCCTCCCTATTGAGAAGAAACTAAGATGGAAGACAGAATCGAAGGCATGCTTAAAGGTATATCTCTAGGTGAGATGAATTCCATAAGCAGGCATATGCATGTAGAGCTACTCCAGATTTATTACAAATAAACCAACTATTCCTTCACTGCCATATTTATAACTGTGATACTAATATTTGTTTAATTCAGAAAAGGATATTAAAGTCCACTGGTTGGATTCCAACTGTTTCCAGTCAACTTGATAGCATTCTACAAGACAAATGTCTGATAGAAAACACTCTTTGATTAATTCTGCTCATTCCTGCACCAAACCAAGCTCCATTCACTCTCATAACAAACTGACTGTCTGACTAGTAGGTAAATGGACGTATGAATTCATGAGCTGACTTTTGAAGGTGTGCAGGATATACAGAGTTACCTGTGAAGACAGAAATGGATGGTCAGCATCTTTGGGGAGAATAAGGTTTCAAATGCATTTGTCTGCATGGGATTACAATGATATTCCAGAGTAGATGTCAGCTGCACTTAAATTCCACGACTATGAAAAGAGTTAAATTCATATCCATTTTCACTTATCATGCCTTCATTAAACCAAAGGTAAGTAACTGCAATTTGTTTGCACAGAAGAATACATCACTACAATCTGCTGCTGCTGTATCAATTCTATCAATAAATTGGACATACAAGCCACAAAGAACACGTGTGAAAATGAGGCTATTCTAGGATTCCTAGACTGTAACATTCTAGTTCCACATTGTCCTGAAATGATGTTTTGCTAAATTTCAGTCTACTTTTAAATATAAACAGACTTTATCTCTGTTATTTCTGTTTTGTAAAACAGAGATGGTCTCTTTCCAAAATGTTGAGAAGATTTGGATTTATTCCACTCTTGGTAATACCCAGCACTCTGAAAAATAAGGAGAACAGGCTTTTATCTATCTGGTTAATGATGGAGCTTCTATATGTGTGTATAGACATCTGGAGATCAAGGGTCTGTAAGCAAATCTGGTAAATAATCCAGTCCTTATTGGAAAAAAACCCAAAAAACTTGCAAGCAATTACATAGCAACTTATGCTTGGATCATACAAGAACTTCCAAAGTGAACCCAGATGTTACTTCCCAGTTGAGAAAGCAAGCAACTCCACCTGTGTTGAAATCCAGTGTTGTAGCAGGCAGGATTAAGTAGTGGGTGTACGAAAATGAATGGCCATCCTTCATAGCAAAGAAACTAGAGATGGGAAATAGATCTTTCAGCTACTAATTTCTAAGGCCAGGAAAATGCAAATTTCATACTATCCAGTGCAACTAGTAAATTCCCTCCTATGCAATGTAAGAGTTAGAAAAAAGAAAAAGAGAAGTACTTTTTTTTTTAAATTTGATCTTAGTATGTAATATGGCTCAGATGTCTTTCTCAGCTCCAATATTTCAGGACACATGAGAAAGTAACCGGGTTATAATTACACTCACTGACTTGGATTCCCCAGTTGGAAGGACAAGATGTGAGGTTTTTGCTCTCTGCACTTTGGCTGTCTATGATGTAAGGTATATGATCTCAGAAGTAATCACCTTCACCTAAGCTCTGCATCTCGTGTTCTTCATAGTTTACAAAGAAGATTCATGGATCCCGGGCTATGAAGATGTCTCTTCTAAGAAACGATGAACAGTGCCCAAGAAGTGCCCCCCTTTTTTCTTTATTAACTTTAAAGGAAGATTAGATTGACAAGGTCAGATGAACTCAAATCTTCTGCAGAGGTTTAAATTTGGGTAAGATAAATCAAGCAGCAGTAAACAATAAGTATCACCTATTTACAAAATAGAAGCTCTCCAAATGATGTGTATATATAACTGATGGTATTATCAATAAACATTGAAAAAGGGAAGCTTTCTCAACAATCTTACTTATTTAGAATCCTCATTTTCAAACAAATAGATAGGGTCCAAAAACTTTCTCGGCTCTGACATGCTATGATCGTGCTTTGCCACCAGATGGCGAAGGCACAAACCTGAGTGTGTATGAATGCATATACACCGGTGCTGATGTTTTTAGGTAAATTGAAGATGGCTATTTTATTTGTTGAATTTTCTTTAGCCATAGTAGGGCGCTATTTAAAAAAAAAAAAAAAAAGCTTTTCTGAAAATTGTCATAATTCTCCTGCACAGGTTAATTATGAAAAATCATACAAGGGGACATCCATAGGTAAAGGAGGAAGTGACACAATCCAGTATTATAGCTGGGGAGGCAGCACAAGTATTTTGGGAAGCAGAGTAAAGGGAAGACAAGAGGATTTTCTTCTGTGAGGTGAACTGAATAACTGTGAAACTTCCACCTTGCAGTAATTAAGTTACTGTGCTCCTTCAGCAAATTATCCATTATGAATGCATTAATTATGCCACCAAATACGTCAAAAGTTCAACATCTGCCAACAAGAGAAATACAGGGAGTTACATTATCTGTTTGCGTTAGACTAACTGACTCTTAGGATTCAGTTCATCTCGCCTAAATTCAGGCATCCTACTGAAATACCTCATGCTGGTGCCTGGGTGGTTTGAGATCTCTCAGTAGAGATAAAAGGGAGAAATTAGGGAGGACTGTGGGTGAAAACACTCATGTCATCTACCAGGAAGCACGTAAAAGCTTTGTCTGAAGCTAATCTAGTCATCTAAACCCCCTCTGTACTCAATGGAGAGAGTCAGGCAGCTCCTGGAGATGATTCAACTTGTCCTAAGGAAGAAGCGCTCTGTGAAGATGCTAACTTCTTTCTCTCTGATGAACACAGAGGAAGCCTGATTAGCTTTAAATAGGTCACTTGCATACAGCTAAAGCTCAGTAAGGAAGTCTTCCTGTATGTTTTCCCCAAGTATTTCACACCTATGAGCATTTGAAAGAGTAATCATGGAGCCTGGCCTCCTGCATTGCTGTGGTATGGAAATATGGTGTGATGGCATGGTGCAGAACTGCAGGCTTGGGAGGGTAAGGCTGGTGGATTTCCAGGGCAGGATTTTTGTTTTTGTTTTTTTACACATGCACGTGCAATTTCACACATGCTTTCTCCATGTCATGTTGATTAGGCTCCATGCATCCCAGATTTTGGGATGTGCATAGTTTGCCATGCACATAAAGACAGTCAGAACAGCACACGGTGCAGCTCAGTGCGATATTTCAGAGAATGTGAAATGCATCTCCTGGACATAGCTGTGCAGTAGATCCGGACCCATCATGGATCTTGAGCACATGCCACATGTCTATACAGCAGATGGGATTCATCTCCCTGCAGTTAAGCTATTTAAAAGTTAGGTGACTAAATCTAATCTAGTTGTCTAAGCTGCCTTTGTAGTAAAGGAAGGAGACAGGCCATTCAAGAAGATAATTCATCATCTCTCTCTTGCAAACTCATCTTACAGGGAAGTGGGACATTTTCCATTTCCACTAATTTCCTGCTGGTATTTTAAATGCTATCTTAAATTTGCCCTCACTCCCACACCTGCAGAAAGAGAAGGAAGGTCAGAAGCAGCGGGGGAGTCATTGATATTCCTGGTGGAGGCTGCTCTCCAAAGATCTCCCATCTTTGGGCAAATAGTGTTTCTCTTCAATGGTGAATTCCTACTTCTCTAATCTTCCTTTTGCATGAGAGAGCAATGTTGAAACACTGAAATGTCTTCTGGGTCAATTATGCTAAATTTCAATTGAGAAAAATCAAAATGCTTCATTTTGATCATTTTGAATCATTTAATTTCAACAAAGAAATTATTAGATATTTCAGAATGTATATCATAAAACATTGTGATACAGTCATATAATATGTAATAACAGAGTGTGTTTTAAATTAAATGAAACTAGACAAGAAAGTAGGTATGAAAAATGCTTTGGAAACTGGAAGTGCTTCTCCACCTCAGATGTAAGGATGGCTCAAAGTCAAACTATACGAGCTGACTAGCTGGGCAGTTGGTTTAAAAGGAAGTGCTAAAAACCTGGGAATAGGAGCACTTACAGAGATGATTTATTTATGTATTTATTTATTTTTCCTTGGGAGATGTGCTGGAAGCGGGAAGGGGACCTGTGGGAAGATGGAGGCACTGTGGGATGCGTGGAGGAATACCGGGGCTATTAAGGTAGTGGTAATTCTGCATGTGTGTCCATCGCATGCATCTCTAAGCACACGAGGTTTATCAGCTGGAAATAACTGAGTATGTAATTACCTCACAGGAACAGCTTTTGGGAAAGAGGTCTTCAGATATGCATGGGGGTGAGGGCAGACTGAAATAGCAGCAGGTGGCTATGGCCCAAAAGTGAAGGGGCTCAGCTGGACTTCAGGGAGAAATAAAAGAATGGTGGAAACAGTGAATTTAGGAGCAGAGTTAGCCAGCTACAAACGAGGGACATGTCTGCAGAGGATGCGCAAATGTCTTTTTTGCAATTTCTGATCGCCTCACAGCCTGTCATTGCTTGAAACAAGGTAAACCCTGGCCTCAGCTCAGTTCTGCCATTACGAGCATTCACAGTCTGTGTCATTACCTGTGGAGGCTAGGTTGAGTGCCAGTCTGGACTTCCAGCTGCTTGAGCTTATCTAGGTAGTGCCCTAAACTGCGCTTCTCACGCTCGCTTCTGTCACTTGCTCCAATTACTCATTTCTTCTCCTCCTGCTACGCTGAGCCATGTCTCCTTTTAGTCCTCTCCTCCCTTCCTTTGCCTTCCCTCCATCCAGAGTCAGCGTCCTCATGCACAACCTAACCAGGCCACCACAGCGGGACCATTCTTTCCCCAAACAGCCCCTGGAGTCTTCCTCAGCTGAGTCCCTTGCTCCAGGAGCTCAGCCAGACCTTGGCACTTCACAGACCGCCTCGGTGTTGGCTGTAGCCTGTCCGGCCACCAACACATCCAGGTTCCCCCACCCCCTGGACTCTACCTTCTTCAGCCATGGCCTTGCAAAGGAGGCCACAGAGTTGTGCAGGGACAGCCCTGAAGAGCTGGAATTTACTACCCGCTGCTAAGGATACAGCAAAAAACAAAGACACAATTGCCAGTTTGGGGAGGGGGCTGTTCTTCCTTCCCTGACCCACTCCTTCAGTGACCACCTCCATTTATGCTCCACTGAAATTTTCCAGGATTCTGCTCTGTTGGGGTCTTGCCAATTTTGCTGCCATTACTTAGAAACCCAATTTTTAATTTAATTTTAGAATAAAGAACATTCTGAGGGAGCCTAGCAGGGAGGATGGAGCCCACCTGCAATGTGAGCTGCAGTGAGGGATTATTCCCTTGCAACAGAACTACCTCAGAGCATCTTGTCTCTATGTCTGAAACACAAATGGCCATGAAAGAAAAAAGGATCGTTCTCAGCCCCATGTCTGAAGGCAGCAGCTAAGTCTGTAATTGGCCTGGGGTCATAACGAGCATCCTTAGCTGGACAGCTCAAGACCTGACAAAGCTCATTAATCCCACTATTAGTCAAAATCAGATTGCTTTGATCGCATTACTCCAGGAACATAGTCCTGGTGTGGCATGAGAGGGCTGAACAAAGCCCTTCTCCAGACAAACACTTGCCCTTCTGCTGCCTACATAAACCCCACGGTGACGGCTCCTCAGGTATAAGGCCGACGACCCTCCGTGGAAGCACCAGTCTGCAGGGTTACACAATGCAGTAGCACGCGCAGTGCAAAGAAGAGGCCTAAACAAATCTCAACAGCAGTATGGCATGCATAAAAAGACTTCTCCTCTCCTTCCGAGCTTTCTATTTGCTTTGAGATCCAAAGCTAGGATGAAACGAGGCAGGGGCTGCCTGACACAAAGCTTCGTTAAGCCAAAAGGCATCCTCCCAGGACTGCCTTTGGCTCCTGCATCTCCAGAGCTCTGGGGATAGCCATGAACGGACAAGCTCTGCTGTGAACACTGCGGCTCTCCAGATTTCATATGGGCGGCCCCCTTTGCCCACAACACCTTGCCTGCTATTCAGGAGCAATGAACTGCTAAGAGGAACAGTGCTGGCTGGTGCTCAAACGGGTGTAAAGGCTGCCAGGTGAAAGTCAGTCTGCTGGTTTTGGAGAGCACAAGTCATCACTTTGACCGGGGGCTGAAGGACACAGAAGTGCACCCCTGCACACTGGCGCCATCTGGTCCCAGCTGTCTACATGCTCACCTCTCAGCCCCACTCCCCCCTGCAAACCTGCCCTTGCTCATGTCACGCTGCACACTCTCTGCACAGGCTTTTCACAGAGGCCACAGTGGCAATGCAGCAGGCAATGTGGGCATGCCTGAAAACCGAGGGGTGCCTCTCCTTCCACTTCCCACCCCTGGCCTGGAGCCTGCCATTCCCGACAAGCATGAAGCCTGAGCACTGTGCCATGGCGTCCAGCCCTGCCACGTGACACGTCCCCACGACTCACCAGCAAGTGTCAACGCACGTGCCGGAGGGCTAGAGGAGGATGAGGGAATTCCTGCTTTTGGGGCACAATTCCTCCTCCGCCAGCTTCTTCCTGCCCAGGCACCTCCTTCGCACCGCAGAGCATCTGCAGCTCCCGGGGCCCCAGCCAGTGCTTCAGGCAGAAGGTGCTGCCTCCTCTGCAGAGAGGAACAGCAGGGGCTGACGTGGAGGCTGCTTTCTTGGGGGCCGTGCTGGCAATCCCCCTGGCAGAGTCTCAGCAACGGAGGCCACAGCGCCCAGTGCTCGAAATCTGCCACAGTCACTGCCCCTGTGGGCCCCTGCTGTGGAGGTTCGAGCTGGGGCCGTGGGGCAGGAGGTCTCTGTGCTGGGCTCTGTGGGGCACCGGGGCAGAGCTGGGGCCTTGGGGCAGTCAGTGGCAGCGGGGGCCATGGGGCAGGAGGTCTGGGCTGGGGCTGTGGGGCAGGGGGAAAGAGCTAGCCCCCGGGGCTCCACGGGGGCAGGGGGAAAGAGCTGGCCCCCGGGGCTCCACGGGGGCAGGGGCCACGTCTCCCCGGGCGGAGCCGTGGTGCCCCATAGCAGCCCTGCTCCCAGCAGGCCGTGGGGATGCCCCAGGGCATGCTGGGAGGGTGGCTGCCGCCAGCCCGGCCCTGGTGTGGCGGAGCCGAGGTGCTGGCAGCCTGAGGGCGCTGCCTTCCTGCCAGCTTAAAGCCATGGGCTCTACGCAGCCAGTGCGTCGCTGTCTGCTTTCCGGGGGCGTGCAGTCGTGTGCCTTGCAACCACCTCGATCGCCTCCTTGGCACACTCCAGGCTCCTTTGTGCGACCTTAGATCCCTTCTCCATGCATGCTCTGATGCTCTGGTCCCCTCACACCTGCTAAAGTCTCCTCCAGTCCTCTCCCTGCATCCTCAGGTTCCTTCCGTTTCCCTCCGTGAGCACCTGAGCCCCCTGCTTTCCCCGCCCGCAGCACTCTCCTCCCTTCCATTTCCCCCAAGGCTTCCTCTGATCCCCTCCGTTGCTCGCCACGCGCACCCTCAGCCCCTCCATCCCCTTCCCTCTGTGCTCCCGTCCCCTCCATTCACCTCCCGGCACGCTCGCATCCCCTCCCTTTCCCCCACTCACACTCACTTCCCCTCTACAGCTTCTCTCTTCTGCAGGCAGTGCTGCTGCTGAAGGCACCGTGCCCCTTCCACAGACCTCTGCAGCTGGAGAGTTGGGGCGCGGGGGTCAGTAGGAACTCAGCTCTGCTCCCACTGTCTCGCTCACTCCGTTGCTTCCTTTGAGGCTCCCTCAGATTTGCAGGGCGGAAAATAATGTGCAGGGATGCCTTTCGGGCACTCGGTGTAAAGCCACTCTGCTTTCCATGCAGCCATCTCAGCTATCTGTTCTGCTTCTGCAAGGGGTCTCTCAGCCTGCAGTGCTTACCAAGCAGGTGAGAAAGCAAAGACCTCAGGCATCGTTTCCTTCCGAAGAGGCCAGAGGGCCGGCCGCTCCTTGGACCACCCTCAGGGCAGACTGAGAAGTAACCAGAGAGGGTCACCAGAATGTACTGCGTGCAGGCATTATTCTCGTGCCTCGTTCGGGTGTGTGATACTGTGCTGTCACGCTGTAGATGGGAAGCTGCTCTCAGTCTCCTCCACTGGGAACCCAAGCAGTGTGATGGCACTGCGAGTGTTGCAGGCTCCATCAGAGGATCACATTTTTCTTCTGCAAAACGAGTGACTTTAGAATGGAAATGGGCTTTTGGGGCTCCAGTGATAATCTCCACCTGGCGCCACCCTTCTTTTTGTTTTGCCCTGTTAGGATCACATCTTCAAAACCCTCCCAGTTAGAACCCACCCCAAGACCAGGATTCCCAGACGTCGTCTCTAACGCAGAGAGAATTTAGTGCCGAGGGAAAGAAATGACCTTTCTGATAAGCCTTCCCCCCCCCCCCCCCCCCCAGGCTTTGACACCATTTGGAGGCATTCATGGTGGATTTGCCTTAACACAGTTTTCAGGGTGAGAGAGCAAACCCCTCTGCTCCTTCGCTAGGCCATGCCATCTCCATGCCTGTGGCCTAGGGAAGCAACAGCTAGGACTTGGCCCTTCCTCCCCAGAGGCTGAGAGAGTGCAGTCACAGTCTTCCTCTTTATTCATTCACTTGCTCATTTAGGCCTTCCTTCCTGAGCAGAGCCTCTCCCTGCCAGCAGTTGTAGCCCCGCAACCCTGATCTGGGGACACTGCGGGAGTGGCATGCCTGAGGTGAGCCCCAGCCTGGGGGACCCCTCCTGTGGCTCCCCGTGCCCCCTGTTGTCCTTGGGGAGTGGGCACTGAGGTGCGGGCAGCTCCCTAAAGCGCCCCAGGCAGCTCCCCTTGCCCTTGCAGGGCACACCTTGGCAGCACCTGGGGGGTCAAGGGGACCCTGCAGCCCCTCTGTGACATGGCCTGGGGCATCACGCAGTGCATCGCAGCAACAGCTGTGCCCTCCCCATATGGCCCTGGGAGCCTGAGCTGAGCCCAGGTGCTTGGGGCTGCTCTCGCCACGACTCTGCCCTGCCCTGCTCTGCTCTGGAGCAGCTGCTGTGCAGCGAACAGGAGAAGGCGAGAGGAGGCGGTGGGACAGCGCGAGACGCTGTTTGGTGACCTTCCCAGGAGGTTGTTGGAGAGGAGCGTTTCTCCCTGGCCACAAGAGCTCTTTGGACTAACTCGGTAGGCTGGGAATTCCCTCTGCGCCCCTAGGGAAGTCCTCAGTGCTGCTGGGAATTGCTGCCTGCGGGAGCTCTCCATAATATGGCGCTGTCAGGGCTGCAGAACTTGCACGTTTGGAATCTTTGCTCCCCGGCAGCGCGTCCACCCCCGTGTTACTAGTCCCTTGTCAGCTGCGGCCATAGGACCTTTGGTCCTCGCTCCAATAACTCTTTCCTCCTTTGCTGCTGTCACACCTGTGGTCCTTGGCACTGCGGAGCCAACCTGGTTTGACAGGAGTGTTTTGGAGGTGGACAGTCATGGCTACTGGAGTCTTTGAGCACTGGGAAGGTGCATGAGAGGAGGACTTGTAAAGGTGCTTCATGTCTGAAGAATTTGCAGACAGCTCCTGTGTATTTCCCTGTTGCTGCTGTTTTCGGTTTTGGATCATCTTTCCAACTAGACCTTCCAACTTCTGCCCCTCATGTCTGTGGGCTCAGTAATTTACGTATTCTCTTGTGAACCAAACGCTTGCTTCACTCGCAGGAGATTTACCTTGTCCTCTTCAGCAATTTTCTTTGCCTGAGAAACTTCTGCAAAAGTAAAGAGCTTTACTTCTGTGCTTACAAAAGTTCATTTGTGGTTCATATGCTCTTTGAGTTCAGGTTCTGAGGAAGAATGGACCTCAGGCAGACTGAGCGAGTCCTTGCAGAAGTCAAAATGACTTTACCTTACTCCTTTTCGGTAAGTAATGGATTTCACACAGCACAGTGATGCCAGCGCACTTTTCGCTAAGCTGAGAAGAACTTCCTCCAAAGTGTACCACAGTCTAAAAGAACCTGTATCTTTGCTCCCTATAGGCACGCTATAGCGTGAGAGAAAGGAAGCCTGTTGTATGCTATCAAGCTCCACTGGAAAGTAGGTTATAGGCACAGCTTCTCGGAAGGGCTAATCTCTCGTGTATAAGGGGGAGAGAAGATGTTAAATGAAAATGTAGCTACGCACAGCGCAATCAGAAACTATGTCTAGGTTCTGTAATTGTAGGGCCATCAAAGGCCGGTGGACACCAAGAAGGGGAAGATGGCCAAGATGCTCGCAAGGAGTATAACCTTCGGCGCAGGAATACTGTTGTCCAGTATCAAGAGCCTTTGGAATGTGGGTTACGCGCACAGTTTGTCAGAAGGGCTGATTCCTTGTGCTTAAGGGTGGGAGCTATAAGTTCTTGAATGAAAATGTGCATGCGCAGAGACAAACAAGAAATGATGACTTGGTACTGTAATTACAGGGTCCTCAGAGGACGATGAAGAGCAGGAAGAGGATGACGGCGAAGATACTCCAAAGCCATCTAACCTTAGGCAAACTGCTGAAGACACTCAAGCCCCACTGGAAGGTAGGCTATATGCAGAGCCTCTCTGAAGGGCTAATTTCTTGTGCAGAAGTGGCATACACGTTGTTGAATGAAAAGCTATACGTGCACAGACCAATAAGAAATTCTCTCTAGGTTCTATAATCATAGGGGCAACACAAGAAGGTGAAGGCCGAGAAGGGGAAGATGGCAAAGATCCCTGCAAGGAGTATAACCTTCGACCCAGGAAGACCATCATGTACTTCCAGGATCCACTGGAAAGTAGGTTCTATGCACAGTTCCTCGGAAGAGCTGATTTCTTGTGGATAGTGGGCTAGAGGCTGCTAAATGAAAAGACATATACCTCCCCCCCACACACACCTTTCATTTAAATTCCTTGCCTTCATTCTGCAGATAAAACTCTCCCTTTGGGATCGAGATGCCTGTATCCTGCGCACAGTGCAGTTCTTGGCCAGTGTGCATGCTCACTGCTGCTTTTCATTTCTTCAGGGCCATCTTCTCCTGACAGGCAAAGGGCTGCTCCGTCGCAAAGCCCATGCTGCAGAAGAACAAACAGGTTGGTGTACGGATAGTGATAGTTCTCAGGGATCCAGAGTGCTGCCACTCCCATCACTCAGTAATGCTTGAAAAGATTTTCCGATTGATGGCCGTGATGGGAAAAGAGCAGCATTGTAGCTGGGACAGCTGGAGGGTCTGGAGGAAGCAAGGCTTTTCCTTTGGGAGAGAAGATAACTTTCATTAGCCCACGGCTTTTAAAAAGGCAGGATTTGGGGGTCAGCGATGAGATGATTGTGGATTGTCCTGGCTGAGATTGGGGATCTGCAATTCTTCTGTTCTGCACTTGAAGCCAGAATCCCCTTCCACAAATTGTCATTAGACAATTTCATTGTGCAGTATAAAAATGCCCACCTGCCTTTCTTCACGCTTGCATAGTGAACGCCAATCAAGTCTAGGGAATATTTCATGGTTTGGGAAGTTTATGCCAGTGTATAAGCGCTTCTGCACTCGCTTGCCAACATGAAAACCACAGCAATCCCGCTAACTGCATGTTCAGTTAGAAAGCCCCTTTCCCTTTCTCCTCCATTCACATCTGGTGTCTTCCCCAAAGCTCTGGGAAAGACGAATTCAAGGGAAAGCACGTGGATGGAAGGAAAACCGGAACCACCCTGCCGGAAGCTGATCCAGTGCAAATCCAGAGTTCGGTAAGCAGTGGTAACTCATTGTGTCAGTGGGGACTTTTCCAGGGGTCATGAAAACCTTCCCTACTGTGCTGCCGACAGCTCCCGGGCTTTACACTTTCCTCTCAGGGAAGTTCAAGATCGTCCTGAGCCTTTCCTTTGTGCTGGCATAGGAAAAATTTGGAGGAAGCCTTTTTTTTCCAGGTGGCAGCTTTCTCTGACCTCTGACATGTCTTCTGTTGCATGTCTCTTTAGGTATGCTTTGATGGTGTGGGTGGTCTCTCTCACCACATTTCAGCCTTAAAGGAGATGGTCCTGTTCCCACTGCTTTACCCAGAATTCTTTGAGAGATTCCAAATCCGACCCCCCAGGTAACGGGCAGTGCATTCGAACTACAGAGCTAACTGCTGCAATATGCTTTTCAACATGAAAAGTATTCTCCTTTTTTTTTTCTTTTTTTTTTTGGAGGGGCAATATCTCAAGACGTAATGCTTAGCTTTATATATTCTTGGCCAACAAAGCTTGACTCACTCGATGTTGAAATATGACTTGAAATCCTTCCCTTTCCATACCTTTAAAAGTGTGCAAATCTTCAGATGCTTTGCTGCTTTGTTCACAGGAATTCCCTTTTCTGGCTGATGTTCTAAGTAGGGTGTGGAAACACAGAAGACCTTTTTTGGCCTCCCAGCTTAAGGCTTCCTCCCCAGTGCTTCCAACAAATTCTGGGAGGCACAGTCCAAGAGACTCCAACTGTGGCAGGGAGAAAGACAGGCTTTGCTCTCAAATCTGTCTAAGACGGGAAGTGTTTTGGTTAGGAGGGAAGGCCGCTTTGCTTTCACAACAGGGGCTGTCATGGGCACTTTTCCATGTTTTTGTTGTAGCTACGTAAATCTCTTTTTTTCATGTTGCAGAGGCTGTCTGTTCTATGGCCCACCAGGCACTGGAAAGACACTGGTGGCTCGAGCGCTCGCAAATGAATGTAGGCAGGGAGACAAGAGAATAGCGTTCTTCATGAGAAAAGGTGCCGACTGCCTCAGCCAATGGGTGGGAGAATCCGAGCGACAGCTGCGCGCATTATTTCAGCAGGTAAGGAGGAAATGCGCAGTAGGTTGGGTCAGAGTTGGACCTCTACTTTTCCGGGGTGGACGTCTTCCAGGAGGACTTGGCCTCTTGGGCAGTTTGGCAGTGTCTCCTGTTGAAAAGGGAACATCAGTGTTTCCTTTTCCCGTGCCGTGCTGCTTTGCCTGAGGGGCTGGAAATCTTGCAGATGTTGGGTCCAGCACAGCGCCAGTGCCTTTGCAGCCATAATGTCTATCCTGCATGTTCTCGCTGCGTGGTGCTCTGTTTCACATACATCAGTATGCCTGCATCTGTACTTCCCTTCCAGGCCTATGAGATGCGGCCTTCGATTATTTTCTTCGATGAGATCGACGGTCTCGCTCCTGTGCGCTCCAGTCGCCAAGACCAGATTCACAGGTACTTCCTTTCGCTTCCATTTCCATGTCATCTGCTTCATCTCTAGGAAAAGAAGACCCACCTGCTTCCCTTTATAGGACACACACCCACACCCACACTCTGAACTCCTCGAGTACAATGACACAGAGCTTCGTAGCAGTTTAAAGGCAGGAGTTGAAATCAGGTCACTAAGCTTGGTGTCCGGACAAGGTCTCTCTCGAGACCTTGCCTCGGTTTTTCTGTCTTACCATGAGTCCTTTCACTAACAACAGCTCATCCAGAAAAGCTTATCCTTTCTGAGCGACGTGACTTTGGAGAAAGTCGTGCCAAAGGTAACAACAGCTACTAACCCAGGGAATCCAAACAACATTTTTTTGGTAGCTCTATTGTCACAACGCTCCTGGCGCTTATGGATGGCTTAGACAGCAGAGGAGAGATCGTGGTCATTGGAGCCACCAACAGGCCAGACTCCCTGGATCCTGCTTTACGAAGGCCTGGACGCTTTGACAGGGAGTTCCTTTTCACCTTGCCAAACAAAGAGGTAAGGCTGTTTCGTCAACCTTCCTGCTACTGGCACAAAGCCTTGCTTGACAAGAAAACCGGCTTGCCCCACAGCATCTCCGAGAGCGAGCAAGGAAACAAGTGGCATACGTGCTCCACACCTCCCGGTTCCCCACACAGAACTGGCAGGAAGGCTGCAAACAGGAGTTTCACTCCAGCTGGAGCACATGGATATTCTTCCTTGCCCAAGGGCTTGCTCTTTGCTTAGTTAGTGAGTCCACCTAGGCTCTTGCCTTCTGAGGTTGCCGCCTTGTTCTCAGTTCTCCAGTTGGGAAAGCCTCGGGGGAAGACTTGGGCTTGAGCGTGGCTGGGCTGGGAATCCTCGGAGCCGCCCAAAAGCATTTAGGGAGCTGACATTGTTACTGGTATTAGCAGGGAGTTCGGGCTCTTTTTCTTTTTCTTTTTTCTTTTTTTTTTCTGGCTACCCCAGATTCTTTTGTCTTTAGTTCACATTTTGTGGGGAAAAGGAGAAAAAGGTTATTGGATTGAAGGCCAGTAAAAATGCACAACACACTATACTGGACAGAAACAGGAAACACTTCACTGAAGCTCTGGCAAAGAGCAGCGATGAACATAGGCACAGCTTGACATTTGCTCGTTCAAGGATAGCAGCTGGAGTCAGAATTCTTGCTCCTGCTACTCTACTTACTCTTCCTATCTACTTGAAAAGTACTGAGCTTTGAAAAGCAGGCAGTGTGTTACTAGAATGTAAACATTTCTTAATTTTAGCAGAGGAAGACAAGCAATTACGGGAATGTGACGGGGGGAGGGGGACTGCGCATTGCTTATTTTCTTTTTGAGAAAGAGGCTTAAGACAAACCACAGCATGACCACCTGGTTTGTAGGCTCGAAAAGAGATTTTCAAGATCCACACCAGAGACTGGAGCCCTAAGCCCCTGGACGCATTGCTTGAGGAGCTTGCTGAAAAATGCGTTGGTAAGATGAAAAAACGCACCGAGTTCCTGCCTGTGCCTGGCTCCTGACAGCGTCTGAGCTTGTGCCAGGCAGTACCCAAGCTGCTTCTGTCTCCTTGCCTTCCCTTGCCTCTGAGAACATGGAAGGCTCTGGGGGGCGTCTTCCTCAGGAGCTAAGGTTGGCTCAGAGGCCTACTTCTGAAGCACAGGCTGTAGGGCGCTGGGCCTCCCGTAACGCAAGCTCCGCATCAGGGCACTGCTCTGCAGTGCAGGAACTCTTTTGCCATTGCCCATGAAACTCTTCCCCTTTGGGCCACATGCAAAGACTTTGAGAGTGTCCCTTTGCAAAGCCTGTCCTTGACTCCCTTCTGCTGCCTGAGACTGACATCCCTTTGGATTCTGCTCTTGTTGCTCAGGATACTGCGGGGCCGATATTCAAGCCCTCTGCGCTGAAGCTGCCCTCTGTGCTTTGCATCGACACTATCCGCAGATCTACACAAGCAGTCACAAGCTGCACATTGATGTTGCTGCCATTGAAATCACAGCAACAGATTTTCTTGTGGCTATGCAGAAGACTGCACCAGCTTCACAGAGGGCTGTGGCTTCCCCTGGACAACCACTGCCACCCCTTTCCAAGCCACTGCTTCAGAACATGCTACAGAGACTCCTAAAAGGCGTGCAGAGGGTATTTCCCCACGCAGCACTTGCACTCCAGCAGGACCAACAGCCAGGTAGGGCTTCACTGCCTTCACCGCCATAAAACTCTCCCAAAGCAAACACTGCTAGTTTGCGCAAGCAACAGAAACAAACCTTTCAGTCAGGATGAGGTGAAACTGAATGGTAGAGAGGGCAGAGCTGGGAACTCCTCCCACTTCACAGTACAGAACTCTATGTTCTCCACTCGAGCATCCAGTTTCTGAAGGCTGTCAGCATCATCTTTCCCGTTTGCAAGGAGAAAAGGAGCTTTCACCACTAGCAAAACATAGCTTGCGCAAATCCAGACACTTAGGAGAGCTCTGTAGAGACTGAAGGCTTTGGAAAATGGCATTCAGTGTATGCCCCTCAGACGAAGAAATACAAGGTCCCGGGTTTCAGCTCACATTCAGAAGCTGTCTTAGCGCAAGAGAAGGTTGCAGACTCTTCGGGAAAGTTAACAAGCTTCTTTTGCCTTCTCACGGTACCACTCATTTCTTAGAAAATGACTGCATGGACAGTGATGAGGAGTCACCTTCTGGTCCTGAAGATGAGCCGTTTCCTCCAAGGCCTGGCCGGCAAAAGCAAACCTTCCTTAACTGTAACAGGTAACTGGCCGTGTCCTTTCATTGAAATTCTTCTGATTGCTGGGGCTTTCCAAGCTGTCATGGCCGTTGCAAGTGGGAGGGGCGTTAGATGAGGGAGGACAGAAGAGTTAGTCCAGGGTGCTTTGGTATCAAAAACTGCAAGCAGGAAGCACGGAGATATAACTAGGTGCTACAGTTGTAGGAAAGCAAGTAGCTCCAGCCGATCATCCGGAAGGAGCCAGCCTCCTTTTCCTCCACCAAAGACATCCACAGACAATTAGGGCATGCTGATTTCATGCATGCTGTTCTTCAAGGATTCAAGGCCAAAGAAATGTGTTGTCTCTCCTCTTAGCTAAAAAAATGCAACGTGGGTTTGTGGAGTCACCTAGCTTCCCAGATTGGGAATGCAGGAGTGACTCAAGAAAACTGAGGAATGGCCGGCTAAAAGAGCATAATAAAAACCCTGCAAAAAAGGCTTCATTTGCGATCTTTAAGCCACTATGCTTACATTCATATTTTGACATTGCAATGTGAAAGTAATTCAATCCCACAGTGGAGAAGTTAGCTTATGGGGTCCCAGCTGCATCAGTAATATTTCTCACTCTCTCTTACTGTGCTGCTCAGGAAGGCTTCTGACCCACAGAACTTGGTCCAGTCTCTAGGCTCCTTGGCCTGAGCCAGAAAAGGTCCTGCAGTACTGGGATGGCCAAAAAAAAAAAAAAAAGAAAAGAAAAAAAAAGGTGCTATTCACAGATGTATTCCATGATAACAGAGCAAAAACCACGAGGAAGTTGTATTTGCAATCTAGGAGACAGCACACAAGGAAAGATGAAACCATCTGAATGAAGGGATCTAATAAATATCCTCCAGTTCTATGGACTCACAGGAATGTTTTGCACTTTGTTAGATACAGCTAAGGCCTTTCAGAGCCCACGGCATTTCTTTTCCCACAAGGTTCTTCTGCTCCTTCCTGACCACCTTCTCCATTTCCAGTGGACCCCCTGCACCTAAACTTGACCAAGGCAGAGGCCTCAAGGCTGCTCAGTCAAGACATAATGAACATAAGAGCCTCACGGCCGGGGGGAAGAGATCCAGACCAGTGTGTGCTGGACAAAGAAAGATACTTTTAACATCTGTGTCTCGATCGATCACTTCCTTTGCAAACTTCTTGTTTTGCAGTTACACTCCTAGCAATGCTTGTTGCCAGCCAGCATGTCACAGGCCCAGGTTCTTAATCGCTGGAGAGCCCGGGTACGGGCAAAGTTCCCACTTGGCGCCTGCACTAATACACGCGCTGGAGAGGTTTGCGGTTCACGTGCTGGACCTGCCGGCTCTCTTTGCTAGCAGCACCTCACCCGAAGAAAGATGCGCACAGGTACCTCTTCTCTCTGCAATCTCACAGGATGAATAGACTCAGGGGAAGCAGGCAGACCTCCCGCGGTTAATGGTGGTGGCCTGGCTTTCCTCTGCTTCCTGTGGTGGTTATTTCGCGCTGAAAGAACACTTTTCTTGTACGCTGAACAATGGAGAAGAAGGACGTTGTGCATGAGCATCTTTTCCATTCCAGGCTAAACAGTAAGGATGTTGCTAGCAGCTCAGGGAGCTCCAAGATGCTCTTGATAAAGCCCTCTGCATGGCAAGAGCTGCTGCTCATGACAGCGGGCTCTCCAGAGCTGTTTCCCTTGCCTCTTCAGGCTCTGTAGCTCCCAGGAGGCGCCTCTGCCTCAGCCTGACTGCACGTCCTGCCCTTTCTCTAGCCTCCCTCTTTATAACACTGAAATGCAACCCAGGCTTGGGAGGGGGGAAGAAAAGGGTTTCTCTTCTCTCATCATACCGCAGGGAAGAGGCAAGAACACGCTTGTTGCATTCCAGCGGTGTAGCAGTGGCCCCAGGCTGATGTGGACCCTGCTGAAGGGCTGGGCCTGTTTTTTCAAGCACACTACCACTCGCACCGGGCGTGAGGCTCTGGGCGAGTTACCTGACATCTAAGCAGTTTGGAAATCAGGCAGAGATTCAGGCCTGCCTCTCGCTGTGGAGAGGCTGAAGGAACTGGCTCCAAGCAGCAATGTTACCTTATTCTTGGTGGCTTGTTTGGACACTTTGTGCACTCCCGTTTTGCAGGCAATTTTGATTGATACATTGTTGTTCAGCAGCAGCCTTTGCTACCCGCTTCAACCGTCTTCTCCAAACTTCCTTTTGACCAGTTGATCCGAGAAGCCCAGAGGACAGCACCGAGCATCCTTTATATTCCACGTATCCATGCCTGGTGGGAGGCTGCTGGACTCACCTTGAGAGCTACGCTCACAACATTGCTAGAGGGCGTTCCAGCATATGCTCCAGTGCTGTTGCTCGCTACGTCGGATGTTTGCCATGCAGATCTCCCGGCAGAGGTATTTCTCTCACTGCCTTCCCGGCTTCTTTCAGTCTCACGTTAATTTATCACTCCATTAAGCACCGAAATACTGTGCTCTCCTAAGCCATTCAACACCGGCATTACTAGGGCACCCTGCTGGCATCTCTTCCCTCTGCAGTTGCCACAAGGCTTCAACCTGAAGGGCAGCAAGGCAAGTAAATCCAAAACAGGCAACCTAGGAGATGCTCAGTGTCCTCCCTTGGAGCACTGGAACCTCGGGTCGCTTCACAGAGCTTTAATCCTAGAGGTGTTCCTTAAACAAGATGCCCTAAGTTGCCCTGCCGACCCACTACAATCTCGCCTTTAAGGCCAAGAAGCAAACTTGTTCTAGTCTCTCCCTTATTCAAAGCATTCCTCAGCTTCACTGGAAAAGGCATTCATCTTTGTGGAGCAGAACACAAATTTGGGGGGGGCTTACAGCTGCGCTGTCTTTTCTCCTCCCACCTCAGGTACGAGCTTTATTTTCTGAGCTTTACGGAGAAGTTTTCAGTGTCCAGTCACCTAGCGAGGAGGAAGGGAGAAAGTTTTTCGAGGACTTGCTTGTCCAGCAAGCTGCTAAGCCTGCTGCACCACAAAAGAAAGCAGGTGAGGCTATTCTACAAACACAGCGTTGCTATCTCTAGCTTAGCAGCCATTCGGCATTTGCTTTGGTAATAGATTTCCTGGCACGAAGGTTTACTCTGCTTGTGTCCGAGTATCATCACTTGGCTAACCTTTTCTGGTTGACTGAAGCTTGTCAGGCACGGGAAGTCCTCCTGCCTGCGGCATCACCAACTGAGCCTCGACTGCTGACAGAGGAGGAAGAGAGGCAGCTCGAGGAGCAAGGGGATGAGACACGGCCAGCAGTGCCTGCAGAGTCCAGTACACCCCTCTCTACTGGCAAGTCCTTTCTTCCTTTTTTCTTTTTTTCTTTTTTCCTTTTTTGGATAAGGTGCCAATGACATTGATATCTTCCCTCTTGTCATGGCATACCTGGTTTTGGTGATGCCGGTGGCTTTATGCCAAAAGCATTCCATTTCCAAATTAGGTGCAGCATGTGAGGTCAGTCCCCAGGACAGTCACTCAACGTGCTTATGAAATAAAGCCCAGCCACAGAGCTTGGCTCACACTGTAAAACACTGGCCTCTATGGCCCCGCAACGGCTAACTCCTCAAATGTAACATGTTGTTTAGAGCAGTTGCTGAACACTGCACAAGTTCTTATGGTAATAGGAAACAGTGAGGATTTTCCCTTTGCTTTTGCTTCCTTTTTCTCTTCCTCTCCCTCTTGCCTTCCTGCCCGCCACCCCCGCACCAAGTAATTGCCGTCTGTCTGTGAGGCTTAGGCAACCTCTGCTTTTGGAACACAGGGGAAGGAGAGCTTGTCTCCAAAGACTTTTTGCTTCTCACCTCTTTTACTTCCTGTGATGAGAGACGAAGCCACCTGAGCTTATGACCTTGCTTTGTGCTCATGCCTTCGGTCTACAGTCTGCTCTGTGCACAAAATCGTCAAGGGCATTCTTTTATGCATGATATAATCTAACCAGTTCTTGCACTTTTTAATTCTAATAACAATTGAATCCCCTTCACTTGCTGCCCTCTCTCCCTCAACACATGCATGTAGTGAGCCAGCACAATGGTACTTCAGTCCCTCTCACCATTTCCCTTGTGCACCGAGTAAGATGACGGTGCTAGAGTTTGCAGACAGAACTGCTTAGCTAATGCTTTGGCTTGCTTTTTCTCCTATCTCCGTGCAGCTGCCTGCAGACAAAAGCGAAGGAGGAACGCATCTCCCTCAGAGAGCCTAGCAGAGAAGAGGAGGAAACGCTCACCCCCTGCTGAGAAGGAAACCAGCCTCTCTCTCAGGGTAGGCTGGAGCTCACTGATCCACCTTTGCTTCCCGCTCTGCTGATGACCCTTGAGCTATCCGTTCTGCCAGCAGAGCTGCAGGCATGGGCAACATTCAGCTAACGGGGAGACAGAAGCACCTGAGGAGGCTCCCACTGCCAGCTGGCAGCCCTCTTTCTAGAGGCTCTGTGGCCTCTCTTCAAAAGATGCATTTCGCAGGGCCCTGCGCTGCAGCCACAGAAGCTCATGCAAGGCAAGAGGGGCTTTGCTGTGGCAGCCGCTGTCCTTTACTACAAAACGGGCCATGGCAGTTCCCGCTGTTCTCAGAGAAGTTCACTTGCAGTTAGGATCGTGGAGGTGACTGATAGCCTGAGGAGCAGCACAATGCTAGCTGAAACTGGAGCCTTGCTTTTTCTCGCAAGTCGGACACAGGAGCTCATTTCCTCCATGGAAATCTGCTGCGATATTTAGTCTGTTCTTGGGCGTTTCACTCCTTTTTTATTTAGCCATACAAGGAAGGAGGATGCGAGTTGTGTGGGACCATTTTCTTTTGTGTCTGAACACATCGAGAGCCTATTCAAATGATCACGTGTTAACGTAAACTTGTACTGTCTCCCTTTTTTCTTCAGCAACTGCTGAATGTCATTGGCGACGCAACAAAGGGCTGCAACATCCGCCACCTCGAAAAACTACACCTGGTGCTCAGCCAGTGTGTTTTCCGCCATCGGCAAGATGATGACAAAACGCAGTTGACAGAGGTACTTTGCTTACACAGCACTTCCTGTCACTGTTCTGCACTTCTTCCTTGCGCACTGTGGATATCCTGCTTATTCGCTATTCCTCTCTTTCCTGCTTAGCAGTCTGTGTTACATACGAGTTGCTGACTTCCACCTGGAAGGCATCTACACAGACTTTCATTTCATACAAAGCAGCTAGCTACAGGATTTTACATTTCTATTCCAGCTTATAGCAAGTTTGCCTGTGTTTAGTTGGCAATTATTATTCCTTTTTTATCTTTTTTTTATCTTTTTTTAGGAAATGAAGGAAGAAATTGAAAACTTCTCCCATGCTCAGTAACAGGAAACGTGCTTCTACTCTGCCATTCTTTTTCATTATTTGCTGTTTAGTCCTCAGTGCACAATTCAGTGAAGAAAGCCTGTAGTTATAATATAAAGACATCTGTTTGTATATATATCCAAATATAGCGAGGCTATACCAATAAAGCTCATATAAATCCTTTTATATGGCTGTTTGTTGCTGTTGGTGTTCCAAACCTATTGCGTATACATACATGATCTGTTGAGATCAAGGCGTTCAGCCTTCCTTTCGCATGTGCATTGCCTGAAAGTCTCGTGCCTGGCATTTTTAGGAGACCAATGGTCCTCAGTGCCTTTGACCTACACACATCTGGACGTCTTCCAAGTAATCTCAGTGCCTCTCTCAAAAGAAAGCAATGGAAAACTCGACCATCTTTGCCCAAACGGTGACAGGCGGTTTTTCTGGCGTCGCCTGTGCTGCTGCCTATGCCGCTGTCTATTAGGCAACGTTGCAAGGCAGCGCAGAGGTCATTCTTCTCCGGACCTGCTCGCGCCCCCAGGGATTCTCAGAGAAGGAAAACAAGCCTGCAGCAAGCGTCGGGGAGGAAAACTCTTCCCCAGGCAGCGGCACTTTGCTGTGCTCGGGGCGCCCCGCGCCCGGGCACGTCTCAGCCCGCAGCGCTGCCTGCTGCCCGCCGCCCCCCCCCCAGCAGCTCTCCTCCGCCCGCTCGGCGGCAAGCGGCGCTCGCGCTCTCTCGGCCCCTCGCCTCGGCCCCGGCCCCCTTCTCGGCCCGCCAGCGCCCCCGGCAGCCGCTCCGCCGCCGGGCACGGCTCTCCCGGCACAGCTCTCCGCCCGGGCGGCCGCGCCGGGCCGCGCCGAGCCGCGCCGGGCCGAGCGGAGCCGAGCGGAGCCGAGCCAAGCCGCGCCGAGCGGAGCCGAGCCGCGCCGAGCCGAGCGGAGCCGAGCCGCGCCGAGCGGAGCCGGGCCGCGCCGAGCGGAGCCGAGCGGAGCCGAGCCGCGCCGAGCGGAGCCGAGCCGCGCCGAGCGGAGCGGAGCCGAGTCGCGCCGAGCGGAGCCGAGCCGAGCCGCGCCGAGCCGCGCCAGCCCCCGGCTCCGTCGGCGCACACCCCCGCCCGCAGAGCCCGCCCGGCCCCCACCCGCCGCGACCCGCCGCGACCCCCAGCGCCGCCGGCAGCCGCGCTCCGCGCCGGGAGCCGCCCTCGCGGCGGGAAGCGCCCCCGAGCCCCGCCGAGGCTGCGAGCCTGCCCGGGGCTGCAGCGCCCACGGCGCCGGCTGCCCCCGCACCCTCGCCCCCGCCGCGCCTGTCGCGCTCTCGGCTCCGCGCAGCGGCCCCGCGCCCCGACGCCTCGCCGCCCGGCGCCCGCGCTCTGCCCCGCCGCTGCCCCGGCCCGCCTCGCCCGGCCGCAGCCTGTGCTAGCGCGCCCCGCAGCCGCGGCGCTCCAGCCCAGGGCGCTGCTCTTCCCCAGCGCTCTCCTGCTCGCCCCGTCGAGACTCAGCGCCCTCGCCACGGATGCGACCGGCGTGTTCGTTGCACTGCTTTAAAGGCTCGCGTCTGGCATTGTAACACAAGAAATCGGCTTGGGGCAATGGTAACTCCCTTGCCAGGCTTGCTTGCCTGGATCGGCAGCGGTAATGGGCCTTCTTCCCAACGGAGAGCTGCCAGAGGCTGGTCACAGCCTGCCCTTCTGAGCGCAGATCCAAAAGCTGCCCTGGCAGATGGCCGTTGGCAGACGTCCATCGCAGAGCAAGCGGCCATGGGAGCGTCGTCTTTCTTTTCCTGCTTCTGCCCGCTGCAAACAGAAATCAAGCGAACAGCAGGCAAGAAAATTAGGAGGAGAGAGCGCTCCTGCCCTTCCCCTTTGTGCAGTGCAGTGCTGTGTGATGCAGCAGGAAGAGCCGAGAGCGAACAGCTGAAGGCGCCACACACAATTTACCCCAGACTTTGGAGAAGCTCCAAGACAGCTAAGTGCTTACGAAGGAAACAACCACCCGAGCTGTAAAACTGAGCATCCCTCAAGGGGCACAACCTTTGCTGATCTGGTTTTACATTTGACTCACTGTGTCCCCTCAGAGAGGGCTGCTGCCCAGGTGCTCCTGCTCCTCTGCATCTTCTACCCTTTCACTTGAAAAGCCCTCCCTCCTGCTCTCTCTCCTTGCTGCTAGCACTGGTGTCGAATGGTAGTGCTCCGAGTAGGGCTGCTGCTTGCCTAGGTGCTTGCCCAGCACTCCCTGGCAGGCAGCGCTACCCAATGCAGTGCACTTGCCCCGGACGTCGGGAGCATCAGTGCAGCCCTCTGTGGCTTCAAGAGGTTCAGAAGCCTCTTAGCCTGGGATTTGCACCTGCATCTTAGGGAGGAGAGTGTGCTGGGAACTGACAAGTATGGACTTGGTGGTGTGGCTGTGTGTTTCCTTCCCCTTCAGAACGAGCAGAAGAAGAGGACAGTGAGCATAATCACGGTGAAGAGCCTGCCTGTTTGGAGGTGCTGGGAGCTGCACTTGACTTTGAGGAAGAGGGTGAGGCTGAATACCAGCATGAGGGGTGTGCAGAAGAGGAAGTCCAGGACTCCAATGGTGATGAGGAGTATGTGGCAGTTGCTAGAGAGGCAAACAGTGCTAGAAACTTACCCCAGCATGTTCAGCAGCAGCGAGAGGCTTCAGAGCAGGCCGGAAATGATTCCAGACAAGTGCTTTGGGCGATGGCTTCGGCACCAGATGGGACAGAGGACAGACGGGCACCTCTCGATGCTGATGGCTGTCAGGAGATACAAGCCAGTCCCGTACGTGAAAAGATCCAGGAAGAGGAATATCCCAAACTGCACTCCCACATTGAACTGCATCAGGCACTGAACTGTTTCGATGGCGATGCAGAGCAGGTAGCCAAAGTCAGCGGCAGCCAGGTTCAGGATGTAGACAGTGAAGCGGTTCCTCCGGATGCAGAAGCCGAGGTACCACAGGACTGTGCCATTTCCCACCATGCCAGAGGCAGAGCTGATGAGGCAGAAGCTCTCCATGAACTTGAGGAGAGCATATGATGGCTCTGCCTTTTGCACAGTCCCACTGTAATTAGTCCCTTCAGCCAGGCTTGAACTGCTTTGAAAGGAGAGCATTATGAACTGATCAGTCACTATGAAATAACCAAAATGGAGAAAGTTTCTTCTTCTCTCTGTTTCTGCAAGAGACAGAGGGGAATTTAGTGACTGATACACTGCTTTTATACTTACAGCCTTGTGGCCTGGGACAGCTGTTGCTCACGGAGTATGCATGGCTGATGTCTGGGAAGGTAACAGCAAGGTGCTACATATTGAGGAGAAGGCAAAATCATGCAGAAATTTGGAGAGGTTGAAGCAGGAAGACAGGGTGAGGCAGTTCAACAGAGTTAAAAAAAAAGAAGCAGAAGAAAACATTGCTACTTATAGAGAGGGAGGAGCAGGAGATGAGGAGGGGGTAACTCTATGCAGTGATCGTGTGTGTGTGGATGTCTGTGAGAGAGGACATGAAGATGGAACAGCAGAGACAGAGAACATCCCAAAGCATTAATGATGGCAAGGAAATGCTGAACCTATCCCAGAAATGCTTACCTTCCTGCCCCAGTGCATTGGAATTGACTGCTCAGAGAAGCTGGGACCTGGCATCAGCTCTAGTGTCTTTCTCTTGGTTTCTGATTCATCCCATGGATCTTCTGGGAAACATTTTCTGTGAAAAAGACAAGGAAGTTCTTTCAGCCTGCAGATTCAGTTTCTGTCTCCTGTGCGTAATGAAGCAGGTGTTGTCAGGAAGGAGTGTTTTCACTGTACTGAGGAGGCTGGGATGAAGTCAGCGGCAGATGAGAATGGGGCTCTCTCATGTTGTGAGGCAGTTTCCTATTTCTGCTCTACTTCTCTGGTTGCTTTTACAGTAGGTGGGGAGAAAATTACCTGCCAGGGATTCCATTCCCAGGGATGCTGTGGGATTTTGCATGCATCTGTGAAAGGCTCTTGGTGCGTTCGTACTCTGGCCAAATGCTGTTATAAAGGAGATGTACAAATGAGCAGTCAGTAGAGATTGTGGGAAGTTTTCAGAGTAACTGTATTCTGTTTTGTTTTTTCTTTCTTGGAATATGAGAATCAGCTGGAATGGGATTATTCCAGAGGAGGATGTCCCTTCTTCCAATGTTTCCTTCAAAAATCACTTCCTGTGCAATGTCTCACCCCAAATCCTGCCAAGACCCCCAAAAGAGAAAGGGCTTGTCTGCTGCGCGTGGTGTGGGAAAGGGAGATCAGACATTGAGGCCTTCACAGCCTGGGTGCTAGGCATCAATAATCCTCTTTGGGCATTATCAGCCTTTGCCTGCCTCCCCGAATGCTTCTGGGCCTCCCTTTGACAACACGTGTAGAAAGGTGCCTATTTCTTTCTCCTGCAGATAGGAGGAGTCTCCCCAAACTGCACAGGGCTCTAACAGCATTTGATGACTCGTCGTTCACCTCTGGCCCCAGAGAATTAAAGTATTTTAGCAGCTTGACCTGAAAGGGACTTTAGAAAAATAGTAAACACAGCGATTTATTCGCAGTAATACAACAGAAACCCTGCAGACAAGAAGTATGCTTGTTGTGTGCCACTTACAAAATGAAGAGGAAGAAAAGAGTTTTAACAGTGTGATTGTGCAAGCTTCAAAATGGGCAGGTGTTGGCTCCAGAGGGACAAATCTCACTCAGACTTTGGGTATCACGTGGTGAAGCAGCAAAGGTCTCTCTCTGCCTCTACAGTCAGGAATTGTCTTTGATTAGACAAATTAGACCTATTTTGTGATATTGTGACTTTTGTTTGCTACTTTTGTTTGATGTTTGAGGTAGGCTGAGGTGAGGGAGAGAAGAGGGTTGACTGCAGTAGGAGCTCTTGGAGTTGAGAAAGGGGTAGCTGTGGGAAAGGAAGGGTGGGGATAACTGCTGAGGGCAGAGGCTTGGGAAAGGGAGGCAAATCAAGTCTTTTTAGAGTTTTTCTCTGAGCCTTCTGCATGTGGTGAAAATTGGACTGCTCTGAAACACGCATATGCACCTACAGATTCCTTCCTCCAGGCCTCAACCACATTGCAGAAATACCAACAGTACCGTGAGTGCCTTATGTTGCAATCAATGAGAAAATAAAGACTATTTCAAACGCTGGTGTCTAGGAGCTCTTGTGATGAGTGGAGTCAGGTTTGCTGCCCTCAGGGTGGCAGGTGTCCCTTGCAGGCACCTCATGCCACTGGTACATGGACTGTGTTGAGGAACACACTCAGCACTAACATCCTTGGCTGCCTGTCTCCTTTCAACCGTCCCCAGGAAAGCAGAAATGTGGTTTTTTTTCAGGGCACTGGTGGCCCCCAAGGAACGCATTCTTCTTAGCCATGACCACTGACCTTCTAGAGTGCTCAGTGTCCTGGCATCTTCCCAGAGAGATACTGAGCAATTCAGAGGACAAACATAGCTCACTTGCTGAGGGCATGCTCCATGGTAGGCTGGGCTGGCTATCTTAATGTTAGTTCAGGGCAGAAAATTCTGCACATGATCCCTATTCCTTGCAGTCATCCTATCACCAACTTCTTTCGGACCACAAGAAATATATTGCAAACATGTGGCAGATGCCACCTCTGAGAATGCTCATCTCTTACTGTCAGTGATTGAGAGGGTCTACGATGGTGGTTTACATCCTCTGGAGGTGCCTCTCTCTCCATTGGGCATTCAGGGAATGTCAGGTGATTAGCCTTCTATCTAAGGCATTTCAAACAGATTTCATAATGTTAAATAGCATCAGCCTGGGCCATTGATATGTACTGTCATGTACTGTCACACTGGTTGTAGTGGACGCCCTGTGGAGATATGCCGAATTATCAAAAACTTTGCATTCCATATAATGCAAGTGAAGTAACCATCCTATGACTTCCATAGACCGTGCAAAAGCATGCTGAAAAAGTCACTCACAGTTCTCATATATCTATTATAAGGCTTTGGTAAGATTGGTCTCTTGTCTCCAAAGCATAGTCAAAACCTGAGTCTACTTCCTTAACGAAACTAATTAATGAAAGCCTGCATCAAATAGCAGCAGCATAGCTCTAGTTTCACAGACCTTGCAGAAGATGCTCTACTGCTGCTCAGGGTCACACAGATTGAGAAATTGTCAGTCCTCTTCCCTAATGCCTGCTGCTGATTTCACAACCTCCCTCAACACAACTTCTCATTCCCCAAGGGTCCACTGTCACTGCAGAACCTCCCTTAGCACACTCATCACTACCGAGTGTCCTCTTCTGACCTCAAAACCTCTCCCAACACAAGTTGTCACCATACATTGTCCCCTACTACTTCACAGAACCTGTTCTACGGTAGGGTCTCCTTGAACTCTGTAGCCAGCCTTATGACACCTCAGCAGCCACAATTCTGCAACCTCTCCTAGTGTTACCCTTCAATGCACGATGCCCGCTTCTGATGTCACAAGGTCTTTCAACACAGCTTAGCACCCACAGTATTACCTGCCATCCCTGGAAAGGTGATGGAGCAGCTCATCCTGGAAGCCATCTCCACGCATGTGGAGGAAAAGAAGGTGATCAGGAGTAGTCAGCATGGCTTCACCAAGGGGAAATCATGCCTAACCAATCTGATAGCCTTCTATGATGGAATGACTGGCTGGGTAGATGAGGGGAGAGCAGTGGATGTTGTCTACCTAGACTTCAGCAAGGCTTTTGACACTGTCTCCCATAGCATCCTCATAGACAAGCTCAGGAAGTGTGGGTTAGATGAGTGGACAGTGAGGTGGATTGAGAACTGGCTGAATGGCAGAGCTCAGAGAGTTGTGATCAGCGGCACAGAGTCTAGTTGGAGGCCTGTAGCTAGCGGTGTCCCCCAGGGGTCAGTACTGGGTCCAGTCTTGTTCAACTTCTTCATCAATGACCTGGATGAAGGCACAGAGTGCACACTCAGCAAGTTTGCTGATGATACAAAACTGGGAGGAGTGGCCGATACGCCAGAGGGCTGTGCTGCCATTCAAAGAGACTTGGACAGGCTGGAGAGGTGGGCAGAGAGGAACCTCATGAAATTCAACAAAGGGAAGTGCAGGGTCCTGCACCTGGGGAGGAATAACCCCATGCACCAGTACAGGCTGGGGGTTGACCTGCTGGAAAGCAGCTCTGCGGAGAAGGACCTGGGAGTGCTGGTGGACACCAAGTTAAGTATGAGGCAGCAATGTGCCCTTGTGGCCAAGAAGGCCAATGGTATCCTGGGGTGCATCAGAAAGAGTGTTGCCAGCAGGTCGAGGGAAGTGATTCTCCCCCTCTACTCAGCCCTGGTGAGGCCACATCTGGAGTACTGCGTCCAGTTCTGGGCTCCCCAGTACAAGAGGGATGTGGCACTACTGGAGCAAGTCCAGCGAAGGGCCACAAAGATGATTAGGGGACTGGAGCATCTCTCTTATGAGGAAAGGCTGAGAGAGCTGGGCCTGTTTAGCTTGGAGAAGAGAAGGCTGAGAGGAGATCTTATCAATGTGTACAAGTATGTGAAGGGAGGGTGTCGAGAGGATGGGGCCAGACTCTTTTCAGTGGTGCCGAGCGACAGGACGCGAGGCAATGGGCACAAACTGAAACACAGACACTTCCATCTTAACATGAGGAAAAACTTTTTCACTGTGAGGGTGACAGAGCACTGGAACAGGTTGCCCCGAGAGGTGGTGGAGTCTCCTTCTCTGGAGATATTCAAAAGCCGCCTGGATGCAATCCTGTGCAATGTGCTCTAGGTGACCCTGGTGGAGCAGGGGAGTTGGACTAGATGATCTCCAGAGGTCCCTTCCAACCTCAGTGATTCTGTGATTCTGTGCCACTTCATACAATCTTTCAGCACAGTCCCTCACCATACCTCAGGCACTTCTGATTTCACAAACTCCATGAAGACAGCCCCTGGCCATGTAGCATCCATTTCAAGTTTCACAACTTCCCTCCACACCGTGCCTTGTCCCCATCCTGCCCATCATCAAATTCAGAACACACATTCACCATGGCTCTATCAACAAACTCCTTGCCAGTATTCACTATGCAGCTGCAAAACCTCGTTCATCTCACCATGCACAGTCCCTCCTTGTCCAAATCACAGCTCCCCTGAGCATGACCTGCTGCCATAGTGGTGTCCAGAGCCAGGTGCCAAGGTAAGTGGAATGGAAATGGAGAAAAGACCTTTCTCCTTTGCTGGCACTAAGCACAGCCCTACGGGGAATTATTTTGCAGCAGGAGGTAGCAGCAATTCTTCATTTGGACTTGTGCATTAAGTCACCTCTGGTAGTCCATTTGGCTAGGGAAACAAAAGGACATGAATACGATGCTAGCCAAGTTGCTGCCATGTGTGCCACTGGGTACAGAAAGTGGCAGGCTGATTCATACTAGGTTAGCAGGCCAGATGCTATTGGCCTGATCTCTGGCTTCTGTCATCTGTTGTTTCTCTTCCTTTCCCAAAGATTGTAAGACTTTGTTTACCTTCTTACCCAATACTCTTGTTTCCTGTAGTGACTACTGATAACCCTCATTAAGCTGCCCAAGACTCCAGGCGACAGTAAAAGGATATTTAAGTTAGGGGACTATTTTCACCAAGACATTTCTTTACCAGTATTTATTCTCATTAATTGTAGGATTTCTGTTTTCACTCTGTAGGTCGCTGGCATTCTGTGCAGAGGAGATGGAGACATTAACTATGTTGCTATCAGGCCATTCCACATTTCCAGAAACTTCAGCAAAACAAAGTAAAGGACGGCAGCTGAGACAATGTGTTTCCTGACATCTGTGAGGCATAAGCTACAAATACACAGTAGAGTTCAGAGCCATGATGAATTTGACTTGGGCCTTGGTTGAGATGATATGCTGATATGAATCAGCATGTCTATTTGCTTCATTTGTTTCATTTCATAGGTTCACCTTTGACTGCAGCTGCTCAGGTTAAGAAAGATGGGGCCCATCATGACAGTGAGATTTGTCTGCCCTAAGTTATTTTGTTTAAAAGCTAGATGTCTATTTCACACCTAATCGCATCCTAAAATCAGTTCTGAGGTAGATCAGATGCATCTGCTTCCAGAGACATTCATTTTTTTCTGCAGAAGAGCCCAGGGTGATTAAGGGTTAAACTCGCTGACTTCCATTGGCATTAAATAGGTGACGTCCTCCCTCAGTTTCCCAATTTGTAAATGAAGGATTTTTTTGACTTACTTGGTAATTCACTGACCTCTGTTAAAACATGCAAATTCTTGCAAAGAGGCTTTATTCACGGGATTTCCAGTGATGAAATTTCTGGTGAGATAGGACTTGGAGGGTCATCAAGAGGTCACCCAGGACATCTTCTGTCCCTATAAAAACTTAATCGTAACCACTCCTGAGAGAAATGAGCCCAACCTGTCCTTAAAAGACTCCTGTGATAGGAATTCTTTACCGTCCCTGGAGGATGGTGACTCTTCCTACAGCTTGAGGTTTCTTTCTTTTTTTTTCTTTAATGAAGATTTCTGTTTTACATGTTTTTTGGAATACACAGAAGTTAAAAAAGGAGAGAAAATATCTAGATTACAAATGGACTGTTTTAGCATTCACAATGCTAGGAAGCCAGAGCAGTGGACCTAATGGCCCTTTACACATGGGAAATCTGTAAAACTATCAGCTTGGAGTAAGGAAGAACTCCGAGAAGCATTAACTGGATAGTTCCATGCATATGCTTGTCCAGTTGAATACTCAGCTACTCCTTTGACTGTTATTTCTTATGGAGAAACCCTGAAATGCCTTTGTGATATCATTATAAAAGCATTGACTGACAACTGTTTCTTTAAAATATATTTACTTAAACTTTTCAGTCAAGACAGAACTCATTCTCCTCCTTTGCCTCTTTCTTTCACGCCTTCCCTTCACTGAGCCTCCACCCCTCCCTCCTCCAGCCCCAAGAGCCCTTCAGGTGGAAGATTCCTGGGAGAGGGTTAAAGGTTGGTACTTAAATGGTTTTCTTCTCAGCCCTTTTTGCAGCTGCTGGGGTATGAAAGCATCATTCAGGACACCCAGGTCACATCATCCACACAGCCTATTAAACCACTTCTCACATAGGCAGGAAACATCAGGATACACTTGTGACACATGAAAACAAGTAATAAATTAGATGGGATTGGATTATACACTAACAACCACCTCCTAAGCAAGTCTTGGAAGCTTTCCAGAAGCCATTCTATGTTCTTTAAAGACACTGTGCTCTAACACATTCATACCAGGGAAGACAGAAGTTGAGGAGATAAAGTTGTACAGCCCTTACACAAAAAATTAGATCTCTAAACACAGGTGAGGTAAGTTTTGCAGCTTCTCTGGCTTCTCGCTTTGCTTTGCTCGCTTTTCTTTCCTCTTCCTTTTCCTTTCTTCTTGAACAAATGTGAAAATACAGAAAGAAACTTCCACTGAAGTTATCAACTGTCTCTAGTTATCTTTGGCTAGAATCATATACAGAGCTAGTTCTACAGCCGCAGATTAGATTGCTTTGATATTATTCTTTTGTTTCCCATAACCACCTGAGATTTTAGGGAAGAATGCATGCAGTAAGGAGATGGTGCAATTTCTCACCCTTTTGGAGATGTTAAGATTCATTTTATTAGATTCATTTTATTTTGCATTAGATTCATTTTATTTTGCAGCTGATTGCATTATGTCATATACCTCAGGTCTACCCCTGCAAAGGCACTTTAAGAGATAAGCCATAACTGGTGGGAATCCTCTACTGAATTAGTCATTCTAGTAATCCTCTTGGAGTCAACAGTAAGAAACGGGTACTGGCAGCATGTGATTCATCACATCTACAAGTAGACTGGTCAGGTGTAATATGCCTAGCTTAGGTACAGATGCCTACGTGACTTAAGTCGATGAGATGAGATCAGACAGACGGGTAGTTTGTTAAATGCAGTTTGGTGGTGATGGAAAGGACCTTATCAAGCAAGATACATAGCCAAGCTGTCTGAATTGTGAATCGGTCCTTTTGTAGGTACACACCTTGTTTTTAGCTCAGGAATTTGCCATCTGCTGGTATTCAGGCATATAGTTTCCCCTGACCATTTCTCTCTTGGTCACTCCTTTCCAGCTGCCTAAATATGGCCCTGGGATTGCTGTGGTATGCTTCCAGTCATGCTCTGGCTTGGATGGAGCCCAGCTATTTCTTTTGGACTGGGTACTGCACAGCCATAAAGGTGTGCCCATTTCATCCCTGTCATTTATTTTGTTGAGAAGTCTACGTCATTGCTCAGTAGAAGGAAGAGGGGTAGAAAGGATCACGACTTGGTAAGACGAGGGAGAAACTGACCTCACGTTGTTCTTACTGATCCTTCTCCTTGTAGAAATATCTGAAAGGGAACCATCCATGTAAATTTTACCCTTCTGCTTGAAAAGCTTTCATCTAGTGTAAGTACAACTGTAAGCATAGGAAAAGTCCCTAACTTTCCCCACTTCCTCTCTCAGCTTCACTTTGTGGGTTTGAAAGTAATCTTGGGTTTTCTCAGTTTCAGTGTTTCCTGTGGATGCTTGATCACTTTGTGCCTGCACGAGAGTTTCTGATTATGCTGCAGATTGAAGTAGTTGGTAGATAACTTGGCTTAACTGAATCATTCCACAGATTTGCTCACAGATCACCAAGACAAATGAGAAGACCTGGTTGTGGTGTAATTCTGCAGGACTTAAAATGGTGCATTTTAACACCAGCTGACTGGGAATGTTTTGATACTAGAAGGAAGCCCATGCAGTGGATATTTTTATTAAAAGAGTGCCTGCTTTTGGCTGACCTTAAACTCTCTGTGAAGAGTTTAATCTGGTGGTTCCCAGACTTCTTTGACCAAAGGAACTCTGGTGGTCTGGGTGCATAATGGCAAGCTAGAGATGTTACACTCTTTCTAAAGATGTAGGCTACTCATTTATTAGTGACATGTAATGCTCGATGGGTTGTAGCTGGAATACAGGGTGAACCAAAGAAGTCCCATGTTTATGCTGGAATGTGGCCTTGTCTCGAATGAGAAACTGTATGGATGTAGAAATGCCTAGGGACAAGGAGCTCAGCCATAACCTAAAACAGGTGGATGGCATTACAAAAAGCTCTGAGCTACTTTCAGGGACCAAAAGGGATTATTCTCTGAAGTTCATTCTAACCTGGTGGTGCTAATTTACTTAAGCTCCTCAGAGTGAATGGAGGAAAAAAGGGTTCTGCAAAGGACCCTAATTTAGTCATTCCGAATCAGCCTATAGAGAGACTTATACTGGCTGTTGAAGGAGTTTAGTTAGATTAGCTTCATTAAGCTAAGTTAACCCTTGAAAGCATCACGCAGAGCGTATCAAAAATCACACTAGGTAAAATCAGTACAATGCTGGGACAGAAGATCTCACAAGAGTCTTTCATTCTTCCTTCCTCTGATAGAAGCAATGCTGAGATTTAGAACAATGTGAAATACTACATTAAGTCATATGTGCAATTTTTTTTCCCCTCCATGATAGATAACCTTCCCAGAACTCATTTTTCAGCCCGTGACATTTCATATTTACGTTTCAAAATGTATATACACAAGAGAGTTCTTTTCTCTGCATGTGGGTACATTTCCCTTCTAAACAAGAATTCAAAGATCATGTGTACTTATAAAGCAAATCATCATTCTGAGCAATATTTCCAGGTATTCTTAAAGACACCCATTTTACAAAGCTTGCTGTCAGGGACTTTGTCTACCCTGAGGGCAAACATGCTGCATTATCTGCCTTGTAGTGCCCAAGGTGAACACTGTGGCCTTGTCCTTAGTGCATGGAAGGCTATCAGCCGTGGAGACAATCCTTCAAAATCCTGGAGGACCAGGATTAAGGAACATATCACAGAGTGCACCTATCTCTGTGCAACCAAAGCCATGGCAGAAGCTTTGTACTGTGGAGAATTAAATAGCTGTGAAAAAATACATGACAGAAACTAAACACTTCATAAACTTAATACTAATCCTATATTTTTCTTGGTTTGTATCCACTTCTGATATAGAATTCATTACTAATAATGAAAAAATGCTGATGAATCATGTGTCTGTCTTTGTTTTCCCAGGTGTATAAGCTGTATATTGCATATTGGCACCCGACTGATCATGGAGAATGTAAGCAGTGTGAAGGAATTCATTCTTCTGGGCCTTTCAAAGAACCAAGGGGTGCAGAAAATATGTTTTGTGGTGTTTTTGTTCTTCTATATTGTTATCGTGGCAGGAAATCTGCTCATCGTTGTCACTGTAATTAGCAGTCAACGTCTGAACTCCCCCATGTATTTCTTTCTCTGCCACCTGTCCATTGCAGATATTTGCTTCTCTTCTGTCACAGCTCCCAAAATGATTGCTGACTTCCTTGTTGAAAAGAAAACCATTTCCTTTGGGGGTTGCATGGCACAGCTATTCATGGGACATTTCTTTGGCTGCACTGAGATCTTCATCCTCACAGCGATGGCCTATGATCGCTACTTTGCCATATGCAGACCCCTCCACTACACCACCCTCATGACCAGGCGTGTGTGTGGCTGGATGGTGATGGGTTCATGGGTGGGGGGCTTTGTGCACTCCCTGGTGCAGACCCTCATAACTGTTAGCCTCCCTTTTTGCGGTCCCAACAAAATTGACCACTACTGTTGTGATGTCCACCCCCTACTACAACTGGCCTGTACCGACACCTATGTTGTGGGCATCATTGTCGTTGCCAATAGTGGAATGATTTGTTTGGTCTCTTTCTTCATCCTGGTCACGTCCTACATTGTCATTTTGTTATCCTTGAAAAGGCGAACGTCTGAAGGGCGGTACAAAGCCCTCTCCACCTGTGGGTCCCACATTACTGTGGTGATTCTCTTCTTTGGGCCATCCACATTCATCTATATACGCCCATCCAGCAATCTCTCAGAGGACAAGAGCGTAGCTGTGTTTTACAGTATCATCACGCCCCTGCTGAACCCACTCATCTACACACTGAGAAATGAGGAGATGAAAAGTGCCATGAGAAAACTGTGGAATAGAAAAGTCTGGAGTGAAAAGGGTGAGGTGGAGAACTGTGGTAACATTTTCTCAGGAGCTGAGAAAATCGAGTCTCTCTCACTATAATTCCATTTTGGAAAATTTACTGAAAGCTCCCTTTTGAAGAAAAGCTTGGTTTTAGCTGTTGCGGTAATTAGGAAGACACTGAAAGTTCATGTTTTGATTGGAATGGCATTGCAAACTCTGCGACTAGCAGGGATTCCCTTTATGTTCTCTTTTTGAATAGCACAGGCCCAGGACTGGGGCTTCCAAGCACTGCTGAGACACCAGCAAATAAATAAACGAATGCTATCAAAAATATTAAAATGTGTTCCAGGCAGAGCATCCCATTGGTCTGAGCTCTCCCCGGTGTAAACTTTCCGTCAGACAAACTCCATCTACTCTGCAGTCTACTCAGCTAGGAAACAATGGCCCAAGGTGTCTGCAAGACCTGGAAGGTCACCTGCTGCTGGAAGCAATTGTGCCAAAGGCTTCCTTCCCCTTTACTTTGGAGTAAATGCCTTCTTAGGAGCACTGCATTGTCATATGCTGAATCCATGGGTTAGCAAGTAAACTGCTGATATTAGATGCTGGTTGGGTCATTTGCTGATGCAGATGATATGAGGAGAAGCTTCTCCCCTTCCCATTCCAGTGCAACTCTCTGCCTTTCTGCAGTAGTTCACCTATTGCTAATGCCCTCCTTCCTAACCATCCCCTCTGCCCTTCATCTCTGCCTCAGATTTTGCATTTTACTGTTTAGACTAATAGAGAATCAAAGATCCAAGTGAAAGATAAATTGCTCACTGTAGGAGATTGTCATCACCAAAGAAAGCATTGGGGGGCAAAGAAAGCATTGGGTGGCACAATTTTATGTGTCAATGAAAAAAAGAGTTATTTGGGAATAATTCCTGTACGCAGGATAACTCCTAGCCCAACAGGGCACATCTACAGGCCCAGGCAAAGGAAGAAACATGTATTCCAAGGGAATAGCTGGAGCAGCTACTACTGCAGGAGGGAAGAGAAGAAATGTGAAAATGGAAGATTAAATCATCTCAGAGGCAGTCAAAGCTGCCACAGGGAGGTTAGTTCTAGCAGCTAAGGTTCTCCACAAGGACGAAGGAGCCACGAGGAGCCACGGGACCCTGACTCCTACCTTGCCAGGAGGAAAAGAGCAAATGAGCTGCGTGAGGGAGAAAGACATCTGTGTAATGCACTCTGAAAGTAACTAAAGCACTTTCTTTTTTCTTCCTTCACCTCACGTTCCCTATAAACACTTGCTTGCACTTGTGTTGCACCTTAACATGGCTTAAGTGAGATTCAAGATAAGAAGGTGTTCCCTGCACAGGAGAGCGGCAGATCTAAGGACCAAACCCTGGGACAATGTCGGAAATGCTCTGGTTCCCCGAATGTCCTCTGCTCTATGCAGGGGGTGGCAGAGTGGGTTCCCATTTCACAGGCACGCACCAGCACACTGCGGACGTCTCAGTGTCTTCTCCTCACCATGGTGGGTTATGTGGATGGCAGCCAGCAGGACGGAACTGGGATAAATCCTGATTCTCAAGGCTTAGAGGGATAGTGTCCCTCAGGCCTGGGCCAGCATGTCCCTCACCCAGCATTCACACTCTGTGGACACAGCTAAAGGTGGGACCATCCCCACCTATTTGTAGCAGTCTAAATTCTTCATGCAATGAAGGACAGTTGTCTAGCTCAGCACCATCGTCAACAGAGAGGGACAGGCGCCTTCAGAGGTTGGTCTGTCTCACCGTAGGTGGGGCAGGTAGAAAGGCAGATGGGGCCCACTGACCCCCTTCGTACTGAAACTGCTGAGGGGTTAGGGCACACGGCCAGTTCAAGCTAAGGCTTATAATTTAAAAACTGTTTGTTTGGGGTTTTTTTTAATGTTTTGGGGAAGAACGCCATGATTTTTCTGATTTCTCTTCCGGGTGCTGGATGCTAGCAGGCAACAGCAGGACCATAGCTTATGGAAGGCGTCAACAACAACAGCATTCAATTCCTCTACTCGTTGGCCCATATTCTTATAATGACTCACTATTAGGACTAACCAGCTGCTTCTATATTTTGCATTGCCTGAGTAAAAATACCTGGCAAGTAGTGAGGCCTGACCACAAACATTTTTAAAGTTTTGAAATAATTTCCTCGTTCCTCTTGTTATTGCCCCCTGTGGTGTCTCAAACTTTTCTCCTTTGTTGCTGCTCAGTTTCCTCCCAAAAGAAGACACAATCTCCTGTCCTTCCAAGGTTATTCATCCTGCCCAGCCATTTCTAAGTGGAACATCATAAATAACTGAGGATGCACAAAGATGAAAACAAACCAAATGGATACTGTCTATCCTGGTAGTCCATGCCCCCATGCCCCTCTTAAAGGGCTTAGCAAGTAGAGCTGGAATGAAAAAGTCAGGATTTTTCTATCATAGGGGGTGAGGCATCGTCAAATCCCTTACTCCGTAAAGCAACCTCATCAGGGTGAACATGACTGTGGTCAGTGTGGTCTGTTTTGGCAACTATGGAGATAGATGGAGAAAGAGGGAGATCAAAAAGGAAGATGTTATCGTTGGTTGATCTTGTGTTTGATCTCATTGCTGAAGTAGCTGATCTAGTCCTAGTTTGACACAGTTGTCCACAAATCACTTCTCTAAGATTCCATTACTCTACTTTGTTTTCCCAAACAGGATAGTTACAGACAGATGTATTTGGAATAAACTCCTCTATGTCTAGGAAGCATTCAAACAATGTAATGCTGGGTTTATGGAAAGCCTGTAAATAAGCTTTGAGCACTCCAGAAATCCCTGTTATAGCTCAGTGCACATGGGGTTCAAAAGAAAGTGGTGCCCACAGACATCCACAACAGGCTTTTTTTGCTGGAAAGGACATTTTTGTTTGTCTCAAATGAGGACTGGATCCATGCACATGTCATTTGGGAGCTATGTCTCTCTTCCACTTCTAATTAAAACAACTCACTTAAAAGAGTAGAAATTTTATTTTCTCTCCGTTATTATTACCAGATGTCTAAGTGCTAACAGTCATATAGCACAGTTATGATATTTATTTATGCTGTAAATATGCAATGGTAAGAACAAGTTAATAAGAAATAAGAAAGCATATGTGAAATATTGGCTTAGAAGGGAAAAAATATCTGACACATGTAAGAGACATCTTTACTCAAAAAATGTTTGATTGCAAGGGCAATGTGAACACAAAATCTTGGAAATGGTCAGCCATGACATTGATTTTAAATAGAAATGTTTCCAAAAGAAGCACATAGCTAATACTAAACGAAGTCCATTTATCTGGACAGCATTGGAAAGCAAGCAAGAAAGCAAGCAAACCCCCACACAATGTGACATGGTCTAGGTGGTCACGCTCCAGAGTCACCCTGTAGAGACTACTCTAATAGCTGTCCAAAATATATATTTTAGCTCCCTGTCCACTGATTCTTTCTGACAAAGAAAACTTCACATGCCTCTGGGATCTCATTGCTTCTGGTAAGCTTTTGCTTCTGCTGTGCAATTTACTTGAAATATTTCTGCCACAACTTCCCCATCTGGAGAGAGAGAGAGTTGTTCTTGCAGATGCTCTTGGAAGTTGCTTTTGCAGAATGAGAAATGGAGCTAGGCATTCAGGCTGTCCGTTTCATCCTCTGTAGTTTTCAGCCCTGGCAGAGATGTGGACTGCTCTCGTGACACATAAGAAGCAGTTTGGAGCCGAGAGGTTTTGATGAAACCGCCTGAAGTGGTCCGAGAAGGTCATCAGAGGAGAATAGCAGGAAATTCTGCCTTTGAAAAGAGACATTATTGTTGAGTGACTTTTGTGAGGTACATTTCATGAAGTAGAAAGAACTCCATTTTTTTTTACCCTTTGTTTTAATTGGTGTCTTCTTTGCTTATTTTTCAGTTATATGCCATTTCCAGAAATATCTGTCAAAAGGAAGTTTCTGCTGTTACAGAGTCAAGGAGTCAATAGGTAGCTGCAGCACTTCCTGTGTACTCAGTCTTAACTTGTCCCCTCTAGCTGTACACATCGTGACAACAATGCTCTTAACACACACGCTTTGGGCCTCCCCACACTGCTTTCCCTCTGCCCATGGAGTGGCATGGAGATAGGGACGGAGACACGAAAGAATATTTCCTTTGCTGCTAAAGTTGGAGGGTGGAAGAGGCAGAGATCTCGTGAGAAAGAACTGATTGACCTGTGACTGTGGAACAGGATTAAGAGCCCAAAGGACTTGCCAGTATTGTGGACACTGTTATGCAGCTCTTGCCGTCTATCTTTTCAGAGTAGAAACTGAACACTAGTGATACTTGCGTACTGCACTAGAGTGCAGCAAAGGTGAATACAAGGGTGTTGGTGAGTAAAGGAGATTCAGCAGCGGTGTATTTATTACCCCAGTGGCATCACAGGTGTGTTTATGGGAGTTTCCATAGTCCAGAACTTGGCTGAGGTGTACAAAAACTTTACTAACACATCGTTAATGCAGATTATCTCCAGTATTCACCCATGTACTGTAGGAAAGGTGGTCTGAGGAAATACAAGCCTGCTCTTTTGGAGACTGAGGTCGCAACCCAGAAACTCATGAGCAATAACTGGCACCAATCCACACAAGATGTAGCCCAGTACAGCACATATAGGACAATGACTCTCCTGCTTCAGGTTTCCTGGCATCCCTTGAACATGGTCTGATTTCACTTAGGGTGCCTTAAAGACAGTTTGTGCCTAAAGGCACATCTCTGCTAAACAGACATGAGGTAGGTGTCCACTTTACCTCCTCCAGAAGGATCTACGCTGATAGTTGAAGTGATGTTAATTAGCCAGCTGCCTTGTGTCATGATGTGAATACTGATGGTTGCACAAAAATGCATGGACATTCTACCAGAGTCAGAGAGCAATAGTAAGGACTAGTTCTGTTGAATTCCTTCAGAGGGTTGAAAAAGAAGGTACGTTCACTGCTTGAGCAGAATTCCTTAGGGCATGACTAGCGTGTTGAGACTCAAATGGTAACATGCACTATCCTTCTCAGTCAGTTTTTCATTTCCAAATCAACACTTCAAAAGTGGATGTTTAGGCAACCTAGTGACTAGTCTTCCTTTTTAAAAGGGGCAAAGATCAGAAATATGAATCTGGAGGATATTTCCACCAACTCCCTCAAATAAATAAACGGAGCTTGCTATTACACACTTCAGTAATACATTCTGAGTTAGATATCAACTGTCACTCCTTGAGAGAAGCATTGACTTTGAAAGGAAACTTTCCCCAAAAGGCATAAAAGGGAATACATTGATATTGAACATACCAGTGATCGATATGGATGTGTACTGATAACACTGTGTTTCTAATGCCATCACAGGTGGCTTTATTCTGTGCTTCAGGTCCTGTCTACGTGACGTATATGAAGAACAAAAAAAATGTGACGGAGTTTATCTTCCAGGGACTCACACAAGATGATACATTAGCAAAAGTATGCTTCACATTCTTCTTAGTCTTCTATGCCACTATTATTCTTGGAAACCTGCTTATCATCATCACTATACAGAACAGTCAACAGCTGGACTCTCCCACCCCATACTTCTTCCTGAGCTGCTTGTCCTTTGTAGCTATCAGTTACTCTGCTGTCACAGTTCCCAAACTCATTTATGACCTTCTTGCTGAAAAGAAGACCATCTCTTTTGTGGGCTGCATAGCACAGCTCTTTGGGGTCCATCTCAACCATGGGGAGGCAAAGAGAAGTGTTCAGGAGGGACTTTTCAGGAATATTGTTCTATTTTTAGCATGGCTGTTCAGAATAGAACTGAAACTAAATTCAAAGTTATCTGTAGCTCTCATCTTTCTTTGGAAATTGTCAGTCAATTGGATGTGAGGATATTGTCACCAGTCAAACCCAAGCATTTGGGGTGGTATTGTGGCTTTTACCTTTAGACACCTTAGAGCTGTGTAAGTCTCAGTTCCAGGCTTCTTCTGGCATTAGGAGGAATAACTAAGTATTTTGAAAGGTTATGCTTTCCCACTAGCTCCTACGAGCTTCAGAGAGTGGTGTCTGCTCACGTTTCTACACAAAAAAAGTGATGGTGGTGCTAAGCTTCCAAGAGAAAGCAAATCCTTCGGAATGGCACAGCACAAGCAGGTTTCATCTCACATATATTGGTGTGCTGACATGAGGTGCCTCAACTTGAGAGAGCTGCTGAAGACAGCAATAACCTTTAAGGGGACTGAGATTCATTGCATGGTAAAATAGGAGCATGAGAGGAGCAGGATGCTGCACTAGGTCTCTGCCTTACAGTGAAGGGTGACATACACTGTACTAGGCTTTCCAAGTCTCCCAGGAACACTGATGGACACAGAGGTCATTCCCCGATGCCAGGCATTAACTCCGATTTTCATCAGTCTGTGCCAACCTGGTGTCTCTGGGAACGCTTCATTTAAAGGAGCTCTGCTAACACCTTTCCAAGGCCTTGACCTTATGTCATAGCTGAGCTTTGTAATCTGTCAGAGCAGCAATCCAAGCATGGTTAAATACCATAGTCAATGTTGGAGCCACAATCCAGATCAATTATTGGGACATTTTTCACTGCTTTATTTAGAGACTGGATGAAGTTTCATACTTTGGCCAGTTGTCTGGTGCTTTACACTATAAAAGTCTAAGGAATAGGTATCTCAGTGGAAATATGGGGATCCAATATCTCTCCATACTCCATATGATATAACCTAATTCCTAGCTGAACACTGAAAATTTCCCTAAAATTCTTAACAGTACTGTTCTTGATTCATCGAGTTTTCCTCAACTGTTTGTAGCAGGGAAACCCCCAAATGCCCCTAGGACCTCCTGACTCTGGGCAATGCTGTTCTACCACAAAGAGACTTACTTTAGCATTGCTGTCATGACAAGTGATTCAAGGCAGGGATTTTCCCAAATCTCCTCCTGGAACTGAGATTTGGGGAAGGAAAGAAGAGGAACAGGATTCTGGATGGTGGATCAGAAGGCTTTCTTAGAAAAGCAAACTGTAGATTTGAAGAGACAGCAGCTCTTTAACATTTTAAATTCCCTAATTTTGTCTGGGTTTCTCAAGGTGGAGACTAAGGGATAGATGAATGCAGGGCTTAGATGAATGTGGGGCTTATGCAAATCTGTTCTTTTTGATGATATTTGTCAGAAAGCATATTTAGGTTTGAGATTGTGATTCTTGATTGAAACATGCTGCCAGTTCTACTGATGCTTAGCTCTAGATGGCTTTGACCATCTTAAACATCAGCGCAGAGAGAGGTGTGCAGACATGACTCATTGCTGTGCAGGGAAGCTCTTTGATGACAACCTACCTGTCTTTTTCTGGAAGAGTAGTATTGTACATTGCTCTTCCCAGAGACCTGTAAACATACACAGTAAAGTAAAATGATGCCTGTGATTTCTTTTCAGGCTATTTCCTTCCTTTGAGCTGGGAGTCCACTGAAAGAGACAATTTTGGACAACTCAGAAATCCGTTTTAAAAATCTCACATCTCTGTTCAAGATAAGGACAGCGCAACATTGATACGTGTAAAAACAGTGAACTTCACATATCTGATGATACTTAATAATCAGAAACAAGAGATAAACCTTGAGCTTCAGCCTCTGCAGCAACAGAAAGATGACAACTAGCAGGACCATAAGGCTACATTTTCACATTCTTTTTCCTGCATTTTAGGACCGTCAGGCCAGTGGGATAATAGTGCATATAGTCCAAATGCTTTCACTACCCCATGCATATTCTAATTTTAGCGTTACTGAGATAAACGGCTTCTGAGATAGTGATGGCCTTTAATCATCACTACTTGATCAAAATTCAGGCAATAATATACTGAAGATAAGTTTTCTCCCCAGCCGTGTGTCTTTGGGCAAAAATAATGATGTTTCGCAGTCATATCACCTCTCTGTAAAATATGCTGGCAGCAGTTTGAAAGAAAGAGACTTGTAAAATCCTTCTTTAGGGTGCCATAGATGATCATAGGGACACAATCTTTGCTACAGTTATGCACAGCTTTAAGGAGAGGAAGTCAGGGGAAATGAAAGCCCTAACAGGCTTGCAGCGAAATGCAAAGGGAATCCGCAAGACCTCTTTCCATCCCCCTTTGACTGTAAACCTTATGCAGAGGCAGGAACCTCTCACCTGTCTGAGATTAATTCTGTCACTTTCAGCTCAATAAAGATTTCAACTCCTTCTGCCAGCTGAGGGACAGCATTTGTAAACTCAGCCAGAAGGGATGAAACATCTACTAGTGACAGAACACCTATCCTTAGAGCTAGCTTAGTTGAATTGATAAAAGGATTCCAAAGCCTTTCCCAACTTTCTCATCTCACAGAAATGACTGGCCATTTATTCTCAAAATCTCATTGATGACAGACATGTAGCTGGTAAGTCACCATCTTATTTCAGCATTCTTTCAAGTGAAAGAACACTGCAGCTTGATTAAATTTCAAATTATGTCCAATGTCCTTAAAATAACCACCAATTCACTCAGTTGCCTCAAGTGGATTGCTGATATGTGGAGATGAAAAGCAGGAATAAGTTCTTGTTACTTTACAATGGTAGCAAAATTAGAAGTCAATCTTTTTTGCATTTCTGTAGTTTTTTCATGTTTCCAGGCAGAAGGGGAAAAAGGAGGTAGTAATGAGTGACAGAAGAGGGAGATTTAAGAGAAGAGGGACAGTTACTTTCCCTAGTGTTTGGGGGGCAAAAACAGGGGTGTCTGTTCTCCAAGATTTCCTTTCCAGAACTTCAGGTTCTGTGTGTTGCACTGGAAGAGGCTACGCCTTTCAAATACTGAAGACGTAGCAGAAATGGCCATAAATTCAAATCACATTGCTTTTCTCCTCTTGAATATCTTTGAAAGCTTTTTCTCATCTTGACGGACCAGTGGTTTTCCTACATGAGCAAACGTTCCTAATAGAACAGAGAACTGCAATTCTGTGCCACGCACTCCTCAGGCAGGAGTCCTGTTTGTGCTTGGAAGTTGCAAGTTAAAAGTCAGGATTCCTCCAGCTTTCAGCAGCAGAGGAACACAGTCTTTCAAGATAGAAGTTGCAGATGCAACCAGTTAAAAGTCCACCTAAAATCACTTCTAACAATTAAGTACCTTTCTGAATCTCACCCTTGGAAGCTGATCAAAGCTTCCTTGGAAGTCCTACTCTTTGTATCAAGGTTTTGATAAATTTTCCCCAAACAAAGTTCTCTTTCTAACAAGTCTGCTGAAGTTTCTCTAATATGACCTAAAACTCTCCTCAGAGCATCCTTCACCTCCTTATTCCTTAGGCTATAGCTTATAAGATTCAGCACTGGGGTCGCCACTGTAGAGAACAGAGAGGCCCGTTTATCTCAGTCCAATGAGTAGCTGCATATTGGGCTACCGCACATAAAAATGGTGCTCCCATAAAACAAGAAGAGAGCTCTCAGATGGGAAGCACAGGTGGAGAAGGCTTTGCATCTGCCCTTGGAGGAGTGGATCCTCAGGGTGGTGGAGATGAGGTAGATGGAGGAGATTAGAATTGCCAGAGATGTGAAGATACCACGAAACACACCAAAAATGTGAAGTACCATCTCTTTGCTATAGGTGTCAGAGCATGAAAGCTGGATCCTAGGGGGATGTCACAGAAATAATGACCGATAACACCAAAGTCACAGAAAGAGAATGTGAAGGTGGAGATAGTTTGCGCAAGTGCGTGGACAAAGCCAGTGAAATAGGAGATGATTACCGTCTGTGTACAGGCTTTTGAGGACATGACAGTTGCATGAAGGAGAGGGTTACAGAGAGCCACATGCAGTCATATGTCGTTACTGCCAGCAGGAGACACTTCACACTAGCCATGAGGAGACAAGTGAATAGATGTGCCACACAGGCACTGACTGAAGTGGCTCTCCTCACTGCTGAAGAGTTCACCAGCCACCTAAGGGAGATAGCTGAGGAGTAACAGAAATCCACAGAAGCCAAGTTACTGAGGGAAAGGTACACAGTGTGTGAAGCCGGGGGATCAACCTTCATCTACATGATCATTCCAAGATTCCCTATTAATGTGCTTAAAAAAAGCGGGTTACCTTCACCTCTTGGCTTTCTGTTAGTCCAGAGAGGATAAACTCAATGGCCACACAGTGATTCCTCTCAGGCATGTTGCTAGCACACTCATATTATCTCCCGACAGGAAACTGGTTCAACACCTAGAAGTAATGGGAAAATGGCAACACACAATGGATTGTCTCAGTAGCCACAAGGAAGTACGGCGCATTTTCATCATAGCTTCTGACTAGACTTCTTTAATTACGCATTGAAATGACTTGTGATACAAGGGAGTACTGTTCCTATTTTTCAGGTGAGAAAAGAAAGCGCAGAAAGATAAAATAATTTATTCAAAAGGCAACAGCAGCACTGTGAAACACAAGTCCGAGTTTGGCACTACAATGGTTTTTGTGTGCCCTCTTTCTCCTTTTCTAAGGAAAAAAGTCTGCTTTTCTTGAGGACATCTATGGAGCACTCTTCTCCCCTCACTCGTGGCCAGGGTTGGGTGTACAGTATTATGCAAATGGCCCACTCCAAGGGCAATGGCCCGCTTGTTCCTGAAGATACATGGCCTTGACACTAGTTCAGACATCATTCTTTCTGTATTGCAATCACCAATACATTTTTTGCCTATTAGCTAACTCCCCCGGGCATTGGTAGCAGGGTAGTTAGAGCTCAGTACGGGCCAATAAGTCCATTAATGGGACAAAGCAGCCCCCGTTCAGCCTTGCTGAAATAGGAATATAATGGTTAGGCTGCGGCTGTGACAACTTGGTAAGACCTGCCTTAATTACATGGACCTCCACCAGCCTGACCTTTGGGACTGCAACTTGTAAACAGACAAATAACAAATCCACATCCTGGCAGAAGAAAGTAAGAGTTTCCTCTCTTGAAAGAAATGGCGGCAAGCACTAAATGGCAACAGCAGCAGGAAAACCCAGCTTTGCATCTTCCCAAAGAGGAGGAGATACCACAAGATCCTCCAGGTTTGGCTGAGAAAGGATTTCTCATTTGCTTGCATCCCTGTTGTCAAGGAAAAGTGGCCATTTTCTGCTCAGGAATAAATTGGGAAGAGTCACCAAATGAAATACTTTCCATTTAGAGGGTGAAAAATCTCATGCTAAAAGGGAAGGAATCCTGAACAAAAAGGGAATCAGTCGTCCCTGTAAAGGTTCTACCAGCTTCACCTCACATGAAAAATTATTGTTCATCTATTGGAGGTTACCAGTAACCTGGCTGACGCTCTCAAAGCGGAGTTCTTATCATGTGGGTGACTGAATGGAGGTTTCAGTTCTTGCTGAGGTCTGTTTCTAGCACAGGCTTCAAGGTATTGCATATGTACAAAACTATTCTCTTACTGACCTGTTTCATCCAGAAAGGCAAGAGAAGATACTGTAGGTACCAAGCCAGTTTATTCCCCGCTTGAGCCAAATCTTCAGAAGTACTTGCCCGTTTCAAGAAGCAGACAGCAGGATTAAAACCAGCCTATAATGGTTAGGTACACAGTTTAAGTGAGGAAAACGCTTACCCTGCTTAGTTGCACAAAAGACCAGACTGCCTTTACACACTGAGTTGTCTTTGCATATTTGGCTGTTGTTTATCTCCAGCCTACCCAACCTTTTCTGCCCTAAAGCACAGCAACTAGCCCAGTTAATTTTCAGAAAAGGGCTTCAATGAGCTTGCTATCAACAGGTTACTCTCTTCCATGGACTACTTGGGAAACTGAAGGAGGAAATTTCCCTCTCCTGCCCCAACGTCAGTGATCAAACACTGGATTAGGTGCAAATTTGTAGAATCTCCATCTGTGCTGACATTTAAAATTCAACGGGATCGGGACAGAGCAATCTGATCTGACTGAACCTGCTTTGAGGAGGAGGTTGGACTTGATGACCTCCAGAAATCCTTCCCAACCTAAATTATTCTATGATTCCATCTGCAGATTGAAAATGATCTTTTTGATCTCTAAAATGAAGAAATAGGCCTACCTTCCTTGCATGAAGGTGCGAGATATTTTATGCCATATTGATCCCAGAAATAAACTTTTATTTCAAAAGCTACAAACATTTCATGTACCTTCGTAATAGTGAGTAGCTTCCTTCTTCACTACAAAGACATCTTACTGAAACAAATCAGAAGATTTATCTAAATAGAAAAACTTTAGGACTTCAGACTTGCAATAGAGCCCCTCCCTGCTCCACCTGCCCAGATAAATGTTATTTGCTGAGAAGTTTGCAGAACTATGCAATTCAGTACTGCCTTTGGAGCAACAGCTCCTTCTTTTCCCTATATGTTGCAGCTGACCTGCAGCCTGGGCGTTGTGAAACATTAGTGGAGTGACACGCTGAGAAACAACTTCAATATGAAATGTGATATTCTAACACTCAGCTTGCCGCTTTGGAATTCTTTCTTCAGAAAAATGGTGTTACTGAAGTACTTGGTGTATTTATGACTCTCAATGCAGTTTAATGTCTGTAAATTAGATCTCCTGCAAGACACCAGGCCTTAATTAGGAGTCTCAGCAGATGCACTGTAATGAAGAATCTTTCTGTGAATTAATTTCCCCTACCCGTGGTTAGGGGTCCAGTCAACATCTATTCTGGGCTCCCCCTATAGACAAAGGAAGCAATATCACCTTTAGAGGACAATTCATCCCATCTTAAGATAAGTGTGATAAGCAGAAGGAATCATCCTCTAAGGGTGTCTTTGTTGTCATTGATTATAGGACATGCCCGTCTCATTCCCTGCCCTTACTACTTTTTACTAGTGAAACTGATGACATAAGTGTCCTAGCAAATTCAGTGAACCTGTCTGTCCCTATCAACTCACAAACAAAGCTTAACAAAGCTTTAGACTGCAAACTTTAATATAAATTCTTTTAATAATAATAAGACCATATTCATGTAAATAGCAGTACAGTGTAAGATATCAGAGGAATCAGTTCTGCTTATCTGATTCTGAAGAACTGCAGTGCAACTCCGTGGAGTTTAAGTATGCCATCTGAATGTGAATCCACCTCTGTTATTAATTATGATCAAACTTGATAATTCTTCCTCTCATTAAAATCCACAGTCCTGATACACAGTTAGCTGGTTTTTCCACAGAAGACTCCTGTTGTCTCTAATAACACATCTACCCTTGGACTCGTGTCCTTTGTTAGATAACCTCTTTGTCTCATGGACCATCTAGTTTCAGGCAGCCTGCTCATCTGTGGAGCATATATTTTGCTGTGATAACCTGTTCATCTGTGGACCATCCAGGCTCAGATTGTGTGTCCATCCTTCGGGGTAGATTTTTCTTCAAATGCAGATAGAAAATTCTTCAAGTAGGTAATCGCTGGTGATTTGCTTAGAGTTCTGGTGCCTCTGCCTTAACACTGCCTTTGCACTTGCACCTAATCCCACATATATTTTTCTTCTAAGATCCTTGAATAATTAACTCTTTTGAAGAAAAGAAAAATAATGGTCTATTGGAAGATGTTGACATAGATATCGTGCTTTAGTAAACAGTTTGCCATTAACCTCTCTCTGTTCTTGCAATATCACTGGACACTTTTTGAAATTACTTTACGATAAGATGATGAAGAAAGCTGTTCTGGGAAGCTGAGGAGCCTTTGAGACATATGAACAAAGACCCTTCCCCTGATTCTGGCAGGAGTTTAAGGACATCTCTACCTGCCAGAAAAGCTAGCTTATTTGTGCTACTTCGAGGGCTTTGAGGTTGTTCGACAAACTGTTGGCCTTCAGAGCAGAGAGCTGAATTGTGTTACTCAGCTGAAGAGTGAACTGCTCTGACTGTCCCTAGCAGGGAAAGTCATCAGTGGGGCTTAGGCAGGCAGAAATGTCCCAGGTAACGCAGCCCCGGTTAGACTGTGCTTACAGTGGCTGCTCGTGTTGTGGAGTGGGGGCGACTCCTGGGACAATGAATGTGCAGTGCCATGTGTAAGATGATGAGTGAGGGAAGCTCGTCTGTTTGGGCTGCACCATGAGGTCTGCAATGTATTTGCATTGGACCGAGTCCTCCTCCAGACTGGATTAGACTGGCAATGTAATGGCTTCCGGAGTTCTTGTCTAGACTACGTGAAAGCCGTGGTGTTCAGGAGATAGCTGGGTTAAAAGTAGATCAACAGGTATTGCTTGTCTGGGTTATTTATCTTTCTTTGCTGTAGTCCTCTCTCACAGTTTAGTCAGGAATATCTGAAACCTCCATGGTATTCTAGGAAGCATGAAAATGTTTGCTTGCAGAAAATTTGTACTTCTAGATGCTGCCAGAGTTGCTCTGGGAACTGACTGGTTATTGTTTAATAGCACCTGTCAGTCTTAATGATAAATCTATGGATATGGAAGAGTGGAACATATTTCTTCCTCAGACACCACGTTTACACATTAAGGGCTCTAAGTGGTTCAGGATGGGCAGAATGGGGTGCTCTGAGTGATGACCCCCAGTGAGAGGGAGTGTAGCTTTTTATGGGACCTTTACTTGCAGTCCTTCCGAAGGATAGGGAAAAATGGTCTTACACCCATTTGTCTAATAACTCTGTGTATTGAGGCAGTGTTATAGCAGGTTCCGTTTCCTTCTCTGTGCTACTTCCATGGCCATGTGACTGAAGTCTTTCTCTACTGAAGCCAGTGGCTTTTTGTTCTCTACGAGCCAGCTCCCTGAGTCAGATGGAATGTGATCCAAAACCAGAACTCAGGGCAGCATTAAGCTGCATTAACGTGGACTTGAAATAATTCCATAAACCTGAGCTGGTCACTCTACACTCTTCCTGTAATTCATAGATATAAATATAGACCTTTCAAGGGAGACAGAGACAGGTGTGATCAAACTATGGAGGCAAACAGACTTTTATTTGCCTTCATGAGCTATAGAAAGAGCCTACAAGTTTGGTTTATGCTTTGGCAGCTCATTAGCAGAAGTCTAAACTTAAGTAAGATGAATCCCAGCCTCGGCATTTGTAAAAAATTCTTCTGTGTGCACATTTTTAGCCTGCGATGAATGTGAATTGGTTCAAGGATATTCACCCACAACAAAAGAGGGTAGGCTGTCCCTCAGGACCACCTGCTGTGTGGTAACTTTGTTCTTGCATCGAGGACTCGAGTCGCCCGCATCACTAATACTGTAAACAGTTTAAGGTGCCTGATGAATGTGACCCACTTTTGCTAAAAGGTTAATGATCACCTTCAGACTGGGAGTCAGGAAAAAAAAGACTACAAGGATGTATGAGGTAAGGGAATGGAAACAGAACATGGAAGCGATACTGCTGAACTGGTACTAGTTAGCAACAGTTGAAAACAAAGCTCGGATGTCTTGAAGGCATCAAACTTGAAAGTAAAAACTTAGGTGAAACTAATTGCCTTCAAAAGGGTCACAATTGTACTTTCTCACAGTAAAGCTGTAGCTCTTGCTATTACAGAAAAGTCTTTAATAGTACAGTTATTTCTTTCTTCACTTCTGCATTCACTTTTCTCCTACTTCTGTTGCATAACGAGCAATTATTTCAGAATAAATTCATCCATGAACAGCTGTACTCATCATTTTAATTTTTTAAGCACCTGTTCCAACTCCTTTGGAGGTTTTATTGACTGACAAACAATTTTCTCCATGTAACAGTCTGTTCAGTGCCTCATTTTGAGGACCTCCTTGGTCCTCAAGCTGTAGACTGTGGGGCTTACCATTGCATAAAACACAGATATCACCTGGTCTTGGTCAGGCAAGGAGCCAGAGCTGTGGGGTGTGTAGCTGGAGTGCCAAAGGATATGGCAAAAACTATCAAGTGCACAGGATGCACAGGTGGAGAAGGCTTTGTGCCTTCCCTCGCTGGAGTGACACCTCAGGATGGCAGAGATGATGTAGATGTAGCAAAATGCGTACCTGCGGTATGACGAAGATGTCACCTAAGATGCAAAATGCTGCGAGGATGATCTTGTTAACCCCGATGTCAGAGCAGGAGATAGCACAGATCAGGGGTACCACACCACAGAAGTGACTGGTGATGCTGGAATGGCAGAAGGACACCCAAAAGGCACAGCTGCTGTGTATCATTGAGATTAGAGACCCACAAGAGTAAGAACCAAGTCACAGCTGGATGCTGAGGCTTCATGACATGACAGCTTTGTATAGCAGTGGTTTGCAGCTGGTCATATGCCATCACAGCCAGAATGAAACATTCGTTGGTGCAAAATGTAGAGAAACAGTACATCTGGGCAGCACAGCCACCAAATGAGACAGCTTTGCTCTCTGCTAAGAGACTGGCCACTGTCCTGGGGGTGATGCCTGAGCAGCAGAGCTCTAAGACTGCCAAATGGCTAAGGAAAAGCTATTTGGGAGGGTGGTTTGGGGAGACAATCCTTATTAATGCGATCAAGCCCAGACTTCCAACTACAGTCATCAGGTAAATAACTAAAAGCATTACAATGAGAGTGGGCTGTGCTTCTGCCTTGTTGATTAGCTCTAGGAGGAGGAACTCAGCTACTGTGGTGTAATTTTCTCCTGCCGTTTTGCTCAGATATTTGTTCACATTAGGTAAGCAATCTTGTCTTGTCGGAGTGGGGGACGGGCCCGGAGTAACAATGAGTCTCAATATGAGTATGGTCGTTCTCCCTTTATTCAAGCTTTTACAGAGTATATATAGACAATGAGCAGAAGCTTGCATTAGTAACAATGCTGCTATTGGTTAAGGCCTCCTGTATACGCGCGATGTGCCTCGACAGGATTGGTGTCAGGCGGCTGCTTGCGTTACTAGCTTTGTGGTCAGAGCTGTGTGCTGCTTCCCCTTTTCTTGATGTCGACACCGGCGATGTTCCTGTTTTCATCGTTTAGAGGAGACTTCAAGGACAGCAGCTTGCTGACACGCTGAACCTTATTCTATGTAATCATAGGCAGGATTGCTCACTTTTAACAGATCATGGCCCTTTTGGCCTAACCATTCCTCCACATTGTCTTGATACGCTCTGGAGAACAACTGGCAAAAACCGATCATGATCATATGCTCCCGCTAGCGGTGAACAGCTTACTTCCTTTGGTCAACGAGGACAATACTGATTTCATCCAACATGCCATTCTGAAATGTAATCACTTGTCTGTGTTATCCCAAACCAGCTGTAACATACATTATCTACCTAGATTGTTCCAGTGTGAAGCTGGAGCACTATGAACGCCACTAAGTCACAGTCTAATAATGGGAAATACATAGGTATCAATGTTCAAGAGCTGTTAGTGGGAAGTAGGCTAAATGGGACTGGAAACAGAAGAAATAGTCTCTGACAGATCTTAAAGAGGTAGTAACATTTCCCAGTTCTTTGAATTCTTAAATCAAAATTACATATGCTAGTGAGCATTTCAATTACTACTGTTTCCAGGGTCTGAGGGCACTAATAGGCCTTAATGGGCCTGATCATCCTCGCCTGAGGCAGCCACTTGCACCTCCTGCCCATGGGCCCAGGAGCCCCATTTAAGCTCAACCCTGGGCCTTCAGTTTCTGTCTGAGCTACCCTAGAGGAGCACTGATCTCCAGCTCAGCTCAGCTCAGCTCAGCTCAGCGTGCAGACTCCATTGCTCTGGACCCTGCCCCGTGGACTGACTTCCCAGCTTGACCCTGGACCTATCTTGTCACTTTGGGCCTGCCCAGTAGGCACTGGACTGTCTCTGTCCCTGGTTACCCTCACCAGGCCTGATCCTGACTCTGACCCGCAGGCTGACTTCTCAGCTTGACCTCATACCTGCTTCATCACCATGAACTCTCCTGGTCATCCGGACTCTTGGTTGAACTCGGCTACCATCTCTAGGTCTTCTCTGCCCACCTGGCTCAGGGCCAGAGGGACAGGCCCTGGCTGCAGCCTCCTGAACTTATCATTCTACACATCCTGAATAGGGAAAAGGAAGGAAAAAATGGGCACTTCTATGGCATCACTCATCTCATCATGTAGCAGATGTCTAAGATACTCACATGAACCATTCTGTAAAAATACCTGTTACTTTTTTTTCCTCCCCCTCCCTATTGAGAAGAAACTAAGATGGAAGACAGAAACGAAGGCATGCTTAAAGGTATATCTCTAGGTGAGATGAATTCCATAAGCAGGCATATGCATGTAGAGCTACTCCAGATTTATTACAAATAAACCAACTATTCCTTCACTGCCATATTTATAACTGTGATACTAATATTTGTTTAATTCAGAAAAGGATATTAAAGTCCACTGGTTGGATTCCAACTGTTTCCAGTCAACTTGATAGCATTCTACAAGACAAATGTCTGATAGAAAACACTCTTTGATTAATTCTGCTCATTCCTGCACCAAACCAAGCTCCATTCACACTCATAACAAACTGACTGTCTGACTAGTAGGTAAATGGACGTATGAATTCATGAGCTGACTTTTGAAGGTGTGCAGGATATACAGTTACCTGTGAAGACAGAAATGGATGGTCAGCATCTTTGGGGAGAATAAGGTTTCAAATGCATTTGTCTGCATGGGATTACAATGATATTCCAGAGTAGATGTCAGCTGCACTTAAACTCCACGACTATGAAAAGAGTTAAATTCATATCCATTTTCACTTATCATGTCTTTATTAAACCAAAGGTAAGTAACTGCAATTTGTTTGCACAGAAGAATACATCACTACAATCTGCTGCTGCTGTATCAATTCTATCAATAAATTGGACACACAAGCCACAAAGAACACGTGTGAAAATGAGGCTATTCTAGGATTCCTAGACTGTAACATTCTAGTTCCACATTGTCCTGAAATGATGTTTTGCTAAATTTCAGTCTACTTTTAAATAGAAACAGACTTTATCTCTGTTATTTCTGTTTTATATAACAGAGATGGTCTCTTTCCAAAATGTTGAGAAGATTTGGATTTATTCCACTCTTGGTAATACCCAGCACTCTGAAAAATAAGGAGAACAGGCTTTTATCTATCTGGTTAACGATGGAGCTTCTATATGTGTGTATAGACATCTGGAGATCAAGGGTCTGTAAGCAAATCTGGTAAATAATCCAGTCCTTATTGGGGAAAAAAACCCAAAATCTTGCAAGCAGTTACATAGCCACTTATGCTTGGATCATACAAGAACTTCCAAAGTGAACCCAGATGTTGCTTCCCAGTTGAGAAAGCAAGCAACTCCACCTGTGTTGAAATCCAGTGTTGTAGCAGGCAGGATTAAGCAGTGGGTGTAAGAAAATGAATGGCCATCCTTCATAGCAAAGAAACTAGAGATGGGAAATAGATCTTTCAGCTACTAATTTCTAAGGCCAGGAAAATGCAAATTTCATACTATCCAGTGCAACTAGTAAATTCCCTCCTATGCAATGTAAGAGTTAGAAAAAAGAAAAAGAGAAGTTTTTTTTTTTTAATTTGATCTTAGTATGTAATATGGCTCAGATATCTTTCTCAGCTCCAATATTTCAGGATACATGAGAAAGTAACCGGGTTATAATTACACTCACTGACTTGTATTCCCCAGTTTGAAGGACAAGATGTGAGGTTTTTGCTGTCTGTGCTTTGGCTGTCTATGATGTAAGGTATATGATCTCAGAAGTAATCGCCTTCACCTAAGCTCTGCATCTCATGTTCTTCATAGTTTACAAAGAAGATTCATGGATCCCGGGCTATGAAGATGTCTCTTCTAAGAAAAGATGAACGGTGCCCAAGAAGTGCTTTTTTTTTTTTTTTTATTTTTATTAACCTTAAAGAAAGATTAGATTGGTGAGGTCAGATGGACTCAAATCTGCTGCAGAGGTTTAAATTTGGGTAAGATAAATCAATGATGTGCCCACCTATGACTGGAATAAGCTGGGACAGCCTTTTGCTCAAGCCTATGACTAGATGCATAGTCAACTATCTGAAAAGAGCATGCCGGATATTTTTGTGCCACAACACTCAGATATGATGCAATGCAATGTTGGTCAGTACAATATAATGCAAGATAATACATTAAAACAAGTAGCAGCAGTAAACAATAAGTATCACCTATTTACAAAATATAAGATCTCCAAATGATGTATATATATATAACTGATGATATTATCAATAAACATTGAAAAATGGAAACTTTCTCAACCATCTTACTTATTTAGAATCCCCATTTTTCAAACAAATATATAGGGTCCAAAAACTTTCTCAGCTCTGTGGACATGCTATGATCATGCTTTGCCACCAGATGGCGAAGGCACAAACCTGAGTGTATATAAATGTGTATACACTGGTGCTGATGTTTTCCGGTAAGTTGAAGATGGCTATTTTATTTGTTGGATTTTCTTTAGCCATAGTAGGGCGCTATATTTTAAAAAACTTTTCTGAAAATTGTCATAATTCTCCTGCACAAGTTAATTATGAAAAATCATACAAGGGGACATCCATAGGTAAAGGAGGAAGTGACACAATCCAGTATTATAGCTGGGGAGGCACCACAAGTATTTTGGGAAGCAGAGTAAAGGGAAGACAAGAGGATTTTCTTCTGTGAGGTGAACTGAATAACTGTGAAACTTCCACCTTGCAGTAATTAAGTTACTGTGCTCCTTCAGCAAATTATCCATTATGAACGTATTAATTATGCCACCAAATACGTCAAAAGTTCAACATCTGCCAACAAGAGAAATACAGGGAGTTACATTATCTGTTTGTGTTAGACTAACTGACTCTTAGGATTCAGTTCATCTCGCCTAAATTCAGGCATCCTACTGAAATACCTCATGCTGGTGCCTGGGTGGTTTGAGATCTCTCAGTAGAGATAAAAAGGAGAAATTAGGGAGGATTGTGGGTGAAAACGCTCATGTCATCTACCAGGAAGCACGTAAAAGCTTTGTCTGAATCTAATCTAGTCATCTAAACCTCCTCTGTACTCAATGGAGAGAGTCAGGCAGCTCCTGGAGATGATTCAACCCGTCCTAAGGAAGAAGCGCTCTGTGAAGATGCTAACTTCTTTCTCTCTGATGAACACAGAGGAAGCCTGATTAGCTTTAAATAGGTCACTTGCATACAGCTAAAGCTCAGTAAGGAAGTCTTCCTGTATGTTTTCCCCAAGTGTTTCACACCTATGAGCATTTGAAAGAGTAATCATGGAGTCTGGCCTCCTGCATTGCTGTGGTATGGAAATATGGTGTGACGGCATGGTGCAGAACTGCAGGCTTGGGAGGGTAAGGCTGGTGGATTTCCAAGGCAGGATTTTTGTTTTTGTTTTTTTACACATGCACGTGCAATTTCACACATGCTTTCTCCATGTCATGTTGATTAGGCTCCATGCATCCCAGATTTTGGGATGTGCATAGTTTACTGTGCACATAAAGACAGTCAGAACAGCACACGGTGCAGCTCAGTGTGATATTTCAGAGAATGTGAAATGCATCTCCTGGACATAGCTGTGCAGTAGATCCAGACCCATCATGGATCTTGAGCACATGCCACATGTCTATACAGCAGATGGGATTCATCTCCCTGCAGTTAAGCTATTTAAAAGTTAGGTGACTAAATCTAATCTAGTTGTCTAAGCTGCCTTTGTAGTAAAGGAAGGAGACAGGCCATTCAAGAAGATAATTCATCATCTCTCTCTTGCAAACTTATCTTACAGGGACGTGGGATATTTTCCATTTCCACTCATTTTCTGCTGGTATTTTAAATGCTATCTTAAATTTGCCCTCACTCCCACACCTGCAGAAAGAGAAGGAAGGTCAGAAGCAGCAGGGGAGTCATTGATATTCCTGGTGGAGGCTGCTCTCCAAAGATCTCCCATCTTTGGGCAAATAGTGTTTCTCTTCAATGGTGAATTCCTACTTCTCTAATCTTCCTTTTGCATGAGAGAGCAATGTTGAAACATTGAAATGTCTTCTGGGTCAATTATGCTAAATTTCAATTGAGAAAAATCAAAATGCTTCACTTTGATCATTTTGAATCATTTAATTTCAATAAAGAAATTATTAGATATTTCAGAATGTATACCACAGACATTGCAATACAGTCATATAGTATGTAATAACAGAGTGTGTTTTGAATTAAATGAAACCAGACAAGAAAGTAGGTATGAAAAATGCTTTGGAAACTGGAAGTGCTTCTCCATCTCAAATGTAACAATGGATCAAAGTCAAACTATACGAGCTGACTAGCTGGGCAGTTGGTTTAAAAGGAAGTGCTAAAAACATGGGAATAGGAGCACTTACAGAGATGATTTATTTATTTATTTATTTATTTATTTATTTTTCCTTGGGAGATGTTGTGCTGGAAGCGGGAAGGGGACCTGTGGGAAGATGGAGGCACTGTGGGATGCGTGGAGGAATACCGGGGCTATTAAGGTAGTGGTAATTCTGCATGTGTGTCCATCACATGCATCTCTAAGTACACGAGGTTTATCAGCTGGAAATAACTGAGTATGTAATTACCTCACAGGAACAGCTTTTGGGAAAGAGGTCTTCAGATATGCATGGGGGGTGAGGGCAGACTGAAATAGCAGCGGGTGGCTATGGCCCAAAACTGAAGGGGCTCAGCTGGACTTCAGGGAGAAATAAAAGAATGGTGGAAACAGTGAATTTAGGAGCAGAGTTAGCCAGCTACAAACGAGGGACATGTCTGCAGAGGATGCGCAAATGACTTTTTTGCAATTTCTGATCGCCTCACAGCCTGTCATTGCTTGAAACAAGGTAAACCCTGGCCTCAGCTCAGTTCTGCCATTACGAGCATTCACAGTCTGTGTCGTTACCTGTGGAGGCTAGGTTGAGTGCCAGTCTGGACTTCCAGCTGCTTGAGCTTATCTAGGTAGTGCCCTAAACTGCGCTTCTCACGCTCGCTTCTGTCACTTGCTCCAATTACTCATTTCTTCTCCTCCTGCTAGGCTGAGCCATGTCTCCTTTTAGTCCTCTCCTCCCTTCCTTTGCCTTCCCTCCATCCAGAGTCAGCGTCCTCACGCACAACCTAACCAGGCCACCACAGCGGGACCATTCTTTCCCCAAACAGCCCCTGGAGTCTTCCTCAGCTGAGTCCCTTGCTCCAGGAGCTCAGCCAGACCTTGGCACTTACTTCACAGACCCCCTCGGTGTTGGCTGTAGCCTGTCCGGCCACCAACACATCCAGGTTCCCTCACCCCCTGGACTCTACCTTCTTCAGCCATGGCCTTGCAAAGGAGGCCACAGAGTTGTGCAGGGACAGCCCTGAAGAGCTGGAATTTACTACCCGCTGCTAAGGATACAGCAAAAAACAAAGACACAATTGCCAGTTTGGGGAGGGGGCTGTTCTTCTTTCCCTGCCCCACTCCTTCAGTGACCACCTCCATTTATGCCCCACTGAAATTTTCCAGGGTTCTGCTCTGTTGGGGTCTTGGCAATTTTGCTGCCATTACTAATCTGCTGCCCAAGGCAACCCCTCTGCTCTGCCTAATAACTTGAGAGAGGTGGCAGGAGAGAGAACAAGTTGGGCTGGATTATGTACACTGTCAAATTTCAATTATTTTATTATTAAAGTTCTTTTTTTTTTTTTCCCCCAGAAGGGGCAACCCGTTTCATAAATTGTGGAAGTGATGGACTTCAGCACTGGATTCCTCAGTTGCCAGTTTGATTTCTCTCAGCATTAAGATGTATGCCTTTAAGAAGACATTTTGTGCTGGTGAGGCAAAATGGAGAGACTGTGGAAAACAGGCACGTCTGGCTGATACTTATTAACTGATGACTAGTAATATTTGATGGATGCTAACATAGCCATAAGAACAAAATTGTGGAATTTCAGATTTTTTTTTAATTGCTTCATCTGTAATTGTGAAACTGTAATTTCCTAGTTTCTTTTTTTAAGCTTTACCTTTCCTCCAGGGGGAATGTCTGTGATTTCCTTTGCTTTTCTCTGAGGAAACACTATGCAGATTATTACATGTATTGATTTGAACTAATCACTCTGACTTTGACAAGGAAGCCAAATGCAAATTCCAGGTAGGTTACAGCTTTAAGGAGCCTGTGTCTAAAGACTCAAGGCAAGCAATTTAATATAATTGGTTGTCTTTCCAGGAAATGACTTAGGATGATTTTAGTAAGGTCTCCGTAGGTACAGTTAAGAAACTTGGGCCTGACAAATTGCAATGATGCAACTTGAGTTTGCATGTGTTTAAATTGGCTCCAGTGTGCATCATTAAAAGTTCAAGTTCTTTCACTCCTTGAAATTAGCAGCTCTCTCATTTTACAGTCAGACGTGATTATTGCTCTAATCTAGGGACAGTGAGAGACCGCCTTGAAGGAAAAGCAGCCTGTGAAAACTGGCAGGATCTCTACAATGCTTTTGCTGTATCTCCAAAAACCCACAGAGACCCTGGTCTAATCTATTTCATTTAAAGATGATGGGTCAAACAGAGCTGCCTGCATTGCACTAGTGGGGCTGCAGCTTTAAAACTGCCTGGACTGAGCTGGTTTTGAACTACTGTTTTTTGCTGGGATGATACACAGCTGACTGACCAATTTGGTCTACATAGCAAAGGCAGTAAACTCAGAAATGGTTTCTGGCAAAGATAAGGCCAATTCACAAGTTTCCCTGTCTTCCTCTGCTGTCCCAGGCCTCCTACTCTGCAGATTTCCTCTTGCTATTCCATCTCCTTTGCAGAACCTGGAAAGTAGGGGACAAAGTTTTCATTAGAAACCCAGTTTTTAATTTAATTTTAGAATAAAGAACATTCTGAGGGAGCCTAGCAGGGAGGATGGAGCCCACCTGCAATGTGAGCTGCAGTGAGGGATTATTCCCTTGCAACAGAACTACCTCAGAGCATCTTGTCTCTATGTCTGAAACACAAATGGCCATGAAAGAAAAAAGGATCGTTCTCAGCCCCATGTCTGAAGGCAGCAGCTAAGTCTGTAATTGGCCTGGGGTCATAACGAGCATCCTTAGCTGGACAGCTCAAGACCTGACAAAGCTCATTAATCCCACTATTAGTCAAAATCAGATTGCTTTGATCGCATTACTCCAGGAACATAGTCCTGGTGTGGCATGAGAGGGCTGAACAAAGCCCTTCTCCAGACAAACACTTGCCCCTCTGCTGCCTACATAAACCCCACGGTGACGGCTCCTCAGGTATAAGGCCGACGACCCTCCGTGGAAGCACCAGTCTGCAGGGTTACACAATGCAGTAGCATGCACAGTGCAAAGAAGAGGCCTAAACAAATCTCAACAGCAGTATGGCATGCATAAAAAGACTCTTCCTCTCCTTCCGAGCTTTCTATTTGCTTTGAGATCCAAAGCTAGGATTCAAAAACTAGAAAAAGAAAAAAAAAACCAGCCAGGAAATTGTGATAATAATGAGTGTATAGATGTAAAAGCGTGTGGCTGGGCACCAGGGGGAATGGCTCACAGCAGGCTGGCAGCTTTGTTAAGCAGAGTTTTCCCCTCAAAGTCATCCCGTCTACCTCCAGCCTATCACCTTTCCTTCACATGTCTGGAAATGATGTCCAGGATTAGTTGCTCCATCACCATCCTAGGGACTGAGGTGAGGCTGACTGGCTTGTAGTTCCCTGAATCCTCCTCCTTGCCCTTCTTGAAGGTAGCAGGGGCGTTTGCTCTCTTGCAGTCCTTGGGAATCTCTCCTGTACACTTCCTTTTTAGGTTTGAGATCAGTCAGGAGCTCCTTGTTCATCCACATAGGCCTCTTGCTACCTTTGCTTGATTTCCTGCTTGTTGGAATGGACCACTCTTGAGCTTGGAGGTGATCCTTGAATATCAGCCAGCTGTCTTGGACCCCTCTTCCCTGAAGCCCAGGGTATTGATCCTGCTTTTTGTCCTCTGCTCCCTCCTCACAGGATCCTCAACTCACCATTTTGTGGTCACTGCAGCTAAGACTGCCCCCGACTTCCACATCTCCAATCAGTCCTTCCTTGTTTGTATGTATGAGATCCAGAGTGCCTCTCCTCCTCAGCTCGTTGATCACCTGTGTTAGAAAGTTGTCATCAATGCACTCCATAAACTCCCTGGATTTCTTGTGCCCTACTCTGTTGTCCAGCCAGCCAATATCAGGGTGACTGAAGCTCATAGGACCAGGGCCTGTGGACATAAACTTTATTCCAGTTCTCTGAAGAATGCCTCACCTATTTCTTCTTCCTGAAGAGATTGTCTACAGCAGACACCCATTACATGGTCACCAGTGCTGGTCTGCCCCCCAGTCCTGACCCATGAGCTCTCAGCTGGTCCCTCACCTGTTCCCATGGAGAGCTCCATGCATTCCAGCTGCTCATTCAAGTATTTCTCTTCACACTTGAAACAGATTGCATTTTAAGCAAGAGCCTAAAATTTGTCAAATTTAACTTGATGGCTTCAAGGAAGTGCTTCAGCTGCTGCCTTGTACATCATACCCATTCAACTTCATCTGCAACATCTAAAATTGATTGTAGAGAGGGGCACACTATTCCTGTACTCATCCTGCACCACAGGTGTCTGCCTCCTGACAATATAGAGAAAGAAGATTGAAATCAATATTCAGAGATATTACATCCCCGCTGTTGAAGGGACCATGTCTGTACTTACCAACAGTTTGAGCCATTAGGGACAAATTCAAAAGACTCTTTTGCTCTTCCCACGAGTCTGAACAATAGTGTACTAAGCTGTCACAGCAGAAAAGTCTGGCAGGTGAGCGTTCCACAAGTCAGCTGGTGACCACTGTTCAAATAACCTGCACAAGACTTTCTCCAGGAAAGCAATGGTTCTTCCATGTCAAAACCATGATGCTACAGAGCCTCCCACAGAGTTCAGTGTCCTGACTGACAGTAAGGGTGGGACTCAGTTCTAAGAGACACTCACAAACACTAAGCAGCAGTGGGATGAAGGGGGTGGTCATGGCCACGTATTTTTCATTCCATCGACGCACCCTCCAGTAGCCCATCTCCTGCTTGGGGTCCTCTGCATGGCAGCTGGCAGACACATAACAGACACCCAGGGCCCAGTGGGTTTTGTCTCCTACTTCAGCCTCCCAGCAGTGGCAGCCTGATGAGTAGGCAGATGATCCCAGCACACAGGGGTAAGTGGTGAAACGCTGAGAGCTGTGTGGCAGCTCCTGGGGGATGTCAGTGAAATAAACACTCTTGAGATTCTCCGAGAGCACCACACTGGCATGAGCTGTCTGAGGGTCCAGAGATACATCTCCTTTGGCAGAGCAGAGACTATGAGAAAGCAGGGAAAACCAAGGGGGAGGGAGCAGTGGATTCACACACCTCACCCCAGAAGAATCAGCTAGAGAAGAGCAATTACACAGCCATTTGCCCATTGACCACAAGGCAGCTGGGCATCTGTCAACCCTCCATGCCCCATCTCCTCACCATACCACACGCTTGAATTGCCTTCTCTGAGTCCCTACCCCAAACTGTCTTAGCTCTATGCTATGCCACCTTTCTCCTGAAGTTGCTTACCTTCCTCTGATAGTCTGCACTATCATCTGTTTCATCTCTCAAGCGCCCCACTCTAGACCCCTTATTCAGGCAGGCACCAACAATACTGGGAGCAGGGGTCACTTCTGCACTTTGGCAGAGTGACAGGGGTGCTGTTGAGCACATGCACTGATATAATGGGCTTTCTCCACAAAGGGGCCCACAAATGAGCCCTCAAGCCCATTCATTGGGTTCACCAACAAGATAACCATTTAAATGAGAAGAGTCAAGTCTAGTCACTTCAACATTTTAAACCAGGCCTAGACATACAGGTGAATTCACTGCCAAACAGAAGACACTTTTCAGAGCCAAGGACTGGACTCAAGTCCCAGACCTAGGTCTCTATATAGCTTGATTACCAGTGTACTTCTTCAGTATCTTCTTAAGCTGAAATAACAGCCTAGGGAAACAGGCCATTGCCCTCTTCAGCTCAAGAGGGGCAGAAGGTAGCTCCAGGTTCTTAAGTGTTTCATGCCTAAGGAAAGAAGTGACCTCATCTAGTAATTGAATCAATCACAGTGTCTAGAAGATGCCATTCCCTAGTACAAAACACAGCAGCTGTTTCTAGGAATTATTGCTATGCTAAGGTTGAAATGCTGGAAGCTTACCAGAAGTCTATATTCCCACTGAGAAACCATGACAGGAAAAAATTAAGGGGAAGAAGCTGACAGTTCATATACGTTGGGATTTGGCCCAGAGTCAGTATAACTATCCTGGTCTGAGAAAAGGCAAAGGATGGAACTGACCACCAATATATCAGGTTTTATCTTCCAGGGGTATCATTCTATTTCAGTGCAATGCAGCCAGTCTCCTAGCACTGCACTGAAGCACTGGCATGGCATTAATCCCAGAGGAAAGGAGCACTCCTACCAAGCAATTGCATCTTCAACTACTAACGGCTCCTTCCCTATCCCCTCCCCTCCCCCCAAATAGGAAGAGGAATAGGGTACATCACCTCTGCAGGACACTCTGCATGTCCTAGAAAAGGAGAGGGAAGACAGTAAGTCAGATCCCACCAACCCCCCCATCAGCATAAATATTGTAGGGTGTGTCTGCATGCCCAGCAGTCCTTTTGCCTGTTAGTGCTGGGCTTTATCTAACCCAGGTGTCATTAATTCTGCTAATTATTTGGGGGAAATGGAAAGAAAGGCAGCACTTGCAAGGTCTGGCTCATGACATCTGGATGAGTCACACCCCATTTTTACCCTTTGAGTATAAAGTCTTGCTTTCCAAGGTGGAGACCTACCGTGACTAAGTTTAAAGGTCAGCCTTTTCATCACCTCACCAAGAAAGATGAAAGTCATGTTGCTATCAGCTAGACCACATGGAAGAGATTAAACAGGGAGATCCAGGGCTCCTGGTTGCAGAGGGCCATACAGATTAATAGTGACCTCTAAAAATGCAAGGCAGAGCTTCACCCCTGCCCCAGAGAAAGGGACTGCCACAAGAGCTTCTTTGAAAGGCTGTGATCCACACATTGGTGGCAGGAAAAGCCCCAGCATACAAACCTTGAGCACCCCTGCTCTGGACTCCAGGCATCTTTCCATGTCCACCATGAGGGTGTTGAGAGAGCAGCACTGCTCCGAGAGGTGTGCTGTGGTGGTCTTCAGCCCCCCCAGCATCTCAATCTCTTCTGCTCTCAGGCAATGCAACTGCTGGTCCTCCTCTTGCTCTGGGAAGGAGTGCAGCTCCTCAGAGTCACAGGTAATGCGCTTATGACAGTTCCACACTAACTCCTGTGGGACAGAGAAGTCACCAGGAGATTAGAGAGCATCTCCCAGCTGGGGACTGACCTGAGGCAACACCCCCAGGGAAGGGAAGAGCCCCTCTTGTCAACTCTTCTGAGCTCACCACACCACTCCAGTTCACTCCAGCTGGGTGGGCCTAAAGAGAAGGCCCCTACCCCACTCCTCCCAGCTCTGCTCCTTCTTCCACTTACTCTCAGCTCTTTGGGCTTTTTCTCCTCCATGGATAAATGTTCCTTCAAATCCTTTGCTTTTCTGCCCAGATGCTCCACGCAAGCTTGTAGCTTATCCTGGAGAGGGAAGGGCAAGAGATTCTACTCAGGCAAAATGGTCCAAGGCATCAGATGCTGAACCAGCACTGAGAAGGCTTGGATCATATCACTTGAGAATCATATACCAATTGATCTGACATGTCACTTCACGCACTTTGCTTTCATGGGGTGTCAATTATAAATTCCAGCAATCCTCTGGCTATTCACACTGAACATCTGCATCAGGTACTACACAGAGTGTTTCTGGGTTAAAGTTCTGAACACCTGTGTGTACAGCAGCAATACAGGTTACAATATTCCTCTGCCTTCAAAATTTAGCTTCTGAACAGCAGCTAGAAGTGCAGACAAGGAGTCAAAGCAAGATAGTTCTACACTGTATAGATTAATTTTTTCTAGGGAGTCAATCACCAGAGCAACTTTCCAGGAAACCTACTGTATCTCTGAATCAAAATGGAACTTCTGACTCCACCCTCAGATATGGGACAGCAGGAATTACTCAGTGGAACATCACAAATTTTGCTCTAACACTCCCTCCTGCCTCTGAAAACGACTAATCGAATCCTAAGTTGTGATTCCGAGAAAAAAAAAAAAGAATGGGGGAGGGGCCTGAAAAATGCCTCCAACATTTTGGATGCAACTTGTGCAGACACCTTTGCTGGGATTCTGTCCAAGATTAAGACATCTAAATTTAGATGAATTAGATGCCTAAATTCCACTAGATGTCAGTATAGTCACAGGAGTATTCTAGAAAGCTAATTAGCTGACCATGCATCTACTGTCGGGTGAAGTGAATAAGTACACTTGTCAGACTGTTGGTTCTAGCCACCAACACAGCTAGCTCAATTGGTTGAGGTTGCCTCAGAGGGTGAACCACACATCCCACTCAGCTGCTGGAATGTTTCTTCAGCTTCAAGATGGAGAGCCCGTGAGCAGTAACATCAGTTTCTGATGTCGGAATCATTACTGCAGTTTTGGGTGGTCTCACCTCAAGCTGGCCATGAGGTATAGGTACATTTCTACATACAGCTGCCTTAGTTCCTGTTCCTCCTTGCTCTATCCATTAGACTCCAGTTTCTTTACTGGATCATAGAAACGAAACCCTGAGCCCCCAGCACGTACCCTCCTCCTTCTGTAGCAGGGACTGTCTTTCTCCTCCCTGTTTGCAGAGAAGAGCGGAATCTACTAATAAGTTCTGCTTCGCTGCTTAGAGCGGATAGGAGCCAGTAGTCATTGGGCCTACACTCAGCTCTTATGCCTAGATTAAACTCCTTCGCAGAACTGGGGAGGTCCTACATCCTCTTTCATAATCTACTCATGTTCTGATCCCTAGACTCCACTTCCAAACTGTGGTGCTTGAATACAAATTTCTCTAGAGCTTCTCTGGTCACCAGCACCCTTTTGAAATATTTAGCGTCAAAGTCAAACTAGAGATGCAACACTTGTTCCCAGACTGTTCTGCTGCATTCCTGTGACTTAACAAGTATTGGTGGGTCTGAACTGCCCTACTTCCTTACTTAGGATGAGATGGTTAGAAGTTTAAAGACTGGAGTGGAATGCCGGGTATCTCAAACCCTGTGAAGGAAATGCTTTCTAACAGTACCTCTGGGAGATACCACTTGCTTACCTTGTGTTTTTTGAGGGCTTCATCCAGGGGCCCTCCTGTATGAGCGAGATGGCTGTGGGAGACTGCACACACCACACACATGGCTTCCTGGTCCTCCTTGCAGAAGAGATTGATGACCTCATGGTGCCGGCAGCAGAGCTTCTCGTTCTGCATCTTTTCCTTGACAAAAGGCAACTGCCGGGCTGTCTCCACTATGCTGGCCGGCTGCCGGTTGGGGTACATGACTTGCTGAGCACAAACATGCTGACACATTGGGCAGCTGAAGTCCTTGACCACTGGCTCCCAGTAGTGGGTGATGCAGGCTCTACACAAGCTGTGGCCACCAGGAATCATGACAGGGTCCTGCAGGTAGTCAAGACAGATGGAGCAAGTGGTGTCTATGTTAAGGACCTCCAAATGACTGAGGCAAGCCATTGGTGGTAGTGCTATGAGATGGGCACAGACTTTGGGAGACAGTTCCTATATCCTGATATAGGAATAGTCACCTGGAGAAAAAAAAAGAAAAAAAAAAAAAGAAAACCACACCACAGAGCAAATAGATCACATACATGCATTATTCACCATGTGGACTCAAGGAAGCCTAAGAATCAGGCCTCATAGATATTCTCTCCTAGCTTGAGTGAGGAGAGAAGACTAGAGAAAAGACATATGGGTTATGTAACCCAGACACCTGGTTCAGCTTCACTGTCCTGTTCCTCACTGACCAAGGCAAGCAGTAATTTAAGTAACAAGCATTTATTGAATTCCCCAGTACCTTGCAGGAGAAGGAGTTCTTTCCCCATATCAAACATAGGGGGGGTTGAAGGCAGGCTGGAAATAGCATGCATGTTAGCAAGCACAGTAGTACTGAATATTTCTGCTCTGTCACCTATGTACAGACTTTTTCCCTTGAACTCAGTACATGGTAACTAGACACACAGAGAAACAGAAATGAGAGGTCCCACTTTCATACATAGCCCATTGAAGCCAGTCTGGAAGAGGACTTATTAAAAGATAGCCCAGGTCTCATGGCATAGACTAAATAGACTAGCTTCCCCCTCTCACTGTTTACACATGGTGCTTACAAGATGAAAAATTCCAATGCAAACAAGTTTTTTAACAAAGAAAACATTTTTCATCCAGAGGGTGACAAAACGCTGGGACAGAAGCCTAGAGAGACTGTGAAACCTTCATACTTGGAGACAGGGAAAAACCAGCTGGATAAGACCCTTAATGTCAGAGGTACCCGAACTTGCTCAAGGGTGAGAGCGCTGGGCTGAGTGCAGCCGAGCTGCAGGACGAGGTCTGCAGTCACCTGGTGAGTGAGCTCTGCGCTGGGGCCCACGTCCCTGCGGCCGGATGTCCCATGGCTCCTGCGCCGCAGGGCCGCCCGGCCGTGGGTGGGCGGAGGGGCGTTTGCAGCCGGAGATGAGCTCCCACGTCCCTGCTTTGCCCTAGGCCCGAGACTGCCCTGTGCTGCTGGAGAGGCTCTTCAGCACGACCCAGAGCTGCTGCACAGGGAGCTACCAGGCATCGCAGGCAGCAGCCGTCATTGTCCTGGGTGAGAGGCAACACCGAGCTCTCGCGCTCCTCCCGGCTGCGTCCCCCGGGTCGGGGTCGGGGTTGGGGTCCAGGGCCGGCGTTGGGGTTTAGGGCTAGGGCCATGTCCTAATGGCTGCGTTTTCCTGTGTGCCAGGCGTCCTCCGGGACACTGCGCCAGCCAAGTGGCTCCAGCAGCGGGACCTGGCATTCCTGTTGGGAGGTAGGTGATGGCGGCCGGGCTCCCGCCTCGAGGGACAGGGAGGCATCCGGAGGCCCCGTGGGTGCCGGGCCAGGGACGCTGGTGCTGAAAGCCAGTGGGGCGTGGGGAGAGGGGACTCGCACGGCCCCCAGGCTCCTGGCCAGGGAAGCCACCCCCAGCTGGGCGCCGCGGGGCACCCAGGGCCGTGGGGGAAACGGCTGCCAAGCACCCATGGTGCCTCCCTGCGTTGTCTTTGCAGCTCAGCAGAGGCGGCAGCATGCCGAGGCTTCCTGTGCGTGGCAGGCGGCAGCCCCAGTGCCCTGCGCTGGGGGACCCCAGCACCCCGGGGCAGGAGGGCAATAAAGCTCCGTCCACACAGGGAAGGTGCCGGCTGTGTCTGGGCTCTCTGGAGGTCTTGCGCTGACCCCGGCCCTGCCGCGCCCAGAACATGGCCCTGGTGCCCCCCCCGCCATGCCCTGCCCAGGGACACGGCCTGGGGGTAGTAGGGACACAGGGGAGCAGAGAGACCAGGGGTGAGTGGGGGGCACTGGGGATGATGGGGGCACCGGGAGGTGCCTGAGGATGCTGGGGGGCACTGGGGTGGGACAGGGGATGAGAGGGGCCCTGGGGATTCCATGGGGAGTGGAGGGACCGGGGGGCAAGTGGGGGCTAGGGGGGGCCAAGGGGCCCCAGGAGTCCCTGGGAGGCACCTGGGGGTGAGTGCAGACCCGGGGGTGGAGCTGCTCTCCAGGGGCGGCACCAGGAGCATGGGGTGGAGCTGGGAATGGGGCCAGGGCAGGGCAAGCCCCAGGGGTGAGTGTGGGCTGCCGCAGGTGGGGAGCTCAATTTGGCCCCTCATGGCAGCTGTCCGCCCCTCCCTCCATCCCTCCATAGTGACCTGGGCACTGGGGGCTGGGAGGGCAGCGGCGGTGGCCTCAGGTGAAGAGCGGCAGGGCTCGGCTGTGGGGCCACGCCAGGCTGGGGGCACCGGGGCTGGGGCTATGAGCACGGCCAGGGCGCAGGGCTGCCTGGCTGCAGCGGGCCAGGCCAGGCTCGGCCAGGGAATAAAGCCCGAAGGGCTGCAGCCCAGCACCCCCTGCTTCCCCAGCGCCACCCAGGCTGCCTCGCACCCAGGGCCGGGCCCTCCCCACAGGGCCACCCCAGCCGAGTTCACAAGCACGGCCCAGAGCCGCCCAGGGCCAGCCCGGGATGGGGCTGCTCCTGTGAGCCCCGCACACAGGCCAGTGGCAGGGGCAAGCAGGAGGCTGCGTCCCAAAAACAGGGATTTGGGGGCCACGTGCCAGGGCAGGCAGGAAGGGAAGTTGTGAGGTTTGGGGGCCCAAAATGGAGACTTGGGGATGCATTTTTGAGCTCAGAAACAGGGGCCTAGCCATCTGTTTCTCTGGTTGAGGACAGAGACTAAGTTCCCCGTTTTTGAGTCAAAGATGGGGACTAAAATCCTGTGTTTCTGGGGCCACAAACACAGGCTAGTTCAAGCACTTCGAGGACCAGAAATGGAGCCTTAGTTGGCTGCCTTTGTGTCTGAAAACAGGCCGAGAAGTCCTGCATTTTGGGGGCCAGAAAGAGGGGCTTTTAGTTGGCTGCCTTTGTGGTTGCAAACAGCAACCGAGGCCTGTGTTTTTGGGGCCTGAAGTGGAGGCTTAGCTGGCTGTTTTTACTACTCAAAATGGAGACTAAGTCCTCTGTTTTCGGGTCCAGAAACAGAGACTGAGACGTGTTTTGGGGACTTGAAAACGGTGGCGAGGTTGACTGTTTTGGGGATAAAAAACAGAGGCTACATCCTACATTTTGGGGGCTGTTTCTGTGGCTGAAAATGGAGGTTAAGTCCTGCTGTTTGGGGTGGCTTATTGCGCGGTTGGAGTAGCGCGGGGATGGGGGGGGGTCCTGGGTCAGATCGGGACCGTGTCAGGCGGGGGGATCCCAAGGGCAGCACTGCGGGGGGTCGCGGGGGGGGCAGGGGCAGTGTCAGAGCTGCCCCGGGGCTGGTCGCGGCGGTGTCAGGGAAGCCCCGGGCCGGTGTTGGGGATCGCGGGGCCGTGCTCCGGGCTCTGCGGCCGCTTCCGGGTCCCGGGCGGGGGGGGCGGGACGGAGCGGAACGGAAGCGCCACAGGGTCAAACCTCACTGAGCGCTGCGGCATGCAGGGAATTCTGGTCTTCCGGCACCGGGCTTCCGGGCGGCCATTTTGGCCTGCAGAGCATCCCGGGAGGCGCAGTGTTCTGGCACCTAGCCTCCGGACGGCTATTTTAATACGCAGGGCGTTCTGGGAGATGTAGTCTTCCCGTTATGGGCTTCTAGAGGACCATGTTGCGCCTCTCGAAGTGGCGGCAGGTTACTTCTCTGCAGGCGGGTTCTCACTAGCTGGCTGCCTTGCTCTCTGTGGCAGGCCAGGAGCTGTAGTTCCTGTGCCTTCTCAGCCCTGCAGCAGTGGCCCGGTGTGTCTGTCCTTTACTGGACATGTGCCGTTCACACCAGAGTCCCTGTAGGTCACTGGAGACAGTGGAATTTCCCTGTTTTTCCCTGGTACAGGGTTAGGGTTAGGGTTTAGGGTTGCGGCCATTTAGGGTTAGCGTTAGGGTTAGGTTAGAGGGTTAGGGTTAGGGTTTGGGTTAGGCCCATTTGTTGGCCCTCTAGACCCCTTAGCACCCTCCTAGTGCACTCTGGACTACTCTTTCAGTCTTCCTTCTGCCCCAGAGCTGCATCTCGGCCCTCTAGACTCCTTAGGACCCCTCTTGTTCCCCCAGAACCCCTCCAGAGACCTTGGTTGTGCCCCAGAGCTGTCTTTTGGCCCTCCACACCCTGCAGAATCTCTCTTGTCCCCTCAGACCACCTCTGCAGGTCTTCCTTGCTCCCCAGTTTTTACTTTTTTGGTCCCCTAGTTCCCTTAGGACCTCCCTAGGGTGTTCTGGGCTATTTTTGGGGCCTTCCTTGTTTCCCAGAGCTGTACCTTGGCCCTCTAGACCCCTTTAGGAGCCTGGTAGTCCCCTCAGAATCCCTCCGGAGGCCGCCTTCATGCCCTGGAGCCCTCTGTTAGCCATTTAGCACCTTTAGCAGCCCTCTCTTCTGCTTTGGCCCCTCCTTTAGCCTCTTAATTTCCCCCTGCAGGCCTCTGTTGGCCCTCTACACCCCTTAGCATCCCTCTAGTGCACTCTGGACTATTCTTGCAGCCTTTCTTTGTGCCCCACAGCCGTCCTTTGGCCCTCCAGCCCCTTTAGCTGGGGCGGTCCTGACAGTGGGACGTCAAAAAGACACCTTTGACTACATCCAGCTGAAGAAATGTAAGCCAAAGGATCAGAGGAAATAACTGCTTGCCTAGGTTTGTTACCTAGCAACACATTGTCAAAGTTTTTTATGAACAATCATACTTGATCAGGTGCCTATTCATTCCATGAATATTAGCGCAAAAATGCGTACGTTACCGATCCTCTAAAGCAAGTCCATGGCACTGGGGTAGCATGTGTAGTGAAGACTAAATCCCATAATAACACATTTTGATGTTGTTCTCTTACATGAAAGCACTTAGAGCAGATTAAAACATTTATCGTACTCTTTTGTTTGTTGAATGGACCACGATACTAAGAGAGACCTGCAGTGAAGGAGACATAGTAGCCAGTTTCCTTAGAGAAGGTGTCTTGTCCTGTACTTTAGGGCTTGCTGTACATCTTGAGAGATAGTAGTGAATGACAGGTCTCCTTTTAACCCCTGGGGAGCAGAAAGTTGTGACTTGAGGGCAAATTGTTTCTTGCAGCTGGGTTAGAAGAAGCTGGCTACCAGTCAAAAGTAATGACAATTCTGTGGAGTCCCTGGAAGTTTTGAAAAGACCGTATTTACCTTTTAGAGAAGGCTATGCACTTTCATTACTAATACCTGTGGTAATCAAGCCAGGTAAGTGGTACACAGGTGATCAAGCCATTAGTCTTTTTCAGAACGGCACCGGGGGGGGGGGGCGCATGCGCACTGCGCCCCGCCGTGCTTACTGCTGCCCTCGCGTGTCGAAAAAGTAGTACTGCACCCGCAACACGCACACTGCTTCCTGCCTTGCTCACAGCTGCCGTCGCGTTCCGAAAATATCAGTCTCTCCGTGGACAGTGTCGGGGGAGTCCCGGGCCGGTGTTGGGGATCGCGAGGCGGCGCTCCGGGCTCTGCGGCGGCATCCGGGTCTCGAGGGCGGGCGTGCGGCGGGAAGAGAGGCAAGATGGAACGCAGTCGCCACAGGATCAAACACTGCAGCATCCCGCCCCCCCGGGCATGCTGGGAGCAGTAGTCTTCCGTCACTGGGCTTCCGGGCGGCCATGTTAGTCTGCACAGCATGCGGGGGGGGTATAGTTTTCCAGCAGTGGTTTTCCCAGTGGCCATTTTAGTCTGCAGGGCATGCCGGGAGATGTAGTCTTCCCATAGGGGGCTTCTGGGAGACCATGTTGTGCCTTTCGAGGTGGCGGGAGGTGCAGTTCTCTGTCAGCGGGGTTCCCACCAGCCAGCCGCGTTGTGCTCTGTGGCAGGCCTGGAGCTGTACTTCCAGGTGCCTGTGCCTTTTCTGCCCTGCAGCAGTGGCCCGCTGTGTCTGTTCCTTACCACACGTGTCGCTCGGGTGTCGAAAAAGCACTACTGCACCGTAGCGCGTGCGCCCTGCCTCCCGTCGTTCTCACTGCTGCCCCCGGGTGTCAAAAGCTCCGTACTGCACACGCAAGGCGAGCGCACGCGCACTGGCTTCCCGTGCTCACTGCTGCCCTCGGGTGTCGACGCGCCCGTGCTGCAGCCACCACTGCCTTCCCCCCGCGTACAAAGAACACCGCAGCCAGCCGGCGCGCAGACGCAGTGCCCGTCGCCGTGTTCGCCACTACTCTCCAGTGCTTCGGTAACAGGTAAGCGAATGGGCCATGCTCGTTGCCCCTTCCTGGTGCTCACAGGCTGGTGGCGCAGAACACTGTTCCTTATCGGTGCTTCCTGGTGTCGTGGGGATGGGCGGTGCCATCTCGGAGCTGCTCTGCGGTGCCCTTTCACTGGGGCAGCACCAGAGCCTGCTTGCTGATGCCCGCCACAGGCACGGGCACGGGCAGCCTCGGGGTGCTCGTTGCTTGGTGGGAGCCCCACGGGGCCGCAGCGGGCTGCGGTTCACACGCCCGAGCCGGCCGGCTGTGGCACCATGCGGCAAGCACGCGAGGGCGCCATTGCAGGTCTCACCTCCCTCCCGCTCCCCCTGCTCCCCCCTGCCCCTCCCGCTCGGTCCGTAGCCAGTGCACGCGCGGTGCTCAAGCACCGGGCCCTCGCTGCAGCCATGCTGCGTTGGTGGCCTGCGCATGCGCGGCAGCGGGGAGCAGCACGGCGGCAAGCGGGGCTGGCATTTTCGCTCGGTGGCAGCGGTGGGTGAGGGCCAAGGCCGCCCGGAGTCGAGGATCTGGGGGTGCCGGTGAGGCGAGCGCAGGCCTTTGGGCGGCTGTGGGCGTCAGGTTGCATCCTGGCCGCTGGTGCCATCGGTGCATGGAGGCGGCAGTGCAGGGCAAGGGGTGGCGGGGACTGGGCCTGGTGCCACACCGCGCAAGGAGTGCAGGGCAGGGTCTGCATGGGGCAGGGTCTGCCGGAGCGCGGTCGGACTTTTCCTGCCTCGTGTGTCGCCTTTAGGGCCCCAGTTCCTCCCCAGCGCGGGCCGGGGCATGCGCTCGCCCCTGCGGATGCGGCCCGGAGGAGCGGGGAGGCAGGCGGGCCCCAGAGCAGGGTTGTGGCACGGTGTCCGCGGGAGGATGGCTCCTGTTATGGCAGGCACGCCCGAGAGTGCTGGTAAGTCCCGAGGAGGTTTAAAACTTCTGGACCCAGCAGGTTGAAGGTCACTTCAATCGTACATGAGGTACGATTAGTGCAGCCCCAGGTTATTTCCTTGAGAGTTGTGGCTAGGCAAGCAAGAAGATGGATAGAAGAACGACACTCCCAGCCACCTGGAGCCTCCCCCACCCCCAGGCACAGACTGTGGTCACCAGCCAATGTGGGCACCAACTGACTGAAAGCCCTGCTGAGCCTCGCTGAGCCCTGCTCCCTCCTGTACGGCTCCCCCAAAGCCATGGGCTTCCCCAGTGCAGTATGTGGTGACAGGTCCTCCGTTGCCTCTGATGGCTCCCTGGGCACTCATGTGCTGCGCAGGGGTCTGGATGTCTCCAGCAGTGGCCCAGCAGCCTGATGCCTCCTCTTGTCTGGCACGTAGGGTCCTTCACAGCTCTTCTGGGATATGGGGCCCTTGGGGAGTTCCCTGCTGCCTCTTCTGGCGTTCTCTGCAAGCTCGTAGATCCCTCCTCCTCCTCCTCCCCTCTCATGGGGCAGGAGACCAGTGGCTCCTCCTGCAAAGCTGACAGCCACATGCGGCACCCCTACACGCTCACTGCGCATCTGGGATGGCCCCCCCCACCCTGAGGGCCCTGCAGATTCCCACCCTTCCTGCAACCAGCCCCCCCAAAGCCATTAAACCACCCACAAGTCCTGCCCCAACAGCCCCACAGACCTCTAAATGCCTCCAAACCCTGCCGCAACATGGTCACTGACTCCAGACTTTCCCCTAAACTCTGTCCCAAAGCCCTAAACAATCCTAAAACCACTCCCAGAGCCAGTCCCCACAGCAGTGAGGTGTTCTAATAAATATGGGAGGTGATCTGTGTCTCCCCCTTGACTTGGTCCCACTTTAGAGAAAAGGGAATTTATGGCACTTCTTGGTGAAGAATCTTGACGGGTGGGTGCACAGCTGACAAACAGATTTTTCTCTCTTTTCTTCTGAGCCACCTCTTAGTAGCCTCTGTGCGTGCCAGAGGACTCTGTAAAGGTGGCTGACCTGGGATAATCATGCTGTGCACAATGCTTAAGGAGAACATTGACATAAAATTACAGGCTAAGGAATAACCTAAAAAAAAAAAAGTCTCGGGAAAAGCCTAAGAGAGCACTGATGGGCTATGGGAAGCCCCAGTGATGGTGCAGAAAACAGCATGGGTTTTAGGCACCTCCTCAGAGCAGGAGAAATGTCTTACTCCAGCCCATAGGACAATGGGTGCTCTTAATTACCACCTTTAATTACCGAAAGTGTTGTGAAAGCAGAAGGGACTAGAGATGATGCATAGCAGGTTATGGACTATATGTAAAGTTTCAACAAACAACAGTCCCCTCTTCAAACAGAAACAGTTTAGTCTTAGGTAATAGATGAATGTGGCTTTGAGTCATGTGAAGAGAAGCAATTATGTCAATCACCCAGAAAGCCTTGGAGAAGTGGTCCAAGGATCTGATACCCTCACAGCCTCATCAGTCTTCTCGGTTTGTTTGGCAGGGTAGCCCACCGAAGAGGGGCATCTTGAAGAGAAGCAGCTAGACCTAGTGATCCAGTTGTTCATTTTGGTCATCACCTGTGAGGTCAGCATCTGAGCGTAAGAGGAATCTAGTAGCTGTATCAAAAAAGTAATGGGTTTGAAGCAGAGAGAGGCAAATCAAGTGCTGTTGTTCTTCCGTGTAGCTAAAGACTGAGAGACTTGTCGGTTAAGCGTGTGTATACAAGGGTTTGAGAAAGGATACTGAACAGTAACAATAATACTGAAGCAGAATAAAAATCAGGTTTCATGGAATATGGTGTAGGTAAGTATTAGGTGATGTGCCTCCCTGTCTATTAACCTAGCCCTAATTGCTGTGTGTCATGTTTCCAAACTGTTTACCCTGCAATGTATGATGCAAGGTGCTGTATTAAGACCTTTCCTTTAAGGAAAAGAAAAAAAAAAAAAGAAAAGAACACGGTAAAGAGAAAAAGAACATGCACAAATCTAAGTAGTGTTTCACTGCAAGTAAAATGCAAGTTCATCTCTTTCTAACAGAGGTGGAACCAATGATAGGAAATGCTGACAAAGAGAAAAGCTGGACAAGCAGTTTTTTTGTGATTAATACTGAAGGGATGGGATGAAACAAGGAAGCAAAAATGCAGTTTAGCGGACCCTTGATATCACCAGAAACTGCTACAGAAGGAGGTGTTCTGGCATGGGTAACTAAGGTAACTCTTGATAATGACTGTTAGTTATTTCGGCCTCCCAGAGGCAGCACTGAGGACCAAGTAACCCGTTCCGTTTTGTTATCATACGTGCATATATAGAAAGGGAAAGATATAATATTTAATTTTTAGATTAATTGCCATGGCTGAAGTTGAAGAGATTAGAAAAATGTAAGCAAGCTGAAGTAATGAAATCAAATGGAAGCAACTGAGAGCTGGAACCAACTCCATCGCCCAAAAAGGGAAAGCCCATTCCTCCTGGCGAGGAAGGATCGCCACTAATAGCGGTCGAAATAATAGATCACCAGCATACAATGGAAGGTCTGTACGCATTACAAAAAGTATGCTACGTACATATATTTCTGCGCGTGTGACTTTATGCATCTATGATGCATCATACTTTAAGAGCTACAAGACAGCAAACTATTACCTTAGGGGAATGGTGGTCAAGTGGCCAGAGTTACTGAAGAGACAGAGAGACAGAAGTGTCCGAATTGTAAAGTTAAGAGAGCGCTTTCAGGAAGGCTCAGTTAGCGCAGCCCCAGGTTAATTACCTGGCAATGGTACTTGGGGAAACGGGAAGACAGTAGATGGAAGAAAGGTTAAAGCCTTGTGGAGTTAAGGCTCCTTCTCGTCAGTTCCAACTTAGAGCAGTTTTAGGAGGATTTAATTTCCTCCTGTAGTGTTAACATAGCTTTGCTGGTATCAGCAGACTGTGGTGGAAATTACTGGAAAGGAGTCAGGAACGGAACAAGGAACGTGAGGCTGCTTTCACTGAACTGGAAGAAGTGGCTGTAAAATCTGCTGCCCTCAAATTCCCAGGACAAGGCAAGCCTTTTTCAGTAATGCTTTCCACATCTGCTGAGTCCATGGGAGCAGCACCGTTAGAAAACAGCGGTAAGGGAAAGTGGGTGCCAGTAGCATCATCCTTACATCCCCTTTGGGGCCAGAACAAAAATTCTCCGGCTGTGAGAAAGACTGTTTAGCAGCAGTCTGGGCTGTAACTGTCTTTGAGACTTTCACCTTTGAGAGGACAGAGGCAATCCGATCTGCTCAGTTCCCTCTGAAGTAGCTAATGTCAGGGAAGCGAATAGACAGCAGAGCATCATCTATCCAAGTGGCACAGCGGGCACTAATCTTAACGAGCGGGGCGTGGTGGGGTGAGGGGGTTTACTGTGCAAGTGTTACAAGAAGTGGATCTTCTTGTGTGTGTCTGAATTGACAGAGCACAGTTGTGCCAAAAATGTGGACACAGGAGGCTTCTGAAAGATTAATCTCTAGCGGCTACTTAGTCTAACTTCCCTTTCACAGCAAGCCTGACTGTCGTCATAGCTTTCAAAACAGAGATTGGAGGAAGCGGTATTTGTGGCTTGTGTATTCTCGTTTACCTTGCTTGTGTGTGTATTAGATCCGCTTTTGTGCTTATAAACAGCTTTGGATTCTTATGATTCTCTGCAGAGCTTTGAATGGTTTTTTTTTTTGTTTTTTTGCTTTGCTTTATACTTTTGTAGGGCGATGGATTTTACTATGCCTCCATCAACAAGCACTGGCTGACAAAGTTGTTATGTCCCAGCAGAGACTCTTAGGCAAGACGGAGGAGTTCAGCTACGCAGCCTGCCAGAAGAATGTCGCCTGGGAGGGGTTGCTAGCCTTGAGCTATAGGCGCTGGTGCATATGGCTCGTTCTGTCAGACATGAAGAGGTTTTCTTTGGCTGCAGAAATTTTAGCTCGGCTTTATACCCTATAGTGGTAATATTTTTGTATTTATAAATTGTGTTAATTCTAGGTGTTCAGAACATCGGGGAACGACTGTATGCCACCATGAAGAACTACAGGCTACCGCCCTCAGCCCTTTGTAAGTTATCACGTGTCAAGAGCAGCCAGGAGACTCCAAATGCCAATGGAAAGGTTCTCTGCCTGGTGCTGATGAGGAGCCTTTGGCCATAGGAGGGTCGGCCGCGTCCTTACCAGACTTGTGAGTAATAAGCCACAATTCACGGACCAGCAAAGGAGGGGGGGAATAGCGACTGGTAGCCCAATCGCTACGGCATTGCTGTTGCTAGCGAGGCCACAAGGTGGCTGCTTAATGTCATAACAGCAACTTGGGACCCCAGAATAAAAACCGCTACAGTGCTTAGAGGAGGATCTGTGTTTGCCCAGGTTAGGGAACCATCATTAAAGCTTTGGGGGGGGGGGGGGGAAGAGCTCCAAAACGAGACTCTCCCAGTGACCTTGGTGGTTTGATTCATTTGCAGGCTAACGTTCTGAGGGCTCGCAACTTGAAGAGGAGCAGCTCAGCCCATTTTGTTGATTTTGGTGATACTGTTTTAAGGAAGCGTGTAAGTACAGAAGGGGTCTGGAAGGATTTTCAAACAAGACGGGAAAGAGCAAGGAAGACTGGAGAGTGGAAAAACCGTGGGTACTGAAGTTGTTAAGGGCTGAGAGAATTTGGGGTTAAGCCTCTGAAAGGGGCTAAGGCACAAGGAGTAGTAAAATACCGTGACTGAACACAAAGTTCCTCCCCAGTCTGTGCCTGTGCGCGCACCCTCGCTCTTGCAGACGCAGACACCCTGGAGCTGTAGGGAAACAGGCCAGCAGACCCACAAGTGGGCTTTGGGCACGGTGGTGTGCAGAGAGCTCTGCGTGTTTGGCAGGTGAACGGGGATGGAGAGTGGCAAGGGCTGTTCCAGGCTGTCTGGATCCATCCAGTTCTGCTCCCTGTCCCTCTGTCCAGCTCTCCATTCTTCTCTTTCTTTCCCCATGGCTCGGTCCGGTGCCCCATCCCTTTGTTTAGCTACTCTTTTCTCTGCCCAGCTGCCCATCCCTCTTGTACGCTTTCCATCCCTCTGTCAATACCTACATCCCTCTGACTGGCTCCCTGTTGCTCTGTCCAGCTCCTCTTCCTCTCCCTATCCCACTACCTGCTCGCTGTCCTTCTGTCCGCCTCCCCATCCTTCTGCCGCTCTCATCTGTCTCTCTGTACCTCTCTTTGCCTCTCCAGCCCTCTGTCCTCCTCTCCAGCCTTCTCTTTCTATTTCCGTCCCTTTGTTCAGCTCCCCATCCATCTATTGGCCTCCCTATCCCTCTTTTCTGCTGTTCTATCCCATCTCTCTGTCTGACTTTCCCTCCCTCTTTTTCTCTCCCCACCCTTCTGGCTGGTTCTTCATCCTTCTCTTTCTCTTCCCATTGCTCTGACCAGCTCCCTGTCCCTCTCTTCCAGTCCCCATTCCTCTCTCTGGTTCTCCCCCCTTCTCTTTTACTGCCTGTCCCTCTGTCTGCCTCCGCTTCCCTCCTTTCCTCTCTTTATTCTTCTGTCCACCTCTGTATCTCTGTTTTTCCCTCTTCTGCTCCCCAGTCCTTTGTGCATCCCTCCATCCATCTGTCTGGCCCTCTATCCCTCTCTGTCTATTCCTTTGTGCAGCACCCTTAACCCTGGGGCCAGGTCTCTAGTCTTCTCTTTCTTTCTCCATCCATCTGCCAAGCTCTTTATCCCTCTTTTCTTCTGTTCTGCTCCCTGTCCCTGTGCCCAGCTGAAGGTCTGTCATTGCTTTGTGTTTTGTCTGGTGTGGCAGGTGCCAAGAGGCAGTTGGCACTCAGCAGAGATGATCAGCAACACCCAGAGGGTCCCATCAATCTGCCTGGTTTGGGTCTTGTGAGACACCTCTGCAGGGACTTTGCGTGCTCGGCAGGCAAGTGGGTTGGAGTGTGGCGAGAGCTTTTCCGGGCTGACTGGATCCGTCCGGTTCCACTCCCTGTCCCTCTGTCCAGCTCGCCATCCTTCTCTTTCTTTCCCTGTCACTCTGTCCGGTGCCAGCAGCGACCAGTGGGTCCCATCAGTCTGCCTGGTTCCAGTCATGTCAGACACCTCTGCAGTGACTCTGCGTGTGGAGGGCTGTGGCTGTGCGGTGGGGGAGCAGTAATGGGCCAAAGATGCAGTGGGGGATGGAGCAGGCAGTGAAGAGGCTCCTGGGGAAGGAAGGTGTCATGGAGGCAGAGAGCAGCAGAGGCTCTGAGTACTCGGATGTTAGGACAGGTGCTCGTGGTAGGGCGGTCTGGAGCTGCTGTTGTTGTCTGTCCTACTTGTCAGTGCAGTCTGCAGTTATTGCGTCTTGTCCGCCTGTGCGCAGACGGGGCTGCTGTGTGGTGCAGCTTGAGTCACGATCATGATGCTGGCATTGAGCCCAGTTTTCTGTCAGGTCTGCCTTTATGCAAACTGGTGTCTTCCCTACATCAGCCTTGCTCTGCTCCTCTTCCAGGAGCCTGCGCTCGACTCTGCTTTCTGGCACGCTGTCGTGTCATAGGGCTTTCCAGTAGGGTCTGTCTGACTTGGGCCGCTTGTGTTGTCCGCTAGGCAGCCTGAGCGAGTGAAGCAAAATCCTCCTCCTGTCACTGTCCCAGCCAGAGTCAGTTTCCCATCAGCTCAGTCTCTCCAGAGTTTGGAGTTTCTGGAGGCCTTAGTTTTTATCCTGCCTTGGCTGGACAGCGCTTTCTGAGAGTGTCTGTCAGCAGCACAGTTTCCCTGAGGAGGATGATCTACTGAAGGCTGGAGGTGGCCAGGTGCCTGAGCGAGCCTGACTGTAGGTGAGGGTTGCTGTAACATCCCTGCGATGAAATGGAGCCAGAGAGGGAGAGTGAAGGAGCACAGAGGGTCAGTCGTAATTGCGGAAACAATTATGGGCCTTGGACTAGGGAGTAGTTTTAGGAGGGCTGTGCCTCTCAGTAACCATTCTGGCCGCTTTGCAGGTGGCTGAAGCATAATCCAGCAGTCAAAGGAGCATTGTCACAGCTGGGAGCTCTGTGGAGATCTGCGGCTGGCCATGGAAGATGAGCTCTGACTTGCAGCATGGACACAGCTAAGTCCTGGGGCTGCATTGCATGTGAGCAGGGCTGGGAGGTGGAAGCTGGTTTTGCCCTAGGTGGTTACTGGTGTTATTGGCTGTGGATGTTTGTCCATAGAGCTGAGAGGACCAAAAATATTAATTGTTTGTAACAGAGATGAATTAGTGCTTGTGGTGTTTCAGGTAGGTTCAGTGGAAGTGCAGCTTAGTGCAGTCCTGTGGTGTGATTCTTGCACGTGCTCGCGTTTGAATGGTGGCTAAAACCAAGCCTATAAACAGCAACAGCAACTGTAACATGATTCTGGTGCATGTCTTCCTGTTCTGCTGCTCTTCTAAATGAAGGAGAAACTTTTTAAGCTGTGGGCAAAACCCCATGGCTTCTCTGTACTGTTCTCATGCTCATGGGTGCTTTGGTGTTTCTTGCTTAAAGCTGAGGGTTTGAAGTTTTTCACTTAAGGTTTATTGTTTAGTTTGTTGTTGAGGGTCTGTCACTCAAGGGTTATGGTTTATTACTTTATTTTGTGGGGCTCAGTCTTTATCAGTCAGAGTTTACAGTTTGCTCATTTAGCGATCAGGGCGCAGAATTTAAAATCCAACCTCATCCATAAATTTTAAAGCCTTGGCAACCATTTGCATTCCAAGATTTGCAGTTTGTCACTTAGGGTGCAGGGTTTACGGCTTACTGATAAACGAAAAGGGCTAAATCCTCAGATAATAAACTGTAAGCCCTGAAGCCTAAGCAGCAGGCTGCGAACCCTCCTTTGGGGTTTGTAATCTTCCCCTGTACCCAGCGTTCAGCTCTGTGCACTGACCTGAGGTCTGCGTTTCGTGTGGCTCAGGCCCATCACACCGAGACTGGCGATGTGATAGGTGAGCTGAGCGCTGTGAAAGTGTCCTGCAGGGCTCTAGTCTGGGGTAGGGCAGAAGTGCAGGCAGGCGGGATCAGGCATTTTCCTGTCAACTCTCAGAGCTGGATCCTATCCCTGAAGCAAAAAGCAGAGGGGGTAGGCTGTCGGCTACGCAGACACTTGCCACATCAAGGGCAGCAGCAGGAGCTGATCCTTTCCCAACAGATGGAGGAACCCTGGTGCAGTCATGACTCTTCGGGTGTTACAGGGTAAGGGGAAGCACGCTGGCACCAAGCCCCATGGCAGACTCACGCCCAGGTGTTGTTTATGCGCAGTAAAACAATAAACAGTTGCTTTATTCTTTGCACTCATGTCTGTGGTTCCTGCCGTCACTTTGCCTGAAGATGATGCCCAGGGAGAAGGTTACACATTGTGTGTGGTGCTGGGAGCTGGTCCCCAAGTCCCTCGTACTTTGGTGTCCCTGCAGTTCCCAGGGAACCCAGCGCTGTTCACAGGGCTGTGGGGAATTTCCCTTGCATTGCCTGGACCTCGGGGCATCATCCTGGGGGCAGCCAGGGCCCCTCCAGGGCTGCGTGAGGTCCCCAGCCTGCTCCCAGATTTGCTTTCAGCACTTCACAATGTCCTTCATGTGTGGGCCTGTGTGCCTGGAGCTGGCAGATAGTTTCCGTGGGGATGGGGGGAGCCTGCAGGCACCGTCCCATCAGCCGCATTGAGCCCTGTGATGTGCCTTATGGTCCCTTTGGTGTGCATCAAGACCCTTCATTTGTATTTTGGTTTGCCTCAGAGCCCTGTGTTTGCCCTTTGATACCCTCAGGACCCCTCAATTCACATTTTGGGTTGCCCCGTGTGCCTTTTGGTGTGCCCCAGGGCCCTGTGTTTGCTTTGCAGTACACCACAAAGTTCTCTGTTTAGCTTTCTCCCCTGTCCCAGAGTTTTCTGGGTGCTTCTTGGTGTGCCCCAGGGCCCTCCCTTTGCCTTTTGGTGCCCCCAGAGTCACTCTGTTTGCTCTATCATTGCCTTCTTTTACTTTTTTTGCACCCACAGCTCTGGATTTGTTCTCTCGTCCCTTGAATACTCCCTTTTCCTCTCTGTACACACCAGGGGTCTCCCTTCAGGTTTCAGCAACCTGCTCTCAGGAGTGGGGGTGCCTCTGCTACCCTGGGAGCCCAAGCTGTCTGTGATGTTGCTGATGGCCATTCCCTCTCTCTGGTTCTCAATGGGCTGCAGCTGTGGACCCTAGGGCTGGGATGAGCCCCAGGTGGGGCTGGGGGTGGCTGGGACAAGCCCCAGGTGGGGGCAGGATGAGCCCCAGGTGGGGCTGATGGCAACAGTGGGCACACACTGGGGCTGGGGCTGCAGTTGGGGGAAGCCTGCACTGAGGCTGGTCCGGGACAATGGAGCTGCCACTGAACACTGCCCGCTGGGACAGGCACGGCAGCTGCACTGTGGAGGAGGTGAGCAGAGCGAGGGTGTCCGTGCTCGGGGCTGCAGCTCCCCCACATGCCAGGGGTCCCGGTGGACAGGAGCATCCCAGGCAATGCAGCACAACCAGGGCGCACCGGGCCGGGAGAAACTGCACCGGGGCTGGGGATGGCGGTGCACCGGGGCAGTGGGGGCTGGCCGAGGACGTGGTGGGGAAGAGCGGTGCACTGGGGCCATGGAGAGTGGGGAGGAAGGGGGTGCGCCGGGGCTATGGTGGTGGCGGGGGGGAAGGGGGTGCGCCGGGGCTTTGGTGGGGTTTACTGCACCGTCGGAGTAGCGCGGCGGGGGGTCCTGGGTCAGAGCGGGACCGTGTTGGGGTGGGGGAGGAGGGATCCCAAGGGAATCTCTGGGGAGGATGGAGGGGGGGGGACAGGGGCAGCATCAGAGCCGACCCGGGGCCGGTCGCGGCGGTGTCGTGGGAGTCCGGGGCCGGTGCTGGGGATCGCGGGGCCGCGCTCCCGGCTTTGCGGCGGTATCCGGGTCCCGAGGGGGGGAATAGGGGCGGGTCGGAACGGAATCGCCAGAGGGTCAAACCTGACGAAGCGCTGCACAAACCCCCCCCCCCCACGGCATGCCGGGAGCAGTAGTCTTCCGACACTGGACTTCCGGGCGGCCATGTTGCTTTGCGCGGCATGCCGGGAGCAATAGTCTTCCGGCACGGGGCTTCCGGGAGGCCATTTTAGTCTGCACGGCACTCTGGGAGGTATAGTCTTTTGGCAATGGTTTTCCCGGTGGCCATTTTGCTCTGCAGGGCATGCCGGGAGGTGTAGTCTTCCTATATTGGCCTTCTGGGAGACCATGTTGCGCCTCTCGAGGTGGCAGGAGGTGCAGGTCTCCGTCAGCGGGATTCCCAGCAGCCTTTTGCGTTGTGCTCTGTGGCAGGCCTGGAGCTGTAGTTCCAGGTGCCTGTGCCTTTTCCACCCTGCAGCAGTGGCCTGCTGTGTCTGGTCCTTACTGGACATGTGCCGCTCACGCAAGAGTCCCCATAGGTCATCGGGGACAGTGGAATTTCCCAGTTTTTCCCTCGTACAGGTCAGGAAGTGTTTTGCATCTCTGGTGTGACTGGGCAGGGTTGTCCCCAGGGGCTGGGGCTGTTCTTCTCAGCAACGGGGAGGGCAAGGAGAGTGTGAGGGGCTGTGTGGACTGGTAGTCATAGCTTTGCTTGGGACTGGGGCTAGTTAGGCATCAGCTATGAGGAGCAGTGGTGCTGGGAGGGCTTGGTGCAGAGCTGTCCTGTTATGCAGCACAAGAGAAAGTCCTCAAGGAAATGTGATCAGCACTGTTTCTGTCCAAGGAGCCTAGAACAGCCTGAGAGACCCTGGAACAGCCACAGGTACCTCACAGCAGCCCCAGGGACACTGTGTCCCTGCCTCCCAAGGTCATTGCATTCAGGTACCTTTAACTGTGTGGAAAGAGCCTGTAGGAGGCCTGGGCATGCATACAGAGAATCCCCAGTTGCCTCTAAGGACCTGGAACTATAAGTATTTTCTTTGCAAAGATGCGATCTCTTTGATGCCTTGCTGCTGCTTCTGTGTTGCTTGGTACCCAGGTCTACTGTGTTCAGAGCCACCCTTCTTGCTGCCCTCTGCTCTGTCTCAGCTGCTGGCCAGAGCAAAAGGGGTGTGTGGCTAAGCAGTAGGCCAGGGTGTCTCAGCTGCCTGCTCTAGGACAAACAGGAAGGGGAATCGGTGACAGGAAATGAAAGTACATGTGGATGAGAAACAGCTGCTTTAGAGGACTAAGATGCAACTGAGATGCAACAGGGGCAACTGAGAGGAGTAGAAGTAATGGGGGAAAATGGTGATGAGGAAGGTGTGTTGTTAGACGCAGTACAGTGGAGAAGAGAGGGAAAAATTGCTCCTATGATGAAATAAAAACAGTTCTCAAGAGATATTTGCTTTTTGCCCTTCAGGTTATGAATCTGCATGACTTCCTGAGAACTTTTCTGAGCATGTGGTGTTGTGGGTCACGACTGCCTGGGCAGCGGTCCCTAACTTGTCTGCCAAGACTATGCAACAGCTGACAGCTGCCTGTGGAATGAAAGCAAAGGCCAACTTCTCAGAGGTAAGAGATAGGGTCCAAGCAGGAAGATTATGGCGGGTGAGTTAATGCCCCAGAATCTTCGGTTTTCCCCCTTTGTCTCCCCAGGACTCACACATTTGCTCCCTAGTTCCCTCAGGACCTATCTATTTGCCTTTAGGTGTGCTCCAAGGCACTGCATTTGTTCTCCTGTCCGTTAAGAAGTCTTTGTTTCTCTCTAGATCCTGCAAGATTACAAGGATCGCTCTGGAGCCCTTCTTCATGCGCTGGAGCCCTCTGTCGGCCCTCCAGTCCCTTTAGCAGCCGTCCGTTCTGCTTTGGCCCCCTCCTTTGGCCTTTTAGTTTCCACCCGCAGACCTCTGTTGGCCCTCTAGACCCCTTAGCGCCCCCTCTAGTGCACTCTGGACTACTCTTTCAGCCTTCTTTTGTGCCCCAGAGCCATCTTCTGGCCTTCCAGCCCCTTTCACACCCCTCAAGTCCCTTCTGAACACCTCTGGAGGCCTTTGTTGTGCCCCGGAGCCCTGCTTTGGTCACCCGGCCCTCTCAGCAACCCTCTAGTCTGCCCTGGACCCGTCTTTTGGCCAAAATTGTGCTCCAGAGCTGTCTTCTGGCCCCCCAGCCCTCTGTGGAACCCTGTAGTCTCCTCAGAGTCCCTCCGGAGCCCTCCGTTGGCCCTCCAGCCCCTTTAGCAGCCCTCTATTCTGCTTTGGCCCCCTCCTTTGGCCTTTTGGTTTACACCCACAGACCTCTGTTGGCCCTCTAGACCCCTTAGCACCACTCTAGTCCCCTCGGAACCCTTCCAAAGGCCTTTGTCATGCCCCAAAGCTGTCTTGTGACCCTAGAGTCCCCTTAGGACCCGTCTAGTCCGCTCAGAACCCTTCCCAACATCTTTGTTGTGCCCCGGAGCCCTCTTTTGGCCCTCCACTTCCCATAGGACATCTCCTGTCCCCTCAGAGCACCTCCAGAGATCTTTCTTGTTGCCCTGTTTTTATGTCTTGGCCATGTAGTCTCCTTAGGAGCCCTCTGGTCTGCTCAGAAGCCTTCCAGGTTTCTTCCTTGTTCCCCAGAGTCATGTTTTCTCCATGTAGAGCGCTTAGCACCCCCCTAGTGCATTCTGGACTACTCTTTCAGCTTCCTTCTGCCCCAGAGCTGTATCTTGGCCCTCTAGACCCCTTAGGACCCCTCTCGTTCCCCCAGAACCCCTCCGGAGACCTTGGTTGTGCCCCAGAGCTGTCTTCTGGCCCTCCACACCCTGCAGAACTCTTGTCCCCTCAGACCACCTCTGCAGGTCTTCCTTGCTCCCCAATTTTTACTTTTTTGCCCATCTAGTGCCCCTAGGACCCCTCTAGGGTGTTCCGGACTACTCTTTTGGCCTTTCTTGTTCCCTAGAGTTGTCTTTTGGTTTCTAGCTCCTTTAGGACTTCTGTAGTGTTCTCAGAATTGTTCCTGAGGCCTTTTTTATGCCCTGGAGTGCTCTTTTCATCATTCGGTTGCCTGAGCACCCCTGTTTTCCTCTGGGCCCCTTGGGAGGCCTTGGTTGTCTTCTTCTGGCTTCTTTTAGTTGCTCTCTAGTCTCCGTAAGAGATGTCTAATCTGTTCTGGGTTCCTCTTCAGAGTTTTGTTGTTCTGCACGGATCTCTGTTTGTCCTGTAGAGCCCTGAGGAAGCCCTTTATTTTACTTTGAACTATTCTTTCAGCCTTTCTTTTGTTCCCAAGCTCTGTTTTGGCCCTTTAGGCCTTGTAGGACCCCTCTAGTGCCTTCAGAACCCCTTCTGGAAGCCTTTTTTGTGCCCTAGAGCCCCGTGTTGGTTCTCCAGTCCTCTTAGCACCCCTCTTGTCTCCTTGTGTGTCTCATTCCTCTAGAGAAACAGAGCTCGTGTTCCCCTGGAGATCTACCCATTTTGCCCACTGACCGCTTTTTCTAATTACTCTAGGTACTATATAGGAAACATCTCTCTTTGGAAGTACTCACATTATAGAAGGATGTTTGTTCCAGGAGTTTATTTTGATCTCTTGCTTTACCCTACAGGAAATGCTGCCCTGCTAGAACACCTGTGCTATCTGCGGTTCTGAACCAATTCCAGGAGTGTGGTATAGTGTGCCCTTTATAGATTATGTGGAATGTTGTAGCTTTCTTCCTAAGCATAAGCAGAAGTGATTTCTAGTTTTTAATGCAAAGGCTAGTGCTAGTTAGGGTAAAAAATAACATACCTCCTGATATTATGGATACAGTACATGAAGTCTCAGTAACCAAGCAGATGGTCTGCTTCATCAAAGAGGTCTGTTTATCCTTTCTATGCTCTCCATTCTAGATACTGAGTGGAAGAAAAAGCCTTGCTTCTGCCTAGCCCTGTGTATTTATGGGTGCCATTGGTTTGCCCCTCCCCTCCCAAGGGCTTGTGGGTGGGTCAGTGGGTGGGGTTAGGGTTACATAAAGCCAGGGTCTGGGGCCAGGGAGTTCATTCTGCTTTTGTTCTGCTATGGGAGCAGTGCTCTGGAATTACCTTGGCAAAGAATGGAATTTGAGGAAGTGAAGCTACCCAGGAAGATTTATTGCTGCATTTGGAGAAGCAAAGGCCATTCCTTAATGTAAGAGCAAGGGGATGGCTCAAGCTGGAGTTGTGAGCATGCCAGAAAGCTGTTTGTTGCAGGCAGTTTTTTTCTTGGGGTCAATATCTTGGTGTGGGGGTGTTCAGGGGTGAGAGAGGGCTTCTGAGTCTCCAGTTGTATCTTCTGTTACCTGTCAGTATTGTTTTCTGGTGTTTCTGTGTTTACTGTGGAAGGAATGCAGCTTCATCACTGGACTCTTTCAAGAGGATCACACTTGAGGAATTGTTTGTCCCTCTCCTGGACTGCAGACAAGAGGAGACAGCAGAGGTCCTGGGAAAACATTTACTCTTACATTTTACACGCTAGGTGTGTGGGGTGTGGGATGTTCGTTTTTTTGTTTTTTTGTTTTTTTGTTTTTTTGTTTTTTTGTTTTTTTGTTTTTTTGTTTTTTTGTTTTTTTGTTTTTTTGTTTTTTTGTTTTTTTGTTTTTTTGTTTTTTTGTTTTTTTGTTTTTTTGTTTTTTTGTTTTTTTGTTTTTTTGTTTTTTTGTTTTTTTGTTTTTTTGTTTTTTTGTTTTTTTGTTTTTTTGTTTTTTTGTTTTTTTGTTTTTTTGTTTTTTTGTTTTTTGTTTTTTTTGTTTTTTTTGTTTTTTTTGTTTTTTTTGTTTTTTTTGTTTTTTTTGTTTTTTTTGTTTTTTTTGTTTTTTTTGTTTTGTAGCATCTCCAGTAACTGGGATGTGTGTGAGGTATTGCTCTCATCAGCTAGTCTGGTTTCTGGCTCGCTTGCTAGATGTTTTGCTGCTCCTCAGAAATATTGTCAGCCCTGTTCAGGGAGAAACTGTGTGAGTTTTTTGTGGTATGTAGACTTGTAGAAGAGTCCTGACTCTATCTGAAGAGGGAAGGAAGCATCCTCCTTCCTTTCAAGTGCAGTATGATGAGAAAGGAAGTCATGTCATTGGACACCAAACACAACTGTGAGTAAGCCCATGTGCCCCAAGGGCTCAGAAACTAACCTACACACAACTAACGAGCTCACCTCTTTTCCTGCCCAAGCCTCAGCGCTGAGAGGGAAGAAACTGCTGGACTTCTCTGGACCGCAAGGAAACCGTTGGCAGTCTTGCCCGCCAGCTCCTTTGTTATATCCGTGCCCCTGAACCCACTGCCACATGCTCTTCTGCGGCTCTGCTTCTGACCCCTACCCTGGGTTCTGGGGCTGTATGCTTTGCTTTTTCAGGTAGTGTGTGGGCCTTTTGCAGGAATGGTTGAGGATTTCAGGTGAGGTAGAATGGGTGATGAGAATGGTGTTTCAGTTGTTCTAGGGCTGGTCAGTGCTGCCTGGCAGCACAGAAACTTTGTTTTGGTTTTGCAGGTGCTGTGGGTGTCCCCCCAGCCACAGTGTTGGAGTTTGGAATTGGCATGGCACAGGTGAGCGGAGCGCCCATGGGGCTTTGACAGAGGGTGCACTTGCGGATGAGGCTGGAGCTGACTGGCCTGGGGGTGACCGCTTGTTCTCTGGTTTGGCAGGTGATGACAGCAAATGAGGTGACTGAAGGAAGATCGGAGAAGATGCAGCTGCCATTGAGGATGCCTCCTCAGGACAGATGGTGACCCAGAGCACTGCAGAAGCTAAGTTGAGAGGCCACGGGTGCTGGTGTGTCTTGGCTGTGTGTGCGCTGACATAATGTAGTATGGGCTCTTCTGGATGAGTGCTGTGTGTGAGGCAGAGGCGGTGGGGTGTGCCTGGCAGAAGGTGAGGGTGTGCTAGGCAAGGCAGCTCCAGCCTGTGTCTGTGTTGTTGTGTAGTCTATATGGTGTGTGTTGTAGTTGTGTTGTGTTTTGCTCAGGTCTTGATGATGCTCTTGTTCCTTTGTGCTCAAGGAGCACGGCCCACACTGTGCAGCACTAGTGTGGTAGGCATCCGTTGTCTTTTGCTTGGCCTGACTCATCAGCCTTGCACCAATGGATGGCGTCTTGTTCCGTGCAGCCAGCTAAAAGCGGCGGTCTGTTGCACTGGCTTTGCATTGTAGCCATTTGTTGCCGGTCATCTTTGCAGCCATCTTTGAGATCTTGTTGGCCATTCTTCTTCCGTGTGTTTTTGGCGTTCTTTCAGGGTTTTCTTCCCTGTGTTGTCACAGCTTCAGGTCTTTCTTGCTGGCCTCTTCTGCATCAATATTTCTTGCTTTTCCAGCCCCTTTCTGTCATGGGTGGTGGTATTAGACTCTTTTTTGGGCTTATCCAGAGCATCAGAGCTGCACAGTTGTGGCATCATAGAGCTTTCTGGCCAGCAGCATCTTATACGTGGGAATAGTTCTTTTTGTGTAGGGCTCTATTGCATGTCTGTGTCTCATGTTTGTATGTCTGTCTGTGTGTTTGGGGCTGGAGCTGCCTTGCCTGTAGGTGTTAGCAATGGTAGTGTGTGGAGTGTGGCAGTGTTGGACTGGAATGGTGATTGGTCAGCATCTGTGTGCTGCACTTTATGTTGTTGTTTTGCAGATGTGGCACAGTGGTGCGAGTGCCTGCAGGGGACTGGGGAAGACAGGGTCATGTCCTAAGAAGGTGAGCTAGAGATTTGTTGTTGGAAGCAATGTTGTGTGCAGTGGTTCCCGGATCCATTTTTGCTTTGTGCTTGTCAGTGTGGTGCGATGTGCAGAGTGGGTTGCTTGTGCTCAGGAGAGGCATGGCAAGGTGAGAGTTGGTCTGAGAGAGGAAGCAGAGCCTAGCAGAGGGCTGTTGTCTTGTTGGTGCTGTCCCCGTTGCTGTTCTAGTTTTACAGGTGTGGTGACAGGCTTTGGCATGGTGACCCATAGCATGTCAGTTGGGATGCGTGAGTGGAGCAGGCGTGATGTGCTTGATGTGGATGGGCTGTGGTTTTGCAGGCGTCAGCTGAGTGCATGATTTCTCTTTGTCTGCAGGTTTTGCAGGAAGTTGTGGAGAGGAGACATTGAGTGCTGACAGGAGCCTGAGCAGGTGAGAGGAGGAGCTTGTTGGGTCAGAGGTTTATTGTGCAGTGGGTGGTGTTGGGCTTCCTGTTGGTGATGTCTTTTGCTCTTTTTTTCAGGTACAGTGTGGCCCTTTCCCAGGCATGGCTGAGGATTTCAGGTGAGTGGATTGGCGTCGGACATTGTGGGGCTGGTGAGTGTTGCCTGGCAGAAGAGTAATCAAGAGTAGGTCTTGATGTAGTTCTTGTTCCTTGTGCTCAAGGAGCATTCCATGCAGCACTAGCACGGTAGGCATCCGTTGTCTTTTGACTGGTCTGACTCATCAGCTTTGTGCTAGTGGATGGCATCTTGTTCTGTGCAGGCAGCTAAAAGGGGCTGTCCGTCGCTCCATCTTTGCATTGTGGCTGTTTGTGGCCGATCATCTCTGTGGCCCTCATCGAGGCCTTGTTGGCTGCTCCTCTTTTTAGACCGCTCTTGTTTCACATCTTCCTGGCCTCCGTTCAGGGTTCTCTTCCCTGCGTTGTCACGTGCTTAGGTCTTTCTTGCCGGCCTCTTCTGCATCGATCTGCCTGGCTTTGCCGGGCCCTTTCTGTCACGGGCAGTGGCATTTGACTCTTTTCTGGGCTTGTCCAGAGCATCTGACTCACGCGGTTGTGGTGTTGTAGGGCTTTCTCTCTGGCAGTATCTTATGTGTATGAATAGCTCTTTTTCTGTAGGGCTTTCCTTCGTGTCTGTGTCTGATGTTTGTACCTATGTATGTTTGTTTTGTCTGATGTTTGTATGTTTGTTTGTTTGGGGCTAGAGCTGCCTTGCCTGTGGGTGTTAGCAATGGTAGCATGTAGAGTGTGGCAGTGATGGACTGGTGATCGGTCAGCATCTGTGTGCTGCACTTTATGTTGCTTTTTGTAGATGCGCTGCAGTGGTCTGAGTGCCTGAGGGAGATGGAGGAAAACAGGGTCATGTCCTAAGAAGGTGAGCTAGAGATTTGTTGTTGGAAGCAGAGTGTTATGGTCAGTGGTTCCCTAGCTAATTTGTTTTGTGCTTGTCCACATGGAGCAATGTGGAGAACGGGTTGCTTGTGTGCCGGAGGAGCATGGCAAGGTGAGTGTTGGTCTGAGAGAGGAAGCAGAGCCTAGTGTAGGGCTGTTATCTCGTTGGTGCTGTCCCTGTTGCCCACTGCTGTTCTGGTTTTACAGGTGTGTGGCAGGCCTTGGCATGACGACCCATGGTGTGGCAGTCAGGATTGGTGAGCAGAGCAGGTAAGGGTGTGGGAGCAAATGCTTGATGTGGATTTGCTGTGGTTTTGCAGGCGTCACCTGAGCGCATGATTTCTTTGTTTGCAGGTTTTGCAGGAAGTTGTGGAGAGGAGAAGTTGAGTGCTGACAAGAGCCTGAGCAGGTGAGAGGAGGAGCTTGTTGGGTCAGAAGTTTATTGTGCGGTGGGTGGTGTTGGGCTTCCTGTTGGTGATGTCTTTTGCTCTGTTTTTTTCAGGTACAGTGTGGCCCTTTCCCAGGTATGGCTGGGGATTTCAGGTGAGTGGATTACTGTTGGGCATTGTGGGGTTGGTGAGTGTTGCCTGGCAGAAGAGTCACTTTGTGTTGTTTTTGCAGGTGCTGTGGGCATCCCCCCCCCCCAGCCACGATGTTGGCATTTGGAATTGGAGCAGTGCAGGTGCGCAGAGTGCCCATGGCTCTTTGGCCGAGGGTGTTCCTGCGGACGAGGATAGAGCTGGCTGACCTGGGGGTGACTGCTTGCACTCTGGTTTAGCAGGTGATGAAGGCGAATGGGGCGACTGGAGGAAGATGAGAGAGGATGCAGCTGCCATTGAGGATGCCTCTTGAGGATGGATGGTGACCCAGAGCACTGCAGAAGCTAAGTTGAGGGGCCACAGGTGTTGGTGTGTCTTGACCCTGTGTGAGTGTGTGTGTGTGTGTGTGTGCGCGCGCGCGTGCACTGACAGCAAGTGTAGTGCAGAGGGTTCTTCTGGATGAGTGCTTGTGTGTGAGGCAGAGGCAGTGGGTGTGCATGGCAGAGGTGAGGGTGCGCTAGGCAGGGCAGCTGCAGCCTCTGTCTGCGGTGTGTTGCCTATGCGGTGTGTGTTGTAGCTGTGCTACCTTTTGCTCAGGTTTTGATGTTGCTCTTGTTCCTTGTGCTCAATGAGCATGGCCCACACTGTGCAGCACCAGCGTGGTGGGGTTGGGGTTTGGGGGTTGGGGTTTGGGTTGCGTTAGGTTTGGTGTTTGGGGGGGGCAGTGCACACGTGCATGTGTGTGTGTGCTGGGCTACGCGTGTGCAAGTGCATGTGTGTGCTGGGGTGTGCATGTGCATGCATGTAGGGGTGTGCACTGGGGTGTGCGTGCATGTGCATGGTGGGGTGTGCGTGTGTGTGCATGTACATGTGTGCACTGGGAGTGTGCGTGCCACACTAGCGCGCACCGTTGGTTTTAGCTGCCGCCAAGCTGGTCCTCTAGGCGCAACCTCTTTTTTTGCACGTCCGCTCTGCTGTCTCCGCGGTATCACTGCCTCCAGGGCTAAGTCACAGCAAAGTGGAGGCACCTGGCAGGTAGCATGAGGTTTCGGTTCATCCTCCATTCATATGCTGCCTCCTGCGAGCCTGTCATCGTAATAACTGTCAAGTTTAGACATTTAAAAAAAAAAGCAACTGGGAACAACACGAGCTTAGGTGCTTCAAGAGCTGCAGCGTGCCTGGGGTTCCTGGATGCGGCGCGGGAACAGGCCCCTTCTGCTCTGTGCTGCAGTAAAGTCCTGCTGAGCGGCCGTGGAGCGCGGCGGCCTACAGTCCCCTCCTCAGACGCTGCCGCCGGAGAAGCACCTTTGTGGAGAAAAGAGGAAGTGGCGCCCCAGGGCGATGGGAGCCGGGGCGCCTGATGGCATCGCATTAGCCACCATGGCAGATTTTGCCGCTAGTGCGGCACGAACGCTGTTGCCTCTGCCTCCTAGAGCGCTTTAAGGAGGGGGGGCCTCAGCCCTGCAGGAGGGGAGTACGGGAGGGCTTTCTGCAGCTCCTCTCCCATGGGAAGGCTTCGATCCTGCCAGATGCCTCAAAGCACGGAGGTCTCCGTGTGGCTTTGCCCTGTGCCGCCAGGCGGAGTCGCTCCCCCAGCAGCTGGGGGCTTTGCAGAAAGCAATTACCTGGGTCCCCCGGGTGCAAGCTTGGTGCTCCCTGCTCCAACATCTTGGCCCGGGCCCCTGCCCCAGCACTGGCCCCATGTCCTGGGCACACGTATGCTTCCTGGTGGGCAGGAGGGAAGAGCTGCAAGGAAAGACGCAGGCGCTCCCCAAATCTTGCACTGGTCTCCGGGGAAGGTCTAGTTTGCAGCAGAGGGTGGTAAAACACATGCTTTTACCCACCAGCCGCCCCAGACAATTCCCCTCCCCTGTATCATAACTCTTCCTGCTGTTTAGTTGACATGCGCATTCTCCCTGGATCAGCACTAAGAATGCTAATGAACTTAGTTACTTAATTTGGCTATTGCACAGCTTTCCTGGAAAATCCCAAGGGAGCAATGAGCACACGTCACCCAGCATGGGCTCCTCCACCTGCACGAAACTCTGCCCCTCTCCCCCCTAGTTTAACTTCGCAGCTTAAACTAAGCCTAGAGCAAGTGAAAACCCCATCAGCCGATGAAAAGGAGCTGCCTCCCACCAAGGGGCCTTTAGGCTGCCTGAACGCTCCCTCCTTGCTAGAAATCCCACTGTGCCCCTCGCAAAGGGGGAGCAGCTCCCCAGCTGCTTCTGTCTTCCCAGCTGTTCACTGCTTCTTAAATGCTCCGGAGAGCTCATTGGGGCAGCAGGCTACAGCAGCTCAGCAGACATCTTCCTTGCACTCGAAAAAGTTAGGGTTAGGCGTTAGGGTTAGTGGTTAGGGTTAGGGTTTAGGGTTAGGGCTATGGTTAGGGTTAGGGTTAGGCTCTTATAGCCCCGGTGGGGACGTGGCCGTCGCGGGCTGGGCCCCTGCCAGCGCCCGCAGGAACACGTGTGCTGCGGGAATGCCAGCCTGGGCTGCCACCTCCAGGGTCCCTTGGGGGCCCCAGGGCACCATGTCCCCTGTGTCCCTGGGCCCTTCAGTGCCCCCCATGCCCCGTGGTGTCCCTGTGTTCCCTATGCTCCTCAGTGTCCCCCATGTCCCCCATGTCCCCTATGCCCCTTGCTGTCCCCATGTCCCCTATGCCCCTTGGTGTCCCCCATGTTCTCTACATCCCCATGCCCCTTGGTGTCCCCTATGCCCCTCAGTGTCCCCCATGTCCCCCATGTCCCCATGGCCCATGGTGTCCCAGGGTCCCCTGTGCCCCTCGGTGTCCCTGTGTCCCCCTTGGTGTCCCATCCCTGTGGCCGGGTGTCCCCCCACCCCGTCGGCGAGCACAAGATCCAGCTCCTTCAATGCCAAAGATTTATTGAGCTAGGGGAAGGAGTGGCCGGCGTGGGGGCCAGCGCAGGGGACAGCGCTGGAGGGGACGCAGGATCCCTCGGGTGCCCTCAGAACCAGCCGGCACCTGGGGGGGAGAGAGAGGCTGAACTGAGGGGACAGTGGTGGCATGGTGTCCCTGTGCCACCCGTGTCCCTGTTCCCATGGGCACCATGTCCCTGTGCTCCCCACGTCCTCATTCCCGTGGGCACTGTGTCCCCGTACCCGCCCCCCATATACTTATCCCCTTGGGCATCATGTCCCTGCATCCCCCCATGTCCCCATCCCCATGGGCACCATGTCCCGTGCCCCCCATGTCCCTGTCCCCATGTCCCCCAGCCCCCCGTGACCCCGTGTTCCCATTCCCCACAGGCACCATATCCCCATGTCCCTGTGTCCCCGTCCCCCATGGGTACCATGTCCCTGTGTCCCCATGTCCCTGTTCCCATGCCCACCAGCCCCCACGTCGCTGTGTCCCCATCCCGGAGGGGCACCATGTCCCCATGCCTGCAGCACCCATGGGTGCGGGTGCATTCCCGGGCGGCCACCCCACCCCAGGCGCCGCTTTGAAGCGGCCGCTGGTGCCGCCGAGCCCTTGCGGTGGGCACAGCCGGGCACAAGGGTCCTTCACCCGGGGTGGGGCTGCCCGGACGTCTGGGCCCCCAGCCAGGGGGTGGGGGGGGTGGAGAGGGAGGGGGCCTCACCTGGGGTCAGGGCTGGCACCAGCAGAGGTTGGTGCAGATGCTGGCGGGCTCCTCGTCCCGCACCAGCCCTGCCTCGATGGGCTCCAGGTAGCGGCTCACCAGGTTGTGGCAGCGCTCGGATATCTCCTGCGGCAGCAGGGAGCACACCGTGCGGGCCGCCTGCGTGACACGGGTCTGCACCGGCACAGCCCCGCGTCAGGTGCCGCCTCGCATAGCCCCGCACACGCTCGTGTGGCTTCGTGCGGCAGGCGCCGTCTTGCACGGGCTTGCACAAGCTGGCACGGCCTTGCACGGTGGGCACTGCCTTGCATGGGCTTGCGCGAGCTTGCACAGCCTTGCACGGCCTTGCATGGTGGGCACCCCCTTGCACAGCCTTGCACACCAGGCATCCCCTTGCACAGCCTCACGCAGCCTTGCACACCCCTGCCTGGACCTCGCAAACCCCTTGCACGCCCCTCACACGCCCCAGCCCCTACCGTGTCGTGAGTGTTGGGCACCAGACTCTCGAGCTTCTTGAGGACCTTCTTGCAGATTGCGCAGCGCAGTTTGCCGGGGTCCTGCCCAGCAGCCCCCTGCGTGCCCAGCACCGTGAGCACCCGCCGGGCACCCTGCCCGCCCCCTGGGTGCCCCAGCGGTGCCCAGCCAGGGCCCACCCACAGCCCCCACCGGTGCCCACCCAGTGCCCCCCATGGTGTCGTCCCCACTGGTGCCCACCCAGTGCCCCCCTGGGTGTCCCTACTGATGCCCTCCCAGTGCCCACCAGTGTCCCCATGGGTGCCCCATAGATGTCCACCCAGTGCCTGCAAGGGTGTCCCCATGGGTGCCCCCATGGGTACCTCCTTGATGCCCACCCAGTGCCCCCAAGGGTGCCCCCCATGCACCCCGTGCCCGCTCACCATCCTCTCCAGCATCTCCAGGTCCTCGAACAGGAGCTGCAGGCCATCCCCCGAGGCAGAGGGGACCTGGCACTCCGGGGTGTCCAGGCTGCACCCCTTGGCCCTCGCGGGCACGGCCCGGACCCTGGGGTGCAGCCCCTCGGCCCCCATGCCGGCCAGCAGCAGGGCTGGCCACCGCGTCAGGGGCCACTGGCACCCGCACCGTCCCCAAACCTCCCGTGTCCCCACCACCCTGTGTCCCCACCCCTCCATGTCCCCGACCCTCCGGTATCCCAGATTCTCCCGTACCCCCGTGTCCCCATCCCTGTCCCCCCATCCCTGTCCCCCCCATGTCCCTTGGTATCCCCAGCCCTCCTTCCTCCCATGTCCCCGTTCCCTCTTGTCTCCATCCCTCCGTATCCCCACATGTCCCCATCTGCTGGTGTCCCCATCCCTCCCGTCCCCTCCCGTCCCATGTCCCCATCCCTGTCCTCTGTGTCCCCCCATTCCCCACATCCCCATCCCTCTCACCTCTCCACATCTCCGTCCCTGTCCTCCGTGTCCCCCTGTCCCCCCACATCCCCATCCCTCCTGTCTCTCCACACCTCCACCACTGTCCTCTGTGGCCCCCTGTCCCCCCTGTCCGTCCCGTCTGTCCCGTCCCCCCTTGTCCCCATGTCCCTGGCCCTTCCCGTCCCTCCACCTCCCCAAGTCCCCATGTCCCCGTCCCGGTCCCCACTGGTGACAGCAGGCAGCAGGGCCAGCAGCGGTGGGGCCATGGCTGGCTGTCCCCGTGCCCCAGGGTGCCTTATGTACCCTCTGGGGGGGGGGCACACTGTGGGGCTGAGGGCAGGAAGGGCCTCCCCCCTCCCCAGAAACCACAGTGGCCGCAGTGGGGGGCTGGGGGGACCCAGGCATCCGGGCAGGGTGGCCACATGTCACATCCCCCCACTGGGGGGGGCTGCAAGCTTCCCCCCAACAGTGACCTGATCAGGGTGGTGGGGGGGACGAGGAGGTTTGGGAGGACTTGGGGGGACAAGAGGGGCTTGGAGGGGACAGGAAGGACTTGGGGGGACAAGGAGGATTTGGGGAGCTTGGGGTGACCTGAGTGGACAAGGAGGAGGCAAGGGGGGACGTGGGGGGGACTTTGGGGACCTGGGGGGGATAAGGGGGGTAGGATGGGAGCTGGGGGGCTGGAGGCACCTGGGGAGACTGGGGGAACAAGGGGACTTGGGGGAGGTGGGAGGAGTTGGGGGGACAGGGGGTGACAAGGAGGGGGCAAGGGGGGACCTGGGGGAGATAAGGGGGAGGCAAAGGAGGCGCTGGGGGGCTGGCAGGACCTGGGGCGACCTGGGGAAACTGGGAGGACTGGGGAAACTGGGGGGGACAAGAGGGGCTTGGGGGGGACTTGGGGTGACTTTGGGGACCTGGGGGGCCTGAGGAGGGAGAAGGGGAGACGGGAGGGACAAGGGGAGCTTGGGGGCACCAGGAGAACTGGGAGGATGGGGGGGGCTTAGGGGGAACTGGGGGGACAGGGGGAGACCTGGGGGGGACACAGGGGACCTGAGGGCACTGGGGCAGGGGGGAAGTGTATGGGGACATGGTGGGGGGGGCTCAGGAGGCCATGGAGGCCTGTGGGGACAGAGGACAGGGACATCCCAGCCCCCCAGTTCCTGGCAGTCATGTCCCCGTGTCCCACCGCAAACCCCAGAGCCACCCCCCTCCTCCCCCCCAGCTTCCTGTGGGGCTGGGGAGGAATGGGGACATGGGGGGGGGATGACACAGGGGCTGGGGGGGGGGGGAATGGAGACACGGGGCTGGCACAGGGCAGGCGGACATGGGGACATGGGGGGGTCATGTCTGTCCCCACTGCCCCCAAATGCCACCCACAGCCCCCTCTGCCCCCCATAGCACCCCTCTGCCCCTATTGCACACCATGCACCCTTCTGCTACCTCTGCCCTGCATGGAACCCCCCCCCCCCACCTCCCATAGCACCCCATTGCACCCCATTGCACCCCAATGGCCTCACTGCCCCCCCACTGCACCCCCCTGCCCCCCTGGCAACCAATTGCACTGCTGTGACCTCTCTGCCCCCCATGGCACCCCTCTGCTCCTCATTGCACCCCATTGCACCCCTCTGCCCCCACTGCTCCCCATAGCAGCCTTCAGCCTTGTCTGCCCCCCATGGCAACCCTCAGCCCTCTCTGCCCCCCATGGCACCCCTCTGCTCCTTATGGCAGCACTCTGCCCCCATTGCACCCCTCTGCCCCCTCTGCCCCCCCTGTTGCACCCCCCCTGCACCATCTGCCCCCCCATGACACTCTTCTGCCCTCCTTGCACCCCCCTGCAGGCCGCTGCCCACTCTGCCCTCCCAGGCCCCCCCTTTGCCCCCATTGTGCCCCTCGGCCCCCATGGCATCACTTTGCACCCTTCTGCCCCTCTGCTCACATTGCACCCATTGCACCCCATTGAGCACTTCTGATCCCAAGGCACCCCTCTGCCCTCCTTGCGCCCCATTGCACCCTGCTGCCATCTCTGCCCCCAAGGCACCCCCTCTGCCCCCCATGGCACCTCTCTGTTCCCTCTGCCCCCTATGGCACCCCCCTGCCCCCACTGCACCCTTCTGTCCCCTATGCCCCCCATGGCACCCTGCTGAACCCCATGGCATCCTTCTGCTCCCCATTTAACCTCTCTGACCCCTATGACCCCATTGCACCCCTCTGCCCCTAATGGTACCCCCACTGCACCCCTTTGCCCCCCTATGGCACCCCTCCACCCCCCATGGCACCCTCGGCCCCCACTGCACCCCATTTTACCCCTCTGCTCCCAATGCCCCCATTTAACCCCTCTGCCTCCCCTCTGCTCCCACTGCATGCCATGGCACCCCTCTGCCCCACATGGCAACCCTCTGTCCCCCAATAACACCCCATGGCAGCCTTTTGCCCCCGTTGCACCCCATGGCACCCCTCAGCCCCCATGGCACCACGTTGCACCATTCAGACCCCCCACTACACCCCTCTGCCCCCCATGGCACCCTTCTGCCCCATCGCCCACCATTGTACCCCTCTGTCCCCAAGGCACCACATTGCACCCTTCTGCCCCTATTGCATCCTTCTGCCCCCCCCCCCCATGGCATCCCCCACAGCACCTTTCTGCCCTCCATGGCACACCATTGCACCCTTCTGCCCCCCCATATCACACCATTACATCCCTTAACTCACTGCGCCTCATTGCACCCCTCTGGCCCCTCTGCCCCCCATGGCACCCCTCTGTCCCCAAACCACCACATTGCACCCTTCTGCCCCCACTGCCTCCCATTGCACCCCATTGCACCAAATGGCATCTACTGCCCCCCATGACACCCCTGTGCCCCCCTCTGCCCACCATGGCACCCCTCTGCCCTCTCTGCCACATGTGCACCCCGTTGCACCCTTCTGCCCCCCATGGCACCTCCCTGCCCTCTCTGCTTACCATTGCACCCCTCTGCCCCCATTGCACCAATTGCCCCCCACTCCCCTCTCTGACCCCCCACGGTACCCTTCTGCCCACATTGTACCACATTGCACAGCCCTGCCCCCATTGCACCCCATTGCACACTTCTGCCTCCCCCCCCAGGGTGCCCCTCTGCCCCTATGGCACCCCAAGGCACCCCTCTTTCCCCCTCCCCCATGGCACCTCTCTGCCCTCCCTGCCCCCACATTGCACCCCACTGCCCCCATTGACTCCTATTGCACCCCTCTACCTCCTTTGCCCCCCATGGCACCCATCTGCCCCCCCAGGAGTGCAGGGGATCAGCCTATGCCAAGGAGGCTGAGAGGCCAAGCCTTCCCCACCCAGCGGACCACTGCCTGGCCACCAAAGCCAGGGGTTCACAGCAGCACCTCTCTTTTTATTCCCTGCAGAGGAGTCCATCTCAGGTACAGGGTGGTCTCCCCTTTGCGCGGCAGCAGTTCCTAGCGCCTTCCCCTCCGCTGCTCCAAGGGCATCTTCTCCACGGTGCTAGGGAGTCCAAAGGAGAGGTGGTCAGTGTCAGGTATAGGGAGAAGGCAGAGAAAGAGTGGGCCTTGGTCAGGCCAGGTCTTCCTGGAGCTGCTGTGGACCATGCCCTCCAGATGGGCAAGGAGACCTCAGGCTCTTGCCACCTTGTTGGAGAGCAGCTGGCTGCTCAGAGGACTGGAGGGAGGAGGGACAGGTCCCAAGGCTTGCAAGGGGAAGATGCTGACATGTGCCTGAGGCCGTGGCCCTGCTACCTCCTAGGCCCTCTCTCAGCTCCTTGGAAGCCACTGCAGAAGAAAGCAAATCCAGGGGAGGGAAAAAAAAAAAAAAAAAAAAAACAAAAAAAAAAACGTTCTCCGCATTCATGGGAGGCAATGGCAGGGTCACTCCTGTGTGAGAACATTTACAGGCCAGCAGCAGGGACAGGGCTGGAGTTTGTGCTTGTGCGGGCGCTGCTGCCTGAGGAAATGGTAGGGCAGCAGCAGGCACATGGCTCAGACACGGGGCTGTATGGTCACTGCTGCCTCAGGACCTGACAGACAAGGACCAGGCACATGGCTTCACCGCTCATTCTGAGGTCACTTCTGCCTCAGGACCTGTTAGGCCATCGGCAGGCTCTTGGTTGCTGTAGTTTCTTGTAAAGCCACCTGGATAGGCCAGCAGCAGGAACAGCATCAGCACAGCGGCTGTGAGGTCACTTCAGTCTGAGCAGCTGAGCAGCAGGAACATGGCTGTGAAATGGCTTGTGAGGGCACTTCTGTCGCTGAAGACGCTAGGCCAGAAGCGTGCTGGCCTTGCAGGGCTCTTCCCTGCTGGGCTGGGATCTGCAGGGAGGAGTAAGCTGCCCCCAGGCGGCATTGGGCAGGGGGGCTCGTGCTGGGCTTCTGCTGCCGTGGATCCAGCAGGGTGCGTGGAGTCCGCTGAAGACACTCATCACCGAGGTCACACAAGCAGGGATTTGGTTGGTTTGTTTGGGACTATTTGCACACTGAAAGCAAGAGACTGCTGTTGCATTTAAAAACAAAGATTTATTATCCTATTCAAAAGAACCGCGCACAGCACAGAACTACAACACCACAGTTCATGCGGTTGTGAGGTGACTCTGTTGTTCTACACAAGCACTCTACCACAAAATAAATATAGGGGTGTGTGTGTGTGTGTGTGTGTGTGTGTGTGTGTGTATATATATATATATATATATGTGTGTGTGTGCATATATATGCATACACACACACACACACACACACACACACACACACACACACACAGTATCTTCCACTCCAAATTAAAAGGCAGGATGTTGCTGGCAGCTCAGGGAGCTGGAAGACACTGTTCATAAACCTCTCTCCATGGAAAGAGCTTCTGCTGATCTCAGGGGGATTCAGATCGTGGTTTCCATCGCCTCGTACAACACTGTAGCTCCCACCACTGCATGGCCCTGCATCAGCCTGACTGCAGGCCCTGCACTTTTTCTAGCCTACTGTTTCGTTTTGTTTTTTTAATAATAATGGTGGAATGCAACCTAGGTGTTTTTGTGGAAAGAAATGTGTTTCTTTTCTTTCATTTAACTTAAGAGGAACAGTTATAATACATTTGTTGATTAATATAAACATTTCCTTTAGTTGGGTACATTTACCAAAAGTAAACAATCCTGCAGCCTGTAACGCTGCACTGTAGGCACTAATGGCATTTTGACTCGCAGAACACTTCTATTTCTACATCTGTGTCTTTTTCTTAATGAGAAAGGTAAAGCACAAATAGACTTAGTGCTGTTCTGTTCCTTTTTACTTTTAGGCAGGAAATCCATTCTGTTGTTGGGCCTCCCTGTATTACAGCATCTGGACCTTTAGTAGAAGCATTTGAGAAGCATCCTGTGAAGGCATGCTTGCCACTTTGGTCATGAGGCAGCGGCTTGTCTGCTTATGTGCTTGAGGTACCACCCGCAGGCAACGGCTTGTGGTCTTCCCGAGCAAGTAACCTGGTCCAAAGGAGCCTCTGGAAATGAGACAGCAGACCGTGAGCTGGCGAGCTCTTCGGACAGGCTGAACGTTGGTCACCTCCTATAAAATGAACTTTGAAATTTCGATTCACAACCGGGCTTCTTTGACAGGGCCTGCCCTCACCTTTCCTGCCTATGTTGTGGCGCTGCTCGTGCTCCAGATTGGCTTGGACACAAGCCCACTCTGAACTGAAAACTCGGCACTCCCGGCGGTGCAGCAGCGTACCCAGGCTCCTACACCTTGCTGAAGGGCTCATCTGCTTTGCTCAAGCACAGCCCCACACGAATCAAGCTGTGAGGCTCCTTAGGAGGGACCTTAGCTCTCAGTAGCTCTGAAGTCAGGCAGAGGTTCAGGTCTGCTTCTGTCTGGGTAGCTAGGCCTATAATCTAATCCAAGGAGAAATTACACTCTGTTATTAAGTAACTGTTTTGTCTTGGTAGGCGTGTTCTGACACTTTGCCTGTACCCGCTGTATGGTTGATACACAGTTTTCAGTTTACATCCTGTTTACATCCTGTTTACACGTGTTAGTTTGCATAGATAGAGAGTTATTAGTTCCGCAGCAGCCTATTCTACATGCCTCAATATTCTCATGCAAACCTCCTTTTCAGCAGCACGCAGGAAGCCCAGAGGACAGCACCAACTATCTTTTATACTCCGCATGGCCGTGTAGAGTGGGGGGCTCTTGGAGTCTCACGGGAAGCTACATTTACTACATTTTTACAGCACAGTCCAGCATAGGCACCAGTTCTGGTGCTTGCAACATCAGATGTACGTCATGCAAATCTCCCCAAGGAGCTCTTCCATTGGTAGTTTTCCTTTTTCAGTTTCAGATTCATTTATGGATCTCTTAAGCACCTGAATGCTGTGCTTTCCCAAGCAAATGCATACTGATACCACTAGGACACCCTGCCTGAATCTCCTAAAATTTCCTTAGGCAGAAGACAATACTGAAAACACTGGTCTAAACTGTTTTCTGACTCAAGAGATTCATGCTGACCCAGCCTTCCCCCCTCCTCCCCACAGGCTTATTAGACAGATGTATAAGTTTGCCTAGGAGAAGAGTTCCCGTGACTTTGAGATAGTTACTTATATCCTCAGTCCAGTGTATGTAATATGCGCAATGTAAAAGGCAAGCAAGGTACGTTCACCAAAAGCCTACCTTCTGACAGTCTGCCATTGCAAAATATAGTTGTTACATTGTTCATAAGAGAAATCCGGTTAGCATTTCAATGCCTTTACCAAGATGTCAGTTCTTTCTTCATGAAGGCCAAGGCTTGAAAAATTGGGAAGCTCAATTCCACCCTGTGTTTCAGGGACTTTAGCAAGACAACTACACCAATGCCCATCAGCAGACTTCAGTAGGAATGCATCCTTCACCTTCTAGACTTCTGAGAGTTCACGTTCAAGGAAGGCGATAAAAACGTCGAACAGGTTACTCTCATGCTGACGATTTCCTCCTGAATACAGAAACAAAAATCTTGACTAGGTGTGCTTACCGTCCAATACTTTGAAAGAGCGGAACTTGGAATTTCTACAAATTTGTCCCACTGTTAATAAATTCCTTCTAAATTGAACACTGCACTTCCAGCCATGTCAACAGTTGCTGGCATCAAGGCAGCTCCCTTTTCTCACAGAAGGCTCCAGCAGTTCAGGCCTAAGCCCCCAGGTCAGGGCTCAGTGCTGTCCCTGGAAACAGTCCTCCGTTTCCTCAGCACTGCAGAAGCCAGGTCGCTCTCCCATGGAATACTCCAGCAGCCAGGGTGCTAAGTTTCTACCTTATTTTTCCAAAGACGATGACAAAAAATGGTGTTAGGATACAAGAGTTAATATTGGCCTCCTCAAAGAGTGCAAAGCGCTTCAGCCCTAGTAGCACTACCTCAAACATTGACATCTTGGAGTCTCTACCAGAAGCCATTCTTGCAGTTCCTTCAAATGATAGCATGAAGCTAATGCCGTCCTGCTATGCAAAACTTTGCAGCTTCTCCCCAAACTACCGCTGTTTCCCCCAGTGGTCCATCTGCCTCCTCCCATTTCCATTTCCTGTCTTTAACAGTTCATTGAACTCATTCACAAGTCAGCCCTCAGCCACGTATCTGATCTCTCTCTAGACAGACAGGCAAGACTTGATAGTAAAGCCTTTGGTTACTCTTTAAGAAGATGCAAGTTCTTGGATTTTCTCTCCTGGAATTTGTCAGCAAGAGTTGAGCAGAAAGTCTAAAGCTGGGGGAAAGAAAAAGGTATTCTGCATCTCCAGATAATACCTAAGTATCAATAAGAAAAGCTAGCCTGCTGGTGTTTAGAAAAGAATTACAAGGAATAAAGAAGAAAAATCATTCAAAGCTTTTGGTTTTGTTCTTTTCTTTGCGATTCCTTTAAACTTGCTGAAAGCAAAGAACTTAAAGTCATATTTCATCATACTGTGAGTTGAGTTTTGCTGACAGAGAACAGATACAGGTAATCATTACATCTGCAGATATTGTGCCCATACAAGGAAACACCTGGTCTTTCAAGCAGCAAATTAGAATTGACTTCCAACAGTTAAACCTGTCGTGCTCATAAACTAATCAAGTGTACCTAAAATGCTCAAAAAATCCCCACATCGCCAAACTCACCTTTTTAAACCAGGACACTTTTGGAGTACAGTCTCCTTGTAAGCCCTTAGCTATGAGAAAGCATTGTATACGGTTTGATTCTACATATATTCCAGCTTTTATCCACCTTTAAGGAATTACTACCATAAAAGCTCAATACTGATAGAAGTTTTCTAAGCACGCAAATGTACTGATTCCTCAATTTAATATTCTCCTGCAAACAGCTGAGTTTGCATGGATAGTGGTAATACAGTCTCTGTTACCTTGGACGTCACACTTTGGATCTGTCATAGGACCTCTGGATAAAGCAACGGAAAAATGACCATCTCTCTTTTTGCATCTGAACTTTGGTCAGAGAGGCCACCCACACCTAAAGATCAATTCAACAGAACACATACCATAGGTTAAAGAAAGGTAAAGAAACTCCATCATTGCCTCTATTTATAATTTTGGGGTTATGGGAGTATTCTTTCTGAATAAACTACTATAAAGGAGAGGGGCAGTAGAATTTTACATTCAAACATTTAGAGTTTACTCCCAGCCCCTCCAGCAAAGTCCAATTGCTCTTAAAGAATCACTTCTAAAAGGCCAGGTGTAGACAGCCCAGCTAGAGTCACCAGTCCCAAGAGATTAAATATTATGCCAAGAGATTCAATGCTGACACCATTTAGAATCTGTACAAGAGCAGGGAGGAGAGCACTTCACAGCCATGCAGTTGCTCCTCCACTTCCGCAGATTCCTCCCTCCCCCCTTCTCTAACCACACTCACCTTCTGAAAGCTCTGCTAGGGCTGCGCTTCCTGCGCCTCGCAAAATCTTCCTCATCCTCAGAGGAGGAGGAGGGGGAATCACTGTAGGAGACTGCATGTTTCCATCTGCCAGCTTGTCAAGAACAACAACACAAACAAGATTAAGAACACACTGTCAAAAATCAAGAGAAGTCTACCTTGGAACGCACTGTGAGAGAGATCTACGAATTGTCCAGCTCACTATGTTCCTCAGGCATGTGATTTCCAAAAGCGTTACATGTTTTTCCTTGTGAGAGCCAAATTCAGCCTTTGCTGGGAAGGCAAAAGGCCTAACTAGTTTACAACCAAAATTCAGCTACAAATTGCTCATTTTCTCCAACGCAACTGACACAGAAAGCACCCAGTTTCACTGAGCATGAAGTATCCACTCTCTGAAACATAAGCCACTTGCACATACCAGTCTGTCTTCCAAAACTGAGGCCTCCTCTTCTTTCCTAAACGGACTGCTCTCAAGAATGCTAAACAAAGTGCTCATATCATGCAATAGAGAGCATTTTCCAAGTTCCAAGTGCTTACAGAACGCAAAACAACCTCTGTCACCACACTCACCATTACCGCTTCTTTTTGGACTTGTTCTTGTTTAAGTAGGCTTCCACAGAGAAACAGTCCAAGAAGAAACTAGGATTGGCAGCTGAGGGATTAGAAAAGAACATTGCACTTCTGTTCAGTCTGACTTTTGCATACAGTAGGCCAGAGCTGTGCAAAGGCCCTGTATTGTGCTTGCAAATCTATTGCCCCTGATTTCCACTGAACTTAATGTTCAAAGCGGTTACCAAACACAGCAGGAAAAGGAAAGAAGGGAGCTCCTGAGACAGCTTCAATTAATTATGATGCATACAGGAAAGGCTTTTGCCATTAGCTTCTGCAAAGTAACTTGAAATTCTTTCAGGAATGACACCAAGAATGCAAAACACTGAGTGTACTTGTCTAGTCAGCTTTTAATAATACCTTCTCAAGTAAGTAGCCAGATGCCAGCAAAGGAACATACATGCTCTGTTTACCTACCTGCCAACTAAGAAGAATTTCATATTAGTTCTCAGTTAAAAAAATTTTTTTTCAAAAAAAGAAAATTGGTCCTGCTTTCTGAATGCAAGATGAATGATATGGAGTATAGAGACAGAGCACATGGAAAACTGAGAAATGAGTCTGTGAGCACTGCCAAGCCCACACCTCACTCCTCCAGCACTCTTCTCTTTGATCACAACGGCATGAACTTCTCTCCTCTTCTGTTCTTTACTCTCCTGTTCCTTGAATCCCTCCACTTGGTCCAGTGATGCCATCTAACTTCCTTTACACCAACACTCACACATGCTTCCCTGTAATCACGCATTCTCTTCTGGCACTCTTCCCACTAGGAAAGCATACTTCAGTTTTTCTCCCCATTTCAAATTCCAGTTTTCACTTTGCACCTTAACGAAATGCTGCCCCGTACTCTTTTCTCCCATTTGACACACTATTTATAGTGCCTTTATGCAACATTCTCCCGTCCACCTCCCTGAAATCCACACACTTGAACCAAGTCACACCGCTCCACTCTCTAGATCGCCCAGGCCTTGTATTGAAGCCACTCTGCTTAAAATCATAGGGTAACTTTTCTGAATTAGACTTCCAGACCATTAGTCAACTCTCATTCTTCCTTACTAGTCTACTGCCTTTGGCACATTTCACCATGCTTCTTTTTAGGCATCTCTTGCCCTACCTCCATTTCTTTCCGCCACCCTCCCTAGCTTCCTCCTTCCCTCTCAATGGTCTCTCACTGTTCTACAAGGAGTCCTGATGCCAACGTGCTTCTTTGGGTGGCCCAGGCTATGGCTAAACTAACACATAAAAAATGGCCGTGCACTCTTCCCTGGCCTGTTAATGACTAATAACAAGATTACCCCAGGGCTAACTAAGACCTCATACCTGCACGTTTGCCTTGAACTTTTTGGTAGGTTTTCATTCCCCTCATTCAAAGTTTTGCACAGCCTGCAGAACATGTGCGAGGAACCGCCTTCACGAGGTATTGCATAATTACATCTCTCCCTCAAAGCCTGATCAGCTCAGCTACTGCAACACGCTCTTCTCTCCTGAAATACAGCCTTGCCCCACTCACATCCTTTCAGAAAGGTGCTGCAAAGCTCATATTCTGAGCTTAGTGCCTTAATCACAAAGAGCATTCTCCCCAAACCCTTCAAGTTTCTTCTCTCACAGCAAACATAAATTTGCTAAGGCTTTTCACGATTTAGCCTCATTCCTACATTATTTCCTACGGAGTACCCAGAGGACAGCTCTGAATTCCAAGCCGGCCCTGACAGCAGCTCCAACTGCCTGCCTGCTCAACACACAAATGCAGAAGCACGTTCTCTTCTCCCCTGTCATCTTCACGCTTCACAGGAGCTTTTCATATGCATCTGGCAGTTTACCTCACCTCCTGAATATTCTGGCTGGGCTGCTCAAAACCCACAAAAACTGTCAGGCTGCTGCTGTAGTGAGAGCAGTGCTTATCATTCAGAGTAGTACTCTCCATTTCATTGTATTCCCACCTGCCCTCAGACAAGCCTTTTCTCTTGTGTTAGGTTGTAAGCATTTTGGAAAAGGACTCGTTCCTTTTGAGGACTCTAGGTCCTGAGCTTACTAGCGGCGCCTTGGAGTCCACGACTATGGCTTTTAAGCTCCTTGGCTATACAGAAATATGAAGAGATGAAGAGTATCCAGTAGTTCAGCTCATTTCTTTAAGATGAGGTTCTGGCTGGAACATGGTAAAGAAAACTGAAAGCCGGAACAAACCTACACTGCCATCCTGAGTGTCAGCGATTTCCTCATCCGTTCTTTAAGTTTCTTTCTTGTTCTTTCCTCCTCGGGAGTACATACCAAGGTTTTCCTAATTGCAAGAAACAAGAAGGCTCAGACACAAACATGCAGAAAATCTGACACGCACACTTGGTGCCTACATAGGAACTTTATCAAGGCTCTGCATATACACAAAAGATTAGCATACAGTTCCACTATGCAGAAAGCAAGAAAGAATCCCTGGAAAACAACCATCTAGTTTTACTTATTTTCACAGTAGGCAAATTCCAATTTAGGCTTGTAGCCTTCCATCTAATAGTGGTGAGAAGTTGGAAGCGTATTTTAATAAAAGAAATGATTAGCAAAACAAAAAGCAGGACATCCACAGAGATTCCTGGAGTATATGAATCTCTCTTTCCTTTTTATCCTAGAGTTCTCAAAGAACAGGGCAGTGATCCCCGCAGGGAGCACCCAGGAAGAGAGAACAGGAACATCATTCTGGCATCCAGGATTGACCACAAGAATTTCTGCTCTAAACTGGGGTTCAGTAAATGGGGAAGCTAGCATGCATTTCTTATCCAGATACAAAACTGAGTGTACCAGCTAATCACACACTAATAATCCACCAGTAGAATCATGAAAAAAAGCCATATTTAACCAGCGGATACAGAAGTATTCATACTGGCACTTGACAGATATCATATGAAGCATTGTGGATAATTCTGGTCTCTTCTGGAAGGAAAAAAAAGGGAATTTATATTCAAACAAAAAGCAACAAAGGCAGGCTGTGAATATGCTCCAGAAATGAAGTGCCTGTCATTCAAAAGGACACTAGGAGAATCTAACTTAACAGAGCACAGTGAGGACAGAGGAAACATGATTGTTACATATAACCGAAGGTGCTCTAGGCACAGAGAACCACTTAAGCTCACGGGAAATGCTGGCACAAGAAAAAACATCCATAAAGTTGCCACCAATAAATGTAGTTGGATTTGAGAAGGCTTCAAATCCCTCAAAAGAAAATTCTGGAAGTAGCTCGCAATCAAGGGAATCTCATGAGGGAGCTTAAGTCCATTTCTGAAAATGATTCTAGGATACATTTGTCCTGTAACAGGTGACTAAACTACTGGACACAGGCGATTCTTTGGGAGGTGATGAGATGTCAAGGAAAAACAGGCAAACGGGAATCCAAACCTGAGTTTCAGTGAGAAGCACAGGAAACAATACACTGCCTTTTTAGCCTGTAGGCTAACCACACTTCCCAAGCGCACATCGTTCTTCAGTGCATGACGAACAATAAGAGTCAGTAACTGCGGAGGAAAATCACGACACATTAACAGCTGGTTGTGCCCATGCAACGGAAGGCATCAGGCCATCTCTTAGCACATTTCAACCCCAGCCATCATTTTGATAAGTTTTAGAGTAAAAAGGCAGGCCCTGGAACAGCTGTTTGTAAACAGAGTGTCCATTCCAAAAAAAAAAAAAAAAAAATCACAGAAAGGGCATTCAGAGAATGCAGCATAAGGTGTATATGCCAACTTGTCCCTGTGGGATCTTGCAATGGCACTGGCATTTCTGAGGTCTGACAAGGCTTCCTTGCCATAACTTGAGGGGAACTCCCCCTGAAAGGTAACACAGTACCTGCTGACTTTCTGCTACCAGGAAGATCAGGCTCTTGCCAAGAAGCACATCCGTACTTCAGAGATGCCGACACGCCAGGCTCCCAGACAACTACGTGCGACTCTGCAGTGACTGACCAAACATGTTGCAGGTTGCCTACACGGAGCAGAGAGAGCACAGGCAGCTTCACTGACTAGCATCATCCTCAAGCCCAGCAGGAAAGGAGAAAGCATCCTTCCTTACAGAGGGCAGCAAACCTACGTAAGCCTCACCCACTCTCGCTGGAGTACAGAATCGCAGAATGGCCGAGGTTGGAAGGGACCTCTGGAGATCCTCCTGTCCAACTCCCCGCTCAAGCAGGGTCACCTAGAGCACGCTGCCCAGGATTGTGTCCAGACGGCTTCTGAATATCTCCAAGGAAGGAGACTCCACAAACCTCTCTGGGCAACCTCTTCCAGTGCTCTGTTACCCTCACAGGAAAGAAGTTTTTCCTCGTGTTCAGCCGGAACTTCCTATGTTTCAGTTTGTGCCCGTTGCCTCTCCTCCTATCGCTGGGCACCACTGAAAAGAGTCTGGCCCCATCCTCTCTACACCCTAAATTACGGAAAGCAGGCAAAAAGTCATGGGAAGGACAAACTATCCAGCACAGAAAGGTCAGGAGTGCTGCTCTTTTCTGGTTTTCCCCTTCTGATTAGAGGCCTCCATGAACATTTTTGCTAGTACCCCAGAGCGGCAGGAGGACACAACTGAAGCCTGTTCATTGCTTGCTTCCACCCTGGCCGAGGTTTCACAGGGAACACGCTCAAACCTGCTTTCCTGCAGCACAAGTCCGGCTTTTCTGACCACCTTCTATGCTTAAGCAGAAACCCCAGCCATGAGGAGGGCTCTGATGGCTTTCCAGACTGTCGGTATTGTCAAGAGAGAAAAGACAGTCTGCACTGCAGTCAGTGATATGAAGGAACAGGAATAACATTGGGCTCTGGATCCAAAGACGGGGAGAAGTGAAAGCAATTCAAAAAGAAGAACGAATCTCCTCGCTTTGAGAGAGGCCTGTACTCCACGACTGTCACGCAGACACCGCAGGACAGACACATGATAGCAAGAGAAGGGTCCTGTACAAACCTTCTAGGGCGTGTTATATTCCTTTAGGGAATGAGTGCTGTAAAGATGAGTGGGTATTTCCTCCCAGTCTGGACAGCGCAGAAACAACTGGGCGGAAAGAAGAATACCCTAGTCACTACCCTCTCATCTAACATCTCAAAAGGAGTGATGAGAGACCTCCCTTATACCGTCCACAGAAATGACTGACCATTGCCCTCGCAAGATCAAACTGTGAGTCAAGGCAAGGGAAAAGCCTGTCCTGCTTGTCCAGGATTGGCCTTCAGCAGTTAGAGGTAGTTGGAGATGTCATCTTCTGAAATGGCTTTCAAGCCCTTCCTTCCTTGCAGCATGTTTGAATCACCTTAAGGGAAATAACCTGACTTACTTACTCTGTGACTTGATCTTACTCTGTGACTTGATCTTACTTCAGGAAGATTATGAGTGAAGGACCAGGGGGCAGAGAGCAAAGAAAGGGAGGGAAGATTGGGTCTTTCGGGACCCCACTACATCTGCCCAGCCACAAGAGTTCTCACTTCAAAATGATTTCCAAAAAGGGAACCAGGGCACGTAGTTGAGTGCTGCCTTAAATACTTAGGCTGAAAAATTATTAGTGAAAATCAGTTTTCTGTTCCTCTTGATGTTTGCCCCAACAAAGAAATACAATCTAAACACATTCAGAATCAGAGCAGGAAGATGGCCAGTAAAGCCTTTGCTTTTTTTTTTTCCTCCTCCTCCCTCCCTATCTCTGCAATCAACTTAAGCATTCAGCTGCCAATTCTTTCAGGTGACAAAGTTCATCTGAAGAACACTCCACACCTGCCACTTTGGGGGCAGCATGGCTTCGCCCATCCCCCTCCTACATGCGTGCAAGACAGGACAACCCAGCAAAACCACATCAACTTCACTAACAACAGCTTGCAAGCCCCTGAGCAAAAGCTGCTCCTCGAAACAACTCCTGTTTTAACAGGTCAACAGGTTAAACACATTTCTCCCCAAAAGACGCAAAGAACACATACATTACAAAGCCATTGGCTGCAGGCCCTTGCCCAAGAGGAAGTGCACAGCTTCTGCTGGCAAGCACGTGTCAGAAATCCAGACAGACAACACAGCTCTGACCTGCAGAGGCCTCTGGAAGTCCCAGCCCTCGTCCTACACACCAAATATGGAGAGAACTGCAAAACCCCAGCCCCTGCCCCAGACACTTCACACCTACACCACTTCCCCACTTCTGCCATTTGGGCAAGACATCTGCAGCTGATGAGGAGCTGCACTCACCTCTGCTAGTCTCTGCTTTCCTTCACCTGCTTTGTCTCTGGACACACAATCTGCCCACATGCACAGAAAAATCCCCACAGGCACTTCCATTCAGGTGTCGTGGAATCTCCTAATGAATGGAAAAGAGAGGGAGAATTTGCCTCTCTCTTGGCTGCCTGGCCCACTTGCCCTCTCAACTGGTCCATTAAGAACAGGACGAGATGCCTTTGGCCCTTCTCTAATGGCTTGCGCTCATTAGTACGGGTTCAGGCCTTACAAGGAGGAATTCCATTCCCCTTTCCAAGCCAAGTAATGCTCACATACACGTGACTCCAGCTGCTTAAAACAAAACACAAACACAAAAAAACCCACTCACTCATCTCCGTATGGTAGGCCAAGAGAAAGAATCAAAGGACACTGCCTGGCTGGGCAATAAAGTGTCCGAGGATAGTCACTGCAGGACAAGTAAAGCATCTGGGGGAGAAAACCCCCAAATCTTAACTTTACATGCACAGCGACAGGCTGTGACCTAATGGTTATTGGTCAAGAAGACCCAACCACTCAAACAGAGATGGCCAGGAAAAGACATGCTCCTTGCTCTGCAGAGGTCAAAAGAAGCAGAGCAAACGGTATTAGAAAAGGAACAGAGAACCCAAGCAAGAAATTGCATTAGGCCCTTCCAAGGACTCATGGTAGGCCTTCAGCCCAAAGACTGGGTGCACCTCTGGAAGAACAAATACAGCCAAGGCCATCGGGCTACTACCTCTGCCTGACGAAGCTCCCAGGTCCGTCACAGCCTGCTGGAAGAATACTCTAAGGAGAAAAAAAAAAGTCACTATATACTGCCCTCTTCTGGTCCTGCTTCCTCGACAGCTGCTGTTCAACACTAGCCAAGAGAGTATCAGGCTGAAACAACATCTCGTTCAACCCAGTGGCCCCTCTGCTCCTGCTCTCTAAAGCTGTTGGAGTAATCATCTTCACTACCTCTGCATCAGGGGCCAAGACGTCTAAGGGTGTCAGCTGAGCTAGAGATTTGTGCTATGCCAGCTAACACACGCAGAAATGTTTGCTAACACTGAAGAGCTGTGATAATTTGGAAGCTCTTGAAGTGGGGAGAGCGGGGGCCAGGAGCAGTTACAAAGCTCTTGGAAGAACGCAATGCCTCCCATGGATAGCACGCTTCCTCTTACACTCAGGCTGCTACTAGGAAGCACTTCCTTGACATTCTTCCCTCTGCTCAAAAGCCTAGCTTTACTGATTGCTCTGTAAAGTTAGCACATTTGTGCCAGAGGCTACCATGGATTTGACAGCAAAGTTGTGGCTCTGAATATACTGGGAAGGTGGCAGAACCCCGGCATCCAAGACCCCGCACGGAGGGCACAATGCCACACGAGATCAATAACTCGGGTCCCACTCCCTCCAACTTGCAGCAAGTCAATCACAAAGATTGACGGTCTGCATCTACTAAGAGAAAAGCAACAACATCTAATCCTGCGTTAAACAGAGAGAACCTGACAAATCCTTCTGGTGAGTCAAAGCAGAAAAGCACTGACTGAGCAGTTACTTACAGCAAAGCTTCACAAAGCTTGCTGCCTTTTGGTCCCACTGCATCAAAGCATTTCCTGGCCTTCTTTCTGACCCGTTATTAAGATACACTTGTTAAAGGAGACACAGCACAGCCTTGGGCTGCACACAATAAAACCAAAATGGACTATCCTTACTTGCTGGTGCTCCTCACCCAACTCTAAAGAAAAGCCAGTTTGACTCACCACCAGTGCCCAGGGCATTCTCAAGTGAATGGGCACTAAGATGTGGTCCTCTTGGAAGACGTATACTCCTCCCCTCCATCTTCCTACTGCTCCGGAGCCCCCACAAATTAGTTTGCGATAGAACAAAGTACCCAAAGCATGAACCACTGGCTAGCCTTCCTTCTTCTTTCTTTACACCACAAGATTCACGTAGCGATTGGTGATCTGTATAACAAAAAGAAAGCTTGAGGTGAAAAATGCAACACTGCTTTACCAAAGGAAAAGTACACCAACACTTCTCTGCTGGCCACCCTGCAGCAGGCAGCTGCCTGAGAGAACTCCAGGCGCAGCTTCTCTTCCCAGACGTTAGCGCATGGTTACCGCTTCAGAGTTTGCTAGGAACACTTGTCACCCACTCCAGTCAATCTGGACTTGAGTAGGACTAACTCCAGGAAGCAGCACCAGACAAGAAGGACAGGTGCTTTCAGAAATACTGTGCCCTTCGAGGCTGAAAAACAGAACCTGAACACAGATACTTTGGAGATCTGCAGTGGGAGGGGGGGTCAGCAACGAACTGGGAAAAGGAAACTCACATGCACCCTCAAGGGGTATTTTTCAATATATACTGGTGGAGAACACCACTGCGCTGCAGCAAGTTTTACCTCACCCTTCAGCCAGCCAAGCTCCTTTAGCCTGTGGATGTGCTCACAGGTGACCCTGAGGTTGACAGCACTGCTCATCATCTCCTCTGGTTTGCCTTCCTCCAATGCAGCAAGGACCCCTCTCGCCATTCCTGCAAAAAGCACAGGTACAGGGGAAAGGGCTCAGGAGACAAAGTCCTCAGCACAACCACCTGTGCGCAGCAGTCAGCTGAAACAAGGCCTTCCAAAGCCTGTCAAGCTACAGCTTGGAAACAGCAGGAGTGCTTTGGAGCACCGGATCACTGGCTTCCTCAGTTTGCTGCTCAGTTAGCAACAGCAGCCTGGGTTTTTTTTTCCTTTCAGAGTCCTAATTTGGAAGGGCAGGGTTGTTTCAATCTGTTTTCATATCAGTGCTGACAGGTGCAAGAGAGGAAGCTGACAGAAAACATGAGTGCTAGCAAACACAAGGAAACGGCTGAGGAACGAACACAAGAACAGCAAGAGCCTCCTCTCCCACATCAGGCTGCAGCCCTCACAACACTGAGCTTTAACCTCACCGCAGCAGGCATTCTCCACGCTAAGGCACCTAACACAGGAGCCTGGAAGAACTTGAAGGTGGTGAGCTTCAAAGGGAACGGAGCTGACAACACAAGGGCAAATGGACGTCACTACATGGGAGTTCAGGCAATCAGAAGTCCACGCTGGGTGTCTGACTCGCTGCAGTAGGGCTGCTGGCATCCAAGTCTGCTTAAGGAAGGCAAAGAAACCATGGGCCTGTTAGCATAAAATACTCTGATCTGCAATAGCACCTCCTTCTTGCTTGAGGCTGGGTTCACAAAATTCAGAAACCACCCTTTTCCCTCAGATTGTAGCATTACTCTGCAGGCTTCAGTAAACCCTTGTTTTGCTAGTCCTTTCCAAGCCAGATTGGAGCAAGTAAGGACAGACTGCTCGACTAGCACACAGCGACAAAAGTCTTGCTCATGCATAAAAGTGCAAGAAGGATATTTTGTACACACAACCAATCAGCCAGCCAATTCCTCCCTTTCCAAACTCCCAAGTGCCTTTTTAGGGATGGCCGCTTTCAAACTGTGCACCCGTCTGCTACTGAATCCAAAGCCAACTAGAGCCAAGAAAGCCACAGCGCTGGCTGAGTTTACACAAGCATTAAGAAGCTCAGCAAAGCCTCCTATATAGCTCTTCAGCTGAGACTGAGTTCTCATGATAGTTCTCATTTCCACGGTTAAGCTTGTATTTCTCATCTCAGTCCTTATCACAGCTGAAAATCCAAGAGATGCACCACATATCTCACAACACACGGAAGAGCAGACTAAACACGTGTTGCAACCTTGTACTGGGAGTCAACTAAGCTGGTGAACTGTGCTCTTTCAAGCGTTACCCCACAGGCAAGAGGGAAAGAATGAAAACAGCATAGAGTGGAGCGCTTCGAATGGCACAGCCACAAAAGAAACGACAGCAGGAGACCTCTGTCAAAGCACTGTTTGTTGAAGAAGGCCCCCCCTCCCCCTGGGAAAAACAACTGGCACCACAGAGCATTCTTTACTCAACAACATACTCGGAAGAGAGCAAACAGTTACGGTTGAAAACACTCAATCAGCTTTCCCTAAAAAAAGAAATAATAAAAACAATAAAAAGCCCTTGCGGGAGACAGCGTGGTGCCTTCCTGAAGTCAGCGCAAGAGCAGCCCCTGCTCTGCCCTCCTGCACTGAGCTGGGCAATGCTGCTGCTGCTGCCTCCCCAGGCACGTGGCTCCCTCCTGGCCAGGCCCTTCCCACCAGCACACGTCCCCAGGGCAAGGACCAGGCTGGGGCTGTGCTGCCAGCAGCAGCCTCGCGGGAGCCTGCTGCCAGCTCCCCGCTCCGAGCCCTGGCCTGTTCCCTGGAGCCCAGAGCTGGGCGCCAGCAGCTCCCTACCCTCGCCCACCGCCAGGAAGGCTTTGTGCCAGGCAGCTCCCGGCTGTCTGGGGGAGTGTGCAGGGAGGGCTTGGAGGAGCTTTGCAGCTCTCCTGGACCTGGGAGGGAGGTGGCGAGGGCCACGGTGACTCCCAGAGATGCCTTTTGTGTCCTGCTCATGCTGACGTGGCAGAAGCCCCCCAGCGCTGGGGTCATCATGTGTGGGTGTCGTGCTGCTTGCTGCCCACACCTGCATTTCGGAAAGGAAAAAGGAGTGTGGTGTGGGGCCAGTCACTGCAAGTGCACGAGAATAACTAACAGGCATTTTCCAAGGCAAAGTAACTCTTCTTGTCCTGTTGGGTGCCCGAGAGATGGCTTCTTTCCTCAGCAGCATCCCTCAAATCCTGTAGCTGCATGACGGCCCGTGCTGTGTCCTGGGCCCTGGGGCCTTGGGGCCTTGGAAGGGCCACTGATGGGGCCCATGTCCAAAGCAAGCTCCCGAGCGCTCCCCCCCACGGGGACCCTGCTGCGCTCCTCACTGAAAGCACCTCGGAGTCCCAGGGAGAGTCGCTGTCTTCCTCCCGCTCCACTCCTGCTGCTGACGTAACACCTACAAAGGAAGTAAGAAACGACATGCCATGAGTCCTTCTTTCACTCTGCTGTTCTCCTCCATCAGGCAAGCCCTGCAGCCAAGAGACGGAGAACAGTTCAACTACAGAGGAAAAACAAAGCCGTGTTGTTCAGCCCCAGCCGCACCGCCGTGTTCTCGCCACTTCCCGTGGCCTTCTCTGCAGCAGAAGATGCCCAAGCCCAGCACGGCAGCTCACACAGCTACAACAAACGCCCAACAGATGGTCGGGTAGCATGCAAACCAGGCTCAGGCAGGCCGGAGTCACGGAGTAGGGAGGTTTCGGGGGCATCTCCCCTCCAAACTAGGGCTCCAGAGTTTGGCACTCACAAGCACTTTGCACGGTAGAGGAGGAACCCTCAAAGTGCTAGCCAAAACATCCTCACACGCGCAGCAAGTCACCAGGAAACAACGCTCCTTACCTAGCACTACCACAAAACAGCTCCCTCAACTGACACTCGCTACCCTCAACCTCCCCCCCTGGCATTTGCTGGCAAGGGCAAAAGGGGGTGCCGTACCGTCTCACAAGCAGATCACCATTTCCGGTCACTGACTCGGCACAACTAGCAAAGAAACAAAGCGGATCAATGTTTATTAACTCACCTCTCACACCAGCAGGGGCTTCTGCAGCATCCGCAACTTGAGGACCACCAGTAGCCTCCTCTCCCTTCCATTCAGGTGATTCTTCCTAAAAGAGGCCAGCCAAAAGCGTTGGAAAGAACAGAAACAAGCAGCCTCTGCACAGGCAGGCGACACCTTGCAAAATACTTCTCTCCTCTGTACCCACACAGGGAAACGTTCTCACTTCTCTTCTACCAGGCCTGCAGTTTTTCCTCGGGAATGTCTTTGAGTAGACAGCAATACCTAACGTCACAAACGCCCGGCTCTGCTTCTGCAAAGCTCCTGAGAAGCACTGCCTGACCCTGGCTTCACCTACGTTACAACATCCAGGAGCGCACGCACCCTTTCCCCCTCCTTTGCGCCAAGGAAAACCAACAGCTGCCTGCTTCTCAAACAACCTTAGTCAAACCTCCTTCTCTTTCCTCGCTTTCACTCTTCAAACCACAATCACATCTTACTATGTCTCTGAAGAGCTACTGCAGCAACATTTGCGACAATCTCTCAAAGGTCACTGAAAAAAAACCGGAACCAGCTTAAAAATCAAACATGCCTGCATCTCCAGCAGTACAGCCTGGGTTCCAGCACCACACTTGCAGTCTTCATCACAGCGCAGTCCCAACGCCATACACCGCAACTGGGGAAAAAAAACCAAAAAAACCAAAAAAACCCCCCACAGAGTTGAAACAGGCAGCGTGAGATCACATGCAAGCCTGGAATGTCATCCGCATCCGGCATGAGAAAAAAAGACCCGCTTGAGCAACTCCCCGCCAAGCACACTTGAGGAACCTGACAAGGAGGAAAGGAGAGCCAGGGGATGAAGCATTTCAGCAGATTTTGAACAATAAACGCCCTTCCTCCATATCAGTCAGAATTCTATTGCCAAAGTCACTGGAAACAAAGAGCAAGCTCTGGAGGACAAAAGAATAGGCAACCCAGGAGCTGATCAACTTTTATGGTCTCGAGATCTGACTCACAGGAAGAAAACCACGTGGCCATTTATCTTGTCACCTACTGCTCTTTCACCCCCCCCGACCACAAGGCTGCTGCATGCTCTGCCACGGCTACAAGTCTTTGAGGAAACAGCTCACAGCAGCAGAAAGGGTGGCAGGCAGGAGACCGCTCTGCAGGAGAAAACCACCTGCCTGGAGACTGAAGTCCAGACAGGTCTTTCCTGCAAATGAGTCGTCCCATGGCAAGCGTTGCCTGTTGAGGCACTTTACCTTGGCAGCTGAACTGTGGTTTTCTTCCTCAGAAGCAGGACAGCTGTCATCACTCTCCTCTTCCTCCAACATTCTTGAAAAGCAAAGGCAAGAAGGACCCTGTCTCTCCAATCTTTCCTCTTTTTAGGCAGGTTAAAGGATTTGGGAAAAGGTATTGTTCAAGTCTCACCTTACAAAGTATCCGTGGGAAACGTCGTCTCTCACTGTTCAAATATTAATTGACATGATTAATTCTTAGCATGTCAGACCTTCCAATGTCAACAATGCCTACAAGCGTGCAACACGGACAGTTCTACAGGCCACACTGGAGTGGAACATTCAGGCGAGACAGCACGAACAAAAGTATGCCCCAAACCACTGATTTTTCTCATCATACTGAATTCTCCCCCCCCAAACTAAGTAAGCAAGCAAATTCAACACTGTCCTCATATTTCCTTCTAACATTCCTAACTGAAAAACTAGCATGGCGCCAAGATGCTATGTGAGCAGACAGTTAGCAAATGCTGGCGCGGGCTGAACAGGATAAGAAATGACTCAACTGCTGAACTCTTCATACCACACATGCGAGCATACGCCACAGGCAGAGATTGTTCTCTCTCTCTCTCTCTCTCTCATTCTCTCTTTGTCCCGTCCCCCTCCACCAACCCGTGGTTGAAAATGCCAGGTACTGCACAGTATTTGTAATTTTTTTTCTTTTTCTTTTCTTTCCTTTTTTTTTCTTTTTTTTTTTTAAAGAAAAAAGGAAAGCCCCCATCTATAAACATGGGGGATCCAATAGGCAACAACCCTCCGAACGGACGGCTAACACGCTAATTATAGAAGCGCCCTCACGGCCTTGCAAGACACGTGTCCAGTCGGCAACACAGAAGCGCATTTTACAAAACTGTGTGCGCTACTCCATCCGAGACCTCCACTGAAGTCAGTGGTGAACATGGTAAGCTTCAACAATACAAGCCACCAAAAGAAAAGGCCGTAGGGATTTTCCTCATCAGCTCCTCCACGGTTAAGGATCCTACCTCCGCTGGCCAGAGCGCAGGCACCCAATGCAAAGCCAGCAGCTCCTGCTCCGGGAGGCGTGCTAAGCGCTGGCACGCCCTTTGCGCCGCCTGCAGAAGCTTCTCCCACCTTTTCCCCGACTGCAGAGTCTACCAGGTGTTGACTAACACTGTATACAGAAAGAAAGGAAACACACTGATTTTCAGACTTTGCATTGCGAGCAATTTGATGCGAGCTCAGCACCACAAACGTGAAACCTAACGGAGCATTTGGGTGGAAGTCGAGGACAATTTCCCAATTCGCACTTGACACGGGAACAATACGTACCAGAAGAGTCCTTTTCGCCCAGCTGCAACAAAGGTCTCCACACACCATTAAACCTTGCTGCTGTTACCAAGCATGCCCATAAACCAACACGGACATTCGGACAACTTAGCAACTCTAACGGTGACCCAAAGCACCTACCGAGCACGTCCAGAAGTTCTAGCGCAATCCTCCGCTGTCCATCCAAGAACGTCTTCCTGGGAAAGATCAGCACCACAGCGAAGAAGAACTTCTATCATGCTCATGTCCCCAGCAGAAGCAGCAAGCATAAGAGGGGTCCTAGAGCATCCAAAAGACGACAGGAAATCTATCGGCCGATACAGACATTTCACTGGCATTATTTGCAGCCCTATTTGCTCCCAAAACAATTACTTCCCCCTTTCCCACAGGCAGAAGGAAAGCAGAGCCAACTACACGGAAGCACAGGAGAACTCAGGTCGGAAGGGGCCTCAGGAGGTCTCTCCGCCTAACACCTCCCCAAAGCACGCTCAGCTACGAGGCCAGACTGGGTTGCTCACGGCTTTACTCGGTTGGTTCTTCAAAGCTGCCAAGGAGGGAGGCTGCACAACCTCCTCGGGCAACCCGTTCCGACGCGTCACTGTCCTCGCAGCCAGCAAGGTTCTCCTCACATCCAGCTGGAACCTCTCTCGTTTCAACGTGTGCCCGTTGTCAAAGCAAGTGTCAGGACAGAGAGACAACGCTGCCCGCGAGACAACACTTACCTACCAACCATGCCTGGGTTCTAAAAACCCGCTCCTGCCCAGCAGCAATGCTGGAGAACTAGCGGCAACTCCTCTGCCTTGCGGCGACCAGACACAATGCTTTCTGGCAGTCCTGAAGGCAGAAGCCAGCCAGTGAGGCGCAACAGCAGCCAAGCGCAGATCACTTTTCCAAAGTCACGCAGAAGCAACTGCTTCCGTGTGGCTACTTACTTAGGCCTTTTAGAGGCTCACGCCCACGCCTCTCATCAGTCAAGCTTTAAGAATACTCAGGAGACCCACGCCCTGTTTGGACAAGCCCTTCACCTTTCAGACTGATCTCGAGCGTGCACGTCAGCTCCCTTTTTAAGCAGGAACTCCACCATCTCTTCGTGATGTTCGGACACAGCAAGAGCAAGGGGAGTGTATCCCATCTGAAAGCATAAATCCCCTCAGTTAGAAAAACACAGAGAAGTGAAGCAACCTTTTCTTTCCAAGAGCGGCCTTACCCAAACTCTGCGCTTACCTCATTCCGTGCATCAATACGGGCATTGTGCTCCAGTAACTGCCCTGCTAGAGAGGTGTTAGGAGCAATGGCAGCGAGGTGAAGGGCAGTGCTGCCGTTAACATCGGCCAGATTAGGGTCGGCACCGTGCGCTAGCAGAATAGCAACACATTCTTCTTGCTGGCACTGTACTGCCTGGAAACAACACAGGAAAAAAGGAAACCTTTCCAGCAACTACGTTTCCCTCTGCCACAACTCCCACAGCTTGCCAACCTCGGAAAACAATAACGCGTTCAAAGATTAGGTAACGTTAGGCGCCTATTCGGCACCAAGCACGACACAATCGCCACCCACACCTAGGTCAAGAATCACCCAAGGGAGGGATCGCTCAGTGCATAACTTATAAGCCCTACCTACAGCAGCATCACATACTCCACGTACCTTCATCAGTGGCGATCTCTTGAAATTGTCACGAGGATCCAGCTTGCACTTGTTTCCTACTAAATAGGAAACAACCTCCGAATGCCCGTTAGCGCAAGCAAGATGCAGAGGGGTCCTAAAATTTAAATATACGACGTTAACACCGACAGACACGCACACAGCTGAAGACACCGCTCCTGCCTATGGCATGTGGGTAGGGCCACCCGTTTCCGGTTCCAAAAAACAAACTTAGAAAAAGTTTCTCATTCCTTCAGCCATGACAGCAGTTGCACACCCAAAGCCTGGGGCGGGCTAGGAAAAATGCCCCCCACACCACCCCACCCCACCCCACCCCACCCCAGCACCCATTTATGAAGACGACGGTCACTCAGCTCCCCGCCTTGTTCCCTGCAAATGGATTCCTGCACCCAGCCACAGGACTCTTCCCGCACAGCCTCAGGCTTCCGGTGGGAAACTGCTGCCCTCCACGCCTCTGCCCAGGCAACTGGCCACTGCCTCCAACAGCATGACACACACAGCCCAGCAAGGACGACCAAGCCTTGGGCACCTTAAGCCTACGGCAAGGGACCCTCTAGCTTTCGCCAGCATCGCTCACGTGACAACAGCGTGCCAGAGGCTAAGGAGGTGGCTTTTAGAACACCATCGCATCAGCTTTGTGCTGTGCTTTTCGGGAATTCGTGCCTTCTGTCCTTTCCCCGAGCTCACTACTGCAGCAAACGCGAGGACACGCTCGCTCCAAAGCGCCCTCGGTAACACCTAGCAAACCAGCCAGCAGAAACCTTCCCCCACAACACTGCCATGCCCACAGCAACAAAGCAGCACTCTGTCTTGCCGGCAGTTGTAGCTACCCTTCTCCTACAAGCTCAACCACGGAGGAAGCCCTCTCCAAGGCAGCAGAGCTGCCTTTCCAACAGCCCTCACCAGCTGAAGAAAACGGCACTCCCTCCCTTCCTTCCGCCCTCCCTTCCAGGAAGGGCCCTGCCCTGCCCTGCCCTGCCCTGCCGCGCCGCGCTGCGCCTGGAAGAAAGGCGGCCCTTCAAACTGCCCAGCATCTCCAATCAAACCACCGCAGCCGATGCGGCTACGAAGGAACACACGACCACCTCCGAAGGGCTGCTGCCACGCACGCAGTACAGGTGACGCTGCGGGAGAAGCCGCTCACAAAACCTGCCCCTCGTTTCGCCCTCCTCAGCCGAGCCGAGCCGAGCCGAGCTGAGCCGAGCCTCGCGGGCTGCCACCAGGCAAGGAGACCTCTCTGCTCACAGCAAGGGCCCGCTGGAGCCTCCCAGCTGAGCCACCGCCGCCCCCTCTGCCCGCCGCTGCGGGGCCGCACCGCAGCCACAGACGCAGCCGCCGCCACCGCCGCCGCAGCCCGGCCCTCGCAGCCGCCCCTCGTGCTTCCCCCCACGCTCGCGGCGTGGCCCAGAGCCTGGCCGGGCGGGCGCAGGCGCGCGCGGCGCCGCCCCCCTCACCGCTTCGCCTTGTCCCGCCTGTTGATGCTGAGTCTCGGCAGCCACCACGGCCGCCGCACCCGCACCAGGTCGCCGCTGGCGGCCGCGCGGTGCAGCTTGCCCAGCTCCTTCTCGCGGAGCTCGGAGGCGGCGCCGACGCAGGGCAGGGAAGCGCCGCCGGACGGCGACGGCGGCGGCCCCTGCCCTTTGCTGAAGAGCCCGAAGAGCCTCTTCATGCTGCGGCGGGGACGGGCCGCAGCCCGGCATGGGCACAGCCCCGTGGACACGGCCCTGCCTCGCGCGGGGGCAGAGGAGCCGAGCGCCGGCCAGTGGCCGCGGCCCGGGACAGCTGCTGCGGGGCTGCGCCCCGGTGGGCTGCGGGGCCGCGGGCTCGGAGCCCCCGGGTCGGGGGCAGAGGCGCGGGCCGAGAGCAGGGACGCAGCAAGGCTCCCAGCGAGGCACGCGCCCTCGCTCCGGCAGCGGCGGCCACAGCACTGAGAGCAACCGCCTCCAGAGGCCGCGCGGGCGCCGCGATGCGCAACGGCCGCGGCGAGATCGCGCGGCGGCGTCACAGAGCGGAGCAGGGGGGCCGCTGCGCGCCTGCGCAGTACTGCCGGGGCCGGGGCCGGGGCCGGGGTTTCCCTCCCCAAAGGCAGCGCCTTTGCTTGCATCCAGGCGACTCGCCAGGAGGAGAGGAGATGCAGCCTCCTTTCAGGGAGGTGGAAGTTCACCAGTGAAAACGCCCTCCCTCATGAGACTCCGCAGCCTCCCAAGCCCCCGCGCACTCGCGGCTCCCTCGAATATCAGCTCGGCCTCTCAGCCTGCCCGCCGTCCGTGCCCAGGCGCCTGCTACGTGCCGGCTAGCCCAGCTTGCCGTTCGCTAGTGAACTGCGCGCACCCCCGCGGGCACCCAGCAGCTCAGGGGAAACAGAAAGGCGCTGGTGCCCGCACCACAGACACGGGGGCCGCTATGGCCCGAGGGCTGCCTCCAGAGGCTGCCACCTAAGTCACTCGCTCCCGTCCGCCCCGTTGTCACCGAAATGGGGAGAAAAACTCCTTAGCACCAGTGTAGCACTGAGAAGCAGGCATTCTCTTTATTACGGCGCCAGGTGCACGGGGGATCGCTCCGCCCAACGTGCATGCCGCGTGTTGCATTAGCCAAAGCTTCTATTGCTTTGGTACATACCCATGCATTAAATTTCCCGGAATGATTGTACATATTCATTCTATTTCCTGGAACTAATTATCATATTTACAGAGTCATTGCGCATGCGGTCTGAGTCTGAGTCTCCGGGGGGCTTCTATGGGGGTCCCTGGCGGTCGCTGAAGAGCCCATTCACGGCTCTTAAATCCTGAACCAACCTATATTCTTTGCCATTTTGTTTCTTTACTGATAATCCTGGGGTGTTATATTCTGCTTCACACTCTATCAATAACCCATAATTCAAAAATGTAGTTGTTAATTCTTCCAACCCTTTTCTAGCCTCCCACTTAACAGGATACTGCTTTTGCCTTACCGGTTTAGTCCCAGATTTTAGAACAACCTTCACTGGTTTCGCCAATTTAGACCAACCTGGAATTCCGCTAGCCCATACTGTGATAGGTGCTAGTTTGTTACATCAAATCGGGAAGTGATTTTACGATGAAACTAGGCGCTAATTACGGGCTAAAACCACAACATCCTGTAATGAGGGCATGTACCCCGCCTGAGATAATTGAGTGGAGCCAGCGAGGCGGTGATGTTAGTTTAGATAGCCTAATATGGCAATGGCGAGGTCACACAGTTGTAAAATATATGCATGACCTGAGGGTCACCACACACAACGCAGAGGAAGACTCCAGCCTTCATCCCCACGACCACCAGAAGGCTGAAGAAGACCCCCTAGCAACAGCCGGCGCAATCGCAGAAGTTACAGGAAGTGCCATGTATACCCGGAACTGGAATCGCGTATAAGGAGACTGTGAGGGGGGGATCGCGCGCGCCGTTGGTGGAGCAGGAGACTCCCCAGCCGCCCAGCGCTGTTTTGCTTACTTGTGACTTGCTCAATTATTTTATTAAATTGGAATTTATGCAACCCGGCCCGAGTGGTTGTCAATTTGTCGCGTTTACCTATAACACATACCAAGGCTATTACTGCATCGTCTACTTCCGCAGGAATCTCTTCCTCCGGTTTTTGCGCGCTCTGTAACATAAACATTCTCGCTTCCGCTGCTTTTGATTCAGGTAGTAGTAGCTGCACCTCTCCATTCTTAAAGGTTATCTGCGCGTTCAACTTATTCAATAAATCCCTTCCCATCAAGGGTATGGGACATTCAGGCATATATAAAAATTGATGAGTCACCCCCCGTTTTCCCAGTTTAAGTTGTAAGGGCTGCAAGAAGGGCCGATTCTCTCGTTTGCCTGTAGCACCAACAACGCTTACAGTTTCATGGCTAAAGTTTCCTTTACAAGTATTAAGTACAGAGTAAGCGGCTCCTGTATCAACTAAAACTTCTACTCCATCATTTCCCAGCCTTAGTGTAACCAGGGGTTCGGCTGGGGACGCTTCCCCCGGTCCCCTTCCGGATTCCTCCTTTAATGCCAGTAGCTTAATGGCTTGCAGGGCTGGGTCGGTTCCCAGCCTGAGGTTGCCAGCCCTTTCTTTTCCAATGCCCCCTTTCTTTGCAGATTGAGCACTGATCTTTCGCCAAACGGGGCTGCACAAAAGGAGGTGATGTTCCCTTTCCCTTACTCCCTTTCACGCCTCGGTAACCCCCTCCTGGGCCTTCCCTTTCTCTGTAGGCTCCTCCAGGAGCCCTGGTTAAAGCAGCAGTCAATCTGCCTTCTCTTAGGGTTTCCCTTCGAACCTCTTGCATCTCTTTTTCCTTTTCCCTATTATTAAAAGCCGTCCATGCCACTTCTAACATTTTCCTAAATCTTTCGAATCCGCCTCTTCTAATTTCTGAAGGTTTTCTTCTTATGTCTGGGGCTGATTGTCCCATAAACATTGAAGTGAACTGCTGGGCTTCCTCTGCTTTTTCAGGATCCAGGGTGGTAGATTTCCCGGCAGTAGCCTTTAATCGTTCCATAAAAGCAGACGGGGATTCATTTGGCTCTTGTCTGACCTCATAGAGCTTAGACCAATTAATCGCTTTTGGCATGGCATGTCTTATGCCAAACCTTATCCATCTCTGCTATCTTGCTAAGAGTCCCCGGGGTCCCGGCTGCTTAGGATCCCACCCCGGCTCTGCAGCAGGAAAATTCTGGTCTATTGTTCCCTGCAAATCCCCACCAGCATGTGCTCCTTCTGCTTGTTTCCGAGCAGCGTTTAATACCATCTTCTTTTCAGTATCACCTAGCGGTGTGTCTAATATGACCTGTGAACCATTCCAATCTGGATCCTGAGTCCTAATTACAGTTTCAAACGCTTTAGCCACTCTCTCTGGATCCTCTCTAGAGTTCCCTGCTATTTCCTTCCAGGACCTTAACTCCGTTATTGAAAAAGCTACTTTAACTGTTACTGGTCCGTTATTTCCAACCGCCTGCCGAAGGGGAGCCTGTAAAGCCTCCCCCGCTTCCCCTTGTCGTCCCCTTGTTCTCCCCGCAAGCGGGCTAAATCCTTCCGCCCCTCTAAATCCTCCTCCCTGTTCATAACTCCCCTCCCCTGGACCCTCTGCACCTCCAGCTCCACCGATAGCCTCGAAATCCCCCCCCAACCTCTGTTGGGGAGCGACCACCGATTCCAAATCTTCTTCCTCCTCCCGTCCACACTTCAAACACCTTTTTCCCATACTACAAGCGGAACAACACCTTTTCAAATTTCGACCCTTTCCCTCTTTCTCTAGTGCTAGTATCATTGGATCCCTTGGAATCATCCCGCAACCTTGCTGCCACTCACCCCTTTGGCAGCAATCCGACAGGCACTACTCTGGGAGAGAGATGAGCAGAGGGAGTAAGAGGGTACAATCGTATGGTCAGGGCAGGCAAAGGCAGGAAGGGGAACGGAATAAAACAGAGAGACGTCCTAGACAACAAAATTTATGAAATACAAAGTTGGAACAGATACTTTCAGTTAAATACAGCACGTTGTTATCTCCACACCACTCCATTAAGAGGTAGAAGGCACGTTTCCCCAAGCTTCATTCGTCTCAGCATATCCACTCTTAGCTTTCTGGAATGGGGACTTCCTCTGCTCCAGCATCTTCTGATCGCTAACGACTTTTGCGGGTATGAAATGACAAACGCAGCTCTGCCAGAGCAGCGGCTCCCTAGCACTTTTGTTCAAATCAGATCCCATCATTTGTGGTCAAAACATCGCAGCACTCATGTATTGCCTTGGGAAGTGGCTCCTGGGTCTACGTTTTCTGAAGATCCTTCAGTAGATGCCCAGGCAGAAGCTCCAGCTGATCCAATTTTCAGTTCAGCCATTGCTGAGGAAGCCGGGGGAGGGGGAGGGGGAAGAAAATGCCTTTTGTTAGTGTTACAGTAGGAAAAGCTAACAAGTCCCCAGACCAAACAAACCATATTACTCCTAGTAGACAGGCAACTCCATTCACAGTGCAGACGGATTCAATGCAACGGACTGGTGTCCGTCCAAGCAAAAGCAAAGAGCTAGAAAGCAAGAGGCGGCCACTCGCTAGGAGATTAAAGACTACTGGAACAGAAGGAATTGCTCTCAGGGGCTACCTGCTTTGAAACAGGCCCAGCCACTGCAAAGCCGTGACTCTGGAGGAACAATTATCACAAAGACGTGGGATTATTCAGGGCTCCGGGGGGGGGGGGGAGTGGGGAGGGTGGTGTACGTGCGTGTACATTGTTTTTTCTCTCTGTTTTTTAAAAGCAACTGCATAATATTCTGTTATTCTGCTGTCACACAGACTGCTAATTCCGGGGCACACTCGGACCAGAGCTATTGCTGAGGTTGCAGCAGGCTCTGAGCATTGTCTCATGGAGTCTCACAGGGTGATGCAGATGACCGTCCTTGGGGAACTGTGAGGGTCAGCAATCACGTTTAGACTACTAGATTGGGTGTCCTGGAGCTAGGAACGGATGCTCATTTTCAGCTTAAAAGCTGAACCTAGCTTATTCATATTCTTCAAAGGTAATTTGAGAATAACATGGATTTACAGAGCCTTACCTCAGCCATATGAGCTTCCACTCTGTCTGTCACAGAGGAAGCGTTGCGCACTGGGTCCGTCAGCAGAGTGGCTTCTGTAGCGCTCGTGACGATGTGCGGTGCCGGCTTCCGCAAGCCTCTCATTAGCTCAGTCTCGCCGCAGGCGTTTTGTGAGAGCCAATTCACATTCTAAATCCCTAATTCGCTGCTGCAGTCGGCCGACTGTGGAAGCTTCAGTAGCGGCTCTTATTTGTTCCACTCGGTGCTGGGTGGCTGCCTGTGTCTGAAGCAGATCATGCAATTTCAACCCCCAGGAAAGAAGAAGAGAACTTTCCCCCCAGTCAGCTTCCACACACCCAGTTTGAAGAGCACAGCCTCACACAGGGAGGCAACTGTGCCCCCTCACTGCCCTCAACAATCAAGGGCAAAACCCAGAAGCACCACGTTACATAATCCTTTTTGTTCAGAAAGAAACCTGCTCTTAGCGCAACTTTTATTTTTTTTAAATCAAAGCTAGGACTAAGCAACCTCTGTCCCAGCAAGACACTAGTCTCCTTGCAATTCTTCTCTTAGCGCTGTTACCAGATTCCCCAGTGACCTATGTGCGTAGAGAAGATTATTCACAGAATCTCAGAATGGTTGAGGACAACCATCCAACCAGCTCACACCCTTCGACAGCCTCCTGAAGATATCAAGAGCCCATGATCCCACAGCCCTGACCGGCAGAAGCACGAAGTACTGAAAAATGGCAACAGTAAAGAAGGAATGAATGACAAGGCACAAGTGGGGGAAGTGGGAAGTAAGTTTACCTGCAGAAAGAGATTGACTTCCTGCAGTCTTTGCCTTAGCTCTTACCCAGTCTTTTGTTCAATCTCCCTCTTACGTTCTTCTGCGTGGCTACGATCCATCATCTTGGCCTCTAAATGACACCTGAGGACAACCACCTCTTCTTCCAGCTGCCGCTTCCTCTTCCACAGTTTTTCACGGCTCCCATGCATCCAAGCCAACTCTTCTCGCAAGCCTTCATTTGCTTTTTCTAGCTGCCTCGATTTTCTCCACTCTGTCTCCAGCCAGTGGGAAAGTTCACGGACCTGTAGACAGGGAAAGGACAGACTCCCTTAACCAGACAGAGAGGTCTAACCGTACGCAGTTCTGTGACAATCCGTGAAGAGTGTCTATTGAGACTGTGTTTGTCACCAGCTGACTCAGTATTTAAACCAAATGAGAGCCATGCTCCTCTGCTAAAATAAGCACATCTTTTAAATGATTTCCAGGAGGCTTCCTCAAGTTTCCCGCCCTTCTCAGCTCTTCTCCAACAGTTCACAAACCAACAGAGGCTTCACCTAGACAGCACAAACTAGCAGCTTTCCACCCACCCCTGTGGGCAGGTTGAAAAGCACTAGGGCTATTCTACAGTGAGCGCCTCATACGCTCACAGGAAATCAAACATCCACAGAGCTAGCCACCTTCTCCTTTCATCAGGAACAACATAGATCACGCGGGGTGTTTTGGATGGATGAGGGGGGCGCGAGGGCTGTGGCAGGTTTGTCACACGGTCAGATTACTTCAAGGCAGAAATCACAAGAAACACATCCTCTTCTTTCCGTGACACCGAAAGCTTCGTCAGCAGTGCTCCAGAAAGTAGCTTTTCAAGCAGTGGAGAAAGAAGGCATATTCTCTTCTAGATCAAAGCAGTAGTTTGTTTTCAAGAACTTTTAGGAAGTACCAGGTTTTCGGTAGGCCCCAAAGGTCAACTAAAACTCTGTTGTCTTCTCTCCTCAGAAATTTACCTTTTCCACACCAGCACCCTGGTATCGCAACACTTCTTCACTTCAGGAAGGATTAGTTAGACATTTTCAGGGATCATAAGGGAAATCCCTTCATTTCAAAACACAGCCACCAGATAATTAACAATACGAAACAGAAGTCAGGAAAAGAAATCATACAGACCTCCAAAAAAAGCAAAAAACCCAAACCAACCAAAGCTCACCTTTGCTCTTAATCTACCAACTTCGCTGCCCCTTCCACAATGCATGTCCTCCATTTTGCCCAGGAAATCCAACTGGGACTCACTCTCTCGCCTCTCATACGCCCTCAGTTTCTTCATAGCTGTTTCCAGAAGCCTCTTGGACCTGCACAGCAAATTAGTAAGTAAGATAGATAGGAAGCCCAAGGACAGTCAGCCTTTGCGTACACACTTATGTGAGCACCAGGGACGGGGCTTACTTCATTTGTAACCTGACTGATAGACCAGGACTTATGGACCCAAAAAACAAACCAAACACCAAACCAACCAACCAAGCAAAAAAAAATCATTCCCCTCCCACAGATCACTTGCAGGCTCAAAATTTCAGCTGCTCCCATGAAGGTACTCCCTCTGCCTGAAAACAGAGGGAAGGGACTTCTTCCTGCCTGCCCGCCCGCCCACTCACCCTCCCTCCCCACGACAACTGCAGGGCAGCCTGCTCTTCCACATACCTAAAACTGTACGCTCATGTACAGAAGCCACTTGCAAGATCTAAAGCAAGGCTTGAAGTTGCTCACAAACTGTTACGTACTCATAGTCTTAGGGTCAAGTTAAATGAAGCTTGACTCCCAGCCCAGCTGATATTTCTTACAAGTACTAAAAACCCATACGTACCTGTCGCATTCTCTCTGCAGTTCCATGTTTCTTCTCATTTCTTGCTCCAGTCGGGCTTCTGCTGGCTGTTTCCCCTCCACCAACTCCTTCGCTGGCTTTCTTTTGCTCTCACACTTCCCAAACAGAAAGAAGAAATGGCACACACAACTCAGTAATGGCATCCATAAGCACTGGGCGCAGATGGCGTTCCTCACAAAGATGTTGCAGGACGTCTCTCTCTGCTAGCCAAGGGCCGCAGAACTCCAGGGGACAGAATTCCCACATAAAGGTCGGCGCTTCAGTTCTCCCACCAGACAGGCCAATACCGAGGGACAGAAACAGTTGCCTGCCAGACCCATTCCCCACCACCACCAAAAGTGAAGGCCACCTGCTACTAGGGGCCCATGGGGGAAAGGTGGAAAAGACCCTGAAGAAAAGCTTCCTCAGTCCCTCTGCTACTAGCAGGGGGTACTTATGCGTCCACATCAGTGGAAAGCAGAGTTTAATTTAAAGCTTCAGGGGGATCTTCAGCCATCAGTGGGCAACGGCCCTTGGAAGAGGTCACTGTTACGGAATTCCTGGACAGTTTAGCTGCCTGCACACGCACACACACACACACACACACACACACACACACAATAATAATAAAAAAAATCAAAGACTGGAAGAAGAAATTCGCAGCAACCATTGATGCATGTGCTGATTTTGGTCTTCTTCCGAAGGCACACATCTTGTCCATAAGCCAGTGATCAGGTCCTCCAGGCGATTCTGAACCTGCGGAAGCATTAAAAGAAGCAAAAAAGCCACACTGACACTTTCCAGACTGAAGCTCACACCTCATTTAAGGGGTATTACCAAAAAGAAATGCCACAAACATTCCTCCATCTCCCTACTCCTTTACTATCTACCCCCTGTTCCAGTGATCCAGCAGTTTCCCCTCACTGAAGACTTTCTCCACCAAGTCAGGCCAAGCACACCAAAACAATACTGCCTACGGACGTAGGATTCCTTTATTAGTCGCACCTTGGCATCTTGGGACTCCTTCCAGGTACTTTATGGATTTACACCTTCGAGCCAAGGAATCCACAGTCACTAAACAGGGAAGGTGCTCACAGGCCGGGGAATGGAATTCTTGCCACAGTCTGAGGATGCCAGCTAGGGCTTGGCGACAAAGCGCTTGGCACCGAGGCAATTCCACAAGCTAACCCGCAGAACGCCTTTCAGGCAGGAACATCTGAAGTGCTGCTGCCCGATGCCTTAAGCACCACGACGGGTATCAAGCATCAAACATTCAAACCAGCACGCGAGAGGCAAACCCTTACCTCACACAGTGTTAAGAAAGACGCAGACCCGCGAAAACTCTCAGAGCCACAAAGCCTGGGAATGGACCAACAGCAGCCGACCATCTGTAGGCTGCTTTCTTCTGAAAACTTCCCCACATGCATATATACATACATAACTCGGCTAAGTAGCTCATGAAAAAGGAAGATCATGACCATCCGAGCTGTCAAAGGCATTTTTTGTACCCTGATTGGTAAGGAATGTAGTACCTATCTACCGCCAAATGACGAGGAAGTGTGCCATGATATTCAGAAAATACTTGTCAGAATAAACCCATGACATCAAAGTGACAATTGGTCCTTGTGGTTTTCGGGAATACTTGGACATGGAACTTCTCTTGTTTTACAAAGTATGTTTGTTATCATCATTCTGCTCTGTTAGTGTGTTTAATAGTTGTGCTAATATGCTAATTGTTGTTAATTGTGCTAATATGCTGTTGCTTGTCATGTGGTAAACAATTGTCATGACTCAAACACACCGAGCCTGTGTCATGTGACTCTCCCATCCCAGTGTATCCGACATTTGAACCACAAAAAATGGTTTGTGCAAAAATGAATACGAAATGTTTCAAACGGTTGAGATTTCTGATAGTCGGCTATCGCCTCGGGTGTCCACGGCCTGAGGCACCACGCCTGCACCGCGATTCCTCCATGACTGACGGGACAGCGAAGGATCGGGATCCCTAACACAGCAACTTGGTTGCGAACCCAAAGCATGTGCAGAATAATATTTTAGTGTTTGGCTATAGCAAATTGCACTGCACGATTGCAATGTAGGAGTGAGCAATAAAATACATATAATGGAGAGCCGTGCTGTACCTGGAGTCCTTGCTCTGGTACGGTTCCCCTTAAGTTAGTGAACATCCCACCCAGGCACAGCACCACCTTGGTGCAATGCCACAGCATGCTCTGGGAAGGACGTAGAGTCTGGGGGAAGTGTTTGTGTGCAGTGGTCGTGTGGGTGCATCGTGGTGGGGGTTGTGAGAGAAGTGCGTTGTGTGTGTGCGTGTGTCTGTGCAAGACGGGGGGTGTGTGCAGTGGGATGGTTTGCAATGCTGACTGCATTAGGGTCCTTTTGAGCAAGATGTGGAAGCTCTGTGTGTTTGGGGGGGCATGCACGTGCGTGCTGGGGGGAATGTTTGTGCATGCGCCATGTTTTACTGTGTGTTAGGATGCACAGGTAGATGCACATATGGACATGGTTCCCTTCTGCTGAGAGGGCAGGTGAGAGGAGAGAAAGAGGGGTGCCTTGGAGTGCCATAGGGGCAGAGGGGCACCCTGGGGGGCGGAAGCACACAATGGTGTGCAAAGGAAGCAGAGGGGTGCAATGGGGGGCAGAGAGGTCAGGGAACTGCCATGGGGGGCAGAAGGGTGCAACAGGGTGCAAAGTGGGCAGAGGGGGCACAGGGGTATCATGGGGGGCAGTAGATGCCATTTGGTGCAATGGGGTGCAATGGGAGGCAGTGGGGGCAGAAGCGTGCAATGGGGTACCATAGGGGCAGAGGGGTGCCATGGGGGGCTGAGGGCTGCAAAGTGGTGCCATGGGAGCAGAGGGGTGCCGTGGCGGGCAGTGGGGGTAGAAGAGTGCAGTGGGGTGCCATGGGGGGCAGAGAGGGCAGAGGGGTGCAATGGAGTGATTTGGGGGGCAATGGGGTGCAATGGAAGCACAAGGGGAGCAGAGAGGTGTCATGGGGGCAAAGGGGGCAGAGGGGTGTCATCGGGGGTAGAGGGGGCTGAGGAGGGCAATGGAGTGCAATGGTGAATAAATATATAAATATGTATAAAGATGTATAAGTATTGACTTTTTCCCTTTAGACAGTTCTAAGGCTCGAGTTAAGGCAATAATTTCTGCTTTCTGGGCAGGCGTATTTGTGGGCAAAGTGGATGATTCTATCTCTCCTTGCAAAGTCACCACTGCATATCTGGCCTGCCGTTCTCCCCTTACTGTAAAGCTGCTTCCATCTGTAAACAGTTCCCATTCAGGATTTGTCAGGGGCTCATCTTTCAGGTCAGGCCGGCTGGAATAAACTTCCTCAATAGCCTGCAAACACTCATGTTCCAATTCTCCTTCCTGGTTTATCGGGAGCAATGTAGCAGGATTCAAAACGGAAGACACTTTTAAAGAAACATCAGCCTGTTCAATTAAGGCGGCTTGGTATTGAATCAATCTACTTGGTGAAAGCCAGGGATGTCCTTTTTGTTCCAATACTGCTAAAACGGCATGAGGTACCTATACCTATACGGTGATGGGTTGTCCTAAGGGCAATTTCCGTGCCTCTTTAATCAATAACACTTGCACCAACTGCTCTGAGGCATGCCGGCCATCCTTTACTCACATCATCCAGTTGTTCAGAAAAGTAGGCCACTGCTCTCTTCCATTCTCCCAAGGCCTGTGTCAAAACTCCTAATGCTACATGTTGTCGCTCATGCACACATAATGAAAAAGGTTTAGTCAGGTTTGGCAAGCCCAGCGCAGGTGCTCTCATTAATTCAGTCTTTATAGTGTCAAAACTTTTACGCCATTCAGGGGTCCATTCTAAGACCTCTCCAGGTCCCTTCATAGCATCATACCATGGTTTAGCAATCAGACTGAAATTCGGTATCCACAGCCAGCACCATCCGGCCATTCCTAGGAAGCCTCTCAGTTCTCGTTTTGAGTTGGGTGGAGCAATTCTACATACGGCTTCTTTTCTTTCCATCCCCAATTTTCTTTTTCCTTGAGACATTTCAAAACCTAGATAAGTTACCGTAAACTGCACCACCTAAGCCTTTTTCTGAGACACCTGATATCCAGCCAATCCCAAGAAATTCAGCGAGTCTATAGTAGCCATTTTACACTCTTGTTTTGTCTCACATCCCAATAGTATATCGTCCACATACTGCAACAAAGTCCCAGAAGGATTCCTACCTTGCCAGTCCTCCAGCTCCTTAGCAAGCACATTACCAAAGAGCCTTGGACTGCTCTTAAACCCTTGTGGTAGCACAGTCCAGCAAAGTAGAGTTTTCCGACCTGTGGTAGGGCTTTCCCATTCGAAGGCAAATATTTTTTGGCTTTCCTTTTCCAACAGTATGCAAAAGAAAGCATCTTTTAAATCCAACACTGTAAAATAGACATTGTTCTCAGGTATTGAGGACAGCAAAGTATATGGATTCGGGACTACCGACTGGACATCAACAGTTATTCAGTTGATTTCTCCTAAATCTTGTACTAATCGATATTCCTGGGTTTGGGGTCTCTTTACTGGTAAAATAGGGGTCTTATACTCAGATTGACATTCTTGCAATACTCCATTTTGGACAAAGGTATTTATCAAAGGTTCCAAACCTTGCCTAGTCTCTAACTTAATAGCATGTTGGGTATTTTTACCGGTTGTGCTCCAGGTTTTAAATCAGTTTTTACCGGTGTTGCATTCACTGCTTGTCCAGGCTTCCCTGTGGCCCATACGAAGGGTATTACAGCATCCAGGATTTCGTCGGGAATTTCTGCCCTTTGCAACTGTTTCTCAGTTCTCAAACATAGCTGAGCTCTCCAAGCCGTTTCCTTTGGCACATGCAACTGTATCAATTTATCAGTAAAGGTTAGCTGAGCCCTTAGTTTACACAACAAATCTCGTCCTAGGCGAGGCAAGGGGCACTCGCATATGTAAACACTGATGAGTTCAAGTTGTATCTCCAGTTGTGCATTCCATAGGCTTTAAAAATGGTTTCAAAGCATGCTCTCCTGTGACCTACTACATACACTGGACTGAGGATATAAGTAACTATCTCAAAGTCACGGGAATTCTTCTCCTAGGCAAACTTATACATCTGTCTAATAAGCCTGTGGGGAGGAGGGGGGAAGGCTGGGTCAGCATGAATCTCTTGAGTCAGAAAACAGTTTAGACCAGTGTTTTCAGTATTGTCTTCTGCCTAAGGAAATTTTAGGAGATTCAGGCAGGGTGTCCTAGTGGTATCAGTATGCATTTGCTTGGGAAAGCACAGCATTCAGGTGCTTAAGAGATCCATAAATGAATCTGAAACTGAAAAAGGAAAACTACCAATGGAAGAGCTCCTTGGGGAGATTTGCATGACGTACATCTGATGTTGCAAGCACCAGAACTGGTGCCTATGCTGGACTGTGCTGTAAAAATGTAGTAAATGTAGCTTCCCGTGAGACTCCAAGAGCCCCCCACTCTACACGGCCATGCGGAGTATAAAAGATAGTTGGTGCTGTCCTCTGGGCTTCCTGCGTGCTGCTGAAAAGAAGGTTTGCATGAGAATATTGAGGCATGTAGAATAGGCTGCTGCGGAACTAATAACTCTCTATCTATGCAAACTAACACGTGTAAACAGGATGTAAACAGGATGTAAACTGAAAACTGTGTATCAACCATACAGCGGGTACAGGCAAAGTGTCAGAACACGCCTACCAAGACAAAACAGTTACTTAATAACAGAGTGTAATTTCTCCTTGGATTAGATTATAGGCCTAGCTACCCAGACAGAAGCAGACCTGAACCTCTGCCTGACTTCAGAGCTACTGAGAGCTAAGGTCCCTCCTAAGGAGCCTCACAGCTCGATTCGTGTGGGGCTGTGCTTGAGCAAAGCAGATGAGCCCTTCAGCAAGGTGTAGGAGCCTGGGTATGCTGCTGCACCACCGGGAGTGCCGAGTTTTCAGTTCAGAGTGGGCTTGTGTCCAAGTCAATCTGGAGCACAAGCAGCGCCTCTCCATTTACATCAGCAAATAGTTTCTGTCATCAGGCTATGCTAGGTTGTAAATTATGGGTGCTGACAGGAAGTTTGTTTTTTAAAATCACCGACCAGACACTGACTACTCTTTCTGTCTCAGCAATGGTTTTGGATCAGAAAGTAAGTGGAAATTCATATTTCATTCTTGTTTTGTCCAATTCAGACTCTCTAGACCTGACCGGCATGCCAGACAAGCACTGTTTCCTTCTACGGCTGTACCTAGCAAAAGAATTCCCCAGTGTGGGCTACCGCAGTTTTCTTGACCTATCTTCCTTCAGTCCTCCTCATGGAGGAAGGTCATGACTTATATTGTCATAGGACATACTGTATATATTCAAGAGAAGGCTGGGATCACAGGAAAGCACCAGAGATTACACATTCTTTTACATCTCCTGAATAAAGATTAAGCAGTGCAGTCACATAAGGTTAGTACCTCTGCAGTCATGGGACTGTTGCAGAATGCAGTACCCCTGTTTTCAAACATTACTGCTGGAATGGAACCAAATCAGATGTTTGACTTTCAACAAGAAAAAAGAATGTTAGCCTACTTTAAAGTGCCTTTTCAATATTTAATTTATTTCATTTTTTCCCCACCCTTTTTCTCCCATTGCTTGCTAGTTTCAGTTCTTAACTCAGTGTTTTCAGTAGAAAATCTTTATTTAGTTCTGTTTTGTTGTTTTTTTTCCCTTGGCCAAATTCTCTCTGGGTTATATCACTGTGATTTCAGAGTAAGTCAGGAGGAATTGTTCTAGATTTACACTAATTTAAAACTAAATATTAGCTAAAGGGAGATACTAGATTCAGACTAGTGCAATTGAATGCTTTCCTCTGCTTCAGTCAGCTGCAGTGATTATTCAGTCTTCATGTTTCACTTGTGAATATAGCAGATTTTAGATATAAATCTGACTTACACAGTAGTTGCACATCTAGGCTGGATGCAGATGACTGCACTCAGACACCATTTGTATGACAGTGATTGAGCAAATCCATCACCGTACAGGTAACCGGGGAGGACAGGTCCCTGTGGATAGTGTGAATGGAAATGCTGTTATATCTGCCCCTGGACAAAATGCCCATTCCTGTATTTGAATGTAGTTTATTCTCTGGAGCATGTATTTGAACTTTGATCTCAGGGTATTCTTAAAACTCTTTCCGCTTGAATTCTGCCCCAATACACCTGTGCTTTTCCATTCTTTGCAGCTCTTGGGCTTTGCAACCAATTCAGCTGCTGTAAGTGTTCTTGTCTTCTCAATCTACAAGAGACACTATCAACATTCTTCATCTTTTTCTGTGTTTGATTTTAGTGTTCAGACCCTCAAATACCTTTCTCCTGTGCATTTTGCATACAATAAAAACACTCCAAGATATGTCAGGCTTTCTCAGGTAAGCTGTGATGGATAGATTAGCTGCATTTAGAAGGAAAAAGAAAATATGAAATATATTCTGAAGATACAGCACAATTGTTATTTTTTCTTACAGTAGCACCCACCAACATTAACAGAGCTCTGATACACTTGCATATAGTAGTTATATAGTCACAGCTAACTTCAGTCAGTAGAGACAAGAGGGAGCAAAGAGAAGACATTAGCACAGTAGGGAAATTAAATAATTCATCATGGTATCTTGACACTAATCCTTGCTTCTTTGATGTATATAAATCATTGAAGGGCATGTTGTCCTGTAAATGCTCTAACCAGGCTCCAGGTTAGCCAGCCGAACGCCCAATGTGCTTTGGAAGCCCGTCTTGGCACAGCGCAGAGTGTGAGATATTACCCAGGCTGTCTTGGTGAGACCCATCCAGCTTCAGCCCTCACCTTGTTAGAGTCTGGCCAGCAGGAACTGCAAGCAGACAGATCTACAGTCAAGGAGAGCTCCAAATCACTACCGCATCTGTAGTGTGTTTCTCCTCAAAAATCCTTTCAGGTTGGGAAGTGCTGTAATATCTTCTATACAGAGGAAATCAGGTTCAAGAACATCAAAGCCACATCAATATAATCTGTGAAGGCAGGTCAGAAAGCCTGTAGTTCCAGGGTCAGATGAGACAACCTCACTTGTATCACTTGTACTCATCTAGCATCCCTAATATTTCTCTACCCATGAAATATACCATACTCAATAATACCTTCAGCTCCTGCTTTACATTTGATTTACAGCAGCTGTGCTGCCTTTTGCTGCTAACACTGTTATTGCCAGGGATTTTGATCTTAGCGACTTTGAGTACAGAGGGTGGATTGGCAGTCACCCATGCTCCAGCGGATGAAGCAAGCCAGTCCATGGTGTAAAGGGTAGGGATGGGAGCTTTAGGCATCACCTTTATGCTAGAACTCGAGCAAGGCTGTTTTGACTAGGGCACTTCACTGACTTTCCCTTCTCCTTTCCAAGATCCGCACTGTGCTGTTTTGCAGCAGGTATGTGCTGCTCAGCTGGTTTCCCCATTGCCAAGAGGACTGTCTTATCCTCCATGTACGTATATATTTGTGTGTGTGTATAGGGGTGTGTGTGTGTGTATGATGTTTGGGTGCCCGATAAAAAAAGGAAAGACATTAAAAAGGTGCATCATCTTTAATGTATTTATCACCTTATGGTAGACATCCATATAAATACATCATAGGCAGGTATAGCAATAAGAAAGCTGCCTCGGCAGAACTGTGTTTTGTAATGCTTCTGTCTGCCTCAGAGCATGATGACCTCATTGGGAAATATCTTATTTGTTTGGAAAAAATTAAGCTAAAAAAATTTCTAAAGAATTAATGGAGTTTGACCGTCATTACAGAAATGGTCACTCTTTTATGTAAAAACAGAACACTTTTATTCTGCTGTTTAATGAAAATATTACAGTGGAACAAAGGAAATTGCAGTCTGTGGAAATGACGGGATAGTTGAGAAATCATTATCCTTCTGTTTAATGCCTGTGTAATGACTGAAGTTGATTATTTTGTCATATAGAATAAAGGCAAGAGGCATTATAATTTTGTTTACTCATTTGCAGGTTTTCTTAAGCTGACATTTTTCAGATCAGTCTTGGGAATTTAGAAATATGTCTAAATTATTAAGAATCAGTGAGATACTATTAAGATGTGTCAAAATTCCCTAGACTGTTTTGAAAAACTATACTGTTACTTTTACAGAAATGTGGAAAAAATGCTTTTCCAGAGTTTCTCTTCTTTTTGTAATTTTAACAACATTTCTTAAATTTCAGAAAAAAAAAAAAAGAGGCCAGAATACTTGTTGCAATACAAAGTGCTGTTTGTGCTGAAGCTAACTGACAGGGCCATGTGAAGGGAAGAACTGGAGTAATTGCTGAAGCTTTAGTTGTTAACTGTAGTGGTGAGTTTCAAAGTGAAGGCTGTGGTGGTAGCAGAAGATAAGAATTGTAGAAGGAAAAGGGCATATTCAAGGTGTGCTTCAAAATACTACAAATAAGACTTCAATGTCAAGTGGTACCATGGAGAGCGGAAAAGGGAACACAGACATTATGAAGACAGATATTATGAGGAATAGACAGATCTTATGAAGAATAGACGGATGTTACGAGGAATAGCAAAGGAAGATTCCCAGTCTGTCAGCACGGCCCTCAAAAGCCTGATGAAGACTGGAGGGGTGAGAGGATCTGGTGGATGGTCTTTGTTCATGACAGCATCAGAAGGACTACAGAAACATGAGTTCTAGATATTCTGGCTACACTTGCAGTACAATGTCCAGGCTAGTGTCCCACCCAAAAAAGCAACTCTCTTCTCAGGAGACATATTCTCATGCTTTAATTCCTGGGATTAGTTTCATGAAAATCAGCATGTTGGTTGTTTCAAATTGAAGATCAATAGTCAAGTGTGAGGAAGAAGACACAAAGGCAATGTTGTTCCTCACAGCTATTATGCTATGAGGAGCTATAGCTGTCACTGGCTATTTTTATATAGGTACATGCAGTGTTTCCCTTTAGTAGATAGAAGAGGTCTTACAGCTGGATCCCTATAGGGACGCAGCTATCCAGTGTGCAGCTGCACAGGTGTAAAATGTAGATTCTCTAACCTCCTGACTTCTCAGCCACCTCATCTTAGAGGTTCTCCAGCTTTTGATATATTCATGCATCAATTTCCTGGAAAGCTGTATTTTTTTGATAGAGAGCATGCACACAGCACCACCAAACTGCTCAGCTACTGACTCGCTCTTTGATCTTTAACTCACATTTCTTCGTCTGTCTTGCCCGTGGCCCTGTGGAAATAAGCATTCCCGCAAGCGCTTGCTGACTCAGGTCTGGCTTTAATGACACACTCCTGTTTACCCAGAGATTAAAATGGTAAAAATTAATTGATTTACATCGGAGCTGTACACATCCAAATCTAAAAGCTTGTTCACTCAAAATCCAAATTTCATACAAGCGAACAAACAAAAGCCATCTAAAACTTCTTGTTCATTAAGAGTTTTTGAAAAAGTTTAGACATTTTTGTTGTTATTATTTTATCCAAAATAACCCTTCCATCCAAAGTATTAATCTCAAATGTATTTATATGGTTGTTAAAGAAGTAACTCAAGCAAGAGTATTTCATTAGAAACTCTCTTTAACTACACAGAGAGGAATTCATAGCTGTGCTCTATCTTTGTGCTTAATCACCTCCTTTCAACACAGTAATTTATTAGCAAATCTCTTGAGGAGCAGTTCTCGTTTGTGTTGGGAAGCAAAGTAAAGTCCTTGTACGTTCAGTGATAATGGTTTAGTTACATGCCAGATTTTGTGAAGCCCATTATCTGTATTATGTGTCATTTCAAAATGACTGGAGTCTTCATTTATTTTGATGGTGAAAAATGAATTCTAGAAAGATCTGTGATTACTTTGTTGATCTAGCCCTATTCCAAATTCTCTGAACTAAGAAGAAAACAAAATCTGTCTAGTTCAATGAGGAAATAAAAAAATCATAGCCTAATGAATACCTAAATGAACTAAACCGAACCAAATCCAAACAGCTCAAGCTTTATGCACTTTAGTCAAGAGGGAGACAACTAAAAGGGACAATGTTTTGGTTTTGCTCTTTGCTAACATATGACGTTTGGGGCTCAATGGGACAAAATGATTTCTTGTTACAAAGGTAGGATTCCTAATGGAAAAGAGAGTAACTTTTTGGGGGGAAAATATGCACACACCACTGGGGATTGTTTGGCAGGAAGAATGAAGGCAAAAAGCTCCCATGTTGTCTCAGAATAAGGGCAATAGATTTTGTCGGACCTCCTGCACAGGTAATGCATATTGTGCAGAACAGAAAGTATGAGATAGCATCTAATACAAACAGATTTTTATTAGTCACTGCCTAGGATATCTTCTAATACCTCATGATTTGCCTTTATTCCATGTAACTATATGGTCTGAATTGGAACATCAATATTAGGACTCTAAACCGAAGGTGGGACAGTGTGAGCGAGGAGCGTCAAGCAGAATATCTACATTTAGGAAAAGGAGAAAAAATGATGTGGTCAATGACAGGCCCACTAGACCTTAGTAGTATGTGATGCTGTACAGCAAATATTGAAGGAAAGAATAAATGAAGAGAGGGGACATAAATGGAAAAGATGGCTTTTTAAAATTAAACACAGTTTTTCTGAGACAGACTGTCTGAAAAAGAAACAGGTAGTTGTTCTGTAAGGAAAAAATGATTTTTTTTACAGAAGAGAAGAACCTTAGGTTCAGACTACGCAGAATTTATTGAAGTATTTGACACAGTGCCACATAAAGACATTTTTAGGTAAGCAGGAGAAGAGGAGAGCACTATAAGAAATGCTGTGTCTTCTTCCAATCCTCCTCCCACCCAGTGTTTAACTGGGCAGCAGCATCCATCCATGCCACAAGCCAGCCAGGCTCTGGAAGGCTGGATACAGCCTGCATGACTGCCACATAACATCTGGACAAGAACTGGCCTTCATCCAGCCAGCTGAGATGTCAGGCAGAGTGAAGCTACAGTCGTCTGTCTCCCTCTGGGTATAAGAGAGTCATCTTTGCCTCATCTCCTCCATGGTACTCCAGAGCAGAGCCGTTAGATGCTGCTGGAATTGGCTCCCTGAGTAAATGTAAGTCTCACTGCCGCAAACATGCTATAAAGCTTTGTGACAGCAACAGAAATTAGGGTTTCAAACACCAATTTTCCACACTCAGATAGCTAAATGCTCACATCACAGTTGTTGTAACCCTCACATTACCATATTCTCCTTGACATTCGTCACCATTAGTTGTTGTCCCACATCTAACATTTAGTGGTAATCTCTGAGATGAGGATGCAAAGGTGCATTTTTATTGCATTTATAGTATGCTTTTGAGTGCTATGAATATTTTAGAAATGGAAATCCCTCTTTGCCATTTTTCTTCGTTCTGCCCACTCTAGCATGCCATTTTTTTGTTTATGCTAATGGAAGCAATAAGCTCTGCAGAGAAGCGCATTAGAGGAGACTTCTGAGCGTCTCTGAGACGTCTGCTTCCCTCTGGGCAGGTCTTCTGTAAAGAATGTGAGGCCTACAGAAATGGACCATCCCCTGGATAACCAGCTGCTGTTTTAGCTTGTAGGCTAGAATGACAGCTTCTCAGAAGTTGTGCAGCAGCACCACAGTCTGGATTCACTTTCGTGTTTGCACACAGAAGTTTGGTTCTAAGTTCCTAACATGACCCTTCATTAAGCAATGTGTCCACCTATGGCTACCCTGGGAGTCTTCAGGAAAGGATTTGTATGAAGCTCTTGTGAAAGAGATGTGCAGGTTGCTGCAGACCCTATTTGCAGTGTGGGGTTTTGACGGGAAGGAGAATTCAAGGCAGATTTGCCCTGATCTTTACAAACACACATACACATACGCATACACAGAAAAATAGGATTGGAAGAGGCTTTGAGAGGTCATTTCATCAGTTCTACTAACCTTAGGCAGATTAACTACACCTGTGTGGTTCCTGACTAATATTTGATCTCTTCTTAAAGCCTCTAATGATGGATAATCTACCTTCTCCCTAGGCAATCTCTTAGACTGTTTAACAGGTAGAAACATGTCCTATCATACTCTTTGCACTGCATTTCGCAGACCTCTGAACACTTTGAGGACAGTGAGTTCTCTTAAAGAAGCAACCATATCATTTTCACAGACCTCCGTCATGCAATCAGGAATGGTGGGGACAGAATCTACTAATTGTGGGTGGAGGGAAAATCTATGGAATTTGCATTTCACCATATAGTACCAAGAGAAAAATCTAGCACAGGAACTAATCTTCTGCACACACACACACATACGCACACACCATTTGCCAGAGAGCTATGAAGCACCTATTCTGCTTTGGACTTTTTATTATAATAATACAATTACTTTTGTCAAGAAGTATATCACTTAACCTGATTCTAAGAAAAATGGGCAAGGATTCTTAATAATTAACAAAATGCCATTCCTTTAAAAATGTCACCAACTTTATTAAACTGAAATTGCCATTCACAGTCACTAATCCACCTACAGATTGAAATTTTCTTTAGAAGTTACTAGAACCTGCTCATATTGAAAAGAGGAGAGGCAGGATAGGCCTCTGGCTGGATGACAAGTGCTGAAAGTTTGGCGAAAGAACAAGCAAGGGTTTAGCAAAAGCTGAGCTTTTATCCAGCTGATTAGAGTGAGATAATAGGAGTTAAGTCCAACTGATGAAAGTTATAGCCTCAGATTCTTGTGACATTTGGGAACTCAGCAGCCAATGCTTTATGCTAAATTTGGGAGCCTAAATCCCCTTATGTTCCTGCCTACAGTGCATAACTACAGCAAGGTCTATATTCCTTGCACACAAGCAGGTAAAATTCTTGTTGATGTTGACTAAAATTTTGGAGACTAATATAACGTTTGATGGGCATACAGCAGATAAACATTAGTTACAGGGGCTGCCCTGTCGCATCATGTTGCATTGATTTTTCTTCCATCTGATCTCTTCAGGCAGTCCATCCATGAAGTGAGATTCCAGATCTGAGAGATGTGCTCAGCTGTCAGCTTTTAGCTTGGCTCAGGGTAGATGCTGGTCTGAATCTCAATTTTTCATTAATCTAGAAGACTTGCAAAGTAGGTGGATCTGACCTTTGAATGTAATCCTTTTCCAGAGCCTTGTGGGGATGGAATACAGACTACAGTTGCTTGGCCAGATTTCATTGACAAATACTGATTCATTGAAATGAAAATATTTTGTAGAAAATATATCAGTTTTGATGGAACTTCCACTAATTCACAGGCAGGAGCCTGTGGGAAATGTCTGCTTTTCAACCAGCTCACCTGACTGCTGGGAGGTAATTTGCTGTCTGTTACTTCAATTTGCTGTCTGTTACTGTTACATCCCTGCCCACTGGCTTGGAAGCAACTTCCTCCTCCCAGTTGCAATGGCACTAAGTGCACCAGAGCTCCCAGATTCCTATCTGGTTTTCCAGGTTTTTGCCATGGAGCCAAGAACTCTAGTTCTGGCTGAAAAAACTATTGATCTGTGAAACCTTTCTGCAATGTCAAGGTCCAGCTCCACCACACCTACCTTCCAGCACCTTGCTGAGGACCAGGATATAGGACTGTGGCCATCTTTGTACACTGAAAATTGTCAGCAGCAGGCACATTTAAGTTCAGGCCACCTAAGATTTGAGTCACTCTGGAATCATCAGCTCTCCCCGCTTACTGTACATGGGTGACTGTGCTCTGAAATAAAGCATAGCACTAGATATCTGAAATTAGGTAGGGTTAACAGAGACCAAATGAACTTCAATGAGATAAAGCTGCCCCTTGGGAGATTCCTTTAATGACAATTTTCCCAACAGCCTTCTCAATATGGCTACTGCATGATTATTTTAACACTTTCTGTTTAGACTCTCATCCTGAATTCTTATAATAAATGACATGTAACTTGTGTGTACTGCCATGCCAATATATTACCAGAGAATATATTAATGATACTTTATAGGCAAAGAGACATTTGCCATATTGGGCTGTCTGTATATAATAATATATAATAATGTATATAATATTAATAATAATGTCTGTATACAGTACAATGTGCTTCAGTCCAAGTAAATGGCAAGACTGGACCCAAATGCTACCCATATACAAATATAATATATGAGAAATCTAAAATGCATTTGGATATATGCATTGATCTCAAGGAGGCTGAACCCTACAATGATTAAACTGCAATAAACCAGCGATTACTGTGCTGGCCACTTCTTGGAAGAGAAAAAAAGTCTTGGCTGTAAGAGCTGTTTAATGGGTGCATGGAGCCGCTGCATGTGGAGCGCACAGGTGTTACAAGGGGGCACCTGAAACTCAGCAGCGCGGCTCTCCTGACCTTTTCTCTGTGCCTTTTAACTAGCTGCCCATGCTGCATTTTCCTGCCTCTCCCCGTTTTGTTCCAAAGAGGGATATCAAGGTTGTGAAAGAGCAGAACATGAATAGTCAGCTAATCAAATCACCGAATGCCAGGAAGGTCAGCGCCATCGTGGGAGGGTATTGACTTCCACAAGCTGTCGCGAAGGAGCACCGCAGCGTTCGAGCCCTGTGCAGGGGAATCAGCCCAAATTTGAAAGGGAAATGTGAGTTGCTTCTCCAGCCTGGGTGCTGGGGGGGAAGGAGGACTAGCGGGAACAGCAAACTAGACGCATCTAGTGCTCTTTATTCTGCCTTTTGGCAGTGAAGGGCCCCGATCCCCCTCCTGCTGCACATCAGCGGAGATGCATTACCTCCATGTGCACGATCCTCGCTCACACCAGCAGCCTGCTATTGCTGCCTCGAAACCCCAGTCCCGTTGCCCATCCGCTTACTGGAACAACTCAGCGAGGGCCGCGTGGAAGTTACTTATTTGTGCCATTTAGTTTCCCCTGTACAGGCACAACGCTCGGGAACGTCTTCGCGTGCCACTTGCACATGAAGCTGGGGATGAGGATTTGCCATGATGGACAGAAGCAAAGAATGAGCGCTTGTGTGTTCTTAGTTAATATTTTCTCCCCGGCACTCCTCTGGGCCAGTCCCAGTTGTCGAAAGCCTCTGTTTACCAGTCCGGCTTCCCTATTTCAGTACGATGCGTCCCTTCTCATCTGCTCGTGTCTTGGCTGGCGGTTAGTCATTTGATCACTTGATTATCAAGGAATAAAAGGGAAAAAGAAACAGATTGGTAAAAAAAATTGGACTTCTTCAATAGCTGCAGATCAAAGAGTGCAAAAGCAGACACATTCTGAAACACCCTGGCTACAGAGCACTGGCGACAGGGTTAAATGAATGCCACCAGGAAGCCGTTACTGGTTTTGTTGCTATTATTTTAATAAAAACCGACATGTTGACTTCTCTGTCTAAATGAAGTAATAACTTATACCGGTAGGCTCTACCATACCATGTTAATTGCAGCTAACGTAGTTTAGCCAAACGGTTTAGTCTATATTTAAACCAAAGCGAAATAGTTTAGTCTGAACAACTTTGCATTTCCTCAGATGTTCATAATATTGTGCATATTGCTTCAAAGCAAAGCAAAGCTTCACCTCAACTAGGCAAAATAATTGGTCCCCTCTTTATCTAAAGCTACAGGGTAATTGTGGATAGATGTGGCTCAGACCCATCAGCTCGTTCAGTCCTTCCCTCTGCCAAGGTAGGGTTGGCGCTTTTAGGGTATTCAGCCTCAGGTCTCCCTCCCTTATTTCAACTCATTCTTTCTGAGTTACATTCCTGCGTACGAAACAGCCCCTCTCTTCTTCCTTGTTATTAATGCTCTACAGGCAGCCGGACACTATTATGCACTTTCGTAGGTGCTCAGAGGCAGTTCGTTCTTCCATTCTTACCTAATTCATCACTTTCTGTTTCAGACCTATGAAAGGTTCTTTGAGTTGTTTTCAATGTGTGTTTCTCTTAAAGATAAATGCCTATTAATAAACAGTCTAATATAATATTCAGGGTTGACATTCAGAAGTATTTAAACACTGGAGAAGAAAAATTCTTCAAGAATAAAACAATTTAAAAAACCCCACTCTCTTTATTGACAAATATATCTCCAAACTGAAAAATACAGAGCAGTCGAGCATACTTTCCTTCAAAAATAGAGAATCTCCTGAATTTCATTTAAATGAGGCTTGTGTTTTTGGATAAATTCTGATTCCTTCTGATTCTTTTAAATCAGGATTAGACCACAGAAGAATACTTGATCCAAGATCGGTATCAGACAGAGGATGTGCAGAAATGGTGGTGACACCCTGCATTTTGGGCAATATAGCCTTCATGTTTCTCTTTTCAATAACCCAACTATGTGCTTCTAGGCCAAAGGAGAGAATCACAGTCCATGTGAAAGGGTAGAGAAATTCTGCAACATTAAAACCTGCTTCCCTGTACATGAATCCAAAAATTTCCAACATTTTAACATGCACTGTGGTTGAGTATTTAAAAAAAAAAAAAAAACCAACTTCCTGAGTAGGTATTAGAGATCTTTCTCTCAGCAACTATTATCACGTAAAAACACATTTCGTACCATGAGATTCTTTGGTCCTCAGTCTAGTTTCATTTACATTGGTGTAAAGCAGTAGTTCAATGCTATTGAAATCAGTGAAAGAAAAAAACAGCATCAGGCCTTAGTAGTGATGCAGAAGAAAGCTAATGTATTATTTTAAGATAACTGGCAAATTCGAGGCAGAACAATAATCCTGACAGCCCTGTAAATTCTGGGTCTTCGCTTAGATTCATTATACTTTTGGCAGGATCCCTCCCTGTGTTACCTAAGATCATTATTGTCTCTGGCCAGGCAATAAAATCCTGTAATCTGACTGTAAAATGCTTTAATTTCCCATTCATTAGTTTTTCCTGAATTTTACTTTGTGTACCCTGGGAGAAAAGAGCTCCCTTCCCTTTTTTTCCCCCTTTCCTCTTTTTCTCTTACAGGCATTCAGGCAAACACTGAACAAGATATATTTTTTATTGTCTGGTTTAATTTTATCAGATAAACAGCCCCATTCAAGTGCATAAAGGACTCCCTCACACAGATGACATTATCTCCAAATGTTGTTCAACCCAGAATTATGAATTCAATTTGGTAGATGCAGCCTCAATTTGAGTGGAAGGGGCTCTCAAGGCCTGCAAAGTCCCTTCACAATCAGGTGGCTGGGAGCACACCTGCCTTCAGCATAAGTGCAGAAGAAGGGATAACAGACTTTCCAGACCTTCCTCATCCCCAGTAAACTAATGCTTGCAACTGCAGGTGGTTTCTTTAGGGTAGGCTGGTAGCAGGTGATGTAGATTCCTAAGTTAATTCAAAGCAAATTACTTTGGGGGTGCAGGTGCTGCAGCTGTTTACCCAGGCTGAGATGCCACCAAGGTAAGTTTCTCCTATGCCTGGACTAGCTCATTAAGACTGCTCTGCTCTCAATCTACAGTTTGGATGTATAGTGAAATGTTACAACTCTATGGCATGTCATGCAGTTATTTTAATAGTTCTTTTGACCTGATGGTCTATGAATCTGTGTAATCAGTGGTCCTCTTGCATTTGTCTGGCTAGTGTTGTCTTCCTTCAGATACCTGTTCTTCTAGCTATCCCAGGTGGGCAAGAGGAATTTTTTTGTTTATGAAAATCAGTGGAAAAGGGCTCTGAAATCAGTGAAAGGGCTTCTTGCAGCCTGAGGCCTGTAAGTTTGCAATCTCCTTCTGCGGGAATCACAGAGCTAGTGGTGTCCTTGGGCAACTGCCCCTGCACAGGCTCCTTTCTTTGCAGTGACCCTGGGCATTCCCAGGAAGAGCTGGCAGCAAGCAGGAAAGATCCCATACCTGCTTTCCATCAACAGATGTCTGTGCCTTCTGTACAGACACCTGGATTTTGTCAAAATGGCATCTTTCAGCAGAGAAAGGCCTCTGCCGAAAGGCTGTGGGCTTCTGGAGCAGCATGCCCCTTGTCGTGGTGACCCTCTGCGCTGCCGCAATGCGTACCGCACTGCGTGTGATGGGAGGGCCCCTCTAAAGCTCTCTAGTTTCCCTGTTTAACAATAATAAGTTGCATATCAAATTCTATTCTGTACGACATTAATGCGAGCATGAAGAAACAGCAGGGCTTACTCTTGATTTGCACATGCTTAAATGATGGGAGTGTTTGGGGTTTTTTTATTATTATTATTTTTCAGCCTTTTTGAAAACCTAGTTTTAAATAAAACCTATATGCCTTTTCTACAAGCTGGTGTGATCACAGAAAGTCTGTCCCAGGCTACTCTGTCTTCCACTTCTTCAAAGTGTAAGTTTTTAATAGAGAGTGTGTGAATAGGGCTGAGGAGGACAGTGTCTCCTTATGCCTCATTAGCTTGCACTAAAATTTTTCTCCATCAACAGCTTTTTGACTAAGCTGTGGCTTGAATTTTAAACAGTCCGGTGACTGTGCTGTTTGCTTAGCTAAGGTGGTTTTATTAGTGCTGCAGAATAAGAGGTAGGATCTTTGCGGGAATTTTTGCCTTTGACTGAGTAGAAGTAGAGCTGGTTGAGGGAAAAGCACTTCTGAAATCCCCAGTTGCTATTCAGACTTTTAAGGTTAAGGTGCATCACACGCAAGCAGCAAATACAAATTACCAAAGCTTGTAGTTTCTGTCCTCTATAAAATATAGCATCCATCAAAATGGACAATGTTTCACTATAATGAAGTTCAGTTGCCAAAGAGTCTTGGACCTCTGTGTTTTGGCAGCAGTTGTTATTTAAAAACAAACAAACAAAAAAACCACTTTGCACCAACATGGTTTTGAATTTCTTGCAACTACTGATTGGTTTGGCTACCTGTCAAAAATATTTTGCCTGCTCATTTCGTGCCGCAGTGATTCCAAGCAGGCTTCAGCTTTCCTCCTGCAGAGCCCTTGGAAGAAGGATGCCATCAGGCAGCCTCCTCAGGCTCGCTTGGGGTCTCTCCTGGACCACCACTTCAGTCTGGAAATCAGTCCCTGATGTTCTTCTCTCCTCCTCTCATCAGTGTGATAAGATGACTGGTAGTGCTGGAAAGAAAGCTAGCAGGGAAAGAAAGTAGCATGACATAGATCACATTTTTCTCAGGGAAAGGTTTGATCGGTCTGCCTGGTTCCTACAAAACCTTCCTTTTCCTGTTATAGCAGCAGTGCGGGCAGATGTGAAGCTCCTTTTCTGTGTAATCCTTCCAGTACAAGGCATTTTATGATAGTGATAAAAACTTGATTCAAACATTTTCACTTTTTCTATAGTTATGCTTGAAATCTTTGCGTATGAAAGATGGTAATTTCCTTTTCCGGAACACAGTTTTGGATTGGCGAGGGAAGCAAGGGAAGTGGTCCATACTCTAACCTAGGAGATGAAGGCTTTGCACCAGGGGTCGGAGGACAGAGTGATGCTCCCACTTGTGCCACCACCCTCCTGTCTGAGCTCAGACCAGGGACGTGACTCCTCACTACCATGGTTTCTTCTTGTGCAAAGTGGCGCTGATGATGATTCCTGACTTGATGAGCTATTTACTTGAATGCAAACTAGATGTGTAAACTGTGTAAATGTGTAAGTTAACATTCTAGTTCTCCACTATGCGCTAGGGTGCCAGTATCATAGGCTAAAATACCCAAAATATTAGAAAATGATTGTATATACCCCATGCATCTAATTCTAGCAATTCCTGTTCCATGGTAACAAGAGAGAGGAGCTCTGTGGAGAAAGCTTGCCATGTGGATATGGGATTACTATATCAACTTATTTTAACTGAGCACAAACACATTTCTTTCCCTGCTTTTTCAAAGCAAAAGAGATTTTATGTGTCTGTTTTCCTAGTATCTCCTACAGAAAAATCAATGAAAATATTCCTTCGTATGTGGAGGCTTTTTCTTCACAGAGAGTTTATGAAAGGAAGAAAGTTCTTCAAATTGTCATGCAAAGGAAGCATCTCCTGTTATGATTCAGTCTTTCCTAGGCACAGTCCTGTTCTCCTGGGAACTGCATAAATCCAACACTAAAGCGGCAGGGGGGAAAAGACAAGTCGTTTCAGAAATATGAGCTGCCGAATTAGCATTTTCTCCCATTACTGCAGGCCTCACAAAGAATGCTTATAATAGGTCTTCTGGTTTTGCTCACCCAAAAGGAATATACTCAGAGTTGCAGAACATCTGGTGCTTGATGATTTTTCATGTGTTCTGGAAACGTGGCTGTCATACATGCATCCTCACCGGTATTTTTGAAGAATGCATTTCTACAACACATTTTGTTGAACTTGGACTGGATGCTTTATCATGGGGGCAAAGAGCATTCGTCATGAAGTCATTCGCACCTGGCTGGGTGTTTACCACACCAGTGCCCAATGCAGTCACACAGGTAGCGGCCCAAACTTTTTCGGCTTTGCATAAAGTAATCAACTGGGTGAAATTTGGAGCCTATTGAAATCAGTGGGATTATTGCCATTGAGTTCTTAATGGGACCACAATACACTAAACTCCAGCTTAACCTTTCCAGAAATTTCCCTTGCTAGTTTTGGCTTGAATTATAAAAATGGACAGATGCTGGAGAACCAAAGGAAGAAAATATGACCCTTTCCCTTTTAAATGTGACCTCGTGCAAAGCGCTGTGTTGTTGAGGAGTGACAAAGCAAATCCCGTCTCAATACCTTGTGGATCTGTTTTTATCTTTCTATGCTTAGGTCAGTATCCTGTAACTCTCATTTGCCAATTAAGCTACATAAGAGGCTACAGGATGTAATTTTGCAGATGCTTCTTCAGGCAACAAAACTGATTTGAGGAGATGAAGACCTTCTCCCCTCCCTGTTGTTCCCTCTCTTGCAGTACCCGGTAGTAGCAGTAGTATCAGCAGATAAACAAGATTGGGGAACTACCAACCTGAGATCAGCTTTAACCCAAGAAAAGTGATTGGTATAATCCAGATCTGTCTTGCAGTCCAGTTCATCCTGCGACTGCACAAGTAGTTGAGCATACAGAGGTAAAAGCTGTGCTACCAGCAGAAATGCTCTGGAAACCAAAACTGAAGGCAACCTGCCAGGTTCTTCTCTTCCCTCCCCTCTTCCAGGGCCAGGATGGCAGTGGGAAGGCTGAATCCTTCCTCTCAGGGGCAGGGAGCTGGACGTCAGCAAGTAAAAAAGATATTTCTGAGGAATATGCTCCACCACCTGTCTTCACGGGAAGTTTTGTTCACAATCAAATGGTTGACCCTCACTTGGGCGCATCCCTTGCCTCATGGCTAGGTTTGGGGAGGATGCCTCATGGCAGGATGGGAGAGTAATGATTTCCCTGCAGAGCTGGGCTGGAAAATGCCACTAGTTGTTAAAGTAATTTCAATGGTGCTGTTCAGTGAAGAGAAACATTAAAACCTGAAACTGTTGCCAAGATTTGGGTTAGCAAATGTGCATCTCTGCTTATGAGGAAGAATATGCAGAAACAAGTGCTTTATCTCCTGTATTTAAGGATGCAAAGTAACCCGGTTCACTGAGATCCTTATTGCCATCTGGGACTGCTACATGCCACTGTAATCCAAGTAATAATCACCAGCAGTAAAGGCCCAGGTAGTCAGTCTGCTCATAGAAAAGGAGGCTCTTTTGAGATTCAAGCTGGAGAAAAAACAATGCACCATTTAGCTGGAGAAAAAAGATGTGCAGTTTTGGTGAAAAATATAAAACAAAGATATATTCCATCTAGGACTGAAGCAATAAGCTAACTGTAGGAAAGAGAGCTCTGGATGTTGGGAGTCCAGGCCAGCTAGGATCTGGAGCTTCGTCCAAGTCCCCACACAGGCTCTGCACAGACTGAAATCCATCTCTCATGCCTCAGCACCTCTCACCCTTGGCACGATCCCGGCCTTCCCGAACCCAGCAGGAGTTCTGTCAATGGTGTCAGCAGAGGCAGGAATTCACCTCAAATAGACTATGGTTTTCTGGAAGGTCTGATGCAGTTCAGCAAAGATTTGGGACATGCAATGCCACAGAGTCTGCCTTGTTCTTGCTTGATGCCAGGAATGCCAGGCTGCGTGCTCCGTGGGTGCAGGCTATCAGCTGTGTCTTTGATCTGTTGTTATGTTTGTGTATGATACATGAAGAAAAGGGGTGAAAAAGTGATTTGATATGCATGCCCTGGCTTTGGGAAAAAAAAATGCATTTTGGATTTTTAAGTAAACCAAAACATCTGAAATAAATGTAAGGTTCCAAAATTCACTTTGCATGATTAATGCTTTTGAATAATTTACGGTTAACTTTCCAAGAAATGAGAATCTTTAGTTTCCTGTTAGATAGCTGCTGCTCGATAAAAGATTTTGAAATTGGATGTTACAGGTCATGGAATTGTATTTATATACCCATTTCATGCTTCAGAAAATCAGCTTCTTAAAATGTAATACTTGATTACAGAAAAATGCTGCCTCTCAAAATAAATAAATAAAATGGCTGCTGTTCCTTTTCCTATCAGAGGGAGGATGTGACAGCCTAGGTGAGCTATGAGAAGTAGCATCAAAATGCCAGATGCTCTAATGAAGCTGTTGCGCTTACCCTTTTTAAAAACAACTGGCAAGTTCTGTTTTATCAGAAAATGAGTTCCCCGTCATCTAATAAAGCAGACACCCAGGACTGGCTGTGAACCAACTAGGGGATTTGGAAGTGTGTGTTTGCTGGAGAGGGTAATGTTAATGGGTGCTTTGAATTTGCTCTCGCTTCCACTCGTGCAATAAAGTTTTACGGTGGCTTCCTGAGCTGAGCCGCCCTGGATGTCATTAGGGATACGTGGGCGTGCAGTGCTGGTGAAACGGCTGCACGGGATGATGAGAAACTCTGGCTGAAGAAAATGGCATGGGCTCATACCTTTGTTCGGTGGGTGCTGGGGCAACCTGCTTTGCTGGATGCTCCTGGAAAATTCCCCGAGGAGCCTCTGGCAGCAAGCCTGGAGCAGAGGGATGTCTGGAGGAGCAAGCTCCTCAACGGCAAGCATTGCCTGATCGTGATGTTATTGCTCTGAAGGAAATGTTGATGTGCACATACAGATATTTCATGCTACAGGAGCTGTAGCTGGTTGGTTTGTCAGGACCATACATGTTCCGGCCGTGATCCTTACCTTCTCTGTGTGGTTTGTGGGACGAGCTCTGCCACTCTCCACAAAGAGGATTTGAGGTCCTTCAGAGGGACTAGCCAAAGCAACAAGAATATTCTCCTGAGATTTTTTTCTTTTTTTTTTAATGTATTCTTTCTTGCACATGAAGGAATTACAGCCTAGAAAATACTGTTTAATATTATGTTTTGCTAATTCAGCTGTGATTGTGATCCTCAGCTAGCGAAAAAGGTTTCTAAGGGTTTGTTTCTTGTTTGTTTTAACCAAAACTCTCTGAACAACAGTGATCTTCTAGTATGGTAGTCACCTTTTTCTAGGGCCAGAGGTACATAGCTTATTGTAGATCAGTGTGGTATGTGCCACTCTTCCATTTTCTCAGACTCTAAATGTCCATTTTCCCAATTTTATATGACTTCCTGCTGCTGCTGAAATTGCCTTTTAAGCAAAAATGTCACTCTAAATGGCTATTTCCACATCAAAAGATATTTGCGTAAAAGTATGCCTCTTTTCAAAAATGGTGGTCTTTCCTTTAGAAATTATGTGTACCTTGCTAAAGATGTTTATGGAAATGTTCACATTTAGAGGTTGTAAAGGGAGACAAAAATAAATTTTAGGTGGATTTTGTATTTCATCAGCACAAATATTTCACAGCGTTCTTGTCAGCATGGGGGTAAGGAGCAACAACGTGTGAAGAGAGTGGCTCATTTGCTTTTAAGGAGAGGCTGGACCTGGAAAGACTCTGCTGCCATCACACAGAATTGCTAATGCAATCAGTGCCTGTCTCGCCTTTCAGCCCGATTCTGGAAATGTAATATATTCTAAAAGTAAGATTTCATCTTTTTTTCTCTGACAGCAGTTTGAAAGACACCTTCAAAGGAATCCCAGCACCATTTAGCATTTGGAAATCAAGTTTTCCTGGATTGCATATTCCAGCATTCTGCTACGCTCAAGGTTTTGGTTTGCAGGAAGGTACCAATGTTGCTATCAATTCAACTTTTTATACAAAGACAATCCCATACCTTGTAAGGTTTCTGCATTATTAGTATACTTCTGAAGTTGGCAAGAAATCATGAAGGTGGCTTTTGTAGCAAAGTAGCTAGAAATAATGGAGCTTACCACCCAAAGCACTTGTGAGGTCTTGCATAGAGGTAAAATGCCTTAATTTACAGGTATTTCATTCACAATATCCAGAAGTCTGAGCTTACGGTGTGTTGGTTCTCAAAGTACAACATATGCAGAGTGATGGGAGGCAAAAATGACCGATGCGTATAAGTAGGCAATTATTATATGTAAAGTTCTAATAGCAATGTGACAACTCAGTGTTAGAATTGAAAGGGGTGTGTGACTTCAGACTGCACACGCTACCAGCTCAGCTTTTGATTTGCAGAATTTGCATGATGGTTGGATTTCAATGCTGGAAGTTTATTTCTGAATGTTCATTTCTCTTCTGAAAATATTAAAGGCTCCAAAGAAAAATGATGCCCCACAGTGTCAGAGCAGGAAAAAGAGTTCTGTTCCTAACCTGGATTATACCTATAATCATATTACTCAATCTCTATCTCATTATGCAACTCCATCACCATCTCATCTTTCCTGCAAAAGATGATCGACCACCCTCTTTTAATTTATTCCCATCTCTTATACTGCTGAATCAGAAATCAGTTTCATATTCTAAATGTCCTCAGTATATCACTTCATGAATTTTTTTGTTTTGTTTGTTTGTTTTTTTTAATAAGCGCTATAATATCTGATGCTTTGCAAGACTCTCTCCTGTAATTTCAGGATCTTGTGAACTTTTGAGAATTCCTCTCTGTTTACATGGCAGGAATGGTCTGGCTCATTTTTCTCCCTGAACCTTTTTCCCAGTGTCTACTTGTATATTATAGTTTTAATCTAAACTTGACTAGGCAAACAATTTAAATGATGTTAGGAAAACCCTTCCAAATCATAATGGGTGTTTCTATGCATAAGGCTGAAGATCTCATGTGCTGTGCAAAATCTTTCAGTGAGAGAAAGCAGCTAGAAAATGGAAGGAGGTTAGGGATTAAGCATATCTTTTCAACCTTAAAGTCAAGGCTTGGAAGGCGAAGACAGTTGCTGTAGGCATTATTTACAGACACCGTGTACAGTGCCAGCTATACTGAGGAGAGACCAAAACCCCACGTCTGTTTTGCAGTGTTTATGATCAGTGTAATTATATGCTAAAATAACAAAGGCGGCAAGTAGCATTAGAAACTGTATACTGTTTTGCAAAATAGGATAAACAGCTGAAACGATCATCTGAAAATAGACATAATGTAATTACAGACCTTAGCACGTGTGTCCAATAACAAACATTAGTCTTAGTTTTAAATTACAGATCAATATTTTGCAGCTCCTGATGTATCCTGCAAGGAGATTACCTTGTCAGCCAGGAGCTGCAGCAATGCCACGCTGCTGCTGCAAGACCCTGCGCTTCCCTTCTTTGAATTTCTGAGGTTCCTCTCCGCCCACCTCTCCTGCCTGTCCAGGTCCTTCTGAATGGCAGCACAGCCCTCTGGTGTATCGGCCACTCCTCCCAGTTTTGGATCGTCAGCAAACTTGCTGAGGGTGCACTCTGTCCCTTCATGCAGGTCATTGATGAAGAAGTTGAACAAGACTGGACCCAGGACTGACCCCTGGGGGACACCGCTAGCTACAGGCCTCCGACTAGGCTCTGTGCCACTGATCACAACCCTCTGAGCTCTGCCATTCAGCCAGTTCTCAATCCACCTCACTGTCTGTTCGTCTAACCCACACTTCCTGAGCTTGCCTATGAGGATGTTCTGGGAGACAGTGTCAAAAGCCTGGCTGAAGTCAAGGTAGACAACATCCACTGCTCTCCGCTCATCTACCCAGCCAGCCATTCCACCAGAGAAGGCTATCAGATTGGTTAGGCATGATTTCCCCTTGGTGAAGCCATGCTGACTACTCCTGATCACCTTCTTATCCTTCATATGCTTGGAAAGGGATGCTGAAATCTGTTCCAGGGGATGACATCTGCAACATCTCTGCACTGTAATGGTAGCTCTGTTTCTCACAAAATATGGGGGTAAACATAATACAGTAGCCTTTAGCAGTATGGGGGCGGGATGGGACTAGAGTCCTTTTACATCTAACTATTTACATCTCGTTTAGGTTTTCAAAGATAGTCTGTTCTGCAAAAAGTGCAGACATCAGAGTTGTGGGTGGGTTTTGAGGAAAAAGCAGGCGGTACTTCCACTTTAAAAAATAGGGGGAAAAGAAAAATAAGACTGCCAGTTAGAGAAGCAGAGGAGTTAATTTTCTAACACAGATGTGAGCTGAGGTGAAGTTGTTCAAAGCCTTGAAATGGAAGCTATTTAATTTAGAGATGACAATAGGAGAGCTTAGAGGGTTGAAATATAGAAAGATAATGGACAACACAAAACACACTGGCTCTGTTCTGCCTTCTGGCCTCACACATCTGAGGGTTATTGGGTGTTACAGTGCAGAGATTTGAAACTACTCAACCCTTTTATTCCAGCAACTGAACATTGCCTTTAATACCCGTTTCTGTATAATGGAGGCATGATGATCCTTTTCCCTTTTTTTTTTTTTTTTAATTTTTTTCTGTTGCAATATCATTGGACATGAGATCATAAATCCTTCTGGTCACTCTGTTTGAATTGTTAACGTCTGCACATTTGTTCTGGTAAGTGTAATAAATATCTTGAACAAAAGGTAACAGTGAAAGTTAGCAAAAAAACATGTAGATGAAATTCCTGTCCACACAGACAACAATAAAATGTCTTACACAGGCCCCACTGAAATCCTTTGCCTATTGCACTGGAAGCCTGTTGCATCAGAAGACAAGGGCATTGTACAGAGTTAGGTATAATGGGGCCCTGAGCTGCAACTATAAAACAAACCCATAATAACCATGTTTAAGTTCTGTGCAAGTCCTCTCCTCCGGAATGTTTTTCCCCTTAGATGCATTTGCAGAAGCAGCACAAACAAGAGCTATATTGATCAAGAGGTTTTTTAAAAAAAAGAAAAACCCAAAGCTGCAGTGCTAAAATTGTTTCTCCTAGCTTGAGCCTCTGAGAAGAATTCAATATGCTATGTTTCAATATGCTCTATTCAATCCTGCCTTCCCTCCTCAACATTTTAAATAACGCAGTCAGCAGCAGCACTTCGGAGGCAATGGGCAGCGGCAGGTGTAGCTTGGCTGAAGACAGCCATAGTGTAGCTATTGGTAGTTTAAACCAATAGTTCCCATTAACTCTTCGCTAAGTGCGCACCATTGCTTCCTCTCCTGTCAGGGACATTTCTGCAGTGAAAGCCCAGTCGTTATATGACCAGAGCTTTTATGTGTACCTGACAGTTCAGCGCTTCACCAGAGTGTCAGGTTCACTTTATGAGCAGTAATTTCTTGCCTAGTTCCCTGCTCACTTAGATTTGAGGAACGTGCAAGAACAAGTGGTCTGGAGCATGCTGCTGCTGCCTCTTCCGGGCTGTCTTCTTCCCTCCGGGCTCTTCAGGCCAGGTAGGGAACAGCCCACGGACTGGATGAACAGTCGCTACCTGCTCCGACTGGCCAGCTTTCCTCCATACACACATCTCTGTGCGGCTGTTTAAATACACATGAGCAGAATAAAAATGCTGTAGAACCACAATTCATCCCCAAAAGTTTTTTGTGTTGGCAGAAGCATATGTTCAATACTACAAGTGTGGGTGATTAATCCCGAGATGCCTGTTCTTGTAGTAATACAGACATGAGCTTTTTATGGCAGTATTGCCTGACCTTTGCTCAGATCTCTATAGCCACTGAACATAAGTATTAAATATTCTCTTATACTCATTTCAGTGTGGCATTTATGACAGAAACTGAGATTCGATTTTGTTCAGTAACAGTAAAAAAAAGCAATACTGCACACTTGTCCTCACTGATGTGCTCGCTCTATGACAGGAGAGAGTATCTCTGCCTTCATTCTCTGTCACTGTTTCCCACTTAGAAATGCACAGCTGCAACCAGTATCTTTTTGTATTTTTGTTACAGCAGCAGTGTAGATAGACACACAGTTGGTATTGTTAACCAAGATCAAATCAATAATTAAAAGAAAAAGTAGTTTTACATAATCAGAATTTTACATAAGTATTTTATGAGTCTAGAGATAAAGCTAAGAAATTTATCCTACTTGTTATGATGCCAACTTTAATGTTAATTAACAAAATCAGACAGCAATTAAACCGTGATCAAATTAGTCTTCATTCATTCATTATATATAACTTCTGTATGGAGAAACTGCCTGGAAATGTAAAAGTTGGGTCTTGTGTCCTGCAATGCCATGAAACAGAACTAACAGCAAAAAGTGACAGACTTAGCACAGGAATATTGATGCACACAGCAGAGGGAAATTACATTCTAGCACAAGCCCTTAAAAAGGGTACTGTAATTCTGTTTAACCAAAATTCATATTTAACAACAAATGATATGGTTTTCTACAAAACATCTCATGCTGCCACATGCAAACTCCTGTTACTTAAGTACATCCTGTTTGGGCGCTTTTAAGTTTTTCCAATGCCTCAAAATTACTTGGTATTTTTCACTTTCAGTCTTGTTAGATATATATTTTTAAGACAACACGCATAACTGCAGCAGTTCCTGTTTCTTTGTCTTCACCTGCTATAAGATCCAGCATGTCACCAATTTTCACCTGGAAACAGAGAGAGAAGATGAACGATCATAAATATTTTCTGGGGAAAGCAAATTCCCACAGTTTTCGTGCAATTTTAATTTTGCTCCTTTCTTTCCATTTATTATTCTTATCTCGCAGGAGAGGAGGAAGGAAGGCTCTGCTAGTCCTGTTATGGATCCTCCAGCTATGATTTTCTAAGAAAGCCCAGGCACTAAGCAATAAAATGTCTCGTCATGACCCTCCCTGCCAAGGTCTTTACCCTTCCTCTCTAAGAACCAAATCCTAACTCTGTGAAAAAGGTGTAATGTAGTAATTTTTAGTTATGATAGATAGTACTGACTGACGTTTCCTACCAACCTCTTTTGTATCAGCACAGACATAAAACAGCAAAATTCAAAATTCTCCCTCCTTGCTTAAAAACAGTTTAAAGTATTTTAAAGAACAGAGTACCGGTCAACTATTTATGCTCCTTTCAAAGTTCACAAAAGCCAGCACTATACCTCTCAGAAACTAGCCCCAGCTTGAAGTGATCAGGAATTAAAGCTCCTCTTCCTGCTGCCCTCTGACCGCAGGAACGGGATCACCCTCGCACGGAGGGTGTGTAGGACTGCGTTTGTCGCCCTTCTGGGAAGTTCCGCTGAGAAGCAGCATGAGCAGCTGCGTCTCCTACCCTCTGACTCGTCTTCCAAATGCTTCCTTTCCTGCTCTATTACAGATCCAATAACCTTTCCTGAGCAAGCCCAGTTTCCCTTTCTATCACGAAACATTCTTTTTCTTTAATCGTGTGCCTGCTCCACCAGTATCTTTCGTAGATTTAACGATTTCTGCTCCGTCAACCACAACTATAATTTCCTTCAGCAACTAATAAAGTTCTGTCCTTGCTGCCATCTGCCTTCTCTCCACTTTCACCCTTAGTTTTTACTCTCTAATACCGCATGTCTCCTCTCTTAGGAATAGTGTCTTACCTGGGGAACTGCTGTCACTCACACACAGAGCTGGATGTGGTCTTAGCAATGCTAGTCACCTTTGAAGAGCAATTTAGTGGCTAGCTCTTCTGACCCAAGTAAAAGGAGTGAGAAGAGGTCACGCCTTGGCTATTTTCTTGCACTGTATTAGAAGTATTAAAATTTCAAAAAGTCTTACAGTTCTACTTTTCTTCCATAGTTTTTCTCCATTCAGCCGGAGTTCATTATTGTAGAATGCATCTTCTACTTTACTGAAGGAAAACAAGGTTTTATTGCAGCAAAGGAGGTTTTCGAACTATGTTAAGTATAGGGATTTTTCTGTCCATAGGGGTAATGCTTCCAACAACATCTACTGGTTCTTTTAAAAATATTTTTTTCATAGTTTAAAAACTTGTGTTATACATGTGTTTATAGTTGTTACTTGGTTGTAATGTTTTCTAAGTTATTTAGTATTTTGAATATCAATACTGAATATCAAGAATAAATTTTATTCAAAAACTCCATTGCTGGGTCGCTAGCAGCACCCTGCTGTATTAAAATTGATTGATAGAATAGAAAACATGCTTTTTGTGCTATTCTTCGTGCTGTCTTCTTGCATTTTGCTCTTTGTTCAGACAACTGAAGCAACATTCTTATTTCAGAGTTTCTTAAGATGCACAGTCGATTGGAAATCAAATATTATTTTCTCTTCTTTTTTAATTAAGGTGGTTTCAGGTACCAGACTTAACTTCCTTAACCTGCTACCTCAACCGCTCAAGTTCAAGTAACTTCACAACCCTTTTAAAAAATGTTTCTCTAGGGGGAAAAAAAAAATCACAATTTGTAAGGATATCTGACTGAATATATACAAAGCGGTGAGGTGTACAAAACAAATAACACAGATTTTTTTATTATTATTATTTCTGTGTGTTATAATAGCTTTAGGTGTTACTTTGTAGCATTAGTCGGTGAAGATGTTTCAGGCAGAAGTGCAGTACACTGACAGTGACCCTTTCTAGTTATTTGCTTATTCTAAAGATTGTGAGTATGATCATAATGAGTATGGTGATGAGGTTTTCAACAATAAAAGGATACTTAAATAGAAAATAAGGATGTTAATAACAATACCAGGAAGTCCAGAAAAATTACTTGCATTGTTTGGGGTTTTTTTGAGGAGATCTTCTACAATAATTAAAGTCAAGTCACTATCCCATTGAACTGAGCAGAAAGCAAACATTGGCTCTAATAAATGCATTTTAAGGCTCCGTTTTGGAGTAGTATATATGTAGTAGTTCTGTTGAATTGAATTTGAGTTGCAGTGTTTTTTTACAAATGGGGGGAATCTCATATATCGTAAGGATAAGTGTAATTCTGAAGTTGCCGAATCCGGCACTGAAGCTAGGAAGGAAAAGATCTCAGTTAGTTGGCTCCCAACGGACAACCCAGACTTCTTGGTTCTCTAGGTTCCCTTCTGCCGTCCAGCAGCAGAGCCAGACACCCTGGAAAGCATCGTGTTCCCCGAGCAACGGGCAGCTGCTGGACAGGCTGAAAACAGGGGTGTGCCTATGGTCCGCTCTCCTTCCGGGCCCGAAAGGGCTGGTGGGATGCTCTTGAGAACGGGCATTTGTGCTCATTATTTCAGTGCCTTTATGTGTGGGGGGGTCCTTCTTCTAAAACATCGCGCAAGACAAAGTTTCCCGGCTAGAGGTGCCCCGCCCGCCGGCACTGCTCCCGCCTGCCCATGGCTGCCCTTGGGCTCCCCCTCGGAACCTGGCTGCTGTGATGCAAAGACGTGGGAATTCAGAAGGCTGGAGGGAGTCAGTTACGGCCGGGGAGGCAGAAGGATCGGGCACTCGGTGCTTGGCCCGGCGCATTTCACGTGACGTACGGCGGAGACCTGTAGGCGAGGAGCAGAACCGCGGACACTCTACTGTCCGGTGAGTGTCCTATCTGCTAGATTAATTAGTCATCGTCCTCTGCTAAAGATTAATAAACAGACAATAATTATGGTTGGCTGAGGGCGGACTATGCTTTAATTATCTAGTGTAATAATATTGTCATTTTGTTCTGCTAACGTTGTGTTACGGGTGGGCATGTGTAAGAGAAGGAGCGACTTTTTCATGTTATTCTTAAGTATGAAGTAAAATAACAGCAGTTCAATACACAGAGCTTGTGAAATTTAGCCAATATTGTCTCCTTAGAATAGCAGCTTTTTTGGTGTTCTCATCATTTACTTAGCTTTACTAGGTTACCTTTACTTCAAAGAAATTGCTGCATGTCTTTCACTGCGTGCTGAAAGTGAGGAGATTGAACTTTTTTTCCCCGTACTCTAAGGAATATTTAATGTTACTAGCAAACACACGTATCTTATCTTTTGGCCAAAACGTAGGGAACAGTTCACCTCATCAGACACACAAAAAAATCAAGTAGAATGCTTTTCACTGAGGCCTGTGATTTTTATATAGGAAGCAATGTACCACCATGAAGCTATAAAAGGAATAAACATCTCATAATGCGTAATGTCTAAAAGCATGTATTTTTAATAGCAGGTTCTTACAGTTGATAATGAAGAATTAGAGACATTTCTTCCAGCCTACATGAACATATTAATATTAAAGTTTTTCGTAGATAATCTGCATTCAAGAAACAGCAGCTACACACTTATCCATGCGTTAATGAACTGAACAATACCATCTTGTGCAAGCGTTTAAATTACTGAATAACAAACCCTTCTATAAAACTGGTAACAGTATTTTTTATTATATTACAGTATATTAGTTAAGATAATGATTCATTTTAATTTGTAATTATAATACGCTTCTGTTGTGAAAATGGAATTGTATTCTGTATGTGGTATGTATGCACTTTTGTACTTTTACAAGTATATAAATATATGTATACTTATATATAATAGTCATATATAAGTAGGTATATATGTATATGAATAGTTGTAACTTGAAAATGATCAGTTGGACTTTCTTAAAGAATGATTGCGGGGGCAGAGAATTGCCTTGATCACAAGATTCTTTTTATTATGTATCATCAGCAAGACCTCTCGTCTTTGTATTGTGTTTTTATTCGGCACCAAATATAAAATCCGGTATTTCGAAGCTTCATTAGTTCTGATGCTCATTGGACCATTTGCTTTTAATTGCATGGCAGTTTTCAAATCAAAAACATAATTCCAAAATAATAACTCTTTGTTTCAAAGGTGTGAAACAAAATGTTTTAATTTCATCTTATTTGACCTGAGTCTGGGATAGCTTTGGTTTTCCTGATGTTGCATCTTTTAGAAAGTTAGCTGTTAACCAAGATATGTGCTGAGCTTCAGTTTTCACTTTTCTCCAGTTTTTATTAAGGAATGATTATTCAGATCTTCATTTATCTTTTCCTTCCAGCTTGCTTGTCTTACCTTAGAGGAATTCTCCTAAAGCATTCTTCCAATCTGAGTAGCAGTAGTAGCACTGAGTAGTGAAAAGGAGGGGAAAAAAAAAATTCTGTTGTATATCCCCACTTAGATATTTTGTGTTGTCCCCTGCTCCCCCTTATTTTCTTCCCTTCTGGCTCTGTGATTACTAGTTTACCAACTTCTAGTGGTTTGCTCCAATTCTGCAGTATAGGAATTGGCTTGAAAACCTAAACATTTTGATTTCCATTTGAAAATATTCTGTAGTAGGATCAGCTGATTTGCTTACTTGCACCTCAGGCGCGAAAGGATTGTGTGTCTTGTGCACGTCCGCATTTTGTGCCACATCCCTTAGAGCTAAGCCTGATATGGTGTAGTAAAGTCTAAGATCCCAAAATTGACTATCAGTGTATATGGGATATCAGGGCAAAATATGACATTTAGTGTTACATACTTTTCTTAAAGTTTAACATAGCTTTCTGATGACGCAGTAGGAAATACACTATCTTCTTGGGATTTTTCGTAAAGAACTGTAATGGCTTAACCTAAGTTCATAAATAGTATTGAGTTAGTAACACTGGGTATTGACCTTCGCCAGTACTTATCGGGTGGTTTACAGGTTGGTGTGGGCCAGTTAGGTTTCACATTGGTATGTCTTTACAGAGTTTGCACAAGTTTAAGTGAAGTGATTTTTAGAACTGTTAAGCTGCCATAATTTATATGTAGATCAATTCATAAATGCAAATCCTGAAGGAAGGAATTATGTGGGATAAAAGGAGTAGATATCTAAGGGGTTTATAGTGGCTCTACGTCCACCTGAAGGAGATTTTCCAGTGGCAAAACGGTGAAGGCAGTTCTCTTAAGGATGCTGTTTACAAGGCTATGTATCGGGGCTATACTGAAGATGAGCATGTCAGAGGCTATTTTGGCTCCTCAAATGGTCCAGTATGAGCAGCTTTTATAACTCCATCCATGTTTTGTTTTGTCTGGATGTATGTGCTACCTGTCGTGGTGTTGTAGTACAAAATCTTACCCTGAATGTGAAAGAAAAAGTCACAGCTACTCAGTATTCAAGTGTTTGCAGGGTTTTTTAACAATATTTTGAGATTATTTTAAATAAATTTCTATACGACAGTATTAGAAAGGAAGACTAAGACTAAATTTTTTGTTTTTTCCAGTACAGATTCTCTCTCTCTTTTATTTCATCACAATTTCCACGCGGACGCTGTAAGTACAGTTTTGATAGATTAGTTGCCTTATTTTCTAGCTCCGGACAGAACCAGGCCCGTCTTTTTTAGTAACATTGACAAATTTCAGACCTTGGCTAAAGGATAGGCACGAAGAGTTGAACGAAAGCTATTTGAAAAAGGAATGTAACTGTGGAAAATGTAAAATATTCTGGGGCCAAGTAAACATAATGCTGGGTGTAGATGAACATAATCAGCATGTGACAGTTTACCAATTGTAAGCGTCAGTTTGCAGCTGTGTACTCATGATGGCCAGTGAGATCTGATCGGGGTGTTTGCTTTGTAGATCCCCAACAGATTTAAAATATCTTTTTATGGACACGTCCACAGATGTTTATCTCAAGTAATTTGCAAAATCAGTTTTCAGGGAAACAGAAATACAACTCGGTCTTTTATAGGAGAGGTAAGGCTAAAATCATGCTATAATAAAACAAATATTTGTTTTTTTCCTTACAAAAAGCATGTTTCTGTTGTTTAGAGGCTATTGGCTGCCAGTAAGAAAAAATGAGTGTTAATGCAAATCTACAGATTCCTCTGTTTTGAATTAATGCAATCCATATCAAAAGACAGGGTTTTTAACTGAAAATTTATTCCAGCATGTATATTGCACTTTACAGTGAGTTCTGCTTCTGTGATGACTTTAGATTATGACCCACAATGATAATATAAAAGCATTTGACTGTAATAAGAAGTAGGCACTTAGTACAGGGTGGAGAATTTAATGCAGATAACTTCCATCTATATCTTGCCAAGGTAGTTTATTATTCTAGAGAAGGTTAAATGACTTTTATTTTTTCTCCTTATCAGAAAAAGATGTACAGTTTTAAACAAGTTCCTGGCTATCGTACATTGTTCGCAGTATAGTTTACATGCTTGATAGGTCTATAGATGGCCAAGAAAGTCATTAAAATAGCTGGCTAGTACAAAAGTTCAGACTGGAAATCACCGGTGGGCTGTTAATGACCAGTGGCTGTAGATTAAAAATAGTTATAAAAATATACGTCCTGATTCCAGAAGGTGCTGATACCACTTTGTTTTTATTTTGTTCTTTAGTGAGATAGAAGATGAACTCAGCTGAAATCACTGATGATGATGAAGGTAAAATGTTATACTTTGTGTAATTTATAATCAGGCAAAAATATATATTGAATGAAAACTTTCATAACCTGATGAAGAATGCAGCTGCATCAAGGAAAATTGGATTAGTGATTCTTGAAAAGCTATCTAAAACATCCTACTATTTTTTTTTGTTCACGGTATTTTCTCCTCTATTTCCTTCCTCCCACTCCAAAAAACCCTTCTTCCTACCGTAACTTTATTTATTTATACTTTCAGCTCTTCTTCGGGGAAGAAAATGGCATTTACTAGATGTTTGTATGGTTCCTTGCATAATAAAAAATTGACTTTGGGGTGGCCTTAACATGCACTTCTTATATAAGTGATAAAAAAAGAGTTATGTTGTTCAAAATACATTTTCATAAAAAGAAACAAAGCACAAAAGATATTGTTTTAAGGGTATCATGGTTTTCTGGAGAGAGTGCTTTATCATTCTAAACCTTCTCTTTTTCCAGTAGAAATTCCTAGAAAAGATATTGTGAAAGTAGAAACAGAAAATGAAGATGAAGCTCTAGACTTCTCGGTAACATCCAGATCTTCTGAGGAACACTCACTGGATGGCGCAGTTGCTTGCCTACAGGAATCCAACAAACGGAAACAGACCTCGCTTGGTTGTGATGGTTCAGGGAGCCAGCAAGATGTCTTACCCGGTGTGAAGAAAAGACGCTTTGCACAAGAGGTGACTTCTCTATACACAGCTCTGATTTTTCTGTTCGCATCTTGTAGGCTAAATTTATTGCTGTTACAGGCAAAATGCAAGTCACTTAACTAGTTTTACATTAGTAATGAGTTAGAGTCAAGTATAGCTAATCTTGACCCAATCTGCACACATTACTTGTCTGGCTATTTCTTTCAATGATGTGGGAGCTGTCATATTTATGAAACACATTTATAGGTTCATTTACTCATTTGGAAGTTTTTTTGTTGTTTTTCATAGAACATAGGAACAGGTAGTGGTTTGGATTAACTAAGTTTGACTGATTATAGCCCCTCTCATGTCACACAGTCCTTGGCTATTCAGTGGGAGAAACAGGGCTGTAACTTTGCCATCTATGAACGGATTTTGATGTCAGTGAGGCAGGTAGGAATGTACATATTGACTGAAAGATAAAAATGCAGGGATGCAGAAGATTTCAACAGATAAGAATGGAAGGTATTACAACTTCTGAACTGGTGCAACATCCCAGCTGTGACAATCCAGACATTTGTCTAACCAGTGAAGGAGAGTCCATAATCTTTTCAGTTATCCTATTCTAGTGTTTCACCTCTCATGTTTGAATTCTGTATGTTGGATTTTGATTTTGTTGTATCTACTTAACTTCCTAAGAATTATTTGCAATATCCATGTGTTTGCAAAAAAAAAAAAAAGGAAAAAAAAGAAAGAAAGAAAGAAAAATCCCAAACTGTAAATATTTACTGTAAGTTGATAAAATGCTTGCTTCAGATTTCAAACAATGAGGAAGAGTTAGAAAATGATTGAGAACATGAGTTTCTTAAGGACTTAGTGCTGTTTTTTATAGAAACCATTTAGAAGATGAGAAATCCAGTGAATCTCCACTTCCTTGCCTTTCAGAATTAAAGAAATCTTAGACTCCCCTTTTTAAAAAGACAGTATCAAGATACTACGTTTTTAGGTTTTTATTGTTTGAATTGAATAATATTTTAATTTTACTCATTCTCAGAAACCTGTTCAGGAGTTGTACAACGTTGTAAAGATAAAAATAGCTATATAAACCTTTCACATCAGAAAGAAGAGAATAAGCATAATTTTGGTGTCTGATAGCCTTGGCAGTGTTTTCAAAAGCTAACCTAAAGAGAATGTTGAAACATTAAATGCAGTTGGTGGAGGCAGTGGCAAGGTCACAGGACTAAGAGTCAGAAAATCTGGATTCTGTTCTTGGCTCTGTTGCTGACTTGTTGCCACCCAAGTTCTCTGCAGCCCAAGATCCTCATATGCAAGGTGGAGGATAATGACACTTAATTTGGGAGAGTATTTAGAGCTCTGTGGGGTAAAAGTGTTTAGGATTACAATTGCATTTCTATACTATGGGGAAAGCCATGAACCAACACAAAAAACAATGAAATGAAACAAAGCAAAAAAAACCCTAAATAATACTTTACTGTATTTTTAATTGATTTTTTTTCTAATGCATTTATTAATTTGATATATGTAACACAATTAAGCCCTCTGGAGAAAATTTGGCAGTGCATATTTATGTAATGATACCTGCTTAAGAGGCACGCATTTATAGCTAATATTTTTAAGGCAGTTTTGCTAATACAGTATTTATTCATTCAAAGGGCCCCCATTCAAACCTGAAGAACAGAGACACTGACTCACCCACTCAGGTAAATACAGAGCAGCCAAATGAGAACAAGAATCCTAATACAGCACGGCTCTGTGAAGAAGAACCCTTCAGTGACATAAGCACAACCTCTCTATGGCATCTCACACAAAATTACAGAGAAGAAGAACCCACCAGGAACAGAGCAGTTTGCTTCTTACGATTTGTTTGAAAAAATCAGTCCCGACAGTCCCTCGCATCTTCAAACTTTGAACGATCAGCGCACAAGAGACTCTGCTGCAACCATTGCTGTGACAGCTGCCACCACAGATTCCGATCCAAATCTATATTCTTTGATACCGAA